>NW_026526732.1:29803342-30483342 GCF_024362965.1 Panthera pardus
ATGGGTATGATGAATAATTTCAGCAGAGAAATGGAAACCATAAAAAAAGAAATAAGTGGAAATTCTACATCTAAAGAGTATAATAGATAAAATGAAAAGTTCATTAAGTGAGCCTAATTGCTGATAGTATACATTGAAAGAAAGGATCCTTGAACTCAAGGACATAACAATAAAAATCACCCAAATCGAAGCACGGGGTAGGGGAGGGAAATACAGAGCATCAGACCTGTGTGACTACATCAAATCATCTAAACATGTATAAATGGAATTCCAGAAGGAAAATAGAGAAATAGGGTGAAGAACTAATATGCCAAGAATTTTCCACCTCTAATAAAAGAAAATAACGTAGAAGATATAAAAAGCTTAGCAAACCCCAAGAATATATATAAATGAAACCTCACCTAGGTACATTTTAAATAAACTGAAGAAAATGAAACCTAAAGAAAAGATCACAAAAGCAGCCAAAGGAAAAAATGCATGACATTCAGAGAATAATAGTAAGAATTGATGGCTTTGTTCTCGTAAGAAACAATGGTATAAAATCAGCAAAGTGCTAAAAGACAATGGCTATTAACCTAGATTTCAATATCCAGCAAAATTAGCCTTCGTACATGAATGCCTGCTAAAGTCTTTACAGAAAAAAACAAAAAACAGTCATCCACAGATTTACACCATGAGAGATTCAACAAAGAGTTCATCAGTCTAAAGGGAAATGATCTCAGATGAAAACTTGGATCTGCAGGAAGGAATGAAAACACTGGAAAGGATCAGTATATGTGTAAATATAAAAAGCTGATTTTTCATTCTTAAATACTACTGACTGTTTAAAACAGTATCCAGACAAAATGTTGTGGGGTTTATAACATGTGGAGGCAAAATATAACAATAGCATAAAGGGTGGAAGGGTAGATGGAGTAATACTGCTTTGAGATATTTATATTGTTAGTAAAGTATAAAATCATAATTCAGGGTACACTGTAATAAATTAGAGATATATATTGCAATCTCTAGCCACTAAAAAAAAAAATAAAGATGTGTAGCCATTGGGGATATAAAATGGAATAGTCAAAGTATTTGATTATTTCAAGAGTATGGAGAAAAGAGAAAGGAACATAACTAGATGCAACAAAATAGCAAGATGGCAGACTTAAACACAGCCATATCAGTAATTGCATTAAATGTGAATAAACATCAAGAAGCAGAGATTGTCAGACTGGATAATCTAGTGGTAAATATCTGTTGACATACTGAGTTTTTTATTTGGTAGATTAATTTATTCAACAGATGTAATATTAAGTTCATTGTGAGGTATTTGGATTTTTAAAACCATAATAAGTTGGACCTTTTAACCGTATTACTGCATGATTAATATACTTAGTGAACAAAAATTTAATTTAGAATAAGTACAAACAAGTGTAGTTTCATTGTTTTAAATTGTTTCCCCAAAAGTTAAGTGCATTAGTTAGCCTCCAGAGAAACAGAACCAGTAGAATGTGTAGATAGAGCGATTTATTTTGAGGAATTGGTTTACACGATTATGCAGGCCGGCTGGTACAAAACCTCCAAGGTCAGTTGATAGCCTGGAGACCCAGGGAAGAGTTATAGTTCAAGTCCAAAAGCAGTCTGTTGGCAAAATTTTTTCTCTTTCAGGGGAAGTCATTCTTTTTCTTAAGACCTTCGACCAACTGGATGAAACCCTCTCACATTATGGAGAGCAGTCTCCTTTACTCAGAGCCTGTTGATTTAAGTGTTCATCTTATCTGAAACATACCTTCACAGAAACATCTGGAATGTTTGACCAGATATGCAGGACTGTGGCCTAGCCAAGCTGACACACAAAAATAACCAGCACAGCAATCTATTTATTAGGAGCTTTCACTTATTATCATACCTTAATGAAAGTGAAATAACATACAAATGGAGACTTTTTTGGTAAAATGTACTTAAAATAGTAAGCTGTTTGGGAACATTTTTTCTTAAGCTTATTTTGTGTATATTCATTACTGAAAGCTTGAACAAACGTGTATTAATTGTATTTCCAAATCGTATTATTTCAATTGGCAATCTAAATTTAAAACTAAGGTTATATCTTTGGATAACCCACTTTAAAAATTTTTAGTTTCCACCACCTACTTATCCTGAAATTGAAACTGTAAAATACGTAGCTGTTGTTTCTTTGTAATTGTATAAGCTGAAGATGTAGATTTAGTTTTTATTTTCAACATCTTGAAGTTACTTTCTTATTGGATAAGAACTTTAAAATTAGTAATCAGCCTAGGTCAGTTTTATAGCTGTCAGGTTACAATAGTGAGACCACACATGTAAGATTTTGCTAACTCTTGATTAAAAGCCTGTGTCATGCCAGACTGTTCTCAGTGGATGCAGCCAGAGAGGGTTGTGGGGAGTGTGGGCGCTGGGGAAGTGGGGATTTCACCATTTGTTCTATATTCTTCAGTATTACTAAAATCTACCAGTAAGAGTCAGCATTATCTGAACATTTTCTAATATGTTTACTTGGGGTTTTTAAAAATTTTTTATTCAAGACCAGTGTTACTCTATGAATAAAAAATGTCTTTGCATAAAAATTACTTTAAAGATTTTGTTATTATTCTTAAGACAAAACTTTTAATTTGCTCTGTAGTATTTTTTCAAATACAGAGTATTTGTATTTCAAATTTGTATTTCAAATACTCTGTATATGAAAAAATACTCTAGTATTTCTATATACTAGATAGAGTATTTTTTTAAATGCTCTGTTTTACTCGAGTCTTGAGGTCAGAAATTATAATTTAGCCTTTATAATTCATCTTTTATCCCTGATACCAAATAGCCACTCAGTAAATATTAGTTGATTGTATAAAGTAGTATACTGCTTTATACTTCATTGGCTAATTATAGCTGAATTTTTAAAATGAAACCAAAAAAAATTTTTAATCGTGTTTCATGGTACTTTGTTCATTTTTAAATATTATTTCACAGTGATAAAAAGTGATTGTTTTATGATGCTCTCACATAATCCCTTATCATACTTGAAGAAGAATGAGTTAAATGACTGTAAATGGGAGGAGCTATTGTTTCGATCAGAAATTGTGCTAATTGCTCCTAACAATACCTGTAGTTCTTACTTCTAAGCAGCCTTGCATGTGAAAGCCTGTATCATTATTTGAAGGAACTAGAACTATTCTAATGTCCTAACTCACCTGTTGGTTTGCTGATGGACAGCGATTATAAAGTAAATGAGACCCACACCTGTGTTCATTTTTAACCTGAGCTAGACTTTGAACCAGTATCTTTATAGATGAGATGCAATGTGTTATATCCTTAAAAGCTGTTTATTACAAAGAAATGCAGGAGAGGACATTCGGAACAAAAAGATAAATCCACACATGATAAAAGGATTTTTCTCAAGTTTAGCAGTCAATATTATCATTTTAAAGGAGAGAACCAGGGGGAACTTTTTTTTTCAGACACTCCATGGTGATTGAATAAATAGAATATGACATAGTAGGAAGTCAAGTGATCAAAGAGAAATTCAAGTAGATTTATTTATTCTTTATGAGAAAATAAGGAAGTGATTCCTTTTATAGCCTTTGTGATATTTCTTTATGCAAACTTGATGACCTCAAGTCAGAAATAAAAATTTAATGGAAGAACTGCAGCAGAGTGGAGATAATTGTATAATTTTTGAGCCAAGAGCAGGATATGGACACATCTTAGACTATTGCTAAACACCTCTTGAATGGGAAAATTGGCTCAGCTCACTTTGAGTTGGGTCTCTTAGTTAGCTAAACTCTCCAACTGTTTCTGACCAAAGAATTCATGATAGAACTTTAAAGGATCCTGCCATTCAAATGAGACTTTTTTCCTTATGAGCTATAGGAGTCACCTCTTACTGAGATAAATGTTTTCACAATAAAATGGGTAGGTATAATCAAATATCTACCATCTTTTCTTTGCACAGGAATTATCAACATAGAAAGAAAGCCTTGTAACCATCATGTAGATACAGCACCAACGGTAAGACGGTCTATTTCTGCATTGTTAACACTGATAAGCTACAGAATGGTCCTGGTTATAGGACACAAAATGCCATTGTAGAAAAGTCTTGTGACCTCCCTTTTGCCAAAAATTGCATCCCTTCAAGAAAATTAACCTCATGTTTTCTAACTTAATGAGGAAAACATACTAACTTTTGCCAATATTTGGGAAACTAAGATATGGTATCATTTTTGCAGATACTTGTTTATGTTACTATTATAAATAGAATGATTTTTAATTTAAAAATATTTTAGATTTTTAATAAGTTAATATAAATCTTCACACATTTATTTACACTTTTTAAAATGAGTTTTATTTCGTGCACTAGCATCATTATTTAGAGTGAATATTTTTTAATAGTAAAAGCAGGCCATCGTGTTGCGTTTCTCTTATGAATCACTATGCTTTATTATTAGAGAAGTGAAAACTTTTATCCCCCTTCTATTACTACCAGACAACAAAAGGCATTTAACAATTATAATACCTATTTACTATGTTAAAGATAACCGTATAAGATAATGTAGAAGGAAAACAATTAAATTTCCCTTCTGTTCTCTAAATATAATATTTGAATGAAACATGTATCAGTGGCCAATTCCCACTTGAAAGATTCATAAAATAATACAGCCTAAAATATAGCTTACTCTTCACTGAGCATAATCTTGTTTCTCTTATCGTTCCTGTGTGTTAAGTCTTTTAGATACTCCATACAGTTCATCATTTCCTGTTAGAAAGATTTGGTAATGCCTTTTTTATGAAAATAAAGGCAATATTAAACTGTGTTTGAATTTTATTGATAATATTTTCCTCACTGGCAGGTTGCCTCCATTTTCCATTTGTAATAAATTCATATGATTGAGCCAGCCTGTTTGATAACTTACTGTGTGGGGCTCTGGAAAAGTGGTGTTTGAGGAATTAAGCACCACTGTAATCCTAAAAGTACTAGGCTATTGTGTGTGTTGCAGTTAAACTTCAGTAAGTAGTCATAACATGTACACTGTATTCTTTAATATTTAAAAAATGCAGACTAGCAATTATGGAAAATAATTTATTTTCTCTCAGGTGTAGGTCTTAAAAGTTGAGGTGTCTGAGGTGGGGTTTGAACCCTTTACTCCTTGAGGAGAAACTCCAGTTTTACCTTTTCTCCCGGTTGTGGGTCACTTCACTGGGGTGGGGGTTTATGGCAAGGTTGTATCTTAGGCTCTCCTACATGCTTCGATGTGGTTTTCTTCTTGTTTGCCTGTGGGGTAGTCCTCATTCAGCCAGCCTTTTGGTTTTTTAAGAGGAAATTGTTCCACATGTAGCTACAGACTTAGTGTGTCAGTGGGAGGAGGTAAGTTGAGGATCTTCCTGTGTTACCATCTTGAACTGGAACCCCTTAATGTATTTGAAAAAGATACTTACTGGATTATTTTACATACTTTTGAAATTCAGTTTATTCCTATAGGCTTTCCTACAGCACCTGTGTTTCCATTTCTGGTTTTGTTGGGGGTTTTTTTGGTACATTCTAGAACTCAGAAAAGTGTAACCTAACAGTTTTTTTGTTTTACTCTGTAGGCTGATTGTAGATTTCCATCTTAACTAAATGATGAAATAATAGAACTGACTTCTCATGAAATCATGAGAAATAATGGCATTAATGTTTACAGTAATGCCCTAACAGTCTCAGAATGACTCCAAAGAACCAAACAAAATCTAATACATAAGGGTTTAGGTATTGTTGGTCTTTTTTTTATGTTTTTTTCAGTTGGGTTATTAAATTATAGCTCCTAATATATTAATAACATTTCTGATCTATAAAGCTGTAAGTTTTAATATATTTGGTTTATACAGGCACACCCCAAACATGCACTGGTTCTCCAAGCCCTCACTTGAGCCAGGCTGCATTTTCGTATGTTTTTCTGAGCTCCTTCAGTCTCTTTACTACAAACTCCGTAGTTTACTAGTTTACTTAGTTTACTACTGCCCCCTCATTCCCAAAAAGTCCTCTACCTTGCTGACAGTTAACTTTGGCCTTTTGCCCATAACCTCTAAATAGAATCACAAGTCTGTTCATTACCCAGTCTTCTGGTCCCCAGGAGAGGAAAAGTCTGATTTTCACGGAAATAGTGTTACCTAATTTCCATCCTTTGTAGTGTGTGCCCTTCTTTTCCTTAAAGGGTTTAAGAGAAGAAAATATTTAGAGATAAAAGAAATAGGAAAAAGTCTGTCTGAAAACTTTAAGAAAGTAGAGTATTTGTAAGTTCAAACCTGGTACTACTCTAGCCCAAAAAGGAGAGATACTCTGGGGTCCTGAGAAAAGATAAGAAGGCGGTGGACCAGGGTTTTAGAATGGCTGAGGCCAGGTCCCTGAGTGACTTCCTGGACCTCGTTCCTAACCACCGCCTCCAGGTCACCTCTCTGTTTGTTATCACCTCCACTTTCCTGTTGCTCTGAGAACCACCACAGATGGTTTGGGTCCCAGAGAGTGCTAGATGCTAATTACAGCAGTTCAGCAGGTGAGGGAAATGAGACTTTTTCAGGCCTCTGTCAAAAACTGTGTTTCTTGACATTCCAAATCGGAATGAACTTTTCAGTAAATCTGTGGTTATGGAGGAGAGTTTGATCCTATAGTGTTCTAATGCGATGCGGTGTTCTTTAAGTATAGGTTAGCCTGAAAACAAAACCACCTCTTTGTTGTGTTCTCTCCCACTCTCTTTTGAACTGTCTTGTTTCTTTTTGTTGTTGTTGTTCATTTAACACATGAGCTTTAATTTTTTTGTTTGGAATTTTTTTCTTTCTGACATTAAATAACACCCTGTGTGTTTTTGAGATGCCTTCAATAGAAGTAAAACAGAATATCCCCACATGGCATGATCTCCTCCTTCAAAGAGAATCAAACCTCACTACTCACTTTTTTTTTGCATTTTGAGCTCTTAATTTTGTTCGTATCCAACAGTATATTTTCAAGCTATTTTTTTCCAGAAATATAATGTGAGAGGTATATTATCTGAGTATCTGAGTCTGCGTATTTTAAAATATCTCAGTTGTCTTTGAATAAGAGTTTGCTAGGGTTTTTAATTATTTGGACATAAACTTTTCCCCTCAGAACATTATGGAAATTGATCCTCTTTTGCTTTCTGGTATTTAGTGTTTTGGGTGAGACATTGGACATCAGCCTAACAGTTCTTTTGTGAAGGTAGCCTGTTTTACCTACTCATGTATTCCAGATTTTCTTTTATTTTCTTATACCTGATGTCCTAGTTCAGATTTGATGGTTAAATGTGTGGCTTTCTTTTTTGTCCTGAATGGTAGTCACTCAAACACTTTACTATTATAGGAAAAGCAAATAAGACATTAGACAGTCATGATATTAGATTACATGAAGATAATTAGATCATGCCACTTTAAGAACGAGTTGCTGTTAAGGATAATATCAGACTCAGATTAATCAGAGGTCATTGTCTGAACCCTGAAAGGCAGGTGTAAAAGTTAGTTAATAGTTAAGTAAGCACAGGCTTGAGTCTCATATTCACTTTAAATGAAGGACTCATTTGTAAATCAGAGAAAAATCACAACTAGCATAAGGAAGTCTCTGTAAATCTTTGGTCTTATTGAGATTATTACAAACCTGCCCATAACCTGCCATATGCATAGAACTTCCCATAGCTTTGTATGTTTTCTTTTGGAATTAAAACACGATAAGCCATGCTGAATATGTACAGAATTTTTAGTGATTTGAGAAGAATTGTTTTTGAATCTCTTCTAGCGAAAACTGGTATGTTAAAAATTCAGACATCAGCATGGCCTATTGAATTGATTGCTGATTTTTATAAAGCTCCTGCATTCCAAACCTGTAACACTAGTTAATACTACTCCTTTCTTCCTCTTTTATTCAGTGATCCCACAATCCGCATTAATGAGAACAAATTTTCTTTTAACAAATGGATTTTCTGGCAGTGTATATAATTACAGCTTGCATCAGCCACAACGGGTTGAAACAAAATCCAGGCTATCTCATTAAGATTATACCAGTTATGGGATACTTTTGCCATCCATCTAAATATTTCATTAATTATTAGAAATTAAAATATCCTAGTCTGATTAGAAATTTATTCATTCATTATTCTTCATTTTGTAAGTTGAATTTAACAAACTTTTAATTTATCCAATCTGCAGTTATACCTCTAGGTTTTCTCAGGGCGTGATTGACAAGTTTTTGACATGTAATGTTTCATCAGTAGTAAATTTTAATATGTTTTACAGTATTTTACTATTCTGGAAAAATATCTGAGATGTTCATGATGTTGCTTGCCGTTTGCACTAAACTTATTCGTAAAGGTGTTGATCTGAATCCTACAAATTAAAATTTATTCTGAGACTCTTTTGGATTCTATGATAATCTGTCTTTATTCTACAACATTTTTTTTTTAAGTTTATTCTGACAGAAGGAAAGAGAGCATGAGTGGGGGAGGGGCACAGAGAGAGGGAGAGAGAGACTTCCAAGGCTCCACACTGTCAGTGCAGAACCTGAGGCAGGGCTCAGTCTCATGAGCCATGAGATCATGACCTGAGCTGAAACCAGGAGTTGGATGCTCAACAAACTGAGCCACCCGGGTGCCCCTCTGTGACACTTTAAGTTGTCTTTGTTGTTAGGTTTGTGTCATTGTTTAGCCCACTGTGTAAGTTCACAAGATTGCTATCTATTCTATTATTACACACAAGTATACTATGCCTTATACATATATTTATGTAAAATTTGTCTTTCACATTTTAACATAGTATTTGGGGCTGTGTATTTATGGATAAATACAGAAGTTCAAGTGAAGTGCTTCTTTTGATCTGAAGAAAGCACTTTCTTTTTTTCCAATCTGTAGAATTTTCCAGGAATTCATAGTATGCAAACTGGGGTGAATGTGCCCCTATAAAACTCATAAAATAAAACCATGGCCAATCTCTTCCTGTAGGTAATTGCAGGGTGGAGAGGGAACCGATAAACTATAAGCATTTATAACTTGTCATAAAAGAATCTGTTTCACTTATCAATAAAGTAGCAATTCAGAGTAGTCCTGTTGAAATTCGAATACAAATGCAAAATAGGTTTTCCTTTAAGATCACTTGTGAGTTGTCCATAATATAACAATTTTATTAAGTATTGTAGATGTTAGTTGTTTTTCCACATGTTGTAAATTATGATGCTTCGTGTAGATTTTTCCCATTAGCATACTCTTCTGACATTTACGTTTTTCTTAGACTTTTTTCCCTAATTCTCTTCTGACTTGATGATTTTTAGAGAATGTTAAATTTCAGGTAGCCAGAGGCCATGAACAAGTAGAAATGTTCAAAGAACTGAGAATATAGGCTTAGAACTCAGAAGAGAGGATGAGTTGGAAGGTCTAACTTTGCTGTGCTTCATAGAGCCAGACTCTACAGCTCTGAAGTCCAGACGGGACAAGCAGTAGTCAGAAGGCCCGGGCGGAAGTTGTGGGAAGTCCTTCTGTCATCATGGGCAGGGAGCAAGCAGATTCTTGACAACAGTCATTCAAAAACCCCATGCAGGAAGGAGGCACATATCCAGTCTCTATAACAAGCTGAGTCAGAAACCAGTCTCCTCTTACTCACCTTCCAAATCCATTCTCCACAGAACTATTTATCCAAAAGATAAGAATGGCCATGCATTTAGGATCCTATGGTGCACCCCATATCCTACCAGTTGAAAACTAAGCTATTTAGCATGCCATTTGATGTCCTATTACTACTTTTCTAAACTTATTTCCAGCTTTTCCCCAATACCCTGCACTACTTGCAGTTCCCTAAATGTGTCTGGGCCTCTCACATTAAGTAACAGTATCAGAAGAGCGGGATGAAGGGGCGCCTGGGTGGCTCAGTCGGTCAAGCATCTGACTTCGGCTTAGGTCATGATCTCGCAGTTTGTGAGTTCGAGCCCTGCTTCGGGCTCTGTGCTGACAACTCGGGATGAAGAACGCTTGAGTTCAGAACCATATTACCTGGCTTCATGTCCCATTTGGCTACTTTTGCTGTACATGACTTTAGGCAAGCTTCTTTTGCTCTTTGTTCTTCAGTTTTCTCATCTGTAAGTAGGGATAATACCTACCTCAAGGATTATTATGAGGAATAAATGAGTTAAGATGCATTGCACCCCACTCAGTATATTTTTGTATACCAGATACTGAATATTATTTCATCGCAAGAGATGGCCAGATATTGAGGACAAGAACATAGCACAAGCCTGAGAAGTAAAGCTAGGTCAGTAATCAAAGGGAGGACACCAGGGTCCCACCTAGGTCAGGGGCATCAGGGACAAGGGAATCTGATGAAGGTTGCCACAAAGCCTGCCTGTGTCTTGACCAACCTTCTTTGTTTTTCTGTGTTCATTTTTTAAAGTTTGCTTTAGTATGTATGTATTTACTACATATTCTGACTCAAAAGGAGTTGGTATAGAAGTCCAGTTACACCAGGACAATGGGCCTAAACTGGGACTATGTTGGGCAACCCTCCATGTGTTGGTATTCATCAGTCTGAAAGTCATGACAGCCAGAGTGATCTTTTTAAAATCTAAGTCATAATGGCTTACCCTCTGGCTTAACACTCTTCAGTAACTTCTCCTTATGTTTAGAATAAAACCCAGGGCCTGTAGGGCCTTGCATGATCTGGTCTCTGTCTACGTCTCCAGCATTACCCTATGATACTCTCTGCTCTGAGTTCCTCAAACACAGCCAAGCTCTCTCCCACTCACCTGTAGACCTTTGAGCATTTGGTCTCTCTGCCAGGAATATACACACCTTTTGCGTAACAGCCTTTTTCTTTAGATCCCAGTAAATGTCAACTTTTCAAAGGACTTTCCTTTACCGCTCTATCTGAAGTAGATACTGCCCGATTAGTCTTTATTATTGTACCTTATTTTTTCCTTCTTAATACTTATCCCCATTTTTAATTTTTTATTTAGTTGTTTTCTTGTTTATCACCAGTCTTCCTCAATAGGATGTAAGTTCCATGAAAGCAGGGACCGTGTCTGTCGTACCATTGCTTATAGACTGTCATTAGATAATGCTTAGCTGAATACATGAAAGTATGATGAAACTATAGGAATAAATAAGAGCAAAGAGACAGGCCGGACCTGAGGGATGTCCATATTCTAAAGGTTGGAAGAAGAAACTTCACAGAAGACGGATGAAATGAGAAGAATGTCAGAAGAGATCAGGAATAGTGTAGCGTGTTGGAAGTCTGGGGAGGGTGGAAATGGAGGGAGTTTTGTTCTGTCATTCGTAGCCAGAAGCTTTGGGAGAGATGGGAACAGGGCCCTAGAAAGGAAGCTAGATGGTCACACTAGGAGGCATGAAGAACTGGATGAATTCAGGAAGACTGTTACAAGAGGAGGATGGAAAATAGAATAGCAGTTGACTCAGCCTTCTGTGTTTGTCACTGACTTACTTCACAAAAGAAAGTAGCATTTAGCAAAAAGAGCTGTCATGAGATTAATCTATATAGAGTGCAAAGTAAATGTTCTTCCATGTTCTTCAAAAGTGAAAAATGAAATTTAGGTATTTATACAATAGTATTACATTCAAAATGAATATTTCTCAGAAGAAAAGGTCTAGCAATATAAATGGGGCAGGAGAAAGATGCAGACCAGATTTTAGCATTTGGCAGAGGAGTAGGGTAGGGCATTTGTAGCAAGGTCCATTGCCAAGGGACTTACTTATCTAGTTGGTAAAATTAGGTTGAAGAAGTTGATCTTTCAAGTCCATTTCTGGATCTAAAGTTCTGTGTATCTTTTTCAGCTGCCCTTACTGTTAGGAAAGAACATACTAAAGCATAAAAATTAAGCAAATCTCTGATAGTCATCTCTTGAGTGCACAATCATCATTTCTCTCCTTCAGCTCGTCCTCAGGATTCAGTTAGAATTCACTTCCTTATGTTATACACATGGCATTTATGTTCACCACGTCGTGTAACAAATGCCCATCACCATCATTGCTATTGGAAATTTTGTGCCACTTATGTGGTGGACACAGGCTAGCTGCCTTCAGTAGATCAAAAACTAAGTCCCTTCCTATAGGACTGAATCTCTCCACCTTCGTAAGCCCAGTACGTGGTGAAATGATGCCAAGCAATAGAATATGGTGTTCAGATATCTGTGCAAGTGAGCCAACAGATGGTTTAGACAGCATGTGTAGTACAGTGGGGAAAAGGCACTGGCCAGGCTGCCTGATATTCTATTGAAGGAATGTCCCGCAATCTTTTTTTGCCCATTTTAAACTCTTTCACTATTTTTCCTAACACAGGAAATGGCACATCCGGTTACACAAATTGGTAGAACTTGAGGAATAGGCTAATCAAAACCATGACTCAAGAAGTCAAAAGAGCCTAAATATTTTTAAATAGCATATCTTAAGCATTTGAAAACAAAAATTAAAATCATTTTAGTTTCGACTCTAGGTGAGGTACTTTCTTAGGGAAGCCAATGAGATACCTAGAAGTATGAACACATGGTTCCCATAGGTCCTTACTCCAGAGGAATCATTTTGGTCCTTTTCCCCCTGCAAGCAGCAAAAAGAACAAGTGCTAGAGGGTGTCTGCTCCCTTACAGACTTAAACTGGGAAGACAGGAGCCAGAAGGCGGGAGCCCCGTTTAATGCCTACAGGGGAAGTGCTGATATGCCTGCCCTGCCCAAATCACCTGCTTAACCCCCTAACCTGTTTTCTTTGTAGTACTTACTGTTGTCATAAGTACAGTCTGTATTTCTGTGTGTTTCTATGGTTTCAGTTAGCTTGTGTGCATTAATAAATAAATGGATAATGTCAGTATGAAAACAGAGGAATTTTTTCTGCATATTTTAACTGTGAAAGCAATCAGAGGCCAGCTTTCTCAGTCTAATGGAAAGACCAAGCAATTTTTTTCTATTTATTTTGAAAGAGAGAATCCCAAGCAGGCTCTGTGTTGTCAGCATGGAGCCAAACGTGGGGCTCAATTTCATGAACCATGCGATCATGACTTGAGTCTAAATCAGGAGTCAGACTCTTAACCGACTGAGCCACTCAGGCACCCCAAGACCGAGCAGTTTTTAAAAGCTAAAGTACCTTTGTGAGTGGCCATTTTAGTAGCTTTAGTAACTGCTAATACAAATGAAGAGGCAGCTAAGACATTTCTCCTAATTTCAAAAAAATTGACATTTGATTGATGAAATCTAAAACCTGGGTTGGCTTTTTAATTTTGATGAACTGGTCTCTGTTGACAGTAAATCCTTTCAAGGACCTGCATTTCAGAAGAGGTCTCATGGATGCTGCTTACGGGCTGCAGTCTCAGGACGGACTGACAATAATGTTGAGTTCAAAGATTTAACACCAGCCAAGATTTAACGCCACATTAGTACATAGTTTAAGATTGTTACTGTGTCTGTCAGTGCCCTAGTTACAAAGCTCCATAGATTTTAAGTAGTCTGCAACAACCACATCTTTTCCACAAACCCTGTTATATTTAATTCACAAGTTTTACCCATTGTGAGGTCTTATAGCAGAAAAACATATAAAAAATAAAGGAATTTATCTCCATAGTAAAGTATGTAATACATCAAGAGAAGGAGTTTGGGTTTTATTTTTGTTTTTTGTTTTAACAACTCTACAATTTGGCATTTTATTTTATTTTTATTGAAGTGTAGTTAACACACAATGTTACACTAGTTTCAGGTGTACAATATTGTGATTCAACAACTGTAGTTATGCTGTGCTCACAAGTGTGCCTACCATCTGTCACCATACATCACTATCACAATACCATTGACTGTATTCCCTGTGCTGTACCTTTTGTCCCCGTGATTTATTCAGTACATAACTGGAAATCCATACCCCCCCCTTTCATCCATTTTGCCTGTCTGCCCCTCTGACAAGCACCAGTTTGTTAAAAGAGTGATTTTGCATGTTCTTGTTCAGCACTACAATCTGAGTACAGTACATTGCACACATTATTACTACCTATTATTATATTACCGATACTCTTAATGATCCTGAATCTCCAAGAATTTTATCAAATTACTATCATTGGGAGCTTCAGTGGCTCAGTCAGTTGAGCATCTCTCTTGATTTTGGTTTAAGTCATAATCTCACGGTTTGTGAGATTGAGCTCCACATGAGGCTCTGCGCTGACCACGTGGAGCCTTCTTGGGATTCTCTCTCTCCCTCTCTGTCAGCCCCTCCGCTCATGCGCACATGTGCACGCAGTCTCGCTCAAAACAAACATTTTTTTTTTTTTTTTGGCCAGGATCTACAAGAGGTTTATTTTTTTAATTTACTTTTTTATTTTTTAAAATTTTCATCCAAATTAGCTGCAACAGTGATTGCAGGAGTAGATTCCTTTACCCATTTAGCCCATCTCCCCTCCCACAACCCCTCCAGTAACCCTCAGTTTGTTCTCCATATTTATGAGTCTCTTCTGTTTTGTCCCCCTCCCTGTTTTTATATTATTTTTGTTTCCCTTTCTTTATGTTCATCTGTTTTGTCTCTTGAAGTCCTCATATGAGTGAAGTCATATGATTTTTGTCTTTCTGTGACTAATTTCACTTAGCATAATACCCTCCAGTTCCAGCCACGTAGTTGCAAATGGCAAGATTTCATTCTTTTTGATTGCCGAGTAATACTCCATTGTATATATATACCACATCTTCTTTATCCATTCATCCAGCGATGGACATTTGGGCTCTTTCCATACTTTGGCTATTGTTGATGGTGCTGCTATAAACATGGGGGTGCATGTGTCCCTTTGAAACAGTACACCTGTATCCCGTGGATAAATGTTTAGTAATGCCATTGCTGGGTCATAGGGTAGTTCTATTTTTAGTTTTTTGAGGAACCTCCGTACTGTTTTCCAGAGTGGCTGCACCAGCTTGCATTGCCACCAACAATGCAAAAGAGATCCTCTTTCTCCGCATCCTCGCCGACATCTGTCGTTGCCTGAGTTGTTCATGTTAGCCATTCTGTCAGGTGTAAGGTGGTATCTCATTGTGGTTTTGATTTGTATTTCCCTGGTGATGACCGATGTTGAGCATTTTTTCATGTGTCGGTTGGCCATCTGGATGTCTTCTTTGGAGAAGTGTCTATTCATGTCTTTTGCCCATTTCTTCCCTGGATTATTTGTTTTTTGGGTGTTGAGTTTGATAAGTTCTTTATAGATTTTGGATACTAACCTTTTATCTGATATGTCATTTGCAAATATCTTGTCCCATTCTGTCGGTTGCCTTTTAGTTTTGCCGATTGTTTCCTTCACTGTGCAGAAGCTTTTTATTTATTTTGTGAGGTCACAATAGTTCATTTTTGCTTTTGTTTCCCTTGCCTCTGGAGACGTGTTGAGTAAGAAGTTGCTGCAGCCAAGATCAAAGACGTTTTTGCCTGCTTTCTCCTCGAGGATTTTGATGGCTTTCTGTCTTACATTGAGGTCTTTCATCCATTTTGAGTTTATTTTTGTGTATGGTATGAGAAAGTGGTCCAGGTTCATTCTTCTGCATGTCACTGTCCAGTTTTCCCAGCACCACTTGCTGAAGAGGCTGTCTTTATTCCATTGGATATTCTTTCCTCCTGTGTCAAAGATTAGTTGCCCATACGTTTGTGGGTCCATTTCTGGGTTCTCTATTCTGTTCCATTGATCTGAGTGTCTGTTCTTGTGCCAGTACCATACTGTCTTGATGATTACAGCTTTGTAGTATAGCTTGAAGCCTGGGAAAAACAAACTTTTTTAAAAATTATTTATTATTTTATTATTATTTATTTATTATTATTTATTATTATATTGTGAACATTAATGATATACATATATTGAATACTTACTGTGTTACCAGTGTTTCTTTATATCTACTCTCTCCATCTGTATAATTCTCAGGTAGGTATCATTATTCCAACTTTATAAATTAGGAAACTGAGGCACTGAAAAGTGAAGAGGTTGACCCAGCATCACAGATAGTAAATACAGAGCCAGGAAAGTCTTTTCCTTGTTAACATGTTACCGAGAAGCCTCAGAGTTTTTGCACCAAGACTTTTCAATAGACTACATTATTTCTTAATAATGGGATATTGTGATAACAAGTGTTGAGGCATTTCTAGTCTCTACACATTTGTAGTTATTTAGCATCAACATATGAGAAAGATGTGTCACTGAGAAAGACAAAATCTTTTTACTTGTGGATACATTGTTTCCTGATAAGCAAAAACTGGTTCTACCTTGTAAGCATTGTGTTTTCATTAATTACCCAAGTTTGTGCTTTACTACAAATAGTATCTTGGCTTCTAGACCATGGTAGACTAAATCAGGTTCTCTTTCTTTTTTTTTTTTTTTTTTTTAAGTTTATTTACTTATTTATTTTGAGAGAGAGAAAGTGCACGGGAGGGGCAGAGAGAGAGGAAGAGAGAAAGAATCCCAAGCAGGGTCCACAGGTCAGTGAGGAGCCCAGGGTGGGGCTCAGACTCACAAAACGCGAGATTATGATCTGAGCCAAAATCGAGAGATGGACGCTTATCTGACTGAGCCACCCAGAGGCCCCAGATTCCTCTTCTGTAAATGCAGCTCTTAAGATGCTTGGAGCATCTATTTTATCTTGACCTTCTCTTTTTTAGGTTAAGTATACCCATTATCTTCTATTCATCTTACTCTATGCTGATTCCATTCCAGTTTGTTTACATTCTTTGGAAAACTGATATCCAGCAGTGAACTTAATATTCCAATTGCAGTGAAAAATATAGTGATTACCATTGGTTTCTGTAATCTGGATATTGTGTTTGATATTGAATTGTGACCTACCATAACTCCTTAAAGTTTTAAGCTTGTGCTGTCAAAACGTATTTCCCATTATTTACAGATCTGTGCCTCAGCATCCTCTTATCTAGAATGGAGTTAATAATAGTACCTTCCTCATTAGTGTTGTTCTGTTGTTTTAAGTACTGAGTACAGTGTCCAGCACACAATGATCTTTCAGATATTAGCTTAATACCATTTAACCCTAAGTGTATAGTTATTCATCCTTGTTGAATTTCATCAATTCATTTTGGGCTCAGTATCCAGCCTGTCAAAATTCTTTTGAATTCTGAATTTTTTTCTCAGGTATGATAATAGCTCTTCCCCAAACTCTTTAACACTGACAGATTTAATAATACCACTTACTAATTGTGTTTATGCAAAACATTAGAAAAATATTGAACAGTGAACAAAATAAAAATAACAATTTATTTATATATGGGCAATTTTGTTAGGGGGATGTTATTATTTCAAAGAAATTTCAGTCTTAATTGCATTATGTGCTTTAGCAAAGCATTTACTTGCCTGTCATTTAAAATAAGATTTGGTAAAAATAAATTGAATGAATGAATGAATAAATAAATAAAACAAGATTTGGTGATTACTTGAAATTTTCCTTACAATCAGTATAAAATTTGATTCTTTAAGGAAGTGTTAATATAGTCCATTGCAGAAACTAAAACTTGACTCGATCATGCCATCAAAAGAAGGAAGCAATCATTTAGAAAAGAAAAAACTCAACGTTCATCATCCCGGAATATTAGTTTCCATTTTGGGAGAAATGTAATCAAAAGTCCTCCAACTAGTGCTCTGTTTTTCCTGCCCAGATGGACATGTGGCATCTGGCACTATTAATGTTCCACAGATCCTTTTTTTTGTCTTGGTAAAAACATGCATGTTCCTCTTCCTGGATGCTCTTTATGCTGCCATTATCTCAGGATCCCCAGAGATCCGTCTTTGGCAGAAATAGCACAGCATTCAGTAATGCAGACACCTCCTGGTATAACCGCATAATTGGGTCACAGATTGGTTTGATGCATAAAGATTAAGTGAGATAAATCCCTGGAGGAAATGAAACTTCTTGTTCTGTGTTTTGAATGAAACTTCATGAAGTTTTCTTGTCACCATAGCTCTGCCTGGTGTGATATTTTATGGCAACATTAGCCGACTTCTCTGAGGGCCTTTTCTGGATTCAGAGCTTATTTGCCAAGCCTAGAAATAAAATTTTGTTTCTTGGAAATGGGGTTGGTGTTAGTAGATCTGTTTGGTTTAGAAAATATGGCCATGTTCATAGGTGTGGGTATTCTACAGAAATATTTTGCTATAAAACACCATTGCTCCATGATACCTTGAATAACTTTAGGGGTTATATAGTAATTATACCTAACATTTATTAGGCACTTACTGTTTGTCAAGCACTGTGCCAAGTGTTATTTCATTTGAATAAGTTGTTTCATTTGAATATCATAACAGTTGTATAAAATAAAAATGTCACTATTATCATCGTTTGCCAGTGGGGGAACTGAGACACAAAAGGTCTTTAAGCTTCTTCTAGAAATATTTAAATTGAATATGTTAATGAATTATGGTAGATGAACCAAAAATATTAACTCCCTTAAAAGCAGAATCAGCCAATGTGAATAAACCATTACATTCTAATGTTACTCAGTGGCACAAGGCAGATTCTGTGGAAATTGGGAACAGTTCTGGTAATGTTGACAGCAGTTAGCACTTATAAAAACAATTTGTGGTTTTAAGAGCCTGGCTTTATACTGTATATTGTCTCCTCTGATCTTTGTGTCATCACTGTAACTTGTAACAAGATTGGGCAGAGGTGGTCA
Source organism: Panthera pardus (assembly GCF_024362965.1). Taxonomy (NCBI): domain Eukaryota; kingdom Metazoa; phylum Chordata; class Mammalia; order Carnivora; family Felidae; genus Panthera; species Panthera pardus. Next base: position 29,822,000 of record NW_026526732.1, read on the forward strand.
TGAAGGGCAGCTAAGCACTACAGGAAAGGCTGACCACAGTAACAGCTAAAAAGGGTCATGAGGCCCTGGATTTGGGGGGGGGGGGTGTACCACCAAATACAATTCTTCCCTCCTAATAAATCTAACATGGAAGTTATCTAAGAAAGCCAATTTCAAAAAATATTTTGGAAAATATCCCATCTACCCACCAAGAAGTTTTAATCAGATATGATTTGAGGTTAGTGGATAGAGTCTTAGTAGATTTCCTGGAAATAATTCAATTTTAATAGCAGTGGGTGAGTTAAAGTCATATAAGTGGCAGAGAGTAATCTGGATGTGAGAAGGGGATCTTGGGGTTTAGTGGGAAGAAAGGGGCCCAGAAGCTGTGGTTTATCGAGTGCACTGGCATAGTCACCTGTGACCTTGAGAAAGGAAATTACAAACACCTGCTGCACTTCAAACTATGCTACCCACATGCCACAGACAGCTGTTTGAAGAAGTGGAGTGAAGGAATGAGAAGGTAATTGTGACTATTACCCAAGAATGAGGTGGTTGGGCTTATCCCTTCTTCCCTGGGACTTACTTGCAAAGCTCACTGTGTACACACAAGTTTCAGTTGATATGGAATGATTCCTCAGTGGATATTTCTGGTCTTACTCTTTACTTTCTCCATTCTAATAGAAAAATCTTTATAATACGTACTTAGGCTGTTAACAGTTGTTAACTCAAAGAACCTAATTATTTTATTGAGTACAGCTCAATAAAATTCCTGTCTTCCCCAGGACTTTCATTGGGACTTTAATCTACATTTTTTTTTTTGACGTTTATTTTTTTTTTTGAGACAGAGAGAGACAGAGCATGAACAGGGGAGGAGCAGAGAGAGAGGGAGACACAGAATTTGAAACAGGCTCCAGGCTCTGAGCTGTCAGCACAGAGCCCGACGTGGGGCTTGAACTCACGGACCGTGAGATCATGACCTGAGCTGAAGTCGGACGCTTAACCGACCAAGCCACCCAGGCGCCTCATTGGGACTTTAATTTTCTGTCCCAGGTGCTACCAGCTGTTTAGTTTTTACCAAAAATCCTTGGTAATATACATATTAAGCTTACTTATCTCTCTTAGGTCTCACGTGCATTTTTTTCTCTTCTATTATATTTCCACAGTCTAACCTCTCTTGTTCATTTCCAAAGCCAGAATCAAGCCTCTCCCCTCTGTCGTGAAGAACTGTGGTTTCCATCTCTATATTTTTGCTTGCATCTGTTGTTTTATTCATCATAACCAGCTTCACCTCCCATAACCACAATTTCTATGCTCTCTTTTTATTTTTATTTATTTTTAATTTTTTTAATGTTTACTTGTTTTTGAGAGGGAGAGAGAGAGACAGAGCACAGAGGGGCAGAGGGGAAAAGAATCACAGAATGCGAAGCATGTCCAGGCTCTGAGCTGTCAGCACTGAGCCTAATGCGGGGCTCCAACTCACAGACCGCGAGATCATTACCTGAGCCGAAGTCAGACACTTAACTGACTGAGCCACCCAGGCGCCCCTAAGATCACAGATTTATTTGGGTATAATTCACATAGCATAAAATTTACCCTGTTAAAGTCTATAATTCAGTGGGGTTTAGTATATTCACAGGGTTTTACAACCATCTCCACTCTCCAATTTTAAAATGTATCTGTTACCTCAAAAAGAAATCCTATGCTCATTAGTAACCACCCCCCTTGCTTCCTTCTCTCTCTAGCCTCTGGCAAATACTAATCTACTTTCTGTCTCTATGTATTTGCCTATTCTTGACATTTTATATAAATATATAAATTTTATATATATATAAGTCATATCACTTATGACTTATTGTGTCTGACTTCTTTCACTTAGCATGATTGCAGAGTTCATGTTGTAGCATGCATTAGAATTTCATTCCTTTTTATGGCTGAATAATATTCTATTATATGGATATACCACTCTTTATCCATTAATCTATCGACCGTTTTGGGGTTGCTTCCATTTTTAGCTATTATAAACATTCAAGTGCAGGTCTTTGTATGAACATGTTTTCAGTTCTCTCGGACATATATTTAGCAGTGGAATTGCTGTGTCATATGGTAACTCTATGTTTAACATTTTTGGGGAACTGCCCAAATGTTCTCCAAAGTGTCTAAACCTTTAAAATCCCACCAGCCATGTACAAGGGTTTAAATTTCCCCACATCCTCACTAACACTTGTTATTGTCCTTTTTATTATATCCATTGTAGTGGTTGAGTAGTATCTTCTGACTTTGATTTGTGTTTCCTTAGTGACTAATGATAGAGCATCTTTTGAATTGATGTAAGTGTATCGTCTCTGGAAAAGTCTATTCACATCCTTTGCCTATTTCCTAATTGGCAAATTGCAATTATATTTTACTATATTACAAATTAGAAGTATTTTTAAGTGAATATATGTTATGCATATGTATATGTATATATTGGATTAAAAGCTTATTGTGCCAAATGTAGAAATGAATTGTTTTTAGAAATCGAGTTTAAGTTAGCAACTTTATATTTAATTTGAAAAATAGGACCACATTTATACCCTTGGGCATCCTACAGAAGTACTTTCTTACAAAATCCCTCTGTGATAACTCAAAGAACTTTAGGAGTTAAATAATAATAGTTCTACCTAACACTTACTGAGTACTTACCACGAGCCAGGCATATGATGTATAAATGTAAACATATTATATAAACATCAATTGCATATTATATAAATTATATATAAATATAAACATGATGTAAATATATTTGTATTACTTATGTCTAATTAGGTTTATTTTTTTATTATTGACTTTAAGAGTTTTTTTTATATATTCTGGATACAAGTCTTTTACCAAATATATGATTTTAGATATTTCTTGCATTCTTTAGGTTGTCTTTCTCTTGTGTCCTTTGAATCACAATATTTTTTTAAAAATTTTTATGAAGTCCATTTATCTACTCTCTGCTTTAGTCACTTGTGCTTTTGATGTCATATCTAAGAAACCACTGTCTGATCCAGGGTCACAAAGAATGACTCCAGTTTTCTTATACATCTAGTTCTACCTTTAGTTCTGGAATCTATTTTGAGTTAATTTTTACGTATGGTGTGATTTAGGAATGCAACTTTATTTTTTTGGCATGTGGGTTGTCCAGTTTTAGCAGCACCATTTATTGAAAAGACTAGTCCTTTGGCATGCCAGGGTGGCTCGGTCGGTTAAGCCTCTGACTTTGGTTCAGGTCATGATCTAATGGTTTGTGAGGTCAGCGCCATATCAGGCTCACTGCTGTCAGCGTGGAGCCCACTTCGGATCCTGTGTCCCCTTCTCTCTCTCAACAAATAAAATAAACATTTTAAAAAAAGAAAGAAAAGACTATTCCTGGGCACCTGGGTGGTTCAGTAGGTTAAACTTCAGACTCTTGATTTCGTCTCAGGTCTTGATCTCACAATCGTGAGACTGGGCTCCAGGCTGGGCATGGAACCTGCTTAAGATTCTCTTTCTCTGGCCTTCCCTTGCTCACACACTCTCTCTCAGAAAAACGTAAAAAGAGAAGAAGAAAAGAAAAAAAAAAGAATATTCCTCTCCCATTTAATGGTCTTGGCACCCTCGTCAAAAATCTCTTGACCATGAATGCAAGGACTTATATCTCTGCTCTTTGATTGTATTGTTTTGTTCCGTATGCCTGTCTTAAATCAGTAATCTACTGTTTTAATTACTATAACTTTGTAGTAAGTTTTAAAATCAGGGCATGTCCTCTGACTTTATTCTTCTTCTAGATTGTTTTGGCAATACTAGGTTTATTGTGTACAGTCACCTTCTCAGTTTCTACAAATTTTTTGATAGGGATTTTATTGAATCTGTAGATCAAAATTGAAGAGTATTTTAATCTTACTAGTAGTATTAAGTCTTCCAATCTAGTAACATGGATCTTTCAGTTTATTTAAATACTGTTTAATTTCTTAATGGTTATTTTTGAGGGAGACAGAGCATGGGCAGGGGAGAGGCAGAAAGAGAGGAGGACAGAGGATCCAAAGTGGGCTCTGCTCTGACTGCAGGGAGCCCAATGTGGGTCTCAAACTCACAAACCCACAAACCGTGAGATCATGACCTGAGCCAAAGTTGGACGCTTAACCAACTGAGTCACCCAGGTGCCCCAGATAGTCTTTAACTTCTTTCAGTGGTATTTTGTGGCTTTCAGTGTAAAACTCTTAGACTTCTACTTGAAGTACTTCATTCTTTTTGATGCTGTTGCAAATGGAATTGGTTTTGTATTCAGATTATTCATTCCTCGGCTTATATCATAGCAATATACTTGATTTTTTTATATTGATCTTGTATTCTGTAACCTTGCTGAATTTATTGTTCTAAAAGATGTTGGGGGAGCGAATTATAGATTCCTTGAGATTATCTATATGAGATCATGTCATCTGCTAATACAGAAAGTTTTATTTCTTCCTTTCCATCTGAATGCCTTTTTATTCCTTGCCTAATTATTCTAGCTAGCATCTCTGGTGCAGTGTTGAAGTGGCAAGAGTGGATATCTTTGTCTTATTCCTAATCTTTGGGGGGAAGCTTTCAGTCTTTGACCATTAAGTGTGTTGTAAGTAGTGTGTTTTTTGCACATAGCCTTTATCAGGTTGAGGAAGTTTTCTTGTGTTCTTAATTTGTTGAGTGTTTTATCAGGGAAGGCTGTTGGACTTTGTTAAATGCTTTTCCAGTATCTATTGAGATAATTGTGTGGGTTTTGTCCTTAACACTATTAATAAGGTCTTTTACATTGACTGATTTTCATGTTAAACAGACCTGTCATTCCTAGGATAAATTTCATTTGGTCATGGTATATAATACTTTTTACATGTGGATTCTGTTCACTGGTATTTTATTCATGCTTTTACATAAATATTCATAAGAGATCTTAGTCTGTAGTTTTCTTGTCTAGTTTTGGGATCACAGTAATACTGTCTCTATAGAATGAGTTGGAAAGTGTTGATTTCTCTTTTATTTTTTTGTGAAAGTTTGCAAAAGTTTGATGTTATTTTGTTTTTAAACATTTGGTACAATTCACCAATGATACATACTGTTTGGGGGCTTTTCTTTGTGGGAAGTTTTTTGATTGCTACTTCAGTCTCTTTACTCTTACAGGTCTATTCAGATTTTCTTTTTCTTGTTCAGTCAATGTTGTGTCTTTATAGGAATTTATTCCTTTCATCTAGGCTATTTAATTTGTTAGCATACAGTTGATAATAGCACTCCCTTAGGATCCTTTTTATTTATCTAAGGCTAGTACTGCTATTTCTCTTTCATATTTGATTTTATTTTTGAATGTTACCTCCAACCCATGGTGAACCTAGTTAAAGTTTTGTTAATTTTCGTGGTCTTTCAAAGAACTAATTTTAGTTTTATTAATTTTCTTTTTTCTTTTTTCCATTTGTTATTTCATTTACTTCCATGCTAGTGTTTATATTATTCCCTTCCTTCTATTTATTCTGCATTTAGTTTTATTTTTTTAAATATAAGATTAGCTGTTGATTTAATATCTCTCTTCTCAACAAAAGCATTTATAGCTACAAAATTTCCTCAGACCACTGCTTTTGCTGCATTCATAGATTTTTGGCACATTATGTTTACCTTTTCATGTATCTTTTCCTAATTTCTTTGGTGATGTCTTTTTGACCCATTGATTATTAAGAAGTGTGTTGTTTGATTTCCACACATCTGTGAATTTCCCAAATTGTTCCTGTAACTGATTTCTATTTTCATTTCATTGTGGTTATAGAACATACTTTCTATTATTTCAGGGTTTTTTTGTAAAGGCTAGGGGCGCCTGGGTGGTTTGGCCAGTTAAGCATCCAACTTCAGCTCAGGTCATGATCTCACTGTTTGTGAGTTCAAGCCCTGCATTGGGCTCTGTGCTGACAGCTCAAAGCCTGGAGCCTGCTTTGGGTTCGTATCTCCCTCTCTCTCTGCTCCTCCCCCGCTCATGCTCTGTCTCTCTCTCTCTCTCAAAAATATACATGAAAAAAATTAAAAACTTAAAAAAAATAATAAAGGCTTATTTTGGGGTGTAGCATATTGTCTCTCCTAGAGAATGTTCTGTGTGCTCATAAGAAAAATAAGTACTCTGCTTTTGTTGGGTGCAGCATTCTATAAATGTCTGTTAGATCTAATTGGTTTGTAGTTTTGATCAAGTCATCTGTTTCTGGGTTGACACTGGGCCTAATTCTATTCACTATTAAAAGTGGGGTGTTGAAGTCTCCAGCTTCAGTTGTTGTTGAACTATTTCATCTTTTAGTTCTATCAGTTTGGCATCATGTACTTAGAGGCTATATGAGGTGCATACATACTTATACTTACTTATGTCTTTCTGATTCACTTTTTATCATTAAAATATTCTTGTCTCTACTGACAGTTTTTGTTTTAAATTCTATTTTGTCTGATATCAGAGATCTGATATGCAGCTCTCTTTTGTTTGTGTGGTGTATTTTTTTTCATACCCTTTTTTTTTTTGTCTTTAAACCTAAAATATTTCTCTGATAGCATACAGTTGAATCATTTCTTTCCATTCTGGTAATCTCTATTTTCTGTTTGGAGCATTTAATTTATTTACCTTTAAAATAATTATTGATGAGGGTAGAATTAAGTCTACGATGTGGTTTTCTTTATGTCTGACATATCTTTTTGTTCCTTTATTCCTTTATTGCTCACTGTTTTGGGTTAAATTAATATTCTTTACTATACAATTTTAATTCCCTTTTTCTTTTTGTATATATATTCTGTGAGTTGTTTTCTTAGTGGTTACACTGAGAAGTACAGTTAACATTTTGACTTAAAACAATGTAGTTTGGATTAGCTTCATTTAAGTAGTATGTAAAAACTTTAATACAGCTCTTTATCTTTTTGTCTCCTTTGTGCTACTATTATATAGATTCCATCTTTATACACTGTAAACTCATCAACACATTTTTGTAATTATTTCCTTAAGAAGTTGTCTTTCAAATCAAATGGAGAAGTTACAAAAAAAGTCTTTTTATATTTACCTATGTAGTTACTTTTTCTGCTGCTCTTTATTTCTTCATGTAGATTTGCGTTACTGTCAAATGACTTTTTGTTTCAACCTGAAGAACCTCCATTAGTTTTTCTTGAAGAGTGGATCTGCTAGTAATGATCTCTATTATCATTTATTTGGGAATATGTTAATTGCTGCATATTGAATAGTTTTGCTGCATATTGAATGATAGGTAGAGTCTTTCAACACAAAATGTTGAAAACATATTCCTACTAACTTTTGACCTCCAAGTTTTCTGATGAGAAGTCTGTTGTTAAAGTTTTCTGATGAGAAGTCTGTTAGTCTTACTGAGAATCCTTTCTACATGATATGTTTTTCTGTTGCTATTTTCAAGATTCTTGTCTTTGGTTTCAGCGATTTGATTATGATATTCCTAGATCTGGAGCTTTTTGAGTTTATCCTGTTGGGGTTTGTTTAGCTTCTTGGATGTACAGATTAATGTTTTTCATCAAAATTGGGGACGTTAGGGCCATTATGTATTCAAATATTTTTTCTCCCTTTTCTCTCCTTCTGTGACTCCTATTATACATATGATAGTACAGTTGGTGGTATCCCGTAGATCTCTGAGGCTCTGACATTTTTCTTCTTTTTTCTTTCTGTTCCTCAAACTAGATAATTCCAAAATACTTATCTTAGAAGTTCACTGACTCTTTCCCCTACTAGTTCAAATTTCTTGAGCACCTCTAGTTAATATTGTGCTTTTCAACTCCAGAATTTTTATTTTATTAATAATTTCTATTTTTCAATGACATTTTATTTTCTTATTTTTTAAATTTTTAAATGTTTATTTATTTTTAAGAGAGAGACAGAGACAGAGTACAAGCATGGGAGGGGAAGAGAGAGAGGGAGACACAGAACCTGAGGCAGTCTCCAGGCTCTGAGCTGTCGGCACAGAGCCCAATGCAGGGCTCGAACTCAGACCAGGAAATCATGACCTGAGCCGAAGTCAGACACTTAACCAACTGAGCCACCCAGGTGCCCCCATTGACATTTTCTGTTTGCTGTAATTCTTACACTTTCTTTCTCTCTCTCTCCATATATATATATACACATATATATATGTATATATGTATATGTGTATATATATATGTAACATATATATGTAATATATTTATTTTATATGTTGTATATGTATGTAATGTGTATATGTATATGTAATATATATGTATGTATATGTGTATATGTATGTTATATATACATATATTTATTTTATATGTGTATATATGTATCTTTATATATGTATATGTATGTCTTTATTATATATATCTTTAAAAACATATGTATATGTATATATATATCTTTATAAACATATATGTATGTGTATATATATATATATATATTAAATCTAATGTCTATTCCTCAGGGATAGTTTCTCTTAACTTCGATTCCTGTGTAGAGTTATACTTTACTGTCTCCTTATATTTATCATAATTTTTGGTTGCTAACTGGACATTTGAAATGACATAATGTGGCAGACCTGGAAATTAGATTCTCTATACCCACTCCGCATGATTTGTCATTTTTTGTTATTGTTACTATTTTAGTTGGTGACTTTCCTGAAGTAATTATATAAAGTCTATATTTTTTTGGTTTTTTGATCACTGAAATGTCTGTTTGGTTAGCTTAGTAGTCAACTAATGGTTGGACAGAAATTTCCTTAAATGCCTGGAACCAAGTTCTGCACCCTTTTCCAAGGGGCTCTGTGTGTGTTGGGACTTGTTTTCATTGCTTCAATATGCTTTTTATAACTCTGTCTTAGTTAGATTTTACTTTCTGTTTGCACAGAGGTCAACCAGAGATGAAAATTAGAGCCTTCTCTGGTCTTTCTTAGGCATACACACAGTCCTGCACATATGCATGGCCTTCTAGATTTCCAGGAATATGTGGGAGCTTTTCAGAGTATCCTGTAGACATATCATTTCCCAGTGTTGCCTTTTAATTTTTGGCCAGCCCCTTACTTTTCCTAACTCATATCATCATCTGAGTTGCCACTGATGGTTTTTGATAAATATCCTCAGGATACAGCTATTCACTTCTGGCTCTGAGTCACATCAAATAAAGATGAGCCCAGAGAATGAAACTTTACAGACTTTTCAGGGGCTGCTATATAGGTCATATAATGACCCTTCTCTGGATATAGGGCTTTGGAGGCACTCTGAACCCATTTTGCCCTATCTGGTGACTGCTAGCCTCATGGTTTTCAGTTACCATTGTTGTGAGTCTGTTTTTGAGGCTGCCATAGAGCTGGTAAGAGAGTGATGGGAACAGGACAGGTTAAAATTCCTCAAAGTTTGCAGTTTTTGCCAAGATTCAACTCTGTGTGTGTGTGTGTGTGTGTGTGTGCGCGCGCGCGTGTGCGCGTGTGCGGACGCGCGTGAGAGAGAGAGAGGGAGAGAGAATACATGCTTTTTGAATTGTTGCAACCCTTTGGCTAATTTTCATACTTATTAAAAAGTTGGTTTTGACCATTTTTGCCAGTGTGCTTGCCTTTATGGAAGAGCCGGTTTTCATTACTCCCCTGTTCCAAAAGTGCTTCCCCTTTACTTATTTGTTCTAAGGTTAAAATTTTCCATTTCCATCTTAAAAATTCCATTTGCTGATTCATATTTTTCTATTTGAAATGTTAAGTTTCATATTCCTTAAGTGTGTACATCTCCATACATAACACAGAATTATATACTAACATAGGGACATTTTCCATTAAGCTTTTTCATCATCTTTCTGTTATTCTTCTTCCCCACCAAACCACATGTTCACATGAATGTACATGAGCTTTTTCTGGCATATTTGGATTGACATTAGAATTGGAAATAGGGAAGCATCGTGTTTAAGTAAGATGAGCAGTGAATTATTGATGTGTAGCTATCAGCAACCTAAAAAACTTTTCTTTACATTTAAACTTATTACCCAAGATCCTTTTGCAAAGTTTTTCCTAATTAACTCTGCCTGTAGCATTTCAGTAATTCCCTCCACCCTTAAATATAAAGTGCAGTAATCAGATGGGCACATATGTTAATATACATAAAAAGCTGTGACCTTGGCCCAGTGATGGTTTCCCACATAACTTCCCAGTTTGGTGTCATCCATTAATTGTGAATAAGAAGATAATATGAAGAAAATGCTTTGATGATCTTCTTTAGGTGCCTTCTTTAATAGAAATGCCAAGTGTTTAATACCCTCCTTTCAGCATATTCTTAAGGAAAGTCACAGTCAATGAACCAAGCAGCTTCACATTTACTTGGTTCCATGACGGCCTCTAACTTCAAAATTAAATCTGTAAATTTAGTGACTAAAAGCATAGGCTTAGGAGAAAAGCAGACCTGTATGCACAGATACACACACACACACACACACACACACACACACACACACAGAATATGCTTGTATACTCTTTGTGCTTAGCACATCCCTGGCATATAGTAAACATTAAATAAATGGTAGATACATATATTTCTAGATATAACTACACGAATACACACATACCTATAGCATCACAAATTATTAAATACCAGTATATGTATATTGATTGAGAAAAGACTCAAACAGATTCATACACTTGTTTTAGAATTAGTAAATGTAAAACGTTGGTTGATTAAAACTAAAACATCTAAATGAGATGTGTTTATATCAAATATCTCATAAAACAGATTATTGTAAATTTATTAACTTCTTCTAAACTTTAAAAATAAAGATTTTTTAGTGTACAGTATTTGAAACTATATTTTTCTTAATTTTATGCTAAGCATTTTCAGGTCAAGAACTGTAGGCTGCATTTCTCTGTATTTCCTATACTGTGTGTATGGCCTTCTATATAGCACACACTTGAGATATTTATTACATGAATGAGATCTTAATTAATTCATCTTTTTAGAAATTGTTTATAATCTGTTAATAAATTTAACACATGTTTTTAGGAGTGCTTTTTTAAAAAATTTTTTTAACGTTTATTTATTTTTGAGACAGAGAGACAGAGCATGAACAGGGGAGGGGCAGAGAGAGAGGGAGACACAGAATCTGAAACAGGCTCCAGGCTCTGAGCTGTCAGCACAGAGCCCAACGTGGGGCTCAAACTTACGGAGCGTGAGATCAAGGAGTGCTTTTAAGTAGATCTCAAAAGTTTCTGTAATAGATTGTCTTGAAATATTAAGGACTACAACTGTTTGCACTTAGAATTGGTGCTCAGGAAATCCTGAAGATGTCGTTAAGCACCAAAAAGAGATTTAAATTTCATTCTCAAAAGACTTGTCTTCAGACCTTATGTTATTTTTAAGTAACAGGTGTTTTATGACTATTATGCATACTTAAGCAGAGAGGCATAAACCTGTACCTCACTCTAAAAGAAAACAATGGAAATTATTGCTTATTTCGACATTGGAGTCCCTACTAAGTGCCTTTTCAAGTTTAGAGAGGGTTTTTCCAAAGTAGTTTTACAGCAATACAGGTCTGTCTGTTTGAAGACGCTTTTATAACTTATTTTTCTATTTATGTTTATTTTTAAGTTCTTTAACATTTATGTAGTTATGTACTTTTGAAATTTTTTTACTACCTCTCACAACCCTATGGCTATGGAAAGACCTGGCTAGGTAAGTATCATCTACAGGTAGGTAAAACCAGGTAATAAATACAATACAGTTAAAAAGAATATTCATTTATCATAAGGGATATATTTCTATATATAATCTCTATGAATTTCTGCTTTAAACTATAGAGTTTAAAATTTATAACTGCTAAAACTGTGTTTATAAATTGTGAGTAATATGTTATTTGCAAATACTTGAATTTATTCTTGTTTAAATATATTGTTTGCATCTAGCTCTTAATAATTTTTTATTTACTCATAGCTTATGGTTTATTATAAGAATTTAAAGAAATGTATTATACTTTCAGGAGTAATTCATAACTTAGGGAACCTGGGTGGCTCAGTTAAGCATCCAACTCTTGATTTCAGCTCAGGTCATGATCTCACAGTTTGTGGGTTCCAGCCCCACATCAGGCTCTGTGCTGACAGCATGGAGCCTGCTTCAGATTCTTTCTCTCCCTCTCTCTCTCTGCCCCCTCCCTGCTCATGCACATGTGCACACTCTCTCTCTCTCTCAAAAGAAATTAAAAAAAAAAAAGAAATTCATGAATAATTATTTTAGAATTTAATATGAGCACACACCCTGGTACTGTGTATTAGCAACTTAAAAATAGATAAACAGAAGAGTAACTTGTACAAGTATTAAAAGTAGCCCTTTTTCTGAAAAGGCCTACCAGACCAAAAACAATAAAATATCCAGGAAAACAGAAGCTCTCTGGGGCACCTGGGTGGCTCAGTCGGTTAAGCATCAGACTTCAGCTCAGGTCATGATCTCTTGGCTTGTGGGTTCAAGCCCCGCATCAGATCCTGTGCTGACAGCTCAGAACCTGGAGCCTGTTTCAGATTCTGTGTCTCCACCTCTCTCTGCCTCTGGTCCACTTGCGCGCTCTGTCTCAAAAATAAACAAGCATTTAAAAAAAATTAAAAAACAAAACAAAACAAAAACAGAAGCTCTCTTAGAGCAGGGATTGTTGTCTGTATTGTTCACTGCTATCTCCCCAGCCTGTCAGAATAGCTCAGGCACGGTAGGTACCTCATAATTGTTGCTCAATGAACAGATTCTATTTTTCAGTTCTGCTTGTTTTCCTGTTTTAAAGATCTCACTAATCCTTAAGAGGTTGTAGGGAAACTGAAGGAATGTTTGCCCTGACTCCTGGTTGCAGTTTGATCATGTGCTTATTGATAAAATGACGGAGTAGATGTTAAATTACTCAGATCTAGAGCTAGTCAGCATTTCAGTGAGACAAGAGGAAAACTAAGCAAGATAAGTAAAACTAATAGGAAAGGAAGAACAGGTTTACTTTTTCTTTTTTTAAAGTTTTGCCGGTAACACTTTGTTTCAAGATTTGGCTTTATATTTTATGCTTCTTACCCATTCAGTTGCATACTTTATATGTGCAAAAAAGAAATGTGCATGTTTTATAAAGTAGATCATTGAAATAAAATACTAACTAAACTTTTAAGTATGTTAGAGTCACCTGGAAGGCTTGTTAAAACACAGATTGTTGGGCCCATCCCCAGAATAAATGATTTTAGTTGCTCTGGAACGGGGTCTAAGAATTTGCATTTTTAACAAATTTCCAGGTAATGTTGCTGCTGCTGGTCTGGAGAGCACACCATAAAAACCCTAATTTAAATCAATGATTCATAATTCTCTTTTTGCTATCCCTTCCAAGAAAGAAAAATTACACTGCCATTTTTTTTCACTAACAACAACAACAACAAAATCTGTACTCCAGTCTATAAAATAGCCTGCATCATTCTCTTGATTTTTTTAGGAGATAACCAATAAAAGGTTACATTTGAGCTCCTTCTCAAATGAAGCACTAATGATTCAGTGTAACAAAATGTGTGAATTACGATTTCTAACAGGAAAAGTTATAAGTGATACCAATCATCAAATAAAATGAGTGGCTTTATGTGTGAAGTCCAAAGGTCAAGTCATTCCTATTTGTCAAAGAAGTAGTAATTTCTAAATGGTAATTCAGAAGAAATGCTATATTGTTGTTGTTCTTTATTCAGTACCAGGAGGCTTTTCCGGTGTAGTGTTGTAGCAGTTAAACAAGCTTTTCCAATTTATGGATGATCACAAATAATATAGCTACACTATTATCCAACAAATTACTATTTTGAATTTACCTTGAAATTTGTGAATGTTATTTTTTTGGAATAGTTAACTGAGTACATGTTATGATAGAATTTTGAAAGCTCAAGGGTATACCACATAGCATCTGGTCCAGACCTGTTCATTTACAGCCATCCAGTCTGAGTGTTTTATGGTACATTTCAGCCTTGGAGGCCCAAACAGGACTGGTAACTAAACATGTTAATTCCTAGTTTGGTATTCTTTCCATTACCCTAGTTACTTTACCAGAAGATATTTAGAATTTAGTATTTTCAAATATTTGTTTGATAAAGTGTTTAAGGTTCACATATACTAACATTATATAGCAGGATAGGAACAGATAGTTTGTCTGGCACAGAGACAATAAACTTTGTGCAATTATTTACTTTTTTTAATCTCTGTTTTCTTAATTTATTATTATCCAGATAAGATCAGTTAAAAATAATAGGACCTTGGTTTCTTTTTTTATAAACATCTGTGGGGTATCTTACATAGTACTTACGAAAATAATCATAAGAGACCATATATCTTCCTACCACATGATGCTTGAAATGGGCTGTATGCTTTTTATTCCTCTCATGAAATAAAATACAGTCCCAGTGTCACTTAGTAAAGTAGTCATTGGAATATTCAGTAATGTATTTCTGTGCGATTTAGAATTTTTTGTTAAATTTGGTTTTCTACTAGCATTTTTTAATCTGCTCTTTTTTTCTATTTTAGTAATAAAGACCAAATATTCTGTAATTGACATCATTGAGGAGTGAGACTTTCTTAAATCTTATTTTACTTGTTAAATGGTTGCTGGGGGCAGTGGGTGGGCATAGCCATGGCAGGAAAGGGGGGCCCACCCAGAGGCTGATGCTCAAGGGCATGGCGGTTGGCAAGACATACCTACTCATGAGCTGTGCCACCGACGCCTTCCTGGAGGAGTTGTGCCCACCATCTGCAGTGCAGTCAGCTACAGGGCGGAGGGCAAGCACCCCATCCTGAGACTCTGTGATACAGCAGAACAGGAAGATAGTCATCAGACAGGAACACTATGGTCATCTGAGGCCTGTATCTTATGCAGTGCCTGATGTCTTCCTTATATGCTTCTCTGTGACCTTATTTCGAAATGTGAAAGAGGAGTGGGCATCAGAACTTAGGGAACACACACTAAATGTGCCTCGTTTAGTAGGAACTCAGACTGATCTTCAAGGTGAGCCCCAAAACTTTAACAAAACTGAATAATATGAAAGAAAATCTTGTTTATATATAGAACAAGGACAGAAACTAGCAAGAGACAGGGGCCACCATGTGGAAAGTTCAACTTTAACCCAGAAGGGGTTGAAGACAGTGTTTGATGAGGCTGTTGTAGCCATTATAATTCCAGAGAAAAACACTGTGCGAAAAAAAAAAAAAAAGGATCAGGGTATATAAACTGCTGTTTGATTACATGAGAAGTTTCTTCATTGGCCAAGGAAACAGTTTCTTTCTTTCAGAAAGCATTTGAAATACTACAGCTGTACCCAGACTTCTTATAACTTCTTGTAAAAAAAAAAAAAAAAAAAAAAAGCATTTTACAGCTTGAGAGAAGAGGGTGGGGGAACCCTGTTGCCAATTCTACAAAATTAAGAATGTTTCCTCAATGTCCAAGAAGCAGAAAACAGCATTTGAACCACAATCTATTATAAATATTTCAGCTGGAAGGCACAGTCTCTCAGGGGTTTGCTAGTTTAAAAAGCTACAGACCCATCATGTTGTAACTACATAAAACCCAGTACATTTACACGTAAATGGAACTGCCTGGCTGAGACATACTCATTTCTGCACCGTCCTTATGGAGTCTGCAGAAAGAAGTATCTTCTCCCTTTGCTCCAGTTAATTGTTCTTGCATGTAAGTTGCTGTACCAGTATACCCAGAGTGATAAATCCAAGGCCAGCCACGTAGCCAGAGCTCACTTTAAGCATCTCCTGTATACGTGAGGAGAAAATATGTAAAATCAAAAAAGAACAATGTTTTATCATTTGAAACACAAGTGTAACCTGAATATATCTATATTAAAGCTTAATGCACTTTCTTAAAGAATGCCAAATGTGTAATAAAGTCGTAAGTGCATTTACCTTGAGCACTAAAACTGTACACATTTTAGTTGATGTGCCTTAAATTGTAACAAGGCTTCTGGCAAAAAAAAATAATAAACCTGAGATGTTACTTTTCGTTTCACTTTATGTTAATTGGTCATAATCCTGCCAATAACCATAAGGAGGACTTTTAATACGTCTTTGGCTGAGGGGCGCCTGGGTGGCTCATTTGGTTAAGCATCTGACTTTGGTTCAGGCCATGATCTCATGGTTTGTAAGTTCAAGCCCTGCATTGGACTCTGCACTGACAGTACGGAGCCTGTTTGGGATTCTCTTTTTCTCCTTCTCTCTACCTTTCCCCAACTCGCTCTCACTCTCTCTCTCAAAATAAATAAAAACTTTTTAAAATAAGTCTTTGGCTGAGTACTAATGTGTCTGTGCTTGGGGTAAAACTCCATAAGGAAAGGACCATCAGAAATTAGCTATACAACAGAATGGGAACAATTCACATTCCTGACAGCCATAATGGCAAAACCTCCTAAAGTGTGGGGCATAGAGGAAAATTAGCAGGAAGCAGTGGGGGTTATTGAGCCCTAGACTAAAATCCTCATGAATCTGTTCTAACAAAACTTAAAATCAAACCTGAAAAGGGTCACACTATTCTCAATGACTACACACTAGTAAAAGATCCAATTCTCGGGGCGCCTGGGTGGCGCAGTCGGTTAAGCGTCCGACTTCAGCCAGGTCACGATCTCCCGGTCTGTGAGTTCGAGCCCCGCGTCAGGCTCTGGGCTGATGGCTCGGAGCCTGGAGCCTGTTTCCGATTCTGTGTCTCCCTCTCTCTCTGCCCCTCCCCCGTTCATGCTCTGTCTCTCTCTGTCCCAAAAATAAATAAAAAACGTTGAAAAAAAAATTAAAAAAAAAAAAAAAAAAAAAAAAAGATCCAATTCTCTTTAAGGGAATACAAGAAAATCCAGCATTCACCAAAGTAAAATTCACATGTATTAGTTCCCTAGGGCTGTAGTAACAAATTACCACAAACACAGTGTGGCTTAAAACAACGAAAGTTTATTCTTTTACTATTTCTAGAGGCCAGGAGTCTGAAATCAAGTTAAGCAAGGAGAAAGCGGAGGGAATGTGGTAGGATTCAGGTCCACGTTGTCTGCAGCCTGGCACAAAGAAGTTCCCGATGATTGTAGACCCAGCTGAAGCGGTCCTAAAGGAGAAAGTACTCAAGTTTATGAGTTTATTCAGCATAACTTTGCTTGTGGAATGACTTGGGACCATTATTAATATTGATTTTTAGATTATATTATAATTGAAGTTGCAAGAAACATCTGCTGCTCAGCAATACTGGTTAATGTTCCCTCCGTACACTGGTTTTGAGAGCCACTGAGAACTCTTCAGAGACAACTACAATAAAAATTTCTCGGAAGATAATACAAAGAGGAATTCACCTCAGTGTCTTACAACAGCCTGGCAGACCCTGCTTACCAAGAAATAGTCTCTGACGAGCACTGCTTTGAAGACTAAAAAAGGAATGTCAGGAAAAAAAATAAATAAAAGCTTACCCTGGCACTCCCATCATGACTGCACCCAAGTAGTTTGGCCAGTTTGAAAAGAAGGAACTCTGTTTCAAGTATGTGAATTACGGACAAAATGTGATCGAGTGAATTTTGTTTAAAAAAAAAAAATCTCATTTCCCAGACCTGCCATTACCAACATGGGCACATGAACGAATTTTTTTTTTTTTTAATAATTTTTTGAAGTTTATTTATTTATTTTGAGAGAGAGAGTGAGAGTGAGAGTGGTGGAGGGGCAGAAAGAGAAGGAAGGAGAGAAAAAGGAAATGAGAGAGAATCCCGAGCAGGCTAGCTGCTGTCAGTGCAGAGCCAGATGTGGGGCTCGATCTCAGGAACCGTGAGATCATGACCTGAGCCGAAACAAGAGTCGAACGCTTAACCGACTGAGCCACCCAGGCGCCCCGTGAACGAATTTTTTAAACTTCTTTTGCAGAAATATTTCATAACTGCTCTGTCAGCTCAAAGATACTGCTGAGGGTGTTGTGTCGTTCCTACATGCTCAAGCACTGTGTGCAAAGCAGTGGTGCCTTATAGAAGACACTCGTCACAAGAATGGTCGAGAAAATTTCCTGTGACAAGACCTACCAAAATAAAGAGGAAAGTAGACACGGTGTTAAGTTAAAAGAAACCTCCTGATGGGATTGCGTCTCTCAACTTTTTTATGGAGCTTTACGCTACCCTAAAATAGTGAGATAATAACAAAGTGTAATTGGAGATGGGGGAGACAATTGATGCAGAATCCACTGCAAATTTTAAAAAGCAGAGAAGTTTATTGTGTATACGAAGATGCTCAGAAGAGAGTAAGTGATCCTCAGATGAGAAGATGACATACTGGATAAAAACACACACTGTAGCGTAAGCAGACTATATAGATTAGATAGCAGAATATAAGCCATGTGGCTTTAGTCCTGTACCTTCAGTACGATGAAGGAATGGCCGTAACTCCACTGCCAGGATGTGGACTGTTGGCATGTGCAGCACACGGATTCCTCACTATATAGCGGTTTTTCGCTTAAGTGTCAGTAATGGTATAATGGTGACATGCTCCAAAGACGGTTTCTTTGCTTTGAGGGATGTAGCCTCCCTAATGATGTTGGTGATGGAGTTTGGTGACGAGGCCATCGTTTCTACACCAGGAGATAAAATAATAGTGTTGAACACCGTACTGTAAGCTGGTAAGGCTCTAAAATGGGTAGAATTAAGTTGTCCATTTGCGGTGCCATGGCAGGTAGTAGTGAGTGATTCATCTGACACCATCAGGTTGTAGAACTGGGTCAATCTGCCAGGACTGCTGTAACAAAGTACCAATAAACTAAGGGCTTAAAAATTTTTTGCTCACAGTTCTAGAAATTGGAAGTCCAGAATCAAGTAGCCAGCTGGGTTGGTTTCTCCTGAGACCTCCCTCCTTGACTTGCAGACAGCTGCTTTCTCACTGTGTCCTCATATGTCCTTTTTCTCTGTGCATGCATGTTCCTGCTGTTTCTTCCTCTTTTTTATAAGGACAGCAGTCCTGTTGGATTAGGGCCCCACCCATATGACTTTATTTAACCTTAATTACCTCCATAAGGCCTTATCTCCAAGTACAGTCACATGGTAGTTAGGGCTCCAACCTATGAATTTGGGGGGCATACAGTTCAGTCCATAACAGGGTCAAAGAGGGTGACAAAGACTGGAGGGCTGTGTAACACTAGTGTTCTATAGGGGCACCTGAGTGGCTCAGCCGGTTGGGCATCAGACTCTTAATTTAGGCTCAGGTCATGATTTCCCAGTCATGGGATCAAGCCCCACATTGGACTCTGCACTGACAGCCAGAACCTGCTTGGAATTCTCTCTTTCTCACCCTCTCCCTCTCTGTCTCTGTCTCTCTCTCTCAAGATAAATAAACATTAAAAAAAAAAAAGTGTGCAATATTTGTGTAAGGAGGATAATCAGTGGATACTTTAACAGGCAAGTTGAAATGTAGGATCTTAGAGGTCTTTTGGACCCCTGTACCTCTGAAGAGGCTCTTATCAAATACCATAGTGGAGAATTCAGGAAAGGTTTTCTGGCTCTAGGTTGATGGATTCCAGATTGTCAGTAATCCACCCAAGGACCCATGCCTGATACGGGATTTTATAAATGATTCTCTTGCCTGAGCCAAATCGCTCCTGCCCTTCTTCCGAGCAGCCAGCTCTGGCTCCTGATAAATAAGCACACACCAACCTCATCCTTCCATAAGATTCACCCACGTTGTGCTATGTCGGTGCACCAGTGCCAGGGTGAGGAGCCCACTGTTTTCTGCGGCTGGAAATCAGGTGTCGTGAAAGAGCAGGCCTGCAGGTGACCCAGGTCTTGATTCTCTCTGCAGAGCCAGCCACTTACATGGTGCCACCCAGAACTGCGTCTGCTCTTTCCTGAGGTTTGGGGAACTCTGTCCCTCGTCCCTTCTTCTCTCTGCTGCTTCCTCGTGTGTTTGATTCCAGACAAAGACGTCCTATAAATGTATTTAGTTTTGGAGAAAAAAAAAAAAGTAACTCCTTATAGTTTACTTTAGACAAGCTACTAAAGTTCTCGGTACATAAAATCCCTGTTATAAAATTGAAATGAGAATTCATACCATCACAGGATTGTCTAAGAACATATGTAAGCAGCTAGAATTGTACCTAGACCGTGGCAGGCATGCAGAACATTTTTATTAGCTTTCTTCTTCTGTGACAGTGCCAGGTAGAAGAATAAAGGAGAAAAGGTTTGGAGAAGACAGAAGGAAGGAAGAGTTAAAAGTTTCACTTTTACAGGACGCCTGGGTGGCTCAGTCGGTTAAGCGTCTGGCCTCGGCTCAGGTCGTGATCTCACGGTCTGTGAGTTCGAGCCCTGCATGGGGCTCTGTGCTGACAGCTCGGAGCCTAGAGCTTGCTTTGGATTCTGTGTCTCCCTCTCTGTCTGCCCCTCCCCTGCTCTCTTTCTCTCTCTCTCTCTCAAAAGTAAATAAACATTAAAAAAATTTTTTTTAAGTTCCACTTTTACATAAATAGTTTGGCATCAGTACACTAAAAGTTATAAAAGATTTGTAAACTTGAAACCACATCCTGTGTAGCATATTGTTTATTACAGACTGTGCTAAGCAGTACAATAGGAATGGCATTTGTACCATTTGAATTAAATTATTTTTACTGCCCTTATACCATATAGTGACAGCAGGTAAGTCCACATTTATCCATTAAAATATCCTGGTTAATGTGTTAATAAATATTGTAAACTAAAAGGCACCACAAAGAGATTTGTAAACTGTTACGGAATCTCCTGCTTAAAACCCTTCTCTCTTCCCATGGCCTCTATTATGAGCATGAGCTCCTACAATGTGCATGATCTAGCCCCTACTTGTCCCTGTACCCTCTTTCCCCCACCTGGCTAGTTAGGCTCTTGCCGCTAATTCAGGCTCCCACCATATTGAATATTTTGGGTTTCTCTTCCCTGGACTCACACAAGCAATACAGTCTGCCCAAGACATGCTTTCTGTCTCTTCACCTGGTTAATTCCTGATTATCCTTTATTCTCCTGGAGAGCCAAAATGAGGTAGCCCTTCTAGAAAGGGTCCTATTTATTATTGTATATTTAGCCCCTAGCCTAGTAGCAGGTGCATTAGGATTTCAGTAAACACTTGTTAAGTGAATGAATCAGTATGTAACCTAAATGCACAAAGGATTGTAATGATAATTTTCCATTACTTATATAGTTGTAAAACCTGTTAATTTTCAGATGCCATTTAAGTAGGAAAAGGAGTCGTTTCTTCTTTAGTGTACATATTATGTTCTGTGTTACACAATGCATGACATATAACATGGATTGAGATCTGCCTCATCCCTATAACTGCTCTAAGGGATTTGTTAAGTTTCTGTGCAAGCCATTCATTTTTATTGGGTTTTTTAAAAATAAAAAGATCGAATACAGTGACTACCGTACAGTATAGGAAAGAGTATTCTTGTAGAAAGACTTTTCTTCTTAAATTTGTATCTGGTGAAAATAACTTTATTAAGAGTATTTTTAAAGTAATCAAAAGACTTAGTTTGATATAAAATACCAAAAAAGCATGTGTTCACGGGAAAATATATTTTTAAAAGAGACATTAACAGTGATCAAGTGATCACAATGAAGTTATGTAATCAGGCTGTTTCATTACGTTTTGTTGTTTGTAAAATTGTTGACGTTCTGAGGAATTTTTTTTCAGTTACATCTGCTTAGCACAGAGCATGGGATCCAAAGGGAGTATAAGACAATTCTAAGAGAGTGAATGGTGTGTGAGCCTTCTTTTTATTTGCTTCACAAGTAATTCACTTAAAAAAAATTAACATCTGCTATTTTGAAGCTAATCTTAGTGTATTGAATGCTCTTAACCATTTCTCAATCCCGCAGTCTTTTATCTTGCTTCTCCTGCTGTGTTCCCACCACCCCTGATCCCATTAGCAAACCTTGAGACAGCCTCAGACTTACCAAAGTACTGCTTTGGTTTCAGCTGCTCTTCTGCAAGAGGAAGTGAATGTTGGGGGTTTTCTCTGTGGTACAGTTGTGATAAAGCTGTGGTGGTCTTATCTCTCTCGTAGGTAGTGGCTCTTTATGACTACACAGCAAATCGATCAGATGAACTAAGCATCCATCGCGGAGACATTATCCGAGTGTTTTTCAAAGATAATGAGGACTGGTGGTATGGCAGCAGAGGAAAGGGACAGGAGGGTTATTTCCCAGCTAATCATGTGGCTAGTGAAAGTAAGTTTTATGCTCCCTTCCTGGCTTACTAATATGGTATAACTGATAGTCCAAGATTTTATCATCTGCTACCCTTTACTCTCTCTGTAACTTTTGCATACGTTTACCAATGGGTATTGCTTTTCATTCTCTTGATGCAAAAAATAAAAATAAAAAGGTGGCACTGATGCACTAGAAAGCTACTACATTCCGAGATTGGAATATTTCCTTCATGGACTTAGCCCAGGGGACCTGCCTCTCTAGCTACCAACATTCTTCAGCCCTACGTGCTGGCCACCTGCTTCATACACTCATGTCGGCTCATCTCTTGCCGCAGCGACTTCTCAGTTGACAGGCCCTGTGAGAACCAGTCTCTTTTTTACTCTGTATACCTCAGTCCTGGCTGGTACCTGCTAGAACAGAACCACATCAGGTTGTTTCATTCTCGGGTGAATTAAATCCCCATTTGTGAGAGGCAAAGGAAATGAGCTGGAGAAGAAGTTCTAAATAGGAGTTTGTGAGAGCTGTAGATGTCCTAGCAGGCATTGGAGAGGTACAAATAGAACTAATACAGAGAGCCTGAAGATAAAACAGTTTAAAGACTGAAGAAAGGAGAGAAGTGGGAGCAGTGCTTCTTGAGAAGAATGCTTCTTATCAGCAGTTCACTGGATGGGTTGGTGCAAAAGCACAATACTCAGGGGTCAGGGAAACTGACTTTTAATCCTTGCTTGACAGCTAATATCAATATGCCTCAGTTTCCTCCTATAAAATGAGGAAGTTCAGCTCCGTCACCTGTAAGCCTCCTTCCAGAAACACTAAAATTGTATAGTTCTGGTTTAAAATGTAGTACAGGCAGCCTTGAGAGCACACTTTTTTGAATCATTACTGTTAAGTCCTTTGTTTCTGCAAAAAAGAAAATATTATAAGTAACAGTTTGACTTTCAGGCTAGTCTGCAAAACCCCATTTAACCCAAACTGGCTGAACAAAATACTGTTGATTCCTAATGTAAGTTCTGAATTTTGAGAGCAAAAGAGACGAAGGAAAAGAGGAAGAATCGTTTCTTCCATGAGAACTGGGTGCTAGGCTAGGCGCAGATGAATTTACTTCTCTTTCACCCCCTCTCATTACCGTGTCTGCACCCTGGTACTTCCCATGGCCCCCTTCCCCAGTCTCCAGAGCTCCTGGTCTCTGCAGCTCTTTCCCTCAGCTAATCTGCTGCTTTCAGCAAAGTCCTCCCCTCAAAAGTGCGAAGTGTCTCAAAAATTACCCACTTCTCTCCCTCATAACAAATTCTTAATTTCCTCCATGCCACTGTTGTAATTCTTCTCTGAGCAATAAATGATTGATAGGTCTTAAAAATGCTTTTAATATTCAAAAGAGGATGCACAGTGGAGAAAAATTAAGAGTGCGGAAAGAAGAAATTTCGGGACAGGTTAATTCCCAGTCACTTTCATAAGCTCAGTACTTGTAACTTGCAGATCGGTTCAGATGTCCCAGTTCTTCCTTCCCTTTCCCAGTGATGGCTTTCCCTCTAGATCAACAGCCCCAGTTTGGCAGGAGTAACTCCCATTTTCAAGTCAAGAGAGCTGCCGGCCCAATGACAGTCACTCTGCAGTATGTCTGTAATTTTAACGAGGTATTATAATCCACTGTTTCTTCTAGACAAAGTGGAAACATTCAAACTATTTTTTTTTACTTGACAGTATAAAAAGATGGTGTATTTATTTCCATGCAGGATGGTATTAGATGTTTTAACTTTAGAGTAGTTATTTTGTTTAGAACAGTTAGTTTGTAGAAATAACCTCTTAGGCTTATGAATCTTGAGAGGCTATAGGTATGTGATCTACAGTGGGTTAAAAATCCATGAAAATTGGTTTCTGTTCCATAATAACCAAAGTGAGACTTCTGAAGCATACTGCAGTGGTGGTTGATGGCTGCATGCAGAAATTAATTCCATGTTCCAAGGAGTGACCATCCTTCGACTGCCATAATTCCTTATTGTATCCCAGGGTAATTGGTATTTGCTTTTGGCCTCAGTCACTGCTTCTTGAAAAAGCCTTTTATACAGAACACACAAAAAATTCTCAGAAAACCCGAGAATATAATGATTGAATTCTCCATCAGGGGTTATCTTCTTTTCCCCTTTATCCTACTTTATACCTGAATTTAACAAAAACGCACCTGCTCAGTTTTAACACTAGAGAATAAAGACCATCAGCGGCATATCCCACTCTAAAAATAGTAGGAGAAATTGTCCTTTATCTTCATCTGAAGCCCAATATGCAAAGCAAATGCTCTAAGGGAGTGTATATATGTGAACAGACTCTGTACCAACCGTTCAGTTGAAAGCCATGTCCTCTAGGAGAACGCAATAGAAGTACCCCATTATTATAAAGAACTTACTCCTTTTGTATCTTAAGCCACTGGAAAGAAAAACATGAACAGCTTCACTTAATGACATCTAACATCCTTTCCAATGAGAGATAAAGAAGCCTAATAATAAAATCAACCCATACACAAAGCCAATTAATATATCTTATAATTTAAGGATTTCAATCAGGTATATTTTACCAATGTCTCTCAATTCAGAGTTGCCCAGGATTTTCATTTAACTGAAACATGTTTTCTGTTTAGTCCTTTAAAATTCCCACATTGATCCTGAGAAACTTAACAGAAGACCGTGAGGGAGGGGAAGGAAAAAAAAGAGAGAGGGAGGGAGCTAAACCATAAGAGACTCTTAAAAACTGAGAACAAACTGAGGGTTGATGGGGGATGGGAGAGAGGGGAGGGTGGGTGATAGGTATTGAAGAGGGCACCTGTTGGGATGAGCACTGGGTATTGTATAGAAAACAACTTGACAATAAATTTCCAAATAAATAAATAAATAAATAAATAAATAAATAAATAATAAAATTCTCACATAAGCTTTTCAGAGTCAACACTGTATGTAAATAGATTATATAAATTATAATCTTAGACTATCAGAACCTTAGACTCAGACTGTGAACAGATTCAATATTGTATATAGCCCTAGCCCCATGCTCATTTATTTCATACCGTCTTCCCAAATTAGTCTTTCTCCTTACCTCTGCCTGCAAAATCCTACCTATTCTTCAGAGTCTGACATACCTACCACTTCTTGCGTTGAGCATTTGCCATCCACATCAGAACTTGTCTTTATTGTCTCTCTTTTGAATAATGATATATTCTGTTTTATGTTACAATGGTGAACACGTCTGTCCCTGACCAGATTGTAGGCTCCTTGAGAGCAAAGGCTGTCTTTTGATCCTCTTCCAACTCCTCTACCAGTACCTAGCGGGTAACCTTGCCTGTAGCAGGTTCCTGGTAAATGTGAGTTGAGAGAAAATGAGATAAGCATCTGCATGACCACATAAGAAGTGAAAATGACACCTTCTATGTTTTTCAAATCCTGCTGATCAAAACTTTCCAATCATAAATTATGTTCTTTTGATAACTACTGTGTGCAACTATGAATTGACTATAATATTAAGTTCCAGGTAGCTTATTGGCTTATTGTTACACCAAGGAAGTGACTATCAATACCTTTAGTTTTATATCTGCCCCCCCCTTCACTGTTTCCCCCACCCCTGGCGTCAGTGCTCCTCAATTTGTGACGTGAATTCCTCGTTCAATTCCAGCACTGTATCAAGAGCTGCCTCCAGAGATAAAGGAGCGATCCCCTCCTTTAACCACAAAGGAGAAAACCAAACTGGAAAAACCTTCTTCAGCTCTTCAAAAGGTAAATGTTTTCAAGAATATGGATTGCATATGAACTGTAATTTTTGCTCTCTGGATAAAATACAGCTTTATTTTTCATGCTTATATACTTCATTGCTTTCATTATGGTTTCTTTTAATATTGGCACCTACGTTATGAAATATATAAGGCAAATATTATTATCATTATTATCATAATATTAGTAGCCATAATAGCCATTTTCCAGATAAGGAAACTGAGGAGGCTCAGAGGGATGAAAATAGACCCCAGGTCACAGCCCAGGTGGTGGGGCAAGGACCCCAAGTGGAACCTGTGACTTTAAGTGTGATGCTGTTTCTGTGTTGATGCTGTGCTGACCCTGTCACCCACCTGCCTGAGGGTACACAGTTAGGCTAGAGGTCTTAGAGCCCACAGAATAAACATGTTCTATTTTCCTGGAGCATTCCTTTGACTTGCTAGGAATTCAGAATGTTTTAAGCTAAAAAGAAAATGGATAGGGGCACCTGGGTGGCTCAGTCGGTTGAGTGACCGACTTCGGCTCAGGTCATGATCTCACGGTTTGTGAGTTCGAGCCCCACATCGGGCTCTGTGCTGACAGCTCAGAGCCTGGAACCCGCTTCGGATTCTGTGTCTCCCTCTCTCTCTGTCCCTCCCCTGCTCATGCTCTGTCTCTGTCTCAGAAATAAATAAATATTAAAAAAAATTTAAAAATTTAAAAAAAGAAAAAAAGAAAATGGATATATTAGAGAAATGTCATGTTTTTTAGCCTGTGCCATCTGATCCCCCGGGGATATCAGTCTGTTCTTTTGATGTTAGTATTACTTCGATAGAAAAGTTTAATAAGCAGTGTACCATCATATATATTACTTATTAAACCTAAAACTTTATTTCTTGACTCCTTAAACTGACATATATTTTTTGTACAAATACCATGTCATGATAGGGTTGTTGTTGTTTTTTCCTGATAGAGTTTTTGACAGTTGAACCTGTCCATGTGTCATTTAGTCATTCAACCTGTGTTTATTGAGTGCTTATTTCCATGCTGGGCATTCTTTTCGTCCTCATGGAAACAGGATTGAGTAGGCAAAGCATATGCCCGTCAGGAGCCTGCAGGCTGGTGGGTGAGACACCAGCGGACTAGGGCAATTCCAGCGGACAATGGTGGGAACTATCATGAAGCTATGTGCACAGTGCCTTGGGAACACACAGGAAGAAACCCTCTGAATGTGCCCTGGGAGTCCAGGAAGAGTTCTCAGACAGGATCATTCTTGAGCTGAGGCTTATACGATGAAAAAGTATATGCTAGTTAGATGATCTTAGAAAAAACATCTAGCAGAGGGAACAACTTGAGAAAACTGTGGTACGGTATGGTTATGTTTGAGGAACATGGGGTCTGATGGGGAGAAGGAGAGGAGAAATGCAAGAGCCAGGCCACGGAGAGCTTAGTGTGCCTGCTAAGATGCTTACATTGTAAATGCATCAGACAGAGGGGATCCCCTTAGAGGAGGTAATCCAGGGAGTGACATGGACAGATTTGTCTGTTAAAAATACATTCTAGTGGCAACACAGTGGTTGGATCAGAGATACCTAAGACCTGGGTCAGGGAAATTCATTAGGAAACCACTGAAACAAAATATAAAAGCCTGAACTAGTGGGGAAACAAGGGAGGATGTAAGGTATCATTGATAGGATTTTTTGATTGAATATGATTAGGGAAGTTGGAAATCTAGGATTGTGCTAAGGCCCTGGCTTATTATACAACTGATTGGAGGGTAGTACCACGGAAATAATAAAAGAATGAGGAATAGTTGGGGGCGTAGAGACTGACAGTGGTAACGAGGAGCCTGTGATGAGTTCAGTTTTAGAGATCTTGATTTGTTAGTGGTGTCTGTAGTGCTCCCAGGTGGAAATAGTCCCTAGGAAGTCAGACATGCAGGATTGGAATTTGAGAGAAGGTAGGGGTTCAGATCACGTGGGGAGGAGTTAGTGTATGCATTGTATTCTATCAGAAGAGTAGAAGCTTGTAATGAAGGAGAAAGCCCGGGGGGGGGGGGGGGGGAAGGGTGGCGGGGGAGGGGGGGATGTTGTAGAGTTTTGAGAGAAAAGCCAGGGACAGAATCCCAAGTGAACACTGGTATTTAAGGGAGAATCTGAGAAAGAGGAGACATTAAGAAAGAATAATCGAGTGGAAGGAAGGAACCAGAAAAAAAGAAGTGCCCTGGAAACCAGGAGAGAAGAAAGGTTCAAGGAGGGTATGGTCAGCAATGTCAGAAACAGCCAGTCAGTTCGGCAGTGGAAGCATTTGGTAATCCGGAAGCCCTGGCACCTGTGCAGAAGTATCAGTGATTGACAACTAGTATGGCCGGGATTGAAGAGTAGAATGGGGCCTCAGCAAGGGAACTCATAGAGGTCATTCCCAGAGCTTCACCTGAAAGGAAAAAAAGATTCCCACTGTGTCTGGAGGGCGACACGCTTCCACAAGTGACTGTGTAAATACTGGAGTGACGTGTCAAACTATATACTAAGGAGACAAAAGCAATGGGCAGGTTTAGGTCGCAAATAGATAAAGAAAGCACACATAGATCTTGGAGGAAGCAGGAGGTTTTTATCAGAAAGACGGGTTGATAGATTAGCCTTGGCTTAGAGCAGTGGTTCTCAACCTAAGGTGATTTGGCCTCCCGGGAGGCATTTGGCAGGCGTTTGGTCTGGAAATATTTTTACAAATACATGCATAGAGGGGGGTACTGTTGTCATAGATACTGCTAAACATCTAGAATGTACAGGACAACTCCCCCACCACCAAAGGATCATCTGGCCAAAAATATCAGCAAGGCTGAACTTAGAGCAGTGCCCCTCTGAGACAGGTAAATGTCAGTGAAGATACAAATAAGTTGGTAGGGTGGAAGTCTAGAAATTAAGGTTGGCATTATGTTCTCCACCACAGAAAAGAGGTCCACTTCAAAAGTGAGGGCCAAAGGAGTTAGGAAGAATAGTGACCCTTAGAATGCCTGTAAAGAGAGCAGGCACGAGAGCTCATCTGAGACATCTAGAGAGGTTCCTGAGTGGTGCTGAGAGCTGCTGTTTGTGTCCTCTGAAAATGTAGGTGGCCTAATTCTGTGTAGTTGGATTTTTTCCTTCAGTTGTGTTCAGCATGCGGGCCATAGCAGTGGAGGAGGTATATTTGGTTCGATACGTAACCAGGGCAGTTGTGATAAAGCACGAGAGGATAAGAGACTTGATAGTGTTGTTAAGAGCGTCACCAGAGTGACAGACACACCGTGGGGGATCTGCCAGATTGAAAAGGATGTGGAATCAGGAGAAGACTGGCCCACTTAGGAAGCAGGGTTCTCTGCAAGGTTGCGGTAAGCCATGCCTGCCCACGTGGAGGCAGAGTGTCAGACCCTAAAGGAGGTGACAAGCTGGGGATGCCTGGCTGGCTCATTTGGTGGAGGATGCCACTCTTGACTTGGGTTTATGAGTTTGAGCCCCACATTGGGTATAGAGATTACTTAAAAATAAAGTCTTTAAGGGGCACCTGGATGGCTCAGTCAGTTAAGCGTCCAACTTTGGCTCAGGTCATGATCTCGCAGTCCGGGAGTTCGAGCCCCACGTCAGGCTCTGTGCTGACAGCCTGGAGCCTGCTTCGGATACGGTGTCTCCCTCTCTCTCTGCTCCTCCGCAGCGTGCGCTCTCTCTCTCTCTCTCTCTCTCTCTCTCCTCTCTCTCTCAAAAATAAACATTAAAAATATATAGTAATAAAATAAAATAAAATCTTAAAAAAAAAAAAAAGTTGGAACTATGCCCTGTAAGCCCACAGACTCTTTTGCTTACTTGATATTTCAGATGTCAGGCAACTGAGGTTATAATAAATTCACAGAGCACGTATAAGAGCTGAAGTGAATAGAAGGACACATTGTAAAAATTGAGTTGGTCAAGGAACTGGACCCAGAGTGGTGAATAGGTTGTTCTCTTGGACTTTAAAATTCTATAATGGTTACAAGAGTTGGGATAAAGGGGACACTGGTGACCTAAGAGCTGATGTCCTTGATTCTTACATTAGAACAGATGTCTCACTCTTGGCTTCACATTGAAATCACCTAAGAAATTAAAAAAAAATAAACATCGATACTTGTCCCCACACCCAGAATGTGATTTAATTGCTCTGGAGTGGGATCTCAGCATGGGTAGATTTCAGAAGCTTTCCAGATTATTTCGATGTGCAGCCAACATTGAGAACCATTGTGTTAGAGTAACCACAAGGTCTGAGGCAACAACTACAAAGACAAATAGGGAGTGGTGTAGTCAGGTGTCAAGGCATCCAAGGAAGAGTGTTTTGAAGGTATAAGCCTTTGGGGCACATGGCTGCCTCAGTTGGTAAAGCATGAAACTCTTATCCTGTGAGTTCGAGCCCCAAATTGAGTGTAGAGATTACTTTAAAAAAAAAAAAGTATTGGGGCGCCTGGATGGCTCAGTCGGTTGAGCGACCGACTTCGGCTCAGGTCATGATCTCACAGTCTGTGAGTTCGAGCCCCGTGTCGGGCTCTGTGCTGACAGCTCGGAGCCTGTGGAGCCTGCTTCCGATTCTGTGTCTCCCTCTCTCTCTGACCCTCCCCCGTTCATGCTCTGTCTCAAAAATAAATAAACGTTAAAAAAAATTCAAAAAAAAAAGTATTAATAGCCTAAAATTAACAACAGAGAGTTAAGAGGGGGCATGTGTTAACTCCAGGCCCCTGGGATTCATGGTTGGGTTATATAAGAATGAACAGCCTGTGCTACAAAGAACTGAAAAAAAAATGTTTCTAGGTAAAGTACCAGTTTCAAATACAGCAAGGACATATGACAGTGGTCACCTGTGACAGTATGGGGACAACAGGGGATACAGTTCAAAGGGTCGGTAAGGTATTTGAGCAAATGCTACATGTGCAATATTATCCATTGTTTGTAAATGAGCACCAGGGTTAAGAATTTAGGAAGATACTAATGTACATTTACAACCTAAAGACATTTTATGCAAAAAAGCATTTATAACATCAGCACAGGGAGTCATCGTAATAGCTCACAATATTCGTAGAGATGCTATGAAAGGCATAACCTTTACTTCTAGTGACTTCCTGGTATCCCTGACTCCACATCATGCTGACCTTTGAAATTGGGGTTACTCAACCCCCACGTCTGTGTGCAGTAGCCTTGAACTAATTCTGCTCTTACTGGCTGCCTGGGATGTTGGTATTGCCCTTACCTCTTCCTGATGCACCTGTGTTCCTATGGATACAGACCTCTTAACCTGCTTCTCAGAGTCCCCAGTTCTCACCTCTGCCCCTACTTCTCCACTTAGAATAACTCACTTCATCAAAAAATATTGTGTGCTTTTTCCTTTCACAGACTGATGTCCATGATTCATGTATATCTTTGTATTTATAATCCAGCAGAGTAATTCTTCAGATATCCGTCTTGACCCTTGAGGTCTGCCTCAGGCTAATCCCACTACCGCCCAAAGTCTAGTTCTAACAGACCTCAAGGACCTTGCAGACATGCAAAGTAAAACATTTAAAAACATAAAAATAGGTAAAGCAAGGAAGTTGCAGAGGATAAGACTCCATGTGGGCAAGAGAGGAGAAGAGTCTTCATGTTGAGAGGGAACTCAAATGGCCTTTAACGTTTAAGATGCATAGATTTCTTTGGTTGAAGAACATCATTTTATCTGCTCAGACTGGATTCTTGTGTTAGAATAGAGTCCTACATGTTTTTTCTCCTAGGAATATAACAGGTATATAGGTAGATAATGTTTTACTTTCCCTCTCTGAGAAGGTATCAGGAATGATATACGCTTATGTAAAAGAAGAAACAGTAATGTTGTCCCAGGTAATCAAAATGCTTTGGGTACACTTTGAGTCATGATGCAGATGGCCAGCCCTTGAGAAATGTGTAACCAGGCTTCCTTAGCACCTGGCATAGTTGCCTTTCTTCAGTTGAGTCCTTTATCAGAATATATATGGTTTGATTTTATCAAGATCCTGCCACAAATTCTATCAGATGTTTAATTTCATGTGCAAGTTTTATATTTATTATCATATAGAAGATATGTTTAAAAAGAAGAACATGAAAAGTAGTTCTGATAAGTGCTTAGAATTGGGGAGGGGAGGGTCCTAAGTTCATAGAATTACAGAATTGATGACATGGAAGGAACCTTAGAGATCATCCACGGTGATTCTAGTCAATTCCTTCATTTTACAGATAAGGAAATCAAGATCCAGAAAGGTTGTAAGAGTTTTGTTCAGAATGACTCCTAATTAGGAGCTCGGACTTCATGTTCTCAGGCTAGTGCCCCTTTGTCCCCACCACCTAGTCAACAGCACAGACAGCTGTTACCTGCACAGCTAGCCACGTTTCGTGTCACATTGGTTTTTACATTCCTGTTTTATGTTTGCTTCATGGGGCCCATCTCCATGTGGAAGTTTTTAGAATTGTATTCTCTGTACTTTTTAAGGAAAAAAGGAAACCACCTCAGTAGTTTTCTTTCTTCTTGAACTTATCTCTATTCAAACTATGGAATAAGAAGTAAAATTATACCTTTTAATAGCTTGGCAGCTGCTGAATCCTGTAAGTCCTTCCAAGTGGAACACACCTGTTCTGTTGCTGAAAGCCCCGGGTACATTCCAGCATTTCATCTGGTTCACTGCAGTGTCAGTGGGTGATGGCAGCATTTGGCTCTCCCAGGGCGGGAGGCGGGCACAGGGCTTGAGGTGGTGACTCTCCATGATAGGCCAGAGAGTCCCAGACAGATCAGCCATTACCTATACCACAGGAGAGCGAGAGGAGGAGAATGTTTTCCTCAGGCTCACTCCAGAACATTTTTATCAGGATGTGCTGTGAATGTGCATCTAATAGAAGGAAGAATATTGGTGCTATCAGGGAGGAAAAAACTGAGAAGCTTGGGGAAAAAAATAGTGCTGACAACCTTGGTTTATTTGTGTTTGTATTTTAGACCTTATTGTTTTCTTAGGCTCTCTGTTTTTACTAGCCTAATTATTAACCTATGTCATCCATTTATTTGGGGAGAAAAGTTGCTGTTAAAATTCCTGTTTTAAAATTTTTTTAATAACTTTAAGTTGTCTGACTGTAAAAGTAGTATATGCTCATAGTTTTAAAAATTTAACCAATAAAGAATAGTGTAAGTGAAAAATAAAACCCCTCTGTCTGGCTAATATTTGTGTTCATTCCAACAGTTTCCTCCATATCCTGTTAAAAATGTTGTCTGCACATATGAGCATGCATATCTTTATTCATGTCTGTTCTTCTTTTCAGTGAAACTAGGATCATACTTAATATTCTGATTTTTTTTCCCATCAGTATATCCTGGACATCTTTCCTTATTAGCACAGATACTTCTGATTCTTTTTTAAGTTTCAAGGTACTGAAATGCCCAGTTTTCTTTTTTTTTTTTTTTTAGTTCCTAAAATGCCCCCTTTTTTTAGATTTCAGAAAATGCTTATTTTTTTGCTAAGAATGAAACCCAAAGCAGAGAAGCATCTTCTACTTTATGAATGTTTCAACATTGATACAACCAAGTATGTTTTTGTGCAAATTCCAGGTGTATAGTAATAATTATGTATAGGAATGTCAGATTATTTTTGTGAGTATAAAGAAATTACTGTGATGTTTTTGTCTTTCTCTAAAAACTCATTAAAAGAATAATATTAGTTTTGCTATTTCAAGGTAATTCTAAAAATATCCGTTATAGCTCAGCTTCTCCCATGAGGAGAAGAGTGTTTTAATTCTGTTCAGTATTTTACTGAGCATCTGGAATTAGTGAGAGTAGGCTGGGTTTATTCAAAAGTGCTGACCCCTAAACCAAAGTGCATGATACTCCAGTTTTATTCAGGAACAACTCTCTTCTTGTCTAGTCCAAAGCAAAACAGAAAACCCAAAAGCATCAGGTAACTCCATAGTAGTACCTCTTCCAGCCAAGCATACAATACACACAAAATCTTAAATTGATAATTCTGTCAACCTCTTAGAAAAACAGTAGGCAGTATATTAGCTGCCTTCAGTGTACATGTGTCTGTCTTCATCTACGGAATCTCTAATTCTCATTTACCCTCTTCATCCCAAAAGAAGACAGTTCATTAAGCCAGAATTAACTGGGCTATATGTCACTATTTTCAAAAATCACTTCCTATAGAAAAGAAAAATTTCCATTTACTGGTCCTTGTACCAGGAGTGCATCTGAATTATTTTTAACCACAGAAATAATATGATTTTATTATGTTTAATCCAACAACATGTTTATAATAGGCACTGGTTTTTTTGGTATGTTGAAGCAGATTTTTCAGATATCCAGAAGTTAATTAATGTATGCTAAATCATTGAAAATACAATCATAATATTGCCTCCTTCCTATTGCTAAAGAATAGTATCAATTTATGTCTTTTTTTAACTTTAGTAATTTGGTTTATCAAACAAAATACAGTTGATTTGTCCCTAATTTGTTATTTTAAGTAGGTAGAAAATTAATTTGTGTTTGGATCTGTTTTAAAATTTCAGGAATGTTTAGTTTTCTTCCTTCATCTGAAGAGCATGAAATCAAAATCTTAACTTACAAGTAAATCTAAAACCAGAGTACTTATCTGTGTCCTGTGAAGAATCTTGGTGCAGACGATACAGATGTGTATTTTTCTTTATAATTTGTTTCAATACCTTATAACTATTTTGAGAAGAATATTAACTTCAAAAACCATTGACTACAACTGAAAATTTTCTATTAGCCTAGAGAGAGAGCAAAGAAAGTAAGTGGACCCTGATGATGTGACAGCAAAGCGAGTATGAGTCACCTCACGCCCACAGACTCTGCTTTTTCAAAAGTAATGTTCCTAAATGTTCTACACGGAGAAACTCTCAAAGCCTCCGAGATCTCTCTTACCCTGAAAGGAAACCGTATGGCCTTGACCTTCTTAAAGGTCTGGTGACCAGTTTCTCTACTCACTCTCCTTTTTACACCTTTGCCTCAGCCAGCGTGTTTGACACGCTTTGCCTTGTCTCTTCCCCTCAGCCCCTCAGCTGTGTTGCTTGCTATTGGGGCAGAGTCCCCCTCTGTGTTTCCAGGAGTCTCT
This sequence comes from Panthera pardus, assembly GCF_024362965.1. NCBI lineage: Eukaryota > Metazoa > Chordata > Mammalia > Carnivora > Felidae > Panthera > Panthera pardus. The sequence continues at coordinate 29,856,979 of NW_026526732.1, forward strand.
TAACCCCGGCAGAGTGAGACACCGCTGACAGCCTGTCTTCTCAGCTTATCTAGCCTGGGTCCAGGACCTCCATCATTGCCAGTGGTTCCAAAATTAAAGGGGCTGTGAGAGAATCCCCCTGTAGCCTCCACCCCAAAACTTAGTTCGGGGAATGTGTCATATCCTTGATGTCTTCTTAACTCCCGTTACTTAAAATTTACACAAAATTACATAAGGGCAAGTTTGTTTTCCAGTTTAGCAACCCACTGATGATTCACCTGACTTGAGTCTCTGAGCCCATCCTCTATCACGTTTCGGTTTCTTATGTAGAGCTTCCATTGAAAACCCAGTTTAGAGAATAATATAAATTCAAGAAAGATTTCATAATTGTTCCAAGAAGCCATTGGTAAGAATTTGTAGGACATTCCCTCATGACTCTGAGAAGGCAGATGTAGCATTCAATCTTTGAATGGATGAGTATACATTAAAAATATAAAATAAGTGATATTGTACTCGGTCAAACCAATGTTTTACTTGGCCCATTACTCACTCTTACTATGACAGTAAGTGTTGTTTGATAGAATAATATGGTATTTCCTTTTGCTTTTCACGATGGTATCAGTAACATCCATCTAATAATCTGTCACCGATCTAAAATGTGTAAGTTGTTGGGGTGCCTGGGTGGCTCAGTCAGTTAAGCATCAGAGTCTTGATTTCAGCTCAGGTTATGATCTCACAGTTTGTGAGTTCGATCCCCACGTCAGGCTCTGCACTGACAGTGTGGAGCCTGCTTGGGATTCTCTCTCTGTCCATCTCTCTCTCTCTCTCTCTCTCTCTCTCTCTCTCTCTGTCTCTCTCTCTCTCTCTCTCTCTGCCCCTCCCCCCTCGCTCTCTCAAAATAAATAAATAAATACTTATTTTAATAAAATTAATAAAATATGTAAGATCTTGTTGGGAGAACTTGCCACCAGTCATTCCAGGTTGTAAATTGTCCTTTAGATACTGGCAGAATTGATTAATATCAGTCACCCTGTCTTCTGACTCAACAACAGCATGTCCTTTTTTTCTGAAGTTCTCTGATACTCTGACTTTGCTGTCCTCTTGTGTTTTGTCAAGTACTCCATGGTTTCTCAAACTTGGCACACTGGCATTTGGGGCCAGATAATTCTTTGTTTGAGGGAATGTGTATTGTAGGATGTTTAGCGGCATCCCTGGCCTCTGTCCACCCATTCACTAGATGCCATAAACACTAATCTCTCCAGTTGTGACAATCAAAAATGCCTCCCAGACATTGCCAAATTTCCGCTGCGACACAAAATTATCCCCTCCAGTTGAGAACTACTCTATTGTAATAAAAATATACATATATAATATATAATATTGTGACATACATATGTGTGTTTTTCCTTCAATTACAATTCTTCTTATTGTAAGGTCCTGTTAAGGAAATTTTGCCTTCATTTTTCCATTCTTGGCAAGCTATACGCATATACACTATATGGAGTTATAGACTATCCTACTTACTTATAAATAATAGCTTCACATAAAGATGTATCCAGCTATGGTGAGGCTCAACATGAAAAGTATATATAAAATGCCTCACTTAAATTTAGATAGCTCTTGACTACCATTTATTTCCTTTGCCTTAGAAATTAACTATATGCTCATGTTCTTGTTATTACGCAGCAGCCCCAATAATGCCATAATGATCTCTAATTTTAACACGGTTCTCCTTTAGTTGGCAAAGGAAAGAAACTTTTTTTATTTAAAAGTCTCTTTTATCTGCACAAACCCTGCATATAATACAATACACTGAAACGGTTTTTCTTTTATCACTCTTTTACAGAACTTTTTTGTGCTAAATGAGCCTTGTTTGTTTGTTTGTTTGGTTGGTTTTTTACCCCTATTTATGCTTCCCCATTACCGTGGATGTGTTGAAGTAGCGACCTCAGTTACACACTTCTGTGTCTTACAAAGAACATAGAATGCTTGATAGACCTCCCAAAGGTTGACGTCTCCTTTGTAAGAAAGTGTTCTCTGCCCAAGTGATGCCATCTTGGAGCGACTGACTAAAAGCAGTATCATTCCCAAGATTACAGTAGAAAACATGCCTAGGCCGAGATCATGAGGCTATATATTGTCCTGTCCTGAAACTCACTGGCAGGTATAAGTGTAAATTACATTTCATATTGCACTTCCCCATTTGAGCAGTCTTGTAGTATGGTCATACTTTTTTATTTTTTTTAAAGTTTTTATTTGTTTATTTTGAGAGAATGTGCATGTGTGCACGCGTGCACGCACAAGTCGGGGAGGGGCAGAGAGAGAATTCCAGACAGGCCCCGTGCTGTCAGTGTGGAGCCTAATACTGGGCTTGATCTCACAAACCATGAGATGGTGACCTGATCCAAAACCAAGAGCCAGACCCTTAACCAGTTGAGCCATTCAGGCTTCCCTGGGTCACATTGTTTATCACAACTTTTGTAATTAACCACAAATGCCATGTATAATTATTTCATCTGTTATAGCTAATAAATTTTACATTATAAATATTGTTAAAACAAAAGCATGATTTGTGCTCGGGTATAATGGATATAAACCTACTAAAATGATGTAAAGAGCAAAGTTAAAAGGAACATCACTGAACAATTTTGTTCAAACTAATATAGATACGTACGTATCCATATGCATATGTACACATACTGAAATGAAGAAGAATAAGGAATCATTCATTTAGATTGGAGTGCAGACAGACTGGCCAGAACCTCCACTTGGTCAGAGAAGTCTTTTTCCCCCATAATCTCATGGCATATTGTTGGTCTCTTACTACATTTGTCACCTGCTACCTCAGTGCCAAATTATTTGTACATACGTTTTCCCTTACTAAATTATGAGACACAGCCTCGCCGTTTCTGTTTAATATTGTTTATCAGGAGGGCAATTGAAATTCTTGATGGGTAGGGCTGGTAAGAATCGAGATTCAAGCCGGAAGAAGGGAAAAAAACAAGGGAGGAGATCACATAATCCATGCTTATTGGTTACTAAGCTATATTCACTAAGCTTCAGACACCAAATCAAAAATTAGTCCTTAGTTCTCCTACCCCAACAAATTGCCATTTTGATTTATGCCAGATTAATAGTTATCAAAGTGCTAGGCCTCAGAATCACCTGGGGCACTTGTGTAAAAATCCTGGTGCCAGATCCTACCCTAAACATGCTAATCTTTGGGAGATACTCCTTTATATTTCTGAAAGCCTCCCTGGGAGACACAAGAGTTACGGAATTTTGCTAGCAAATGTTCTTCCAGCCTTATTGGAGGAATAACGTATGTGCTTCAGATCCCTTGATCTCTGGATATATAAACTTCAAGTTGACCTGACGCATTACAGCAGCCTGTAAAGCATTACACATAGCTGTGTGAAACCAATGGGAATCAACTTCCCAGTTGTTCCTTTCAAAGCCCCGCATCTTAGTACTTTACATAGAGAATATTCTCAATGAATTATTATGATTTGACTGGGACAGAGCTCCCAAAAACTTCATAGATATGTCAGGAGTAAGAGAAGGTAGCAACAAAGAACAGTAAAATAGTAATTTTGTAGATACACAGAAGCCATACCGAAAAATATAGAGCGGATTGTCATTGTTCATAGTAGTTATGGTCTCTGAATTCACCATGAACACTGAAATGGTGAATGAATACTGAACCAGTGTTCCAGGGAAAATACCGGATTAGGGTCCTGTGAGCCTCTGGCCACCACATTTTCATCAGCCAACCAATACATAACCTAGTTTTGTGTGTGTTTCTGTGTAAAGACACCTTATTTAATATATATATTGTTGAGTCATTAAAATTGGACTCCTATCCAACAGTACTATAGCTTGTGCCTGAGCACAGATCATCTGACATATGTATTTCATCTAAGGCACATCAGCCTTCTTGCATTTAGTCATACTAGACAACATTTCAACATGCTGCTTAGGGATCATTTTTAAACAGCAGAATCACCAAGCCAAACACAAAAATGTGGAAAACATAGCAGTAAATAGACCACAAAAAGGATGCTCGTTTACAGTATGAGAGCTGAAATAAGGCAGAACATTTGAAACATGCCAAAGCTTTAGAAGTTTCTAGTGTTTCAGCCCCAAGTGGGATTGTGTGCATCAGGCAGCTCAAATTTTTCACCACCCTGCACGTGCACACGTATTCAAATGACTATAAAAACACTGCAGGTATTGATCTGGGATTACAAGTGAACTGTAGTGAGGAGGTGAATTCGCAAATAGGCAATCCATAAATAATGATCAGTTGTATGTTGAAACTCTCCTAAAAGTACATAGTTGTTCCATAAAACCCATTAAGTCTTTATAATAAAGATGAAGAAGAAGGTCAGGCAAAGGAAGCTGGTTTAAAAGAAAAAAAAATACAACCTGCTGCTTCTAGCATGACTCATGTGTCTGACTTTTTTCTTCTATTTCTTTCTTCCTCTCTGGATGGAAATAAAAAGTCCAAATGTTCCTTGAAGGCAGGGACTATGTTCAGAATTGAATCCCCAGCATCTAATACAAAGCAGGTATCCAGTGAATGTTTACTGAGTGATGGAAAGGTCAGACAGACAAATAGGAGCACCTGTGCTGAGATGTTTGTGAATCTTCCACGTCAGACCTGACCCCCGTCGGAGACCGCAGTGATGGTGCTCATGCTCACACAGCAGATGTTCAGCAGTGGATAGAGGGCTGGGTGCGATGGACTTCATAAAACAGGTCTCCATGAGTCTCTCCAATTTCCTTCTTTAATCTCCCATCTCTAGCGAATAGTTCAGTCCCAGATGAGGAGGGGGATGACCCAAATGATTCTTTAGTTTGCAGGAATTTAAAAAGAGAGAGAGAGGGTGGCATTCTGATGTTTCCTGCCTCCCCGGTCATCTGCAGTCATTTTTCATTCTCCCCAAATCAGGTTACTCTAGACCAGCCAGAAATAAAGTCCTGGAAGGCGAAATTATTTAGCAGTTGAATGCCAGATACATACAGTATGTGGAGTGTGTGACTTAGCATTACTACTCTTACCGGTCCCTAGGTCTGGGGGTAAACTGACTGTTCATTTTAGCATTGCTGAGGAAAGTCATGTAATTGTCTTGCTGTCTCTGCGTCATGGTTGTGATTCCCAGACTCAGTGAGGCCCATGGTCTGGATCATCTTTTTCATTCTTCCTGACTGACTCCCTGCCCCGTTCTGTCTGTGCTGTGTCACAGAGATGTTCACATCCCTCCAGCCCCATCCTCTTACTCCAAGCTGACTTTGAAGAGAAGTCCCCCAACATGAATTTTCTCCACTTCTCATCTCTACGGTCTCTGTATTTCTGTAATTTCACCTTCCCTCTCCAGCTGCTTTCAGATAAAAAAGGAAGCCCCCTTCTTTCTACAGCTGACGCCTCCACTGGTGGTTCTGGTCATTTCCCTTCCACGTTCTTCTAGCTCCTACTGCATCCGTGACCCCCATCCTTGCTCCACGACTCCTGTGGCATCTTATTATTTACTCATTTAACACATGCATATTGAATGCCTGCTGTTTTTCCAGGCACTGCAGTGGGATGTTGTCTGGATAGCATGATGGCAAATTAGACAGAAATTGCCCTTCCAGCTTTTATAGGAGTTATAGTCTAGGGGCACCTGGGTGGCTCAGTTGGTTAAGCATCTGACTTCAGCTCAGGTCATGATCTCAAGGTTCGTGGGTACAAACCCCACATCGGGCTCTGTGCTGACAGCTCAGGGCCTGGAGCCTGCTTCTGATTCTGTGTCTCCCTCTCTCTGTCTCTGCCCCTCTCCTCACATGCTCTGTCTCTCTCCCTCAAAAATAAATATTTTTAAAAAAAATTTTTTTAACGTTTATTTGTTTTTGAGACAGAGCATGAACGGGGGAGGGGCAGAGAGAGAGGGAGACACAGAACCGGAAGCAGGCTCCAGGCTCTGAACTGTCAACACGGGCTCGAACTCACAGACCGTGAGATCGTGACCTGAGCTGAAGTCGGATGCTTAACCAACTGAACCACCCAGGCGCCCCTCAAAAATAAATATTAAAAAAAAAAAAAAAGAGGGCCAGGTAGGCGGGAGGATACATTTGAGGCACTGGCAACCACATGTGCAAAAGCCCTGAAGTGGCTAGAAATACTCAACAGAAAAATTTTAAAGCCAGCTAGCTGGTCACAGGGGGAAAGGACAAGGAATGAAATGCAGAGTAGAAGGAAGGACCAAACCCAGCAAATAACAGACCATGTAAAGAAATACTCCATACCCGCAATGTCCTGGGTCATTAACACTACCGTCTCTCTGCTGTTTCTCTCTTTCCTTTCAGCGCTGAACTTACTACTACTTTTTCATCTGGCTTCACCAGCCACTATATTTCAAGCCTTGTCTGAGACGTACACTGCTGCATCTTTTTTGTTGTTGTTTTTTATTTTTCTCTCACATATTTTTGTCTAGGTTATCACTTCTAGCCCCATAGTTTTGGATATTACTTTGGTATTCTCAGATGTATCAAACTCTACATCTGTAACTCTGGCTCCTATCCTGAATCCCCCACGTGTATTTCTAACTGCCTCCTAGAAGTTTTTATATAGATATCATTCTGGAATCTCTGGTCATGCCCATCATCTGCCCTCACCTTCAGGGAGTTCCCTCTTGAAAGAGCTGGCAGATGTCAGACATTTGGGAGTTTTGCTGCACAAGAGTTCAGTAGACTGCTGTACAAAATGCAAGAAGAACAAATAGAAATGATTCCTGACCTAAGCTTCGTGAGGTCAGGAAAAGCTTTCCAGAGGAATTGATTTCTAAATTGAGTTTTATGGAAGGAAGGCATTCCTGGCAGACTGAACAGATACATACTAAGGCCTGGTACACTTGGGCCACACAAGTATTTCATCAGGTCTAGAGGTTGGGATGAAAAGTTAAAAACAGAAAGAGCTGGGGCACCTAGGTGGCTCAGTTGGTCAAGTGTCCAACTTTGGCTCAGGTCATGATCTCGCAGTTCGTGGGTTTGAGCCCCACACGGTTCTGTGCTGACAGTTCAGAGCTTGGTGCCTGCTTCAGATTCTGTGTCTCCCTCTTTCTCCCTCTTTCTCCCTCTGCCCTTCCCCCACTCATGCTCGCTTGCGCTGTCTCTCTCTCTCTCTCTCTCTTTATGTCTCTCTCTCTCTGTCTCTCAAAAATAAACATCAAAAAAACCTTTTAAATATATTTTTAAAAAAGAGCTGAATCTGAACAAGGAGACAGGATTTAAGAAGGTCCCTATGGCATGTTAAGAAGCTGCATTTTAGGGATGCCCAGGTGGCTCAGTCCGTTAAGCGCCTGACTCTTGATTTTGGCTCAGGCCATGATCTCATGGTTCATGAGTTCGAGCCCCGCATCGGGTTCTCACTGACAGTGTGTAGCCTACTTGGGATTCTCTCTCTCTGCCTCTTTTTCTGCCCGTCCCCCCGCTCATGCTGTCTCTTTCAAAATAAATAAATAAACTTAAAAAAAAAAAAGAAAAAAAGCTGCATCTTATCCTGGAGGTAGTAGGGAGTCACCAAAGGATTATGTAATTGTTTGTTTCAAAAGTGCATTCTAGAAGCTCTGAAAAAAATGGAAAAAAAGCAATACTGAAGGAACTATGACCAGGAGAAGCTGTTGTAATAATCCACGCCAAATACAATGAGAAACTAGGATTTGGTGAACTAAATCCATGTGAAGGTTAAGGAGAAACCTGGGTTTCTAGTTTGAACACCCCAGTGTATAAGAGTAGAAGAACTTCAGTCTGAGACTCCACGAAATTGGCGGCATCTATGCAACAGTCACTTACAGATATCTTGCAGACATCTATGGAACTCAGGAGAGATTTGCTGAAAACTCAGACTTGCAGGTAGTTCTGATGAAAATTTACAGATCCAAGTGTGTTTTTGGAAAAAACTGCTGTGTTTACAAAATTTGCTGAAAACTAGCTATTGCCAAGTCATTTTGGAGAAAACTTAAGATCTGGATCTGGTTTAATGGTATTGATTTGGAAGTCATTTGCTAAACATACTGGTTAAGTCCATGAGATCAGAGATTTTGTAAAGAATGGAAAGGACAAAGGGTAGAAGGTTAAGGGATGCCAGTTTTGGTCAAGAGTGAACTTAAGAAAGAGCATGGGAAGGATGTTGCTGTGAAATAGCAGATCTCCTGAGATCTCTTAAGGTCTAGCTAAATGCTCCTTCCTCTGTGAATCCCTCTCAAAAACTTCCAGTTACGATTCAAGGCTTCTGTTCCTTTATTTCTGCACATTTCCTTTTTATCGTCATCGTAATGTTTATTCCTCTCTGCCTTGTTGGTTGTATGTAAAGCTTTCCCCATTAGGTCATGAATTCCTATAGCCTCCTCAGCTTTGTACCCCCAGGACATCTAGCACAGTGCCTGGCTCAGAGTGGGGTTTCATAAATACCTGTTGTTGTTTCTAACTGGCACAGTTAGTACCCAAAACTACAAATCACGAACCAAAACGAAAACCTTCACTTTGTGTTTTTATATACTTCCAGAAACCGCATCTTAATGCACGGGACTATTTTGTCCTCAAGGCATTATAATTCATTATCATTATCATTATAATTCAGCATCAAATACAATTCACATAACGAATAATAAATTCTAAAATCAAAGAATCAAGGGAATATATAAAATCGTAAAATTGTGCTCCTGGAAACAGAATTTTAGCAACAGAGGAAATCTGGAAGAACTTGTTTAGTCCTGTGGTCTATAAACTCTCCTCTGTAGAACCCTGTTCTTTAGGGCTCTGGGGAGTAGAGCTGGGAAGACAGGGTTTGCCAGGCCACCAAACCTAACTTCACCTAGACTAATTCCACGTTTAAGTGTCTCTATATGAGGCGTCCAAGCAAAACTGTCTTTGAAAAATAGTTTTGTTGTTAAATCAGTTTGAAAAACCAGAATTGTAGCCTTTGGGCGACTTCTGTAGCCTTGGCGAGTCTGGGCCTCCATTTCCTCATCTGTAAAATACGCGAATGGTGCTGTGATAGATCACGCTTTTATTCGGAGCCCCTTCTGTTCATTTTCAAGTAAAAAACAGACCCCAAGAGAAGGGAAATGGCTTCTACTCAGGCCACATGGAAAGCTAATGACAGAGCCACGACTACAATTTAGCCACCAGCTCTAGTTGTTGTTTTCCTCTCTCTTTTTAAAAAATTTCTACCAAGTGGGTATAAATAAACAGTAGATATTAATTATATGAGAAAGAAGATATCAGAAGGTATTATAAACACATAAATATAGAGCTGTACGATACCATAAATTTGCCTTACTTAAAGCTCACCTGTGTGCTACCTACAACAGACCTTGGTTGAACATTTACCTAATTTTACATTCATTCTTCAAGTTTACAGAAATACTTGGATGAGTTGTTTGCATGGCCCATTTCTCTTACAAAGCTATTTATGAGTTGTTTTCTTCTTGGTAAATCTCCCGTTTGATCGGTGGAGGCACTTAGAATCATTTCGTTAATCATTCCTTTCATGTTTAAGTCTCACTGCATCTAATTTTAAAAGCCTCACTAAGAAGCTGTGAGGGTTTGGGAAGCAGGAGCCCCTGGATTCTGGTCTTTTCATTCATCTCCTTTGCTTTGCTCATCTTCCTCTCCTCATCCCCTCCTCTCCAAATCAAGGGTACCGTGAAGAGGAGATGAAGTCACAAAACAACTTGAGAGGTGTGTGTGAACAGGAGGGAAAGAAGGGCAGTCGTGCTCCCTGGCCTTGTGGATGATGGGGGGTGCTGTGGGCTGGTGGTATCACAGCCGTGGGGGCTTTTTTGTTAAACAAGGAAATGAAACAAAACAGCTCACAGAGATACCTTCTTCCTCCTCCTTCTTGCCTCCATGAGTAACTACCCATATGGCGTGCTGCTGCTGAGACCAAGGAATGAGTGAGTAAAGGTGTTTAGAAGTGGAATATTGGTCCTAATTAAATAAGTGTCCTTTAATAAGTGTTAAAACTTTGTAATGTGGATACTCTATTAACTTGGGATTCATAAGATTTGAACACAATTTAAGCCACCTTTGCAACATGAAGAAGGGCTTAAATGTGCCAGTTACTGTAATACAGAAATACAGCAGGAAAGATGGCAGGGACAGTGTTAAATCTACTTAAGACAAACCTTCTGCATCCATTTCACATGATGAACAGACTATTAAAAGCAGGTTTGGTAAGACCTACACATGACAATATGTTGTTACTCATATGTCAGGGTCATGATAAATAACTAAAAATAACATTGACTTAACAGTGATATACAATTCAGTCTTATCTCTCTTCCCTCAACCTCTGAAGTAGGTTCAAATTCTGATCAGAGCTGTTACAACGAGGGGTTTTTTTAATCCAGACTGTTACAAAGTTGCATACATTATGTATATAGAATATATACACACATTATATACGTATACATACATACGTATACATATGGTAAGATGCTGGGCTTGCCATGAGCAAAGAGATAGAAGTAATACTTAGACCAAGTAAAAAATAAAATCAATTTGATTGCTGTCTTTGGAATTTATTTCATAAGACTGGGAGAAAAACTAAATATATTCCGTTATAATTGACACTTTCTGAGTTTAGATTTTGGTGGTTTTCTTTGGTTCTTGTGCTATTGGGTTCAGGGCAGGTAGACTGTTCTGCAATCTGAATTAGTCCATGAATTTGAGTTTTTCATGTGATTGTACTTTTTGTCCCAAACACATTTTAAGTAAGTCAGATCATCTTCACCAGTAGGGAAAAATCAGGGTGTTCTTGGTGCTTTGGTTGTTCTGTGAAATTGAGTCACTTGCTACAAGATCCACCTTTCACCACTAAGTCTTCTTGTTCTTTTATGTTTTTATTATATGCTTGATTTAAAGCTATGCAGATAGCAATAATACTACATAATACAATATCGTCTTGAAATCTTTATGATTAATAATACTTGTCTTAAAATATCCAATGACTTCACTCATATGAGGACTTTAGGATACAAAACAGATGAACATTAGGGAAGGGAGGCAAAAATAATCTAAAAACAGGGAGGGGGACAAAACATAAGAGACTCTTAAATATAGAGAACAAACAGAGGGTTACTGGAGGAGTTGTGGGGGGGGGTGCTAAATGGGTAAGGGGCACTAAGGAATCTACTCCTGAAATCACTGTTGCACTATATGCTAACTAATTTGGATGTAAATTAAAAAATAAACATTATTAATTAAAAAGAAAAAAACAATACTTGTTTTAAGATACTCAAGTGCCAAATCTTGCTAAAGAATGATCTTGCAGAATCTGATTGTGAGGGACAAAATCTAAAAAGCAAAACAATCTTCAGGAAAGATAAGACTGGGAAAACAGTAGTTACTCAAACAACCTCAGACTGAAACAACTTAAGGACTGTGCTCCTTTTCTTTGATTTCATCTTGGTTTTTGTTTCCTGCAGTTTTTTTTTTTTAATTAAATAATTAGGTGGCTATAGTATATCTTTGATTTGTATATGGCTCAAAACTTAGTAACTGTATATTTTCTATGTGAATTTTAAATGGATTCTTTCCATAACATGTAATTACCTCTTTAAAAAAAATATTTGTAGTCAATTTTATAGCAATGTTGGGTAGATTTATAAAATACTGTCTCATATCAAGCTCCATTTTCCCACAGTATACCTTCATTTGGACTTAATGCTGGAATTCTGGAGGAACCATCAAACATAACAATATAATCTGGCACCACTGAAAGTACTTTTAGTTTGTTTTCTTCACAAAGGTGCCGTTAATAAAATATGTACCGAACAAATTTTGTAGAAGGTTGGGTTTTCAGATCCAAAATTTTAGATAGAATTCCATGAGTGTCATCACTATGAAAATATAAAGTATGCCAAAAGGATGAGGAACGAAGGATACGATGTTGAAAGATACATTTAGAACCTAAGTGATATGCCATATGGTGTTTCTAGATTAGTTTACACTGATTCGTATCTGACCTTTTTTTTGCCACATACCTGAAAACTGACATGCGTACAGAGTGCTCAGATGATCTGGAGAACTTTCTCCTTGGTTGTCCATAGGAGTGAAAACATTATGCTGATAGACATTTATGTTCAGAACAAACATGCTCTCTCCTCATTCAGCAAGTTGCTACTATTACCTGCGTTGTGCTGAGTTTGTACTTACTGTTTGTTGTTCTTCTTTTGCAGCGGTCAGTCATTAAGGACAAGTCCCAAGATTTCAGGCTGGGCTCAGAGTCTGTGACACAGTAAGCAACTTTTCCTTCTAAATACTTGCAGCGCTAAACAAGTATTGTTTGTTTTTTTAAGGACAGTTTCTCCATTTCTCTTTTTATGACATTACACCAAAAGTTAAATTTCAGGGGCACCTGGGTCGCTCAGTCGGTTGAACATCCAACTCTTGATTTTGGCTCTGGTCATGATCCCAGGTTTGTGGGATGGAACGCCGTGTTGGGCTCTGCGCTGAACGTGGAGCCTGCTTAAGATTCTCTCTCTCCCTGGGGTGGCTGGGTGGCTAAGTCAATTAAGAGTCCCGTTCTTGGTTTCAGCTTGGGTCATGATCTCGTGGTTTGTGGGTTCAAATTCCACATCGGGCTCCACGCTGACAATGCAGAGCCTGTCTGGAAATCTCTCTCTCCCTCTCTCTTTCAAACTCTCTCTGCACCCCCTCTCAAAATAAATAAATAAACAAAAAAAAAAAAAAAAAAAAGGAAAAGATTCTCTCTCTCTTCTCCCTCCCTCGTCTCTCTCAAAAAAAAAAATCTCAAACTTTAAAAAAAGAAAGTTAAATTTCAGATAATTGATTTTTTAAGAGTTGAGCTGGCTTGAGAATATTTTATTTTGATTTTTTTAGTGTTTATGTACTTTTGAGAGAGAGAGAGAGAGAGAGAGCAGGGGAGGGGCAGAGAGAGAGGGAGACACAGAATCCAAAGCAGGCTCCAGGCTCTGAGCTGTCAGCACAGAGCCTGACGTGGGGCTTGAACTCATGCAAGATCATGACCTGAGCCGAAGTCGGACACTAAACCGACTGAGCCACCCAGGTGCCCGTAAGAATATCTTAATGGTTGGACTTTGAGAATGTATTATAACTAAGTTATAAGAAATAATATTAAATAAAATTAAAATATCATACCAAATTTTTGTTTTTTGGAACCATTTTGTCATTTATTTTTGTTTGAGTTACATTTTAAAATAACATTAACTGAAAACACGTAGATGATGTGTGGTTTAAAAAAATTATGAAATACCTATTTGAGACATTAAAGAAACAAAGTAATACCCATAACAATATCATTGTGTATTTTCTTCAAATGCGTAATATATTTAAGCAATTCGTTTTGAGGTGTTTGTTATAAAAGATCACTAGGAAGTTTCTGTAGTTTCATTTGGTACTTGCTGCATCATTTAATACATAAATGAAAATCCCTTTTACCTCAAAAAACTTATATCAAAAATCTTCCTATTTCTCATTTTTTTTTATCACTGCAGATCATTTTGTACCTGACTTTCAGCCCAAACTTCATATTCACACAATCACTAGCAAACTATCCCAAGAGGGTAACAGCCTCGAACAGCCTAGATAATCTGTCGTGCCCTCCTGTTCATCCACCACCAACCATACCCACATACGCATAGGAGTACATGCTTACACACACACGCACCCGGATGATCCTAGCTGAATTTCCTTCAGGAAGATGTTTGTTCAGGTTAACCCTGCTACTGATGTTGACATTTTGGAGAATAATATGTCTGTTTCACTTCAAAAATTCTGAAGGAGATGACAGTCTAATTTATAGGAATTATCAAATAAAACCATGCATTATTTCACAAGATAATGTTTTATTCTACAGATGAAAGACAAACATAATTTAAATGGTGTTTTAAAGAGTCACAGAATCATGACCTAGAAGATTCCTTAGAAATTCTCTATCCCCTCTGTTTTCTAGTCAAGAAAACTAAGGGGAAAGGCCTTGCATAAATTTCCCAGGGCACTTCTGGGTCAGTACACAGACCAGGAGCCAAGATCCCCAGACTGCTGGGCTGTTTGTTTGTCTGTTTGTTTTAAATTATATTTAGTGTTGTCAGGCTTCCCGGTAAAATGCCATTTTGTTGGAAGCTTTAAAATCTTTTAAAGAGAAAATCTGATGATGATATAACTATATATAGCCCTGTATCACTTCAGAGCACAGCCACTCACATGGATCACATTTGGTTCTCACTATCTCCCTGCAGACCAGTATCCTGACCCCTGCCTTAGATCTTAGAGGCTGTGACTTGTCTCAAGTCACTGTGGTTACTAAATGTCAGACCCAGGACCAGAACACAGGTCCTCTGTTTCCTAATCTGCTTTTCTTTCCAGGCTTTCCCGCTGCCTCCTGTATGAAACACACATCCCAGGTCTTTCTGATCTTCATTCTGGTTACATCTGCCAGGAAAGTTTTCAGTTCCATTCTCTAAAACACTGGAATTTTATATAATAGTTGATGATACGGTCATTGACCCTAAAGAGTTTATACTCAATGACAGATCACACATATAAAAAATACACGAACAGTAAGGACAAACTGTTTCAACAACCAAAAAATATCATAATATTTAGGGGCGCCTGCGTGGCCCAGTCAGTTAAGCATCCAGCTTCGGCTCAGGTCATGATCTAGCGGTTCGTGAGTTTGAGCCCCACATCAGGCTCTGGGCTGACAGAGCCTGAACCTGCTTCAGATTCTGTGTGTGTGTCTCTCTCTGCTTCTCCCCTGCTCATGCTCTGTCTCTCACTCTGTCTCTCTCTCTCTCTGTCTCTCTCAAAAATAAAAATAAAAAAATTTTTTAAATACCATATTTAATACATTATGGCAACAGTGCTCTTGGTGTTTTTGAACATGTTTTATAAAAAATTTTCAAACTTGGGGCGCCTGGGTGGCGCAGTCGGTTAAGCGTCCGACTTCAGCCAGGTCACGATCTTGCGGTCCGTGAGTTCGAGTCCCGCGTCAGGCTCTGGGCTGATGGCTCGGAGCCTGGAGCCTGTTTCCGATTCTGTGTCTCCCTCTCTCTCTGCCCCTCCCCCGTTCATGCTCTGTCTCTCTCTGTCCCAAAAATAAATAAAAAACGTTGAAAAAAAATTTTTTTTTTAAATTTTCAAACTTGTATCTGATATGCAAATGAGAGTCTGTAGTCACTGACTGCATTGGATGCCTATTCTCCGGTGATACACAGATCCACACCATGCTCTCCAGGTTAGAATTTTTTAAAAACCTCGCAAAACATCCCAGCTCCTAAAGACTGTCAGGGTAGCTTGACTTCTCCTTTTGAGCATAGAACACTTACAAAGCTTCTGAAAATAAATTTTCATGAGAAGTTCAGATATGTCTAAATGCTCAAGTTCATCTGCAGCTTTTTGGGCTTTCCCTATACTAGTAGTTTCTTAGAAGTAGGGATGAATTAAGATACATTTCTAATGACCTGAAAGCTGTAGGCAAGTGGAAGATGGAAATATTATAGCTCCATATGTACAAAGTCATTTCTTTATTTCTTTAATTTACCTAAATGAGTCCATTGTACCCAAGTAAATGGACACTAATTTTTTTTATTATTATTTTAGAGAGAGAGAGCACAAGTTGGGGGGGGGGGAAGCAGAGAGAGAGAATCTTAAGCAGGCTCCATGCTTAGCATGGAGCCTGACACAGGGCTTGATCTCACACGATCTCGTGATCATGACCTGAGCCAGAATCAAGAGTTGGACATTTAATCGACTGAGCCACTCAGGCGCCCCTGAAGGCTAATTGTTTTGTTTCTTTCAGTCTTGCCATTCAGTTTGCAACTTATTTAGTTGGTTGACCAGAATATATAAATAAGCCACATAGGACTACCTCTTACTACTTCCACTTGAATTTCTTATCTTCTTTATTCTTTCTTATTTTTATTTTTTTTAGAAATGTCAATCACTTCTGTGCAAGTAATGTTTACACATTTTAGTAAAGCTGTACTCCCTTCTTAAGGTATCAAGAAGAAACCCCAATAGGTTAATTTAACCAAAGCATTTTCTTAAAAGTCTGGAACTTACACCTTTTGTACCTCATGCCCCTATGATGTTATTATCTACTGCCTGAGAGTTGGTAATGAAGTTTCTATTAATATGTGAAAATTCTTAATTAGTAGTATCCGGTATTCCCTAGTCATTAATCTATTTTAACTTGAGTTTGTTGGGTTTTTTTTTAAAGATAGAATGTTTTATTTCATTAACAGCTTTGATCAGAGAAAAGTTAATTCAGATAGTAATATTAAAGTCCTTTATTTATGAACACTCAGATGGGAACTGAATGAATGAAATCTCTTCTTAATATAATGAAGGCTTTAAGAGTTAATTCTAAGTATCCTGTCACTCTTCCACTATATATTTATTCCAGTTTTATAATAGTCCTATTCCAGACTCCAGTTTCCTTTTCACGAGAAGGAAGTGGTTTACCTTTTTTCCTTAAAATACCTGTTGCTTGCAACCTTTTGTTTTTTTTTAGTTCTTGCTTTGTCCATTTTTCAGCCTTTTTTTTTTTTTTACCACCACCCCCCACCCGACCTCCACTTTGTGAAATCAGACCCAGCCATTGTGAGGTGTGTGACGTCACAATGTTCTTTATATATTTTAAATATGTTCTTCTGCAGATACATAATTTGCAGATATTCTCTCCCAGCCTCTATTTTCCCTTTTCATTCTCTTTTAACAGTGGCTTTCAAAGAACAAGCTTTATTTTGATGACGTTTATCAGTTTTTTCTTTTATGAATCATGCTTTATACTGTCTAAGCATCCTTTGCCTAAAGTCACAGAAGTTTTCTCCTACGTCTTCATGTGAAAGTTTTATATTTTCAGGTTTTGTATTTAAGTGTATGATCTGTTTTGTGTTAATTTTTATATATGGCATGAGGTTTGGATCAGATAATCTATTTTGGTTTGTTTGCATTTGCATATTCTAGTTGTTCCAGCCCCATTTGTTGAAAAAACAATCCTGCCTCAGATGAATGGCCTTTTTGCATTTTTGTGAAAATCAGTTGTCAGTATCTTTGTGCATTTGTTCCTGGACTCAGTTCTGATCCATTGATCTGGTTTTCTGTCTTTAATCAGTAATACACTGTCTTGATTACTAGAAATTTATAATAAAACTGGAAGTCTTGGAAGTAGGTATTATTGGTCCTCCAACTTTGTCCTTTTTCAATGTCAGTTTAGTTATTCAAGGTCTTTTTTATGTGCACATGATTTTTAGAATAAGCTTCTTCTACAGTAGAGCCTACTGGATTCCAATCGGCATTGCCTTGAATCCACAGACCAGTTTGGAGAGAATTGACAGGTTAACAATATTCAGTAATCTGACTCATTAACATATTTCTTCATTTATTTAGGTCTTTGTTAATTTCTCTCAGCACTGTTTTTTAGTTTTCAGGGTGTAAGTCCTACAGATGTTTGACCCATTTATTCCTGAGTATTTCGTATGTAAATGATATTTATAATTGTTTGTTGCTCATTTATAGAAATACTACTGACTGTCGGATGTTGAACTTGCATTATGCCATCTTACTAAAATGTCTTTTGGGTTTTAGTAGCTTTTTAGTATATTTTACTAGATTCTCTACATAGACAATCAAGCAAATAAAAACCAGTTTCATTCCTTCCTTTCCAAACCAGATGCCTTTTTTTTTTTTTTTTTTTTTTTTTTTTTTTGCCTTATTGCAAAGGCTAAACCTCCAGTATAATGTTACAAGGTTGAATAGAAATGATGAGAGTAGATAGCGTTATCTTCTTCATGATTTTATGGGTAATGAGTGGGAAAGCATTCAGTCTTTCACCATTAAATATGATATTATCATAGGTTTTTTTTATAAATGTCCTTTATCAGGTAGATTCCTTCATTTCCTGGTTTGCTGAGAGTTTGTATCAGTAATGGATGTTGGATTTTTGTCAAATGCTCTTTCTGTGTCTATTCAGATAATCATGATTTTTCTTTATTAATGTGTTCATATGGTAGATTACATTGATTTTCAAATATTGAACTAACGATTCATTCTTAGGATAAACCCTATTTAGTCATGGTATGTTATCATTTTTATAAATTGGTGAACTTGATTTTCTAAAATTTAATTTAGAGTTTTTCGCATTTTGTTCATGAAAAATATGGGTCTTTGGTTTTCTTGTAATGTTTTAGTCTGGTTTGGTATTAGGGTAGGCTGGCTTCATGGAATGAGTTAAGAAGAATTTCTAGTTCTTCTGTTCTCTGGAAGAGTCTGTAGATTTGGTATTTTTTCTTTTGTAATTTTCATTTCTTCATTGATACTCTCTGTGTAGTGACATAATTTCCTTTAGTTCTTTGAACATATTTACAATAATAGATTTCAAGTCTTTGTCTAGAAAGTTCAATGTATAGACTTCCTAAGGGACAGTTTCTGGTGATTATTTTTTTCCCTTTGTATGGACCATCCTTTCTTGGTTTTTTTGTATGTCTTTGTAATCTTTTGTTGAAAACTGGACATTTTAAAGACTATAATGTGACAACTCTTAAGAATTGGATTCTTCCCTTCCCTGGGGTTTGTTGTTGATGCTACTTATTATAGTTGTTATTTGTTAAATAACTTCTCTGAACAAATTTCTACAACTCTATAATTACAATGTTTGGCCACTGAAGTCTCTGCTTGGTTAGACTAGTGATCAGCTAATTGGACAAAGATTTTCTTGAACACCTGGAACCAGTAAGTCTCTCAGTCTTGCTAAGGGGTCTCTTGGGGTATTGAGCACACCTTCGATATTTAGCCAAGTAGTTGACAACTCTGTGTTAGTTTTCCTTCCTATTAGCACAGAGCATTAAGATCACCCAGAAGTGAAGGTGTAAAGCCTTCTTAGGTCTCTGCTGTGCATGCTCACAACCCTACATGTGTGAGACCTTCTAGACTCTCCGAATAGTGTCAGGACTTGGGAAAACTCGTGTGGACATCTTACTTCCCCAACTTTTCCTTTTCACCTTTTTTAGTTAGTCTGTTGTTTGGCTTCTATTATCCATCACTCAGGCAGCCATGAAGCTAACTGTAATTGTTTTAACAAGTGCCTCCCAGGGAAAAGGCCAGCTCTGAGATAAGTCAAGTACTGACAGCCTTATAAGTGGTATCTTCCAAGGAACCACCAGACAGATCAAGTAAAATAGTTCTTTAGAAATGAGGCTTTGAAAGAGCTCCATCCCTGTTCTGTTCCTTCCAGTAGCTGCCGGGCTGCTGGCTTTCGCCATAAATTGTAGGCTCTTCTTCAAGGCCACCACAGAGCTACAGTGGGGGATGGGACTAGGTCAAGTTAAAATGCCACAGAGCTCTCTGCTTTTACCAAGGTTCAACCATTTTTCTTGAATAAACATTCCCCAGTTGCCACAAGCTTTTGACTAATTTCTAGAAATCTGAAAATGCTGATTCTGACCATTTTTGCCAGTTTTCTCTTAGCTTATTTGGAGAAGAGAATATTCAGAAGTTCTTAGCTCCACCACTTTCATGGCCATCATTTTATTTCTTCTTCAAATGTTGGATAAATTTACAGGTAAAGCTGTCTGGCCCTGGAATGTTCTTTTTTGGAAGATTTTTAACTACAAATTCTATTTATTCAGTAGAATTAGAGCTCTCAAGGTTATCTGTTTCTTCTTATGTAAACCTTGATAGTTTGTTTCTTTCAAGGAATTTGTCCATTTCACTCAAGTGATTTAATTGGTTGATATAATGTGGTTCATAATATTCCCTCATCTTTTCAGTAGTAATAGGATCTGTAGTAATAGGATCAGTAGTAATAGGATCTGTAGTTGCAGCCCCCTAATCCCTGCTATTGGTAATTTATTTTTTTAAGGCAGCGAGCAATCTCAGCCTAAATATTTCTTTTTTTTCAATCAGCCTTGCTAATAATGGTTTATCAATTTTGATCTCAAAGAATCAAATTTTTGTTTCATTGATTTCTCCTTATTGTTTCTCTATTTTCTCCTTCATTGGTATCTACTCTGGTTTTTATTTGGCTTACTTGGGGGTTAATTTGTCCTTTTTCAAAATTTTTAAAGTGGAAACTGTGGACGATTTAATACCTTTCTTCTCTCCTGATATAAACATTTAGTGGCATAAATTTCCCACTAAGCACTGCTTGAATGGCATTCCACAAATTTTGATATATTGTGGTTTCATTTTCATTTCTTTCAAAAACACTTTTTTAATTTTTCTTCAGATTTATTCTTTGATCCTGGGTTACTTGGAAATGGGTCATTTCATTCCCAATATTTAGGGAGTTTCCCAGATATCATTCTGTTATTGATTTCTAATTCCATTGTGGTCAAAGAACATATTCTGAATGATCCAAATCTTTTTAAATTTATTGAGAATTATTTTGTGATTCTTAATATGGTCTCTCTTGGTAAAAGTTTTTAGTGCCCTTGAAAAGAATGTGTAGTCAATAGATGTAGAAGAAGCACTTGACAAAATACAGCGTCCTTTCTTAATAAAAACCCTCAAGAAAGTCCGGATAGAAGGAACATACCTTAACATCATAAAAGCCAAATATGTAAAACCCATGACTAATATCATCCTAAATGGGGGAAAACTGAGATCTTCCCCCTGAAATCAGGAACATGACAAGAATGCCCACTCTCACCACTGTTTTTGAATGTAGTGTTGGATGTCCTAGCTTCATCAATCAGACAGCAAAATGAAATAAAAGGCATCCAAATTAGCAAAGAAGAAGTCAAAATTTCACTTTTCACAGATGACATGATACTATACATGGAAAGCCTGAAAGACTCCACCAAAGACCTGCTAGAACTAACGCATGAATTCAGCAAAGTCATAGGATACAAAATCAGTGTACAGAAATCGGTTGCATTTCTGTACACCAGTAATGAAGCAGCAGAAAGAGAAATCAAGAAATTGATCCCATTTACAATTGCACCAAAAACCATAAAATACCTAGGAGTAAAACTAACCAAAGCTGTAAAAGATCTGTATGCTGAAAACTATAGAAAACTTACAAAGGAAATTGAAGACACAAAGAAATGGAAAAATATTCCATGCTCATGGATTGGAAGAACAAATACTGTTAAAATGTCAGTACTACCCAAAGCAATCTACACATTCAGTGAAATCTGTACCAAAATTGCACCAGCATTCTTCTCAAAGCCAGAACAAACAATCCTAAAATTTATATGGAACCATAAAAGACCCTGAATAGCCAAAGTAATGTTGAAAAAGAAAGCCAAAGCAGGAGGCATCAGAATCCCAGACTTTAGCCTCTACTCCAAAGTTGTAATCATCAAGACAGTATGGTATGGGCACAAAAACAGACACATAGACCAATGGAATAGAATAGAGAACCCAGAATTGGACCCACAAATGTTATGGCCATCTAATCTTTGTCAAAGCAGGCAAGAGTATCCAATGGAAAAAAGACAGTCTCTTTAGCAAATGATGCTGGGAGAACTGGACAGCAACATGCAGAAGAATGAAACTGGACCACTTTCTTACACCATACACGAAAATAAACTCAAAATGGATGAAAGACCTAAATGTGAGACAGGAAACCATCAAAACCTAGAGGAGAATACAGGCAACAACCTCTTTTACCTCTGCCACAGCAATTTCTTGCTTGACACGTCTCCGAAGGCAAGGGAAATAAAAGCAAAAATGAACTATTGGGACCTCATCAAGATAAAAAGCTTCTGCATGGTGAGGAAACAATCAACAAAACTGAAAGGCAACCGACGGAATGGGAAAAGATATTTGCAAATGAGATATCAGATAAAGGGTTAGTATCCAAAGTCTATATAGAACTTACGAAACTCGACACCTAGAAAACAAATAATTCCGTGAAGAAATGGGCAGAAGACATGAATAGACACTTTTCCAAAGAAGACATCCAGATGGCCAACAGACACATGGGAAGATGCTCAACATCACTCATCATCAGGGAAATACAAGTCAAAACCACGTTAAGATACCACCTCACACCAGTCAGAGTGACTAAAATTAACTCAGGAAACAACAGAAGCTAGTGAGGATGTGGAGAAATGGGAACCCTCTTGCACTGTTGGTGGGAATGCAAACTGGTGCAGCCACTCTGGAAAACAGTGTGGAGGTTCCTCAAAAAATTAAAAATAGAACTACCCTATGACCCAGCAACAGCACTACTGGCATTTATCCAAAAGATACAGAGTGCTGATTCATAGGGGTACATGTACTCCAATGTTTATAGCAACGCTTTCAACAATAGCCAAATTATGGAAAGAGCCTAAATGTCCATCAACTGATGAATGGTTAAAGGACATGTGGTTTATATATACAATGGAATACTACTTGGCAATGAAAAAGAATGAAATCTGCCATTTGCAGCAATGTGGATGGAACTGGAGGGTATTTATGCTAAGTGAAATAAAACAGAGAAAGACGGATATCATGTTTTCACTCATGGAACTTGAGAAACTTAACAGAAACCCATGGGGGAAGGGAAGGGGAAAAAAATAGTTACAGAGAGGGAGGGAGGCAAACCATAAGTGATTCTTAAATACAGAGAACAAACTAAGGGCTGATGGGGCGGGGGTGGGTGAGGGAGAGGGGAAAATGGGTGCTGGGCATTGAGGAGGGCACTTGTTGGGATGAGCACTGGGTGTTGCATAAAAGCGATGAGTCACCCCCAAAACCAAGAGCACACTGTATACATTGTATGTTAGCCAACTTGACAATAAATTATACTAAAAAAAAGAAAAGAAAAAAAGAAAAGACTGAGTATCATGCACTTGTCTACCTGAAGTGTTCTTTTATAAATAAATTCGATCACATGGGCTAATAAGTGTTGTTTATGTCTGGGATAGCCTTACTGATTTTCTATCTATTCTATTAATTATTGAGAGTTGGGTATTGGAAGTCTTCAACTAATATTGTGGGCTTGTTTTTTAATTCTTGTAGCTCTGTTAGGTTTTGTGTCATGTATTTTGAAGCTCTGTATTAGGTGCCCATATGTTTAGGATTGTTACATTTTTTTGGAGGTAAGTGACTTTATTTCTGGTCCTATTCTTTGTTCTGAAATCTACTTTAATTAATATTAGAAAAGTCACTCCAGCCTTCTGTTAATAAGTGTTGGAATGATATATGTGTTTTTATACTTTAAATATAAAAATGCAAATAGGTTGAAAATTAAAGTATGCTTCTTATAGGCAGCATACAGCTGAATTCATGCTCTTTTTACCCAATATGACCATTTCTGCCTATTAATTAGGATAATTAAGCAAACATTTATATTTAATACGATTATTAACATGGAGAAGTTTTAGTCTATTATACTGTTTTTTGTTTTCTATTTCTCTCAATTCTCTCATTTTTCAACTTTTTCAGCTTTCTTTTAAATTATGTTTTATCTATTTTATCTTTCTTTGTTAGCTTATTACCCATAATGCTGTGCTTTCCTCTTTTAGTGATTTTTTTTTTTAGGGTTTAGCGCTTTAAAATGGTGTTTTTCCATTTCTTCCTTCCTGACCTTGATGCTTCTGTAGTCACACACTTTATTTATATTAGTTATAACCCCTTCATTATGTTATTAATTTTGTGAACTGTCATCTTTGGAAGAGATTGAATAAGAAAACCTTAATATTTGCCTATTTTGTTTTCATTTTTCAGTATTTTTTAATTTCTTTGTGTAGATCCGTATTTTCACCTGGTACCGTTTTCCTTTACACCCAGAGATCTCCCTTCAACATCTCTTGTAATGTTGGTTAGCTAAAAATGAGTGCCTTTACTTTTCACATGTCTGAAAAGGACTAGTTCATCTTTTATTTTGAAAGCTGTTTTTATTTGGCATACAATTCTGTGTTGAAAGATCGGCACTTTTTTTCTGGTACTTTAAAAATACTGCTCCATTGGAGCCAAACCATAAGTGACTCTTAAAAACTGAGAATAAACTGAGGGTTGATGGTGGGTGGGACGGAGGGGAAAGTGGGTGATGGGCATTAAGGAGGGCACCTGTTGGGATGAGCACTGGGTGTTGTATGGAAAACAATTTGACAATAAATTTCATATCAAAAGAAAAAAAATTCAGCTCCATTGCCTTCTCACCTGGCAGTTTTTTCCAATAGGAAATAGACTCATGCTTCTCTGTGTTCCTCCGTACAGAGCATGGTTTCCCCTATGTTGGCTACTTGTGAGATTTCTCTCTATCACTGGTTTTGAGCAATTTGATTATGATGTGCCTTGTAATTTTCTTTACGTTTCTTGTGCTGGAGGTTAGTTGGATCTTTTAGGTTTATGTTTTCATCAAATTTGGAACATCTGGGCCATTTTTTCTTCTTAGTTTTGTTTTTGTTGTTTCCTGCCTCCATCTGTTTCTCTCATCTTTGAGGATTCCAATTACACATACATTAGGCCCACATGGGCCGCATGTCCCATGCTCCCTGATGCCTTTTTTTTTAGTTGTATTTTTTTTTCAATGTGTTTCACCTTTTCTATTGCTGTGGCTTCTATTTAATTTCTATTAATAGTTTCTGTTGCTGTGTCTTCAAGTTATCTGATCTTTTCTCTGCCGTGTCTCATCTGACTTTAATCCCTTCCAGTATATTTCTCACCTCAGGCCTTTTAGTTTTCATCTCTAGAAATTCACAGTGGGTCTTACAGATATCATCCTTGGGTCTACTTAACCTTTTGAGCAAGTGGAATATAGTTATAATAACTGTTTTGATGTTTTTTCTAACATTGTTTTAATGAGAATTCTAACATCTGAGTCTGTTCTAAGTTTCAGTTTTTTGATCATCATCATGGGTTGTATTTTTCTATTTCTTTGCCCACCCCCTAATACACTTGTATTGGATGCCACACATTGAAATCTTTACCTTTTGGTTACTAGATATTTCTGTATTTCTATAAATATTCTTAAGCTCTGTTCTAGAATATAGTTAAGCTACTTCAGAACAGTTTGATCTTCTCGGGTCTTGCTTTTAAGGTTTGTTAGGGGGGACCAGAGCCATTCATTATTCGTCAGTATGGACACAAATCCCTCTGGGTACTCTGTGCCGCCCCTTCTGAGTTGTGAGGTCTTCCAGCCTGGATGGTAGGCACAGGCACTGTTCTGGCCTCAGGAAATGTCCTCAGATGCATGAGTTCACCAGCTCTTCTGGATACTTGAAGGGAACCCTTTGCAGATGTTCACATTCTCTCACTGTGAAGCTTTCTCCTCTCTGACACTCTGTGAACTCTAGCCATCTCCGTCTCCTCAGGCCCTCAGCTGTCAGGGAATCCACCAGGACTCATGCAGGCCTCATCTCCCTGTGCCATAGCCTGGAAACTCAAGGCGGTGAGCTGGGTGACCATAGGGCTCATCTCATTTGTTCTCTGTCTCTTGGGTACCAGTGTCCTTTGTTGCCAGTGATTCATTGTCTTGAAAACTATTGTTTCATATATTTTATCCAGTTTATTGTGGGGTTTTTTGGTGGTGGTGGTTTTAGGCAAGCAGTATATCCAGTCCCTGCCTCCCCATCTTGGCTGCAAACAAAAGTCCAGATGTTGTATCCATTTTCAAGGTAATTTTCTGTTAGATTGTATATAGATTATGAGAGAAAAAGTGAAGAGGATCACACAGTCTGATTTTCCTACAGTGGTCAGTAAAAGCCAAAGATATAAAATAGTATGTAAGTCCTAAAGACCATATTGAGGCAGGGTGAAAAAAAAGAGAAGGACCTAGAAATCAGGACATCGGGAGCTAAAGTGTGAAAGTGCCTGGGGTACCCTGAGGCCAGGAGATACTCTGTGGCCAGAGCAGAGGTCAAAAACTAGGGCCTGCCAGCAAGATGCAGTCCTAGTATCTTTGGTTGGATCCACTGTGTGTGTGTATGTATGTGTGTGTAATTTTCAGTGGCTAAATGCAAAAAAAAAAAAAAATTTCACGTAAATGCAGACTTTGTACTTCTCTTGAAATTAATCTGATGTTCTGGACCACAGTTCCATGAGCTGAGCTGAGGAAGCAGATTGCCTCTCCTGTGTGGGTCATCCACTCTCCAGTTCACTGTATTACCCCTAGCTTGCTTCTCTCATTCACCGCATTACCCACCATAGCCTCCACAGACACCTGAGTTTCTACTTTAATGCCCGAGAATAGGTTCCCTGGAGAGAAATTGCAAAAATTATCAGTGCTTACAGACTGGGTCGCTTAAGCAACAAATTTTTTTTCACAGTACGAGAGGCTGGAAGTTCAAAATCAAGGTTGCAGCGGGGTCAGTTTTTGGTGAAACCTCTCTTCCCAGCTTGTAGGTGGCCACCTTCTTGCTGTGTCCTTACATGGCCTTTCCTCTATGCATGTGTTGGAAAGAGCTCTGTGGTGTCTCTTCCTCTTCTAATAAGAACTACCAATTCTGGTCTGTAGATTAGAGTCTCACCCTTATGACCTCATTTAATCTTAATTAACCTCCTTAAAGATCCTTGCTTCCATTTTGGAATTAGGACTTCAGCCTGTGATTTTTTTTTAATTTTTCTAATGTTTATTTATATTTGAGACAGAGCGTGAGCAGGGGAGGGGCAGAGAGAAAGGAAGACAGAATCTGAAGCAGGCTTCAGGCTCTGAACTGTCAGCACAGAGCCCGACATGGGGCTCAAACTCACAAACTGTGAGATCATGACCTGAGCCAGAGTTGGACATTTAACCGACTAAGCCACCCGGGCACCCCTTCAGCCTGTGATTTTGAGAGAAGATGGTTTAGTTTGTAGTAATCTGTATTCAATCCTATTTATTTACTTGATTTTGAAATTCTTGCATCTGGATCAAACTCTTCCACCATTCCCAGACATGGTAGAAAGGAGACACTGTCTTCCACTCTTTAAATTTCCCTTTTTTCATTGTTTTTGTATTTTCTTTTCTCCTAACACTATTTACTCTGCACTCATTCACAAAGTATTTGTTTTATATTTTACTCTTACTGTTGAACCATTTGAAAAGCTGCATTCCACATCCCACAGATCAGAATATCACAGTGTTGGTTTTTTTGCTTGTTTGTTTGTTTGTTTGTTTTTAGTGTAGTTGACACGCAGTGCTTCATTAGTTCCAGGTGTACAACTTAGTGATTCAGGAAGTCTTTTCATTATACTGTGCTTACCACAAGGTAGCTCCCATCTCTCGCCACACAACACTATTATAGTCTCATTGACTGTATTCCCTGTGCTGTACCCTTTATTCTCCCGACTCTTCATTCCGTAACTGGAAACCTGAATCTCCCACTCCCCTTCACCATTTTGCCCATCCCCCACTCCCATCCACTCTGTCAACCATCAGTTCTCTGTATTTGTAGGTCTGATTCAGCTGTTTGTTTGTTTATTCACTTGTTTTTTTATATTCCACATGTAAGTGAAATCATCTGTCTTTGTCTGACTTATTTTAATTAGCATAATACCCTCTAGGTCCATCCATGTTGTCACAAATAAAAATACCATGTTCTTTTTTATTGCTGAATAATGTCCCATTGGGTAGATACACCACATCCTCTTTATCCATTCATCTGTCAGTGGACACTTGGGTGGCTTCAATATCTTGGCTATTGTAAATAATGTAAATAAGAGGTATATATCTCTTCAAATTAATGTTTTCGCTTTCTTTGGGTAAATACCCAGTAGTGGAATTCTTGGATCATATCACAGCTTTCTTATGCAAAAATTTCCTTCACCCCTTTCTTTGTCATTAAGGAATCTCATGTTATTTTTACACATACACACGTTTTTTTCCATCTAGTTTGATAAGAAAATATTCTGGCTTTTCCTGGGCATCTAATATTTTTCTAAGAGAAGTTAAATTTATTTTATTCTGTCCCTTCATCATAATAGAGAAGGAACCCTACCAGCTAAAGATTCATGTCTCTACATTATTTTGAGCATCTCCCTAATGTTTTTCTCTCAGATCCATCCATTGATCTCCCCTTTCTGTTCCCACTGCTCCTGCCCTAAATCAGAGCCTCATGTGGGCTATGGCAGCAGTCTTCTTACGGGCTCCTGTTTCTCATCTTTCCCTCCCATAGTTCTGAAGTGGGCAAAGCGCAGAGCCGTGAGGACCGAGGACACACAATGGATATGCAGGGGAAGAAGAATGAGCAAACCAGTCAAAAGGTCACCCTAATAGAGGTAAGAGGAAAGCCAGGAGAAAGTTGTAGCATAGAGTCAGCAGGGAAAGATTTAGGGAAGGCCTGGTCCGCCATCACAAATGCCAAATAAGTCATGGAGATGAAAAGTACAGGATAGGAAATAGAGTCCATAATATTGTGATACCATTTTTGGTAACAGGTGGCGACTACACATGATCATTGAATAACGGACAGCGTTGTTGAATCAATGTGTTGTACACCTGAAACTAATATAACATTTTATGTTAATTATACTGCTATTAAAAATAAATAAACGATGACGAATGCCAAAGGGAGGAGAAGTAAAATAAGGACTTAAAAGTGCCCTTTCAGGATTTCCTGTCAAGAGGCCATTTATGACCTCCAAGAAGATAGTTTTGATGAGAGTCCTTGAATCAGACCGTCTCCAGTGCAGAGGGAAAAAATAATCAGAAGAGACTGCTTTTCCCAGAAGCTGTACTTCGAAGGAAAGAAAAGGCTGGGCAATAACCAGTAGAAAACACGGGATTTAGAGATCTTTGTAGAGAGGGGAATGAGGAGAAGAGTTACAAACTGAAAGGAAAGAGCCCCAGGGGAGGAGCCATTCAAGATAAAGGACAGGTGAATAATCCCTGGAGACCAGAGGAAATACACAGATTAGAATTTGAAACAAGGCAGGGTCACTTTTGTACTGAGATAGGCCAGTGAGACAAGTGTGTTTGAATGATGGTGTTTTCTTGTGGGGGATGGAATGTAGGAAGGTCAGGAAGACCTTTCTGAAGAAGAGGCCTCTGTTTTCTCAGTTAGGCAGTGGTGACATTTGTCTGCTAAACGTGAAATGTGTCCACTTTTGTGAAGTTGTCACTTAAAGGAAACCAGATTCAGAATTTTCATAAGTATTTTTAGATTTTAATTATAAAAAACTTAAATCTCCTTATACCAAAAGCATATAGATGAGTAGTTATACAATCATGGGTTAAGAAATGACTTTTTATCCTTGATAACAGAATCAGAAAACATTTTAAAACAAAGTTTAATAATAAGAACTTCAAAATGATTTAAAGCAAAATCTAGAAACATATAATAACCCAGGATGAGGAAGAACTTCACGAGATATGTGACAGATAAAGAATTAATACCCTTAACATATTTTTTAAAAACTCTTAAAAATCAACAAAGAAAAGAAAAATTGGCAAAGGGCCTTCAGAGGACATTCTTAAAGAAAATGAATATATGAAAAGTGTCTCCCTTCCAGTGATCAAATAACAAAAATTAGTAACTGATACAGTATTTTTCCCCTCACAAAATGGCAACAAGTTTCAAACTTATAAAACCGATGGGGGCACTGAGTTTCCTCATACACTGCTGGTAATTGTATAAGATTCATCCATTCCCTGTGGGGGATAGCTTGGTGATACTTCTTTTTTTTTTTAACTTGTCAAACTGTTCATGTCCTTTGATTTGACAGTTTTAGTTTTAGGAATCTATTATAGGAAAATAGTCAAGTATACATGGGCAGAATCAGTTAAAAGGCTGTTCCTTCAAGCAGTGTTTTAAAAATAGGAAGAAAGAATTAAATTTCTATGAATATAGAGTTGATTAAATTATAAAACATTTCTATAAGGGAATACCATGTGATACTATTTGTTACATTATTGAAGTATTTTCATAGACATGGAAAGATGTTTGAGTAGAAGAAAGACGGTTATGAAGTCGTTTGTATACAACATACTCAGTAGACTCTTGAACAACGCAGGGGTTAGGAGCACCAGTCCCTGCTTTATGCAGTCAAAATCCATGTATAACTTTGGTTCCCCCAAACAATAACAGCCTACTGTTGACCAGAATACTGATAACATAAATAGTCACTTAACACATATTTTGTATGTTACACGTATCACATAGTGTTCTCTTACAATATAGTAAGCTGGAGAAACAAAAACGTTACTAAGAAAATCATACAGAAGAGAAAATACATTTATATTACTGTACTAATCAATATCGTAAGTTCACATCGTGTTTACAAGATGAATCATCTGTCTGTACCTACATCATTATTGTCTTATATGATATAAAACACTGTAGGTGTAATATGTATTACTAATACTGACATCAAAAATGAAAAGGTAATGTAAAAATCCATATTTATTTAAACATATAACATTCATGCATTGATAACAGATGCAGCAATATGATTACTTTATGGTAGCCTAGTGTAATCATTGTAATTGCTTCACAGTCACCTGGCCTATACAGTAATGAATGAGTTGTTATGGCCTATAGTACTGTAGTTCTCTTCCTTATACCAGTTGGAAACACTGTTACATTTTTTTAAAAACAACTCGTGTGATGAAAGGCTGATACGCAGTTTCTCTGATTAGGAGAGAGAGAGAGAGAAGCATGCTGTACTGTAATATAATTGTTTGAAAACAGAGTTTTAAACAGGAATAAAACTAACACATTATTAATTTTGTTACATAGCACTGCCTATATAGTCTGTCCACTTCCATACAAGTGTTGCACATAATGTTCTACACAGTGAATACTTAAGCGATGATGATGATGATGATGACGACGACGAGGACAGTTAATTAGATTTTCACGCAGGGTTAGTTGGTTAAGCGTCTGACTTCGGCTTAGGTCATGATCTCGCAGTTTGTGAGTTCGAGCCCTGCTTCGGGCTCTGTGCTGACAACTCGGGATGAAGAACACTTGAGTTCGGAACCATATTACCTGGCTTCATGTCCCATTTGGCTACTTTTGCTGTACATGACTTTAGACAAGCTTCTTTTGCTCTTTGTTCTTCAGTTTTCTCATCTGTAAGTAGGGACAATACCTACGTCAAGGATTATTATGAGGAATAAATGAGTTAAGATGCATTGCACCCCACTTAGCCTGGTTCACTTCTCTTAAAGATGTTATCTGCACGGCCTGCTTCACTGTGTCTCTGGAGGGTTCCCTCTCCAGAGGGTCCTCTGGCTTCTCTGTTTACTTCTCATTGTGCCATCTCCACCTGATGAATGTCACTTGTCCTACATCCTCTGCACGTGCAGGATGCAGCCCACTCACTTCCAGCTGCTCTTCTCTCCCTTCCCTTTTCTGTTTTTCTTCTTTGTTTTTGTTACCACTTTTATAAACTCCTCCTCTGACTCTGTTTTGCCTCGTTATTCTTCTAAGATGCGTTTACCTTCCTCATGGCCCCTTGCAGATGTTTATAGGGTTTCTCAGGCCCTGGTGCCCAGCATCCATTTGAGCCTTTACTACTTTCTTTTCTATTTTTGTTGGGCCCTGGGCCCTAATTTGGGACAAGTTTTGTGTGCTTCCCATGTATACACACAGGGACAGAATGAATGACACCCTTTTCTGGCCCCAAGTGAGATTGTACCTTGGCACACCACCTCTGTACCCTTTTACACTCTACTTCAGTTGCTTTCGTGAGCCTCACTTGGAACATTTTTGGACTTGTACATTTAATGCCACCTTATCTGTGCTAGCTCTGCTGAACAGATTTGAAGTCCGGAAACGGACTGACAAAGGATTTTCTTTCCCCTCGTGTGTAAATGTCTTTCATCAAAAAAAGATAGCAAAAAAGATAGTTTATTTATTTAAGATTGAGCCTGCCCCTAAAAGCACAGATGTTGCCTAAGCCTCCTGTGCTACCAGGGAAGGGGCTTAGGAAATGGTTACCGTGCCCTTTCGTGCCACAATGACCTAGCCTCTACTTTTCCCAGGAGCGCTTGGTAGAATTGATCGCCACCTTAGCCACATTGCCATCACTCTCAGGTGGCATCTGCCTTCTGAGAGCAATCAAGCATGAAGCGCTTTCTGCTCAG
Source organism: Panthera pardus (assembly GCF_024362965.1). Classification (NCBI taxonomy): domain Eukaryota; kingdom Metazoa; phylum Chordata; class Mammalia; order Carnivora; family Felidae; genus Panthera; species Panthera pardus. The sequence goes on from NW_026526732.1 coordinate 29,888,933, forward strand.
AGGAAGGACAGCAACATGTTTATCTACTTTCAGATACTCACCACTGGCACATGAATAATTGCAGTAAAGGGTGTCCGGTTCAACACGACTAGCTTATCTCCCCCTAGTTTTTGTGTCCTTCCTGCATGTTCTCTAAGAAGGTCCTTGTTTCATCCACGTATTGGTTCTTGATTTTCATTAGTGACATAATTTGATTTATTTCAAAGCTGCATCTAAATGCATAATTAACCATCACTACCTTTGTTAAAAATGACCCACACCATTTTTTGGTTTTATGCGAAAAAATGTAATAGTTAACCCACTTTGTGAAAATAGACCTAATCATTGACTAAATGAAAGAATGCTATTTAATAAGATGGTCTATATCCTTCCCATTTACTAACCTTGGAGCATCATCCATGACATTTTTTCCTCCAATGAACGAAGAGCTTTCCGAATTCTGATTGCCTGCTCTTAATTTCTGGAAGTTACTCCAGGTTTGGAGTGCTTAGGGTCTGTATTTGAGAAGTGTGCTTCTTTTTCACTTGTCAGTGCTGGAGCAGGCCTTACACAACCACTAACGGTGCCAAAAGTGTTAGCAGTGTGTTCGAGAAGCACATTAGGAGATAGGGGATTAGTACTTTGGTCTTTCTTGGGTGTGTGTGTGTGTGTGTGTGTGTGTGTGTGTGTGTGTGTTACGCAATGTGCTTATTACCCACGTTGTTGCCAGGGCACACCGAGATTTGGTTGTGGCCAAAAGACATTGTCTAAGTTCATTTAGTACATTTTGTGTACTTTTCTCCTAGTAAAGAGTTGAAGAATGAAGAGACAACCAAATACACAGAAATGAAATGACAAATTAAACCAAACGGAATTTCTCTTCAGAGTGAAGAACTTCCAGATACTAAGGAAGAAAGTAAGGCCCCACTACTCCTTGTCCTTATGAAAGAATCTAGAAAAATCAGAAGCGAGATATGAGTAGAAAAATAAATGGGGCCTTTTGACCTTAATTATTTTAAATCATTGTGACTGTTGTTGATCCGAGTATTGGTCCTTATGTGTGTTAGTTATTGCATCAGAATTACATTACCACCGTTGGAAAACCAATAAAGAAAAAAACATAATTGCCACTCAGCCGAGATGAAGGAAAAGTGTTTGCACTGTCAGGATGTCCATCAAGCAGTCATTTAATATTCTTACATCTGTATTGTGATTGTATGTGTGATGTTATGTTCAGATTATGAAATATATGCTTTTGAAATTTAACTTTATTTAAGAGGGAAGCAGCTTCAGAATGTGTATTCAAAATGGTCCCAGTAAGAAAGACATTAAAAGGGAACAAATTTGTTAGTTTTGAATGACTCATACATGTAACTTGATACATACAAACTAAAAATGGCTTTTGGCAGCAGTGTTTCAAATTACTTTTTAAAAAGAGCATTTCATATTTAAGCATATAAGTAATTTGTAGACTTAACGTTGTTTAATATTTATTTTAGTCTTAACATTTATTCTTAAATTATTACATTGCATTATTTATTTCTTGAGTTCCAGAACAATGGTATCATCACCATGTGACTATATATATATATATATATTTTGTGTGTGTGTGTGTGTGTGTGTGTGTGTGTGTGTGACTATATAAAGTGTGATGTTATAATAGAAAAGTTCATTTCTTTGGGTTTTTTTCTTGACTCTTCTCCTTTCTCAACTATGTGATTATAAGTCTGTCAGTAAATATGTAATCCCACACAGGTCAAAACTAATCAAACCCAGAAAACTTATTTACCAAATTAGACAATTGATTCCATTAAAGTCAGAAGTGAGAAAAACAGTGTTGAGCATTGAGGTGTAAATTTTGCCCAGATGTATACCCAATATAAAATATCTTCTAGTAAAAATGTATGTGGCTCTTATCCCTGCACATGTTGTTGAGGCATGAAAATTGGTAAACATTCCCCTGCTGTGTAGAACTTAAAAGGGGGGAGCATTTTTGAAGGTGGTGAGTGGCATCAAGGCCAGCCAAAGCCCTCAGCGATCAGCACAGAAGTCTGTTCGGGTGGCACAGAGCCCCCAGTGTCCTGAGTGCACACATCTGTGCCTTCACGTACAGCCCGGCCCAAGCAGCTTGAGTCACCCTTGTAGAAGCTTGTTCTTTCTGACTTGTGAATGCACTTGATAATTAAAAAGTAAAAATATGCATCTCTGCAGTTTCAGCGCATTGTTTTGAGATGCGTACTGATTCTCTGATTTCAGTTTTAATCACAAAGAATTTCAACAAGTTGCAGGAAGATTTTAAATCAAGACAAATGAAATATGTCAAGGGAGCTAAACATCTGCTGAGATCTCAATGTTCATATGAAAAATAAAGGGTTATTTTTATATCGCAACTACTGAAGACAAAAATAACAATTGAGGCAAAACCAGGAAAAGTTGGTTTTACTCAAAGCCCAGTCCTTCTCTCTTTTGTGCTGTTGACAAATGAGACTCCAGTTATGTCCACAAATAGATTAATAAAACATCTTTACCATTCTCTCAAACATGAGATGGGGTGGGGGCGATCATAAAAGTGCCCTCCAAATAGAAGTCCAAATTATAGTCAAGTAAAGGAATCGGACACAAGAATCTATTTGAAGATTCTAATACTGCACATTTTCTTAGTAACAAATGAGTTTTCTTTGTTTATCTTCATTCTGAAATCATTGAATTGTGTCCCATTTTATGAAGTCTCTTTTCTCCAAACAAGTAACATTTTGACACTATCTTTCTCTAGATCTAAATAATACTTTTAAGCCGTTCTTACAAATTTATTTCCCAATTGATTCTACTCTATCTTGAACATTAAACTTTCTTCAATATCAAAACTATTGAGTGGATAAGATTTGCAAAGCTAGTACAACAGTCAAGTTTTTAAAGGTTTAAGACATGAAATATTTTACACCATGATGCAAATAAATGTTTAAAATGCACATTTTAAATGAAATCAGTGTTTTTAAGTGACTAATACTTGGTACTTTTAAAACCTTATGTAAGGCTTCTTTCCAGAAAAGCAAATACTTGACCTTAATTTTAGTTTTAAGTTACAGGGAAGTCTTATTGCAAAAAGACGTTTTCACTTTAGGAAGCTCAACAAGAGTATATCTGGGAAATAATTTACCATGTCATAGCTTTATATGACATGTCACTTTAATTGTATATTTAACTCACAAATATTTTTGAGAGTTAGAGTTCTAGGACCTTTGAATTCAAGACCTTCAACTTTTTTTTTACGGATTTTATTTTTAAGCAATCTCTGCATCCAACATGGGGCTCCAAACTTACAACTCCAAGATCAAGAGTCACGTGCTCTACCGACTGAGCCAGCCAGGTGCCCCAAGACTTTACACTTTTACATGTATTTAAATGATTTCCATCGAAGAGCCGTATCTGTTAAGTAAATTATGAGAACATTTTTCAACAGTCCGACTTTTTTAAGCTATGTATTTGTTGATTTCTGCTTCATTGAACTCATGAACAGAAAATATTCCCCAAATCTTCACCTTATGTATATGATCTCATTTACTCTTCATATCAAACCAATGAGGTAGGTAGACTATTACCTGCCCTACAAATAAGGAAACCAAGATTTTGAAGGTTAAGTAATTTGTCCAAGTGCACGTGACCAGTGACGTCAGCACTAGTTGTAAATGGAGATTGTCAGACTCCACTGGGAGGTCTCGGAAGGGCTGGATCTCAGTTGCTGTATAGAGTAAATGCCAGTAAATGCTTATTGTTGGAGACTCCAGCACAAGCTAGAAGAAAGAAGCAGTTTGGATGTACCCACAACCACACTCAGACTAGAAGCATCTAATATGTCTTTAATGCAACAGACACCCAAAAAAATAAAATAAAATATGTCTGAGTTAACAAAAAATTTTTAGCTGATAACTTTGTTTATCCCATAATTATTTTGATAAATCTTTACTCCATACTACAGTTCTTATATTTTCTTAAGAAAGATTCTGTGGAATCAAACTAATACATGTACAGTAAGATATTATTCAAGAAACAGAAAGGCTCCATTCCAGTCATATAAAAGATAATAAAAACATCAAGAGTCATGTCAATCAAAAGGCTCTGTTGACTGGAGAACTCAATCTATGGATGGACCCAATTATCTGCAGGAGAATTGATGTCAGCATCATTTAGGGTTAACAATGGACCAACTAGGCAGAAGCAGACAGCTACTCTCTGTAGAGACCCAGAAAGCAAACTTCATAATGAGGCGCTTCATTCATCATACCCTTCTGCTCCAATTATTAAAGTGAATAGGAAATACTTTAAGTTAAGGCGGGAACTGGATAGCATAAAAACATTTGTTTTGTAAACACAAAGAATGCTTTTTTTTCTAATGATCTTCTTCAAATCTACATCAAGCATATGTTCTCAGCACACTGTTTTCTAAAGTTGCTCTCTGACACCTGAAACTCATTCTGATTATGGACGAATTATTTGTGTTATCTCAACGAGGGAGGCTAAGACTGCTAAGAATCTACAATTTTAATTCCTGTTTTCAATCTAAAAAGTGGAGGGAGGGTCATAAGTGCATATATAACCACAATACACGTCCCACCTCTGTCACCGATGTCAAAATGGCCCAAATATGTATACTGCAGTGTCATTTCTACAAGTATTGAGTGAACAATCTAATTTAACTACTTCCAGTTCAGTTTTCCTTCATTCATCATTTGATCCTTGTCAAGAATTGTGAAAGAATATGGTGGAAGAAAATGTAGGAATGGTTTGCTTGTACAGTGTTTATATAAGTAAACTTCTGTATTGTCAATCATTTAAAATCGCTTGGAATAGAATGGAAATGATTTGCTCAATTGAAGATAAGGAAGAGATAAAGTACAGAAGGAGGAAAGAGCAAGAAGGTGAGGAAAATAACTGCTGCCAGAGCAAAAACTAACTGAAGCTTGAGAAAAGCAGTCATGAGACAAAAGGAAGGTTCCCTGGAGAAAAGTGTGGTAGCTTCAGTTCAGTTTTTAAAGTGTTTTCAACTGACAATCAGTAGTTAACTTTTTTTTTTTCTATTAAATTTGCTCACAGGGCCATTTTATATAAATGCCCCATGTAATTTTTTCTGAGCTGCAGTTCTTCAATTTAAAGTAAATGGAAGGTTTGGTTAAGCATAGTAATGTTTTTAACCATCCCTGCCTGTTCTGCTGAAGTTAATGTTCAGAAGTATCCGCAGATGCTACTTTTAGCAACTAAATATTTCCATGGTGGTAAAGAAATGTCAGTAAAATCTATGTACTTTAAGAACATCAAATTCTTATTATACTTATCATGTGTGCAGGCAGAGTACATAATAAACTCGTCTATAGCAGCTGTAAATTTCTGAGGATTTATCTAACCACAAATACATTGAAATGGGGAAATGGGGCTATATTAAACCATGCAAGATGCTGCTGGAGCTTTGCCATTTCTGCAACATCCTGTAATTAATTTATCATGACAGGTCTGGCAAACTGAAACATCCAATACACTTGCGACAGACTGTTATACCATAGTTGTTGGAGATCCTGCAGCCACATAAAGTGAAGGTAGATTTTTCTTTCAAACATGAATATAGTACTATTGTATTTAGGATGCCCTATAGCCAAGGACAGACTTGTCAATTTTGAATTTCAAAATAGAAGAACATCTAGAATATAGAACAGATCCTGGGCTGAGATAATGAGTTTAGTCTGTTCTCTGCATTTTGTGGTCTTTTTCCTGAAGATGAATGGCCCTGGGTAGGAGACTGTACAGTCTGGTCAGCCCTTCCCGTGCATGGGTGCCTGCTGCTGGTTATGATGGGTTTCTCTCCTGGGAGGTTTGAAGGTCACTTCCCTCTTGGTAGTCTCTGGGACACATCCTCTTCCTGAAAAGAAGACACAAGACCACTTCTTCCATCTGGGTGTCCTCCTTTTCTGAAAGCCACAATCCCACCATTTTGTAAACTTAGAGCACAGATAAATTCAGACATTATTCCTGCTCCAATCCCCCCTCCAATCCAGAGAAAGAAAATAATGTAATAATGGTTTTGTGGGGGGTTTTGCCAAAATAGATTTTCCTATAAAACAGTGAGTTCTGGGATTGCCTGGCTGGCTCAATCAGTAGAGCATGTGACTCTTGATCTCAGGGTCGTGAGTTCAAGCCCCCCATTGGGTGTAGAGTTTACTTTTTAAAAAGGTAATAAAAATTATGTATAAAATCTTTTAAAAAGCAGTGAGTTGTTTGGCAGTTCCTATCAGTGTGAAAGAACTATCCGTCTTTACTTGATGTGTCATTTGATAAAGGTGTTATAGTGGTTGATGTTAAGAGTGGATCTTAGTAAATAAGGCTCCTCCTTACTGGAGGAGTAGAGAGACACCACGTCTAAAAAATAAATCTACATTGATTCCATGTCCACAACCTTCCTCGTCCATGTTTTTTACAAGGTCAGAGTTCCTCCGATCACAAACAAGAGGTCCCAAGGAGGTCTTCCTTGAATCTGGAAATCTCAGAGGTGATAGGTCCCAGGTGGTAGAAGGTAAAATGGAAGCTGCTCAAGGGAAACAGGTGAGAAGCCAGGCAAAGGTTGTGGTTCCAGCCCAGTCACCAAACATTATGCTCCTTGTATTTTCTCTAGTTCTTGCCTTTCTCTTGGTCCTTACTACTGAAAATGGATCCTATCTCAGAGAGCCTGAGAAGTTTGTTGCTTGGGCTTAAGTTTAAAAACAACAACAAACCATGCATTCCCCCAAACAGAATAATCTGAGGGAAGGTGAACAAGAGGGAATGTAGGAAAGCTTTTGCACCCTTCTGCCCCCCCCCCCCAACCCCTGAAAAGCTCCCTTCAGAGCTCTACTATGTAAAATTTTGGAAATGGGATGGACAGTATGTGTCCAAAAAATAAAACAAAGACCCTTCTTTTACACACCCCTGTTAGGTAACTTGTCCAGAATCACAGAAACCAAGGGCAGTACCCTGCCTTCTGCTGATTCCCCTCCTCTTACTGCTGCCTACTTGGTAACATTCTTACTTCACTTAAAGCTGAATGACTAAATCCTAATTCTGAAAGTGCCCTAAATCTTCTCAACCTCATCTGCAGCTGAAAGTGACCATCCCATGTAGAGCATGGTCTACATTCAGATAAATTTCCCTTAAAACTAGGTTATTACAGTGATGAATTAGAATGAGTGAGAGTTGGAAATAGGTAAGAGAGAGTGGAGAAGTGACATTTTTATGCATGTATGAGAAGAGAGGTTTTGTGTGTGTGTGTGTGTGTGTGTGTGTGTGTGTGTGTGTGTGTGCTATCTTGACAACTGAATACAGAGAAGAACTAATTCTGTTTATATATATCAAAAGCTGGATGGGATGCCTGGGTGGCTTAATCAGTTGAGCATCTGACTCTTGATTTCAGATCAGGTTGTGATCCCAGGATTCTGGAATCAAGTCCCTGCAACAGGCTCCACACTGCTTGAGATTCTCACTACCCCTTTCTCTTTGCCTCTCTCCCCAGCTCGCGCTCACTCACTCTCTAAAATAAAATTTTAAAAAATTAAAAAGCTGGGATTATTAACTACCTTCCTAAATATATTTTTATAACTCAGGATCATCAATAGTTTTAACACTTTTAATATTTTTTTAAAAGTGTGCGTGTATGTGCGCACACACACATACATTCGCTTATTCGACAGCCCGTGGTTGAATGTCTGGTTGTCAAGCATTGGACAGGAGCTGGATGGACAGTTGAACCAGGAGCCTCAACTCTTCTCTGTGTCTCACCTTGAAAATGTCATGTGTTTATTGGTGTTGTCACCCTACAGTGGTTTTTAGAGGACCTCCACAAACATCACCGAATTTGAGCCTCATTGTGTAACAACCTTCATTACACAGAAAAGGCAGGACTCTTCCATTTTTCACACCAATTACAAGGGAGGTAAATGACTTGCCCAACAACTGTTGATGAGAGTCCAGCTCTCCTTCTCCCAATGTTGTGTTCTTTCCAACTAGGAAAACTCCTCACTGACATCTGAAATATGTGGAAATAAATTATGTGGAAAGCCAGGAAATGTTTTCTATAGAAGAGGCACCTATAAATTAATAAGACTCATTTAGATGTGTCTTTTGGAATCGAATGATCTCCTTCTGAAGTCAGCTGTAAGATGTTTGTTTTTGCTGCCATCCAGTATTTATATATTTTAAATGCAAGCACTTAAAAATGAAGTTATAGGGGTGCCTGGGTAGATCATTCAGTTAGGCATCTGGCTCTTGGTTTCAGCTCAGGTCATGGTCTCATGGTTCGGGAGTTCAGGGCCTGCAGTGGCTCTGCCCTGATAGCTGACAGTGTGGAGTCTGCTTGGGATTCTCTCTACCTCTCTCTGCTCCTCCCATGCTCGCTCTCTCTCTCTCTCTCTGTCTCTCTCAACATAAATAAACATTTTAAAAAATGAAGTTATAACAGTCCAAAACATGTAAAATACTTTTTAATTGTGTTTTATAGTCAAAAGAGGAGGAAAATGTACAGAAAATGCCAGGGTCCTTTTCCAAAACCTTTTCATAAACCAAATAAAATAATCATTTCATGCATTGGACTTATAAGCCAAATGCTTATTGTTCAAGTTACCAAATACACTTTCTGTTAAAAGACAGTAACTCCCCATTTGATCTAGAACTTCATTAGGTCAACTGAGCAACTTGGAGGCACCACAGAGTATTTTTATAAAATGCAAACCTGGCATGTCACACCCTGCTCAAAACTCCACTGGTGTCCCCATCCGCTGTCACTAAATCCATTCAGCTTTTCCTGTTTGCTCAGAATAATTCCTATAAATCAAGTCCTGTGCTCTGATCACAGCAAACCCAAATGAAAGTCAGTGACTTCCAAAGTTGACAGCAAAAGTGAGAAACTGTTGGTATTCAAAAGACCAAGCAGCTGAGGACAGCAAAGACCTCCATGACCTGTCCCCTGCTGCCTCATCCCATTTTGTGATTTACATGGGTGCCCTCTGTTCACATTACGGCAAGACCCCAGTACTTCCCACAAAGCACGATTGCTGTTTCAAGCCCTTGGGTTGTGCTGTCAACCTGAAAACACTCTTCCACACCATGCCTTTGCTAAATATTGCCCTTCCGGTTTCATCTCAAATGTATGCACTAAGATCCCTTTCCCAATTAGTAACAATGGGTTAGTGACCTCCTCACTGTGCTCTCATAGCGTCCTAAAAATAATGTCTACCAAGACACTTAACAGCCGACATCGAAACTGACAGTCTATCAATCAAGGTATTATTTAACATTAATATGTAATCTATTGGTCAATGTATTCTCTCCTATTTCTTGTGTGACTGAGATAATTCTTACAAATCTGTGCTTACGCTCAGTATCACAGGATGTCACCAAGTGGAATATAATCTTTGTAATAATTCTAAATACCCAGCAGGGATAGGGAATTTATGGAAGGAATCTACAAAAATGTCATTAGTCTTTCTGTAATACCTTTCTGTGGTCATAGCAGCGTTTCATCTTTTCTCCTTCTCTCTTTGCTTTCTCACACTCTCCCCTTTTCTTCTTCCCTGCCTAACATCAGCCAGTAGCATTCACTGAATTCAACATTAAACATTAAAACCATGACTGATCACATCTAAGTCTGCCTCCAAAGCCATCTGAATCCAAGATGGAGGACCTGTCCAGAAGGTGAGTTCTACTCAAGCCACATGTGCATTCTGAGCAACGCTGTATTTACATAAAAACACAATCTTAAAATGTGGATGGGACCCCTCCCTTTTTTGTCTTTAATTTTTCTTACTGAGGCAAAGTATACAGAAGATTAAAACTGGTTTGCATAATATTTTGCATTCCCATTCATCTGAGGGGGAAAAAAACTTCAAAAGTCTTCTAAAATTTGTGTATCTGAACCTGTTGCCTGTGAATCCAATGCCTCGATCACTCTTTTCTTAAAATTTCAGTAGTTTTCTGAGAGAAATGATTCCTAGACTCATAGACCAAAGTCCACACTATGACTGTTGCTGAGTCTGAGCAACTCCTCATAAGAACTCCTGGCTTCATGTTGTCTATTTTCATGCCTATAAGTGAATCCAGTCATTTTCATCACCCATGTTTTTATCATCTAAAAAAAAAAAAAATCCTGAAAGCTTCACAAAGTCTTTGTTCAACAAGTAAGTCCAGTATCCAGCCCGGCAGTGTTTACCTAAAAAGTCTCAGGAGCTGCATGGAGACCCTGAGGCACAGGTGCACAAGTCAAACGCAGACCTGGCTGACTGGGGCAGGGGGCTGGGGCGCCACATCCTTTGGCATGGGTCCAGCTAAGGCAGGTCTGCTTATGGTCATGACACTGTGCACTCAGATTTCTAGGTGACTGATGTTAAAGATGCTGTTGAACACCTTTAACTTTTAGTCTTGATGTGCTTTTAACTTTTGATCTTCTAATTCTCCTCAGGATTAGTGTAACTGCTCCTGAGTATAAACAAGAGTCTGGTCAGCTTCTTGAGAATGTGGGCCATTGTGGGTAACCTCGCTGTGACACTCGCTCTGTCTACACAGCCAGGGAAATGTGATTTTGACATTTATCCTATTAAATAAATTACTCATCAGCACTACTGGATTATTTCACTGAAAAATTTAACCATTTTAGTAGGCTGTAGCCACTAATTTCACAAAATAATTGTCATTATTCCTATTCACTCTGTCCTATGCACAGTCATAATTTAGCAGGAAAAGGAAAAGTTTATTATAATTATACATTATTACAGACTAATTTTAACTATAGTTACTATTTGTTGAGCACAGGCTAGGCACAGGATTCCTTGTATGCATTATCTCAATTAATTCAAAAAAATAAACTTAAAAGGTAGATATTATTACTCCCATTTAAAACAGAACAAAAACCCTACAGCTCAGAAAGGTAAAGCTGTGTATCTCAGATCACACAGCTTGTAAACTAGGGTATAAGGATTAGATAAGAAAGTTAAACATTTAATAATTTCCGAATTTCTAATGACTTTTGCAGAACAATCTTCAACAAAATGGGTTGGTCAAAAAGAGTTTCGGTGTTGCATATTGCCCTGGAAATGCTCACGTCAACTTTTAGCATTTAAGTAAAATGCTGTATTTCCAAATTCCATATGCTACAGACATTATCCCAGTCCAAAAGGAATGACTGATAAAAGACTACCACCAATACATTTCACACCCTTGTGGGAATTATGTCTTTTGGTGAAAGAAGAGGTTTGTGTATGATATCCCTTCTCGATGCGTCCCCTCTCCAGTCTCCCTTCACTATCCTAGGGAGCCACGGATGGCCCATTCCGTTCTCATGGTCCCTGGGACGCCTCTGTCACGCAGCACTCTCACTGTACGTGTGAACTTGCTGTCTGAGTGTAGCATGAACTATCTTTTCATCAGTGATTCCAGGGCTTTACCTCAGGGCCAGGCACATAGTAGACACATTCAGTACTGAGCAAGGCAGATCACAGGTCCAAAGTCTTATTTTCTATACATCGGTAATTTGAGGACAAATTGTAGGTAGGGATATTACCATATCATAGAAAATATGCAGCACTGTCACACCATTACAAATTCCTGTGGATTTTTCTATTTCCTTTAGCAAATTTATTTATTCTCCCTTTCCTCCTCTCTACTCCCCTCTCTCTACCTCCCCCTTCTTTCTCTCTCTCCCTCTTTCTCCCTCTCTTTCTCTTTCTCTATCCCCCCCCCCCCCCAGGACGCAGCTCACAGCAATTTCTTTTTAAACTCTTACATTCTCTTTATTTACAGTCAAAATTGTTTGCAATACTCCACACCTTCTGGCTTCCAGCTGGTACTTGTATTCAGGTGCAAACAAAAGCAAGACAAACACATATTGCATCTGTACCTTGAACCAGCCTCCATTCCAGGTGGTTGAAAGGACTCCCCGGGGCACCTGAAAATTCAGGTGGGGTGTCAGCAGTGTTTCAAGTCCAGCCCGCCTGTAATTCCCCTTTCGTCTTTGCTGCGGGGCAGTAAAGAGCTGGGTGCCCAGAACTGATCGCTCGGGTTCTGTCAGGTGTGCAGCAGCGAGGGGCAGGCTGATTTCCCAAAATACGTTCAGCCTTGGCTTCACCGAGGTCACAGCCAGAGGACTTCATGTGTCTAACACCGGTTCCCAAAGGGTATTTTCCTTCGGGACTGAAAGGGAAAATCCAACTTCCTATGGTTTTTCTCGTGAACTGTGCCATGGGCAATCCATGGGGCCAGCCCTTTGGGAACCAGGGCACTCATCCACTCTCGGCCAGGTTGGGGGTGCCTGCTCGTTGGGTTCCGATTCTCCCTGCCACTCGCTGCTCATGGCTAGTTACCCTGTAGCCCCCATGGATCTCAGGGCGCGTCAACACTTCCATTACAACTTTCTGGCCACGGGTTCGTAACATTAGCTCCAATAATCACCTGGCAGGAAGAAAAAGATGGCGGATGGCATAGTTCACAAGAAAGTAACGTGTGCAAGTAGTTATGTATTAGCTAATTATTTTCTGACTAGGAGAACCAGACATACCGTGGCAACACTTTTTCTAACCCCACAGCTTTAAGACTTTCCTAAGTGGAAAATGGATGTGAATCAGAAAGGAGGGTCAGGGAACTACCTACAACGTGAAGTGGGCTTAAAAAAGAAAGATGTCCACTTTGGGTGTTTTAGTTGAGTTCCTTTCTGCCAAGAAATGAAGAAACTCCATAACACCTTACACAACACTTCCCGTTTTCTTAATTCTTCTAAAATTCTTTTATTTAAAGTTCAGTTTTAAAAATTGGCAAATCAAATAAGAAGGAAGTCCGTTTCCTTATGGCACAGCTTAATAAGAGACCCAGGATAAAGACTCGGGCTCTTCATTCCCAGCACGATGGGGGGGAAAACTTTACAAGATTTATGCAAAACTTCAAAGGAAGCCCCTCCCTACACACCCCTCCCCCTTGCGTGGGTGTTTCCTTCATCCCACTACCACCAGTGTTGGTTTTTATGTGAGCATAATTGTGCTTTTGTCTCAGAGTTGGCTCACCTCACCACACTCCAGCCTGAGATCCCCTGGCCCAAAGCCCAGGGTGGGGCTTTGCCCTCAGAACTGTAAATAATGGTAATTACCTTTACAAACTTAAAAAAAAAAAAAAATCATTTTCCCAAGGCCAAGAATATCCAAAGTCTAGAGCATTCTATATAACCCCTGGTTCGAAAATCTGTTAGAATGAGTATGGTGATTAAAGAGTATCTCCCTCATGGAGAGACCAAAACCACAAGAAAATCCTGGGCGCTCAGCTGCCCCATGGGTCGATCCGGGCCTGTGAGTTTTCTGCTTCCACTCTCGTGGTGACATAAGTCCAAATACAAGGGGTAAATATTGAAGCAGAATTTAGGATTTGTTCTCACCGCTCCCACAGAAGATTTTGTGAATTGGGCTGAAGGAAAAACATATTCCAGACGCCTGCTAGAAACTCCCAGGGAGAAGAGTTTTGCCGCCGAACTCCAGACCGTGTTATTTCTGAGACATTACTTCCTACAGTATCTCTGTCTGGTTGACAGCACCTATTGTTCTGATTAAGTTGACATACATCCAAGCTTTTGCCTCATTAGATTATCACCATGGAGCTGAGGCTGTAATTTCTGCATAATCTGGGTATTTTATTTCATGCACAATCACTAGCAGCTGCTATCCATGTTTAAGATCAAAACAATTATTGGAAATTCACAATTTTACAATTCAATAGCTTTTGGTCACAGGACCATACCAAGACTCATACAAAAGTTTTGCTATATGAATGAGGGAGATTGGTTTCCAGGCCACAGAGTTCCTTTGATTATTTTACTTCCAGATTAACTGGTTTGAGTGTGGAGACCTGAACATCTGGACAGATGCCCTGAACCTAGCATGGACTCATTTCCAAGCCCATGTCGAGGCCAAAGACCCAGACTAGGAAGCTTCTTGGGCGTGTGTGACAGCTGGAAATTTGCTAAGACTCTTGAAGTGTCAGAGTTATCTGCATGTCATTTTTTCCATTCAGAAGTCAAACCATCTCTCCATGGCTGTGAGGGTTAAGGAAGTCATGCTCTGTGCTCATACCATGGTGCATTCCGGGCATTTAAATTATTTAAAAATGTTCGTCTGTGACGTCTCTGGTGCTGAGAGGAAATGATTTATAATACACCTACCAGAACGTGAAGCCCTCTGACCCACAATACTGTGTCTTCATTAACATCCTTGGCTCAGGACTCTGCTCCCGGGTGGGAGCTCAGGAGAACTTGTAATCAGCAGTAACAAACTTTTCTTCTCACTAGGAGGGCTCACGATTTAGGAGATAATTCCTCCTTTGCACTTGGCCTTGTTCCAAATGCTCAACTCTTGTGGAGGTTCTGAGAGCTATTCATGCCACCCTCACAATGTTTGTTCATGTGTTTGTTAAAAATTGCCCTCGTCCCTCTGTGATCCCTCAGTTCATCCCCCACGAAAGCTCCGAAGACTGCCATTATGCAGATGACCTATCTGTCTGGACTCTACACAAATTCAGCTCCTCCAAGGGGACTCCCCAAATGGCTAACGTCCTTGTGCACAACTATGAAAAGTAACCCCATGTGAGATGCGGTGGGAGCTGTCATGGGGGAAAGAAACAAACCAGCTCAACACCAGCGAGGCAAGGCTGTCCCGTTCGCCATCTTGGGAAGTTTGAAAACTAGGCTGCATGCCCGGGTCTCCTCTCTGCCGCTTACCCTCTAAGACAGCTCGTTTGATGGTGAAGGAAAAAAGTTGAGGGCAAACAGGAATTGGTTCTCTAGGTCAGGTACAAGACATATGACACACCTAGAGAATCCGACGCATGACATCACTCCCATTCCGGAAAAGCATCCACCTCTATCTGGGTGTCTGTCAGCACAAAAGGAGTACCTCAGCCCTGGCAACAAAGCTGGAGAGGCCTAGCGATAATTTTCCAAAACTTTTGTCTAAAAGTGTTTAGTTCCTTCCTTCCCTGAAGGGAACGCTGGTTTGAAGTAACGTTGCCATCCATTTCAGTTGGATTTCTTTCGAACGGACGGCGGGGTAGGAGTTATTTTCTAAACCATGGTCCTTGACTCTGGTTCATGTAGGAGAAAAAAGGGTTAAGTCCTCTGAGTAAAACATTGTCAATCACTAGTGACTGCCACCGAGATGAAAAACAAGCTGCACCTGTACATGGGCAATTTAAGAGATTCTGGTCAGCTATTTTTCTCTGGTGCTTTGTTCTGCCAGCTGCCTCTGTGCTTTGGATGCAGGTGGAAGCATGGACTTTGCTATCTATAAAAAAATTTAATGGTGAAGATCAACTTCCGCTTCGCCTCCCCAGGGATCAAAGTTTTGGGGCTTTTTTTTTTTTCCTCCCTTGCCCTGAAAGACTAGTCGAGCAAAGCGCAGCTCAGACAATGGGTATGTTGTCGAGATGCCCATTCTCCCCTAGAAAAGTAGCAGGAGATCTCTTCGTGGGTTAGGACTTCTCTTCCCAGTGTGAAGGAAATAACGGAAACTGGGAGATGCATGCCTCCACAGGGTGAGGTCAAGCATCTGTTGAAAGGAGGGCTAGAGTTGACAGACAGCTGGGGAACCTCATTATTGCCACTGCATTTCCCGTCAGCCGCCATCAGGAGCCTGATGGGGAGCCGGTGGAGACGTCGTGGAAGTGACAGGCTCTGTGCCTGGGGGCGGGAAGGATGCTCCGACATACATGCGGCCTAATCTCTGTGGAAGCAGGGTGTCCAAATCTAATATCCTGTCAGATTACTTGCTGTCACACAATCAATGGCAAATAACATGTGTAGGTAGAAAAGCTTAAAAATCACACACTCTGGATGAGCTACTGCAAGAAACTCAGTGGCTTGTCTCATCAATGACGTTATCAAAGTTCTTGTATTCAGCATTTATTGCGTACCAGGTGCCAGGCACAGAATTAGTTATTGGACAGTGGTTCTTATGGGCTGAACCGTGTCTCCCCAAAATTCATGTGTTGAATTTCTAATCCCTAATACATTGGAATGTGACTGTATTTGGAGATAGGACCTTCAAGGAGGTAATGCAATTAAAATGAGGCTATTCGGGTGAGTGCTCATCCAGTCTGACTAGTGTCTTCATAAGAAGAAGAAATTTGAACTCACAAAGAAGCACCAAGGGTTCATGCACGGAGGAAAGACCAAGGGGGCCACAGCAAGAAGGCAGCTGTCTATAAGCCAAGGAGAAAGGCCTCAGAAGAAACCAAATCTGCTGAATATCCAGTCTCTAGAACTGTGAGAAAATAAATACCTGTTGTTTAAGCCACCGCTGTCCCCATCAGTGGTGTTTTGTTATGGCAGCCTGAGTCGGCCATGACAGCAGCGAACAAGACAGGCTTCCAACCTGTTGAAGAACGCACAGTCTCATGCCCACATAAGCAAAGGAAAAAGGGAGGTGACCACAGGCACTTTTAAACATTGCCTAGATAGCCAGGGTCAGTAAAAGAACCAGGACTAGGAATTCCAGCTAATATTTAGACAGATACTGTTATGGCTCATGTGGCCGTTACACTTTATGTTTGAATTAAGAGTTAAACAGTATTAGCACTCTGCTTCAGCCTGAGGAGGCAAGAGGTCTCACACTAATCGTGCAGTGGGGGAGGGAGAAAGTCTAACACATCTGATCTAACAGGTTCAGTGCAAAAGAACCACGCGGCTAAATGCACGTTACGTGCAGACATCCTAAGTACGTGGACTTCGGCAATACCAGTAGAAGCAAAGGAAATCTGTATATTTTTATGTTCGCTACACAGTTGGCTTATTTTAGATTGTTTTCTTGAAAGTTGTTAGTTATTTCTTTCTAACCTGACTGCCCCATACTTATTGCCTCAAAGGAAGCATAACATAAGATAAAAATACAGAAGTTGCTATCCGGAGTTCAACAGGTTAAAACAGAGCTGAAAATAGCTCCTAGGCATGTCATATGGTTGGCTGACTATTTTAATCCTCTGATATGTAAGAGCAATGGAAATGCTCTAGACTGAATATCTACCAACTGTCCAAGAAGCTTTACTGTCCTCAAGATTTTTGAGCACGGTCACTAGGGGACTGAGTTTAGTTATTCCCAAAGGAAAACACAAAGTTGTTGTGTACTGACTGCATAAAACGATGACAGATGCATACTTTCTGTTGTGTGGATAATATGCTCATTTTATGTTCAGATATTATGATTCTGTCCAAACAGGCAAGAACCCCTGTTGTATAGAAATGGAAGTAGGTAGGGTCTTAAATAAAGGAAGAAGTCACAACTTACAACTGGGACAGCTGTAATAGTTCTACCCACCCCTGAGGGAGGTGTGGAGACCCAGCACTGGAACCCAGAATGAGGATTGGGTGAAAAGGCCAGGTGCAGGTGACGAGTTAAAATCTCTTTCTTGATCTTAAGTACAACTGCCAGGTAAAAATGGAGCCTCCCAGTCAAATCTGAATTTTAGATAAACAACAGACTGGTTTTAGTTATAAATATACCTCATGCAACATTTGGAACATGCGATATTTGGGATATACTTATACTAAAAAAGTCTTTGTTATGTATCTGAAATCCAAATTTAACTGGGTGTCCTGTATTTTTATTTGCTAGATCTGGCCATGAGATCTTAATGGCAGACACAAGCTTCGTTGTAGAAAGGAAGATTTGTTCCCTGTTCGTGGTGATGGGCCTAGAGCTGAGTCATGTCATCTGTGAAACTGCACCCATCTTTTGGGGTTAGACCTGCACAATTTCTCTACATGGAATGTGGTACCAGAGCCTGCAGGTCTAAAACGATCAGAAAACCATACCACGTAAATCTGATAGATTACCCTTCTTGAGCTCTTTGGCATACTAGTCTTTTTTACTTCCTTAGCATTTAATGAAGTCTTCTAGAATTCCAGGCTGTCTCAGCTGCTAAGGGGACAAACCTAAGGAAAGGATCTGGAGCCACACTATGGCAGAAGTGTTAAAAGCAAATCCTAGTCCCCCCCAAGAGGACAGCAACCGCTGCTATCAAGGAAACAGAATTGGAGCCATAGGGCCAGCTCCCCATCCCCACCTGGAAAGCTGTGGGGGCTTGTTTCATAGAGGGAAGCAAATGCTTCCCCAAGTGTGAAGAAATCACACAGAATGCAAAGGCTCCCTGGTTCTGTTGTGGCTGCTCCTTCCATCTTCAGGCAGGGGATTTCTTAATTTGTCAACTGACATTTCGAGAGAAACCAGAGTGTGCCAAGCACTGTGTCAGTCTGGAGATTTAACAGCCCCAGGCATCGCCTGCACCTCAGAGAGCCTCCACCGCACCGGGATCCCCACGCTGCTCTTAGACTCAGCCCTGGGCCAGGGCCTTGCCGTACAGTTTGCCGTCTGCATTACCCCATGGAGGCCCATTCAATTCCCACCAACTCGCCTTCAGTCTGGGGAACTAAGGGGTGCATTACAGATGCTCCTATTGTGCTTGGGTTCCCTTTCATAATTCATGTAAGCCTGGATTTCATTACTTTGATTCCAGCTTGTTCACACACACAGCAGCTCAGCCGGCCCCTCACCCCATGGCCATCCGGTCGGTTCCCACATTCTCATGGGTTCTAGGTATATTTGAGTTGAAGAACCATGTCCAGGGTAGCCCCCACTACCTGTCACTCTTTATCACGTTGCCCAGTTTCATGGTCCTTACTGCACATATTACCATCTGGAATTATTTTATCTGTGTGTGTATGCATGTGTGTGTGTTTGTTATATCTTCCTAAATAAGAATAAAAACATGGAGGAAATGAACTGATCTTTCATTCACCCTTGGACGTCCAAAGCCATTGAACAGTACGTGACTCATAGGCACTTAACAACCATTTATTTAATGGATGAGTGAGGGAACAACCAAATTGCCTATTCTAGGCAACGTGTGACACATATAGGGTGGCTTTCATGCACTGAAACATGGCTGCACTTGAGAGATGTTAGCTGTCTTCTAAGGATGATGAACGTGTGCTCTGTTTTCTCATGGGCATATCTGGCACTGTATTTGTCTTCCTTATTGAGATCAGAGGCACCAGCTGGATATCCACACTAGGAGCCTGGGAATCAGCCTAGTCCCCTCCTTTTCTTTTTGCCTCCCTCTACCTTGAAACTATAAACCAATACTGTTTCTTCTACTCAGTCATGAGACCCTGGCAAACTGCCTCTCTTGTCATCCCTTTGGATAAGGTTAACCTTAGCCAAGGATCTCCAGAGAAACAAAACTAATAAGGTCAATAGGATGTATGTGTATATAAGTGAGCCTGCTTCTCTTGCCCACCCAAGAAGTTTGAGAGGACCCAATTCCCTACATTATGTCCCTTTCTAGTTGAAATACCTAAAGAGGTCACCACCACCACCACCCCCAGTTTTATTGACATATAACTGGCATGTAGCACTGTATAAGTTTAAGGCATACAGCATAATTAATCGACTTACATATATTGTGAAATGATCACCACAATAAGTTTAGTTAACATATATCACTTCATATAGATAAGAGAAAGAAAGAAAGAAAGAAAGAAAGAAAGAAAGAAAGAAAGAAAGAAAGAAAAAGAAAGAAAGAAAGAAAACAAGAAAAGAAGAAAAGGAAAGGAAAGAAAAGGAAAAAAAAGAAAAGAAAAAAAAGAAAAGAAAAGAAAAAAGAAAAGAAAAGGAAGGAAAAGTGTTTTCCTTGTGTTAAGAACTTTGGGGATTTACTTTCACAGCCACTTACAAATATATCACACAGCAATGTTAACTATAATGATTGTGTTGTGTGCCTTACATTCCCAGGACTTACTTATCTTATAACTTGAAGTTTGTAATTTTGACCCCCTTCACTGAGGACCTCAGTCTTTTCTCTTAAAGCCTCCTACTGATTGAATGAGGCCATCCTCCACATCATGGAGGGTAATCTGCTTTAGTCAAAGATTTAAATGTCAATCACATCTAAAAAGTACCTCCACAGCAACATCTAAACTGGTGTTTGACCAAACATTGGCTCCATAGCCCAGCCAAGCCCAAGCCATAGCCCAGACATAAAATGAACTGTCACAGATGCCTCTCTACCTGCATCCTAACATCCTCCAGTGTGCCCTCATTACTGCAGTGGATGGAAAGCTAAAAAATGTATTTCCAAGACTCCCTTGCAACTAGAGTTCCCAACAGGGCTTGGGCTAAGAGGAGGGAGGTAAGGCACCTCAGGCACAAAATTTAAGGGGACATCAAAAACTCAAGAATCCAGACAATGAATGCTAATGCAATATTTTTAAAAAATTAAAATGTAATGCAGTATTGCATTATGTATTACAACATTTTAATGTTCCTTTTTTCTTTGGCTCCAATATAGCTTGGCATGTCACTAGCTTCTTAATGTAATTCGGTTCCACCAATAAGATGCACTGATATGAAATCTGGAGAGCAGAAATGAGATGGAAGAGATCTTTCTATGCTGGTTTCTGTTGACAAGCACAATTGTGCTCTAACACCCAGGCACCTGCTGCAATAAAGTCTGCAAGGTGTGGACTGAAGCATGAATGTTTTGCTGTTGCCGATGGAGTGGGCACAGCGTAGCTCGAGAGCCCCTACTTGTGATGGCAACTCCTCTTATAGTGAGGGTAGGCTCTTCCTGAAATTGACAGTGCTGAACATGCCCTCCTAATTACCCCCTTTTCTTATCAAGAGGGGGGTCCAATTCCCAGGTGGGCCGTTTTGCAATGTTGTTCATCCCAAGCCTGGAGTCCACTTCTTCTGCCTTTCCAGAAATATTAGAAAGAACCCAATTCCCTACATCATGATCCTTTCTGGTTAAAATACCTAGAAAGGCTGCTGTTTCCTGTGCCTGAAACCCAACTGGTGCCATTACCTCTCTGAGATTCATCCCATCCTTTCCAGCCCCACCATTCTACCCTTATTCAGGTCCCCTTCTTAATCACCCCACCCTCTCTAATATGGTTTTCATTTGACCTTCAATTTACCCTCTTTATATATTTCTTTTTCTGCATTCTCTACTCCCTACCCACTTAGAATTGTTCTTCTCCCTGTGGGCTCACACTTTACCATGTAGATTCACCCTGTTGCTAAAGATTTAGGTAACATCAGCACATCTTGTGGGAAGTCCAATGTCAAAAATCCAATATGGAAAGTCTATAGAATTTCTTTAGATTCTCAGGGAACTTACATTAATTTCTTACTTTCTGTCTCCATTGAATTCTTCGTTTCTTGATTTCATACATTCATATATTCTCACGAAGCTTTTTATGCATAGAAGATATTACTGAACACTTACATGCAAAGCAAACTCTTTTTTTAAGTTTATTTATTTTGGTGAGAGAAAGAGAGCAAGTCGGGGGGTGGGGGCAGAGAGAGGGAGAATCCCAATGTGGGGCTCCAACTCAGGAACCATGAGACCATGGCCTGAGCTGAAGTCAAACACTTAACTGATTGAGCTACCCAAGTGCCCCACAAAGCACTCTTAAAAAAAAAGTCCTATATCTTCTCTGCCATGCTGCTCAGTAATCACTGATTTCATCCTTTCTTGTCTACTTGCTGCATCCCCCCAAGAAAGAAAGGGAAATTTTTCATTTTTCTAATGTTGTAAACACTTTATTTCTTCCATCCTCTCCATATAGATTTTGTCCTATCATTCTACATTCAACTGGCCAATCAAGGTTTTATTCCTATAACATGACATTATTTCTCAAAGAAGACTTCTTGTAGAGCTTAGTTTGGGAATATGAGCTGATACGAGCTAGATTACTCTGGATAATTGTATCAAGGTACTAGGAGTTCATGGGAGCAATCTGGGAGAAGTAAGAAAGACACAGGTGAGGAGAGGACCAGGAAAATAGTGAGAAGCCAGGACACTTTGGAAGGTGGTCTGGCCAATGAGAATGGGAAAGGAAGGTGGGAAAGGACTTTCAAAAACAAAAAAGTCTAGTGTTCAATTAAAGCACCACAGATGGAGATTGGGTGGCTTTTAGGAGCACCGGCTTCTTGGGTTGCTGACGGTTCTCCACATTCAACTCAACCACCAACTAGCTCTGTGACTGGAAAATTCCTCAATCTCTTTCATTTCATTTCTTTTTTTTTTTAATATAAAATGTGGTAATAATTTTTTTAAATCTATTTCCAATGACTACTAAAAGATTAAATAAGATAATATATGAAAAGCATCTGACAAAACAAACCAGTTGTCTGGAAATGTTGGCTATGGTGATGACATAAACAATGGTGAGCAAATGCCGTTACTGCTGCCACGTAAATTGACATTATCTCCCTAAATCTTCAATTGCAAGTCTGTGAGTTGGTTAAAAAATACTAAAACAACCTAAGTCTTGCAAGTCTGTGAGTTGGTTAAAAAATACTAAAACAACCAAATTCCCCATTCTGGTTGAAGCAATCATGAAAACAAGGACAGGTGAATTTATAAACTGACCTAATGCAGCAGAAACAATTGCTCCTGGAAAGCAGGCAAGCTCCTTGGGAAATAACTGAAACCTTGGAGTCTGACTTTCTAAGGCTGGGGATGGAGGCTCAGCCAGTTGCACCAGATCTGAAAGGGCAGGTACAACCCAGTTGTCATCTGAGTTAACTGTCCTTTGAGTAGTCCCTACAGAGATGTCACACATCGCAGGCCAGGCTGTCCTTTGTCACTTCTTATGGTGGTCACTGGCAGCGCTCCTGTGTTGAGAAGAATTCTCAAGTGATGGCCAACCTCAGCTTGAGCTGGTAGGGCCTTGACTGATCAAGGACATTTGTCTTGACCTGGAAATGTTCTATCCACGTCCACAGTCAGCAAACTAAAGCCCACGGGTCAAGTCCAGTACACCACCTGTTTTTGTACGACCCATGAACTGAGTGAGAACACTTTTTACATTTCCAAATGGTTGAGAAACTTCATAAAAGAAATTTCATTGCTCATGAAAATGACATGAAATTCAAATTTTAGTCCAAAGTGTTGAACTTGGTTAATTTAAAAAGTTGTGGAAAAATATTCCTTCACTTTTGTTATGAGAGAGCCTACGTCATATTCCAGATTTTATCGCTTAGCTCAGAAAAACGAGTAAAATATTTACTGTCTGACCCTTTACAGAAAAAGTCTGTCACCCCTGTTTTACATAATCCAGAGGATTCCAAGACACTGCCACACTGTGCCTTCTTCCTCTCCGCCTCAAGGCAGTGCTTGTTGTTTTTCATTCGATTTTATCACATACAAGTTGTGGGTGGGAACCCAAGAGGCCTATGGAATGATTTCCTTTCTTTTGGTAGAAAATTTCTTTCTTAAATTATCCCCTAGTGACAAGCACATGGTACGTCAAATAATGCAAGCCTGAGTGATTTTTTTTCCTTTCATCAAATACTAAAAATGAGTGAGTAGTTCTCATCATCCTCTGCTTTAATGACTAAAATATAAGGTATAGGCCCATGTCGTTGCCATGATGCAAGTTTCTTAGTATTTCTTCTGTTTTCAAGGTGACTGCCAAATCTGCTCTCCCTAACTTTTATTCTTTTCTTTCAAAAAATAAACACACAAAAAAAGAGATTTCTTATCTACTCACTACCACCCACCTCTCCGCTTTACTTGCAGATACCTGAAAAGGATTTGCTTTCTCAGTAAGATCTAGGACCTGGGTACAGTATCTGCCCGGTGGGTGCAGTGTTCTCAGGTTGATGGCCTGGCTCCTCTTCCCCAAACCCCAGGAAGGCAGGCACCTTCCCCTTCTCCCGGAAATACTGGGTGCCCTTTCTCCAGAAAAACTGTGTGAACTTTGAATTTTTTCAGTGCAATAATTTCCCTGATAATTACATTATAATATTAATGGAGCTTATCTTTGTTTCTGATAGCTCTTCAATTGGCATGGACTCCTGAAACTTTCTCTCTCTTGGCCCTGCCTACCCCCCATCAAATATGTAGTTAATCATCTGTTATCAAATACATAAGAGCTTGAATGGAGTTGCCTTTTTAAAAAGAAGCCTGTGGAGATTCTTTCAGAGGAGAGAAAAATCCTTTACAAAGTGAATAATAATACCCTAATTATATGTTCTGGGGATTTTGACTTTCTTCTTCAGATTTTCTTAGGGTTTGCATCACGGTAACAATATTCCTTCTTTCTGAGCACTTCTTTCCTGAAGCCTGTTTACTCATTCACCAACCACTTACTTCATTTTTCTTAATCGATTTTACAAAAACAATAGAAGCTCTTTTTGACAAGTCCAACAATAGAGTTATATAAGTTACAAGTTTTAAAGAAAATCATTCTTCCCTCCTTCCTCCCATCTTGCTCACGGCTTAACAGAAGATTGAATTTAGGATCTCTTCCATCCACTTGGCTATATTTAGACAAAAACAAATGTAAAGAGTTATTTTCTCTACCTTTTTCAAAAAAATAGATACATATCACTCTGAGGTTATAATCGTGTGGGTCTAACTCATTCTTCTTAGTAGTTGACGTTATTCCATTGTAGAGCTGTCGATGTTTTTGTGGAAAGACTTTCAATTCAACATTTACTTTGCACAAAATAAATGCCAGACCCTTCAATAAATTCTGGAGAGAGAAAAATGAACAACACCTCACATTCGATGTGAAAGTCAAGGACCTATAGGGGAAATTAAACAAATGACTGTATGTCAACATGATGTCCTACAACAGAGGAGTGGACAGTCATACAGAAAATGAACAGAGAACTTGGAGGGGGATTCAGAATATTCTGGAGATAAAAGTGACAGATAAGGGGGGAAGGCCCAGGCTTAGGGAAGAGCATGTGCAAAGTCAAGGAAGCTTGAAGGAGCATGGCACTCGGGAAACAGGCTAATGCACAGTGTGGAGCAGCTGGAAAAGGGCAGAATGGTAGGTTGGCACCAAAGTGAATGGACTTGTATACCAAGCTCGTGTGGACTCAACCAATGGGCTGAGAGTAAAGGGGGAATGTTGTAAGGGTTTTAAGCAGGAGACTGGATCCTGTCTTCAGAAAGATGTCTGGAGAGCATCTGGAGGACGAATTTGTGAGGGAAGACCAACTGTAATAGGAAGTCACAAGAAGCAGTTGACATGGGGCACCTGGGTGGCTCAGCTGACTAAGCATCTGACTCTTGATCTCAGCTCAGGTCATGATCTCGTGGGTCATGAGATGAAGTCCTCCGACTCGGGTTCTGGGCTGACAGAAGGAGCCTGCTTGGGATTCTCTCTCTGCATCTCTCTCTCTCTTTCTCTCTCTCTCAAAACAAATAAATTAACTTAAAAATTTTTTTAAAAAAGCAATTGACATAATCTAGTCAAAAGGGGTGATGGTCTGAGGCAGGGCGCAGAGAACAGAGGGGAGAGGATGGGAGTTAGCTCTTTGAGGTGAACCCAGTAGGACCTGTGGGGTAGACTGAAGGCATGACAGGGTAGGAGGGCTTTTAGCTGGGCAGTCAGATGTACCCATGGAAAGAAACACAGGGAGGCAGGCCTGCCCAGGAGAGGTGATGGCTTCAGTTTTGCACACGTTGAGTTTGAGGGGCCTGTGGAAACATCTTGGGCTTTTTGAACATTTTCCAAATACGTAGCAATGATGGCCCTCCTGAACTACTTCATTTAACTCTGTGATAGGTTTTCCCCTTTCACAGAGAGAAACGAATGAAATGACTCAGTAGGGTTCCAAGCAAGACTCCAGTCCAGGAGGTGGGAGCTATACAGCAGCAGGGACTCTTCTAGCACACTCAGTGCCTCTGAGGTAATTCACAAAGGGCCTCTTCTAGCTGACACACTGAAAACATGTGGCCCTCTGGCTAGATCAGTAAGCACATGGTATCCTTCCAGTAGGCTGAGGTACACATGCCAGAAGGCATGGCCAGGATGATGGACTGTGGGTAAGATCCCACTGTGCCACCCTCATCAGTCAAGCACTTGTGTGCAGGTCCCAGTCTGCCCATTTTTAGGAGAAGCCCCAAAGGCAGCCTGTCCCTAATGAGTATTTCCTCTGGAGTGACCATGATCACCAATTACCTCCTAATTGCCAAATCCAACCAATATTTGTCATTCCACATCTTACCTCACTCAGTAAGCACACAACACGCCACAAAATGACAAGTACATTGGATGTCAGAGACACCATAATGAGCAAGACTTGCTCTCAAGATACTCTTGGACCAGGGGCACCCGGGTGGCTCAATCGGTTAAGCGGCCAACTTCAGGTCAGGTCGTGATCTCATGGTCCGTGAGTTCGAGCCCCGCGTCGGGCTCTGTGCTGACAGCTCAGAGCCTGGAGCCTGCTTTGGATTCTGTGTCTCCCTCTCTTTCGGCCCCTCCCCTACTCATGCTCTCTCTCTCTCTCTCTCTGTCAAAAATAAACATTAAAAATTTAAAAAAAAAAATACTCTTGGACCACTATGGAAGTCTGAAGTGACAACCCCCAAATCCCATTACCACAAGATGAATGCTTCCATGCCAATAGGTACAAAGTATAGCAGTGTGACAAAAATAAAAGCTCCTTTGGGTGGGGTTACAGAAAGCTTCAGGGGGCAAACTGCAGAGACTTTTCTGGGGTAAGAAGGAATCTCCAAGACGGACAGGCTTCCTAGAAGGATCTCCCACTGAAGGGAAGCCTACGGTTGCCAGATACAGCCAGGAAATTGGCTCCATCAGAACCATCTGTAAAGCTTTTTAGGGTCCCAACAAGGGGAATCTTTGCAACTTAAAAAATCTGACGGCGTCAGGAAAATTACAGAATTTATCCTTGGAGAATAGCACTCTTTCTTTTGGGGACATTCACTAATATTGTTTTTGAAGTATAAGGCCTGGGAGCTTAGCTGGAGGAAGAGACTAATGCAAAAGGGCTAAGCTGCCCTGCAAGATGAAAGGGGGTGCAGAGGAAGGCACCTTCAATTTTTGCACCTTCTGGATTGTGCCCAGAGGAAGATCTTCAATAGAAGATGATTTTGGAGAGCTGGAGAGGAGGGCCATGTCTTATCAGCTTGGGCTGCTATAACAAATCAGCAAAGAGCGGGGGGCTTAAACAACAAACGTTTCTCTCTCACAGTTCTGGAGGTTGGTAAGTCTAAGATTAAGATACTGATGGATTCAGTTCCTGGCAAGGGCCTGCTTCCTGTGTGTAGATAGCAGCCTTCTTGCTGTGTCCTCACGTGGCACTTGTAAGGGACTAATCCCACCATGAGGCTTCATTCTCCTGACCTCATCTAAACCTAATCAGCTCCCAAGACTCTACCTCCAAATATATATTCACCATATTAGGGGTTAGGGCTTCAACGTAAGAATTTGAGGGAAACACAAACATCCCGTTGATAACAGGAAGGAGCTTGAAACCGAGGAAGAGAAAGCCAGAGAGGATGGGAAGAAGGCCCTCTGGGGCAGGACATGGGTAAGGTCAGGGAATAAGGACAGTGATAACCATCCAGTTACTTCTCTAATAATGAGAAAGGCCACGTCATTTGGGGAGCAATGCTGTCTGATATTAAACACTACTTCGTTTCGTATTTTGCACTGTCATTAGTCTTGCTGTTAGTTAAGGTTTATTAACCGCTAATGAAGCATCAGCTGGTGGTGGTCATGCCCTGGGAAAAGGAGGAGGAGGAGGGTCAGTCGGAACAAAGAAGGGATGGGGAGACACCGAACAGTTGGAGGGAAAGGTTGAAGGCAAAGAGCTCTGAGTTGAGGTAATAAGAAAAGGAAAAAAAAAAAAAAAAAAAGTAAAATCTCAGAATCTCCTTCCCTTCAACCCAGGAACCCTCAGAGGCATTTAGGAGGGACATTAAATTCCTTTGGAAATAATATATCATGGAAGTTGGAGTCCTTTCATGTGGTTGTAGTTATTTCTCTGAATCCAAAAAGCTGGAGGACTTGAAAAGTGAAATATAAATACCGATTTCCTTTCTGTGTCTGTCTGCTCTAGAGAATTCTGATTCCCAAGGTTTGTGGTAGGGTTAGGTGCCCGGATGGCTCTGATGGGTCACTAAGGCCCCCGGGGCCACTGCCATTGGCTGTGGAGGCCAGCAGAGTTTCAAGCAGGTGGGTTTGCTTTAGAACACTCATCTTGGTTGCCCGGGTGATGGTGGGAAGGTGGGGCAAAGCTTGGTTTTATCAGGAGAACTGCGATCACCTGACTCTGGACCTTCCCCAGGCCTCCTGTGGCACACAGGCTCTCAGGGCACC
Source organism: Panthera pardus (assembly GCF_024362965.1). Lineage (NCBI taxonomy): Eukaryota > Metazoa > Chordata > Mammalia > Carnivora > Felidae > Panthera > Panthera pardus. Next base: position 29,917,095 of record NW_026526732.1, read on the forward strand.
TGTCATGCGTCCTGTCATTTTGTGTTACCACTTTCTTAGAGGGAGCCCTCTCCTTGACAGCAGAGTGTCTTTCATTTGTAATTCCCGTTGATTGTTGTCGAAGGAAAACAAAAACCAGCATGTTTGTCTTTCATTAGCCTGCGCGCCCCACCCCCCACCACCCCGGAAGACAGGGACAGAGCCAAGGCCACGTGGACCTAGTATTTGACTACCGTCTTTGGAATCCTGCTAGCTTCTAGCTTTTATATCTTATCAGAAAGCCAGGAAATTGCTAAAGCAAACACCCCCTTTTTGCATTAGGCTAGGCCCAGCTCGAGTTTCAAAAGAAGAGCCTGGCTCCTTCCCCAGGAACATGCTCCAGTGTTTCCCCACTTTGCAGTAAAATGCAGAAAACAATTGGGGATGCTGCTGTGCTAACACAATGACATTAGAAATGTGTACTTAGTTAAAGCTGAGAATACTAGGTACCCTCCTTTAGGGGGTTTTCTCCCCTTAAAAATGTGTCTTGTGCTCTGAATTTAAGGGACAGAATGTAACAATTAATGAGCACAATACAAGGAACCGTCTTCTAGAGCCATGCAGCCCCCACCCCGTGCACCTCCCTTTTGAATGTAAATGCGGGCAATACCAGGAACCCAGCCTGGCACTGTGTTTGTGCTGTCTGGGTATCTCCACTCTGTCTGTTTGGAGTCTTAGGTAAACACGCCCCCAGCCACAGAGCGTGGCCACGTGTCAGCGCTGCGGCCTCTTCCACCAAAGCGCCTCCTCTGTAAATTCTGATTAGCATCTCTCGAACCCATTGTAAGCTTGCAGAGAGTCCAAGAACAAAAGACGCTGTACCGGAACTCAAAACAGTAAGTGCGTTTACCCAGGAGCAGCTTTTGGTACATCATTCTTTTCCAAACATCAGCAGAAAACTTGGACGTAAAGGGTCATCTCACTTCATGATATGAAGCTGGGTACAGGATAGGTTGGGCGTCTGTAAATGGGGTGTTGTCAATCGTATCTCATCCTTCTGCCCCAGTGGGAAGTAATACACGTATTACTTGTACGTAATACACGTAATATAACGTACGCCTCGTTATACGAGTGTGACACAACATGCTAACATTTGTACTATTAATAACGAGCACTCAAAATGCTAATTGTCATTTTTCAGGGTCCGGAGCATTTGTTTCAGGAGAACAAGGCCACAGCTCACATTGTTCTCACAGTATGGCCAGCAGCTGGCTTTACCACAATGGGGCCCATTGTTGGGTAAATGGAGTCCCTCAGGTGAATGTAATTATGCAAATCCTTCCAGAACCACCAGCACTCTCTTGGCCCTCTCCCCGGTGGCCTCCCACCACTGGGAACACTGTCACTTTTCATTACAGGAGGCCTCGCTTGTGTGCTGGGAGTGTCCACCCCACCGGGCCCACTAAGGAGCTCCCCAGGAGACCATATCCTTTCCGCTGACACATTTCTCCACATGTGTCAAACATTAAAAACCATACCTTTAATTCCCTAAAGTGCACACAGGTAATTCTAATGCCAGAGGCGAGAAAGGTAGGATAAGGTCCTTTGCGAAATGTGATGCAAGTTATATAGACCCATGGTCAAGTGCTATATACGCCGTGCGCGCGCGTGCGCGCACACACACACGCACGCACGCACACAGTTACTCTTCATTCACTCTAGGACACTGGCATCTCCAATCCACAGACATAAGCAAACTGAGCTATTTTTTGTAATTGTCTTAACATTTATTAATTTTTGAGAGACAGAGACAGAGGTGAGCGGGAGAGAGGGAGACACAGAATCCGAAGCGGGCTCCAGGCTCTAGGCTGTCAGTGCAGAGCCCCCCGCAGGCCTCGAACCCTGAGATCATGACCTGAGCCGAAGTCAGACGGTTAACCCACTGAGCCACCCAGGTGCCCCTATTATTGCTTATTTATTAACACAACTATACACATACCTAGAAATAGGGAACCTGGACAAAAAGATCTCTTGAAAGTCCCCACCCTTTTAAATTTACATGAGTCACTCCGTGTGCAGGGGTCAGTTTTTCCACATTTTTGGTGATTTCCCACAGTCACCAAAATAGAACTCTGCCTGCAAGTGGGTCCCACACAAATGTTGAGGGAACACAAACTCAAACCAACCTCTGTTTACTTTTGAGAACTAGCTCGATGAAATAAGAACATTAGTTTAATTATCATATATTATTAATGAATAACACTTTATTTCTCAACAAGGAAATAAATCCATCAGAGACGGGCCCTAACGTGGAGCAGATCCTGTCATTCATGACCTCTTCTCTGATTCTCCCTCGTGGAGAGAGCTTGGCCACAGTGACTACAGGCTCAGGAGTTTGGAGCCGGTGAAGCCAGAATATCAATCATCAGGATTCGAATGAAGATGGATATTCATCAGCCCTTGGCTGAAAAAGCCACCGGTAAAAGCTACCAACACATCATGTCACAGTACATCCTGTAGTCACCCCTAGAAGTACCTGGTGTGTTGTGAAATGTTTACATGTGGCATAGGAAAACAACTAAAATAGTGAAAAACCTACTTTTACCCAGGAGACAGCCTCCGTGATGCAGACAAGGAAGTAGATCCAATATTCTACATATAAAACACAATTTCTCATCTTTGTGACTAATTATATACATGGATTTTAAACAATCCTGGCCACAAAACTGTCCTGACAGTCAGGATTCTTGCCCTGTTCCGGTCTATTGTTCCTATCAGTTTCTGTAAGATAGTGAATTCTTGACCAAGAACCAAATCACATCAGCTATACAACATAGAATAGCTATACAATATAGAATATAAGAATAGCAAATGAGCCAGATCTGCACTAAAAGTATTTTTAAAATTTTTTTTAAGGTTTATTCATTTTTCAGAGACAGACAGAGCATGAGTGGGGGAGGGGCAGAGAGAGAGGGAGACACAATCTGAAACAGGCTCTATCTAGGCTCTGAGCTGTCAGCACAGAGCCTGACGCGGGGCCCAAACTCACGGGGTGGGGGGCCTGAACTCACAGAGGGCGAGATCATGACCTGAGCAGAAGCTGGACGCTTAACTGACTGAGCCACCCAGGCGCCCCTGCACTAGAAGTATTTTTAAGGCCCATAGTTAGTTATGTATATAACATTCTTATTGTAGTAACGCCTTGCTAACCAACAACCACTGCTTTCTCCAGGGCTCCTTTCCAGGGCCGGTGGCATTGCGTTCTGGGAGACCAAGGCTGAGCTAAGGCAATCGAATGCTGTCCCCAGAAAGCTAAATCACACCTCGCCTTTCAAGATACTCTAAAACCATCAACGTGAGTGCTTAAAAAAAAAACCCAACCCCCCCCATCTCAACGTTAAAAATTTTAATAACCTGTCAAAAAGACAGTTTTGTAACTATAGGAGTAGGAGGCAGGAAATAGAAATCTTTTTCTTTTGTTGTAGTTTGGGGCTTAAGTATTGAAAGGAAACAGGCCCTTGTAGCTTTTCACAGCTGAGGAGGCCAAAGGGGGCATGGTTGTAAATCTGACATCTCTTCCGCCTGAAGGTGTCAGCTCAGAAACACTGCTGCCCATTGATCCCAGGGCAGAGCAGTGGTTTCTTGGGTTGTTGGAGGGGTTTTTTTGGCTGCCAGGATGACAGCAATGGAAAGCCTACAAATGACAACCGAACAATAGAAAAATTCCACCATGTTGTTATTAATCATTAAAAAGGAAAGCCTGTTCCCTGACACTCGTAGGAAAAACCAGCAGCCGGGAGTCAATCCTTTCGCTTTCCTCCCCTCTGACCAAACCCAGGAACCAAAGCAATCAGACAAGTGTAAGATGGATGTGAAGGGGGAGAAAGCCAGTCCAAAGGCCAGATCTTCCCATTTTCTCAGAAAAAGTATCTTTGTAACTAGGGAGGAGTACACCCCTAACAGATAGAGGCTAGTGGAGCAGAAGGTTCAATGGAGTGACCAATAAATAGTTTATTATTTGATGGTGGTGATTAATAACAACAAAGTGCCGATAAGTAACTCAATACTCAAACCCAATTCGGGAGATTTTATCAAGTGCTTTTTTTGAAGCTTGCGTGAAAATATGAACGATCATTTACCTGAATAGTCTTTCCTCGTGTGTATATGGAAAGTGGATGCTCTTGGGTATCCCCTGGCTTAAAATAAATAAGCAAATAAAGCAGTTTAGTTCACTTTCTCCTATTCTTTGCTTTGTTATTCCTATTCCAGAAACTTCCAGGGTCAATTCAAAGCTGCTCTATCCTCTGTATGAACAATGAAGAATGTGGCTACCTGCCAGCCTGGGCGCATTCATGACTGAAAGCATCACGTGTCTCCTGAGCATTAGCTATGCTTTATTATTAGTGTTAAGGACAGTAGGAACATGTGGGAGATGGAAACTAAATCCCAACTATTTTCACTTTTGAAATTTCTCTTCTAATCCTAATAGTGTACGTGCTCATTTTTGCTTGGTAACCCACTGTGTGCAAAAGGACACATCCTGCTTTCTTTTACTGAACATTAGTTACATAGCAAGTGTTTTCCTTGCTTTTTGTAGGGTACACTTTGTTTCAAATGGCTGCATTGTGCCATAATTTAATGAATGCCTTATTTTTTCTTCCTTCCTTTCTTCATTCCAATTTCTTAACTTCCTACCCACCTTCTTTCTTTCCTTTCTTATCATAAATCCTATGGCTTCTTATTTATTTTGGCTTTTCTTTTTTTTTTTTACCAAGTTATCCGATGTGGGATTACCGTCTCAAGGCAAACAATGCTTTTATTATTCTTTATATGTGATGCTAATTTGTTTTCCAAAATAGTTGCAGCCATTCACACTGTCAGCGAGGGTATAGGAGTACATCCAATCTCCTAAACCTTTTCTAACAGTGTGAGGGATGTCTGAATTGCCAAAAACATCCTTGTTGCTATTTTTACGTATATTTTTATTTTTAGCAAGGTTGCTAATTTTAAATTTTTGTTAACTATGTTTCCTGTTATTCAGCTAATTCATTTATCTACTGCATTTTTTAATGAATTCTTTAAAAAATAAAAAATTTGCTATATTTGGGGCACCTGGCTGGCTCAGTCAGTAGAGCATGCGACTCTTGATCTCAGGGTTATGAGTTTGGGCCCCATATTGGATGTGAAGACTGCTTAAAAAAAAAAAAAAAGAATTTGCTGTATTTATCATATTTGCTGTATACATCTTTTCACAGCCTTTGTATGACTTTCTACTTTAGTTGAAGAAGACTTTTTCTTTCTTTTTTTTTTCTTTTGCAGATGTAAATGTTTTCAAAGTCTCTTTACCTAAATCTGTTGACTTTTGGTTTTGTGAGTCAATCCTTTACTTCTAAGGTTAATAAAACAATCCAGAATTTAGATATTGGATATTCAATTCTTACTCTATAAAATAATTAGTTTTTTTAATTATATTATCTAGTGTGTGACACAGGTATAGATGGATTTTCTGCACCAATCTCTAACCACTAACCACTGTCCCTTTCCTTCCTGGTCATTTTATGAGACCTCCTTTGTGATAGATTAAGTTCTTATCACTATGAAGCTATCCCAACCCAGTGCTACATGATTATTGCTGGCTCTCCTTCCTATTCTTTTTCCTTTCCCGAATATTCCTTGATTTTTTTTTTTACTTATTCCTTCTTTGAAATAAAATTTAAAATGGTATTATCAGGTTTAAATACATCATGTTGGGATTTGACGGTATTTCTTTAAACCGGAGAAATTATTTCTTTTATCACTTGGGATAAGATGACATATGGTGACTGGGATATTTTAGCAACAGTTGTCTGGAGCCGAACTGGGTTACATGACTTTTTCTCAGAACAGCCTGCCAGCATAAATTATAGCCAAGGAAAGGATTCCAGATCCATATTTGGGGGAAATGTCAACAATCAGGTCCAAAGGGAGAGAGTTAGTCTTGAAAGACAGAAAGGATATTGAGACATCAAGAACCAGAGCGCCTGGGTGGCTCAATCAGTGGAGTCTGACTTTGGCTCAGGTCATGATCTCACGTTTCATGAGTTTGAGCCCTGAGTTGGGCTGTCTGCTGTCAGCACAGAGCCCACTTCAGATCCTCGGTGCCCCCCTCTCTCTGTCCCACCCCCACTCACTGTCTCTCTCTCTCTCTCTCAAATAAATAAACATTAAAAAAAGAAAAGAAAAGAAATCTAGAACCCAGGAAAGCAATAATAAAGCACAAAAGAAATCATTATATGGCCACTGATGTATAACCAAACTCTTGGTTTTCTATAAATGCATTGCATTTTCCTTTATGTTAGCAGGGTCATCTGTGTCTGGCCGTGCATTTTATAAACTAGAAAGAGGCTTTTATAACCCTGTGAAAACTATGTCAATGACATCCAAGCATCTGTCGGATTTGCATAGTGTCTGATGTGTTGTGCAGGAATCGGCCACAAATTGTCAGATTGCATCACAATTGCCTCATTACAGATTTTTGAATAAGCTGAGGAAACATTTACTTTGTGATATCCTGCAGTGTTTTGTTTTGGAAATGTGTATTCGTGGAATCAACTATAAGTCATAATATTTACCTTTAACTATTTTCCAACTTAAAAACATTTTTTAAATTTATTTTTTCTTTTAGAGAGAGAGCACAAGTGGGGGAAAGAGGCAGAGAGAGAGAGAGAGAGAGAGAGAGAGAGAATTTTAAGCAGACCCCATGCTCAGCATGGAGCCTGATGCAGGGCTTGATCTCATGGACCATGAGATCATGACCTGAGCTGAAATCAAGAGTCAGACAGTTAACCAACTGAGCCACCCAGGAATCCCTAAAATTGTTTTTAATCAGAAAGACCCGTGATTCTCTCTTAACTATAAACACCATTTTTCAGGAAATAAAATACTTCCAATAAGAAATTTCAGGTAGGGGTGCATGGGTGGCTCAGTGTGCTGAGCGTCCGACTTCAGCTCAGGTCATGATCTCACGGTTTGCGAGTTCAAGCCCTGTGTCAGACTCTGTGCTGATAGCTCACAGCCTCGAACCTTCTATGGATTCTGTGTCTCCCTCTCTCTTTACTGCTCCCCTGCTCACACTCTGTCTCTCTCTCAAAATAAACATTTAAAAAATTTAATAAAAATAAATTTAAAAAATAACAAATTTCAGGTAAAGTCTATTTTCTGAAATTTAGATGAAGATAACAGATAATAAGATGCCAGATCAGTTCCCCATAAATCTATCTTTATTCAGACATTGCTATGAGTTGAAATATATTTTGTTTACAAATGTTCTCTGAAATTTGAACAATAATAAATCAGAAAGGAAACATTATATGGCCATTGATGCATAACCAAACTCTTAGTTCTTCCTCCTGGTGGTTTTCTTGATTTCAGGTTGGGTCCTGATCTCGCAGTTCCTGGGTTCAGGCCCCACATCGGGTTCTGCCCTGACAGCGCTGAGCCTGCTTGGGATTCTCTCTCTCCCTCTCCCCCTCCCTCTCTGCCCTTCCCCAACTTGCTCTCTCTCTCTCTCTCTCAAAATAAATAACGTAAAAAAAAAAAAAAAAAAAAAAGCTGAATCTGCAGCTGTTGTTGGCCGGAGATGGAGAAAAAGCACCAGAAAGCTGAAGAGACCACCCAAAGTGTCGCGTTCCTACCTCCAGCTGTCAGGACCCCCACAAGGTGTGCAGGAGGTCCAAATGTGGGTTCTGATAGTTAAATTCAGTTCCTGTCATTTGCATCCAAACAACTCCCAACGAATATTGCTGAGACAGGAGCTTTCTCAAGCACTGAACACCCTCTCCATGGAAAACAGCACCGTTACTCAAAACTTTGTACTTAATTTCAGAGGTTCACATTCAGGGATCCTTTACGGTTTCTATGCTTATAATCTATTCATACACTTCTGATTGTATGAGGAGGACACGTTCACAGGCTACTACTCTTCCTGGCAAGAGTGTGGGCCTCGCTGAGGAATCTCTGGGTAATATTTGAGAAAAACAGTAGCTAGGACTTTTGTTTTGGACTTTTTCCACCAGATAAACACAGATACCAATATAGAAATCACAGCTGATCAAGTCAATAAATAAGGAAGTAAAAAAAAAATATGTGCCAAGCAGGGTACATACTCGGAGCTGTGCAAATGTCCGCATGGACAGAAAGTTCAGGAAAACAAGCAGACGGCACCGGGCAAGATGGTATCATTCAGCTTCCAACTTACCGTGAGAAACACCTAAGTGATGGTAGTATTTCCTTGACTGGGGAAAAATATTTATACTGTCGCAGGAGCAATAGAATCGTGACGTAGGTTCCACAACTCAGCTACCTGATTTTATGTATTTTTAGTCCTCTTCTGACTAAATGTGTGTCCAAATGAAAAAAAAAAAAAATTCTGTCCTGCACATACACTGTCCTCCCTACACACAGTACATTATGTCAAAAAGATGAAGTGGCCTAATCCCACCAGACCCATATTGGCAGCACTGTGTACAGAGCCCACATTTATTGCTTTAGTCCTAGATGTGTCCACTTTTCTCTGAGCCCTCTGACCCCCCCCCCCCCACACACACACACCATCGAGTTAGCACTGTGTGTGGGCGTCGGGCCAGCGTGAAGCAGGACCCGCTGAGAGGTGCTTATGGGACATGGCCTTCACATCCCTTCATCTCACAGCAAACACTCCAGAATGTTCTGGGACTGTGTTGCACCAGTTCCTTGCCCCTGGTAAACAAGCAGGAAGGCGGGGTTTCCGGTGTCAAGCAGGAGAGGGTGCCAGGAGGGAACAGAGGAGTTCTTCATGCCTGGCAGCATCCTTGCTCCAAGACGGCAGTAGCTTCCATGTTGTAGCTGTTTGTCCTTTGAGGAACTTTTGGGGGCCTAGGAAGCTTTACCTCCCCCTGACTGTGTTGTTATCTTTTGCTTTGTGAAAAGCTGTCTTTATGAAACGTAAACATATTTGCATATCCCTTGATTTTCTGAAAGAGAAGGAAAGAAAGAAAGAAAGAAAGAAAGAAAGAAAGAAGAAATAAGGAAAGAAGGAAGGATGGAAGGGAAGAAAGAAGGAAAGAGAAAGAAAAAAGAAAAGAAAGAAAGAGAAAGAAAAGAAACGAAGGAAGGAAGAAAAGGAAAGGAAAGAAGGAAGGAAAGGGAAGGAAGGAAGGAAGGAATAAAGGAAGGAAAGAAGGAAGGGAAGGAAGAAAAGGAAAGGAAGGAAGGAAAAGGAAGGAAGGAAGGAAGGAAGGAAGGAAGGAAGAGAAATAGCCCCTGCCTGGATATTTGTAATAGCCCCTGGTATTTGTCAGGATCTTTCTATTATTCCCATCATCTTCTCATTTTGACAGGCACATGATAAACTTGAATGCTGCTTCCATTTCAGTTAATGCCTTTATCTGAAACTCAATTTTGCCTGATGACAGTTTTCCTTCTAGCCAGTTCTCAAGAATAGATTGCTTATATTTCCTCCCTTCTTTAAAACGTCACACCTTTAAAACTGCATAGTCTTAATGCTGCTGTGTAACACACTACCACAAACATGGAAACTTCAAACAACTCCCATTTATTAGCTCACAGGTAGGCAGCCAGGAGTCCAGGAGGGCCTGACGGCATTCTCTGCTTAGGGCTCGGCAAGCCGAAGTCAAGTTGTCGGCTGGACTGAGCCCTTACCCGGAGAGTCTGGGGAAGAATCTGCTTTCAAGCTCACCTAAGCTGTAGGTAGAATTCAGATCCTTATAACTGGTTAGGACTGAGGTCCTCATTTCTTTGTTGGTTGTCAGATGGGGAAGATTCTCAGCTTCTAGAGGCTTCTCTCTGGTCCTTTTGTGAGCACCACCCCCCCCCCCCGGCATTTTCAAAGCCACCAATGGTCTGAATCCCTCTCACACTTTGAATCTCTCTGACTCCCTCTTCTGCTACTTTTTGGAGAAACTTCTCTGCTTTTAAAGGGTGTATGTACCCGGGTGAAGCCTGCAGTAGAATATTTATTAAGCCCGCTGACTTGGGACTTTACTTACATCTGGAAAATTCTTTCATGGCAGCACTTACATTAGTGATTGATTGAATACCCAGGGCACAGTAATCTTGGGGGTGGGGGCCATCTTTCGAGTTCTGCCTTTCACGACTACCAGGTTAGAAGCACTTGAGTCCCCTTCCGGGGGCCTTGGATTAATGTGGAAGCCTCCACATGTCACAGCCGATATGAGTATTTTTGCTAGGACAACTTCAACTTTTGGAATTATTTGCTGTTTATTGTTTGGATTTCATCTGCTATGCTTCCTCGTTGTCTTCCTTGAGTTGAGGTGGGGGCATGGGGATTCCTTCTACTTCTTTGCGAGGCTAAAACAGTCTTTAAAAAGCATATTTTGAGGGGCGCCCGTGTGGGCCAGTCAAGTGTCTGACTCTTGATTTTGGCTCAGGTCATGATCTGCTGCTTGTGAGTTCAAGCCCCACATCAGGCTCTGCGCTGATAGAGACTGGGATTCTTTTTCTTCCTCTCTCTGCCTCTCCCTTGCTCACACTCTCTTTCTCAAAATACATAAACTCTAGAAAAGCATGTTTTGAAATATACACAAAATCTAGTTACAATAGGAGAATATTTCAGAGTATATAATCCCCTATAATAATGGATTCAGTGTTCACCGATTCTTATGTGTGTTTACCAATGACACAGCATAGCTACTAAGCAATCAGAATGGACACCAACCATGAGGTACTTTATAACATGCTAACGGAGACACAAAAATGACTATAAAAGTAAGATGTGACGCACAAAAAAATCTTGTGAGGAAGATGAGCTATGTATGTAATGTAATGTTAAGACATTTATAGGTGTCAAAAGAGAGATAAAAATAGAATGCTTTGTGTGGTCAGAGGGGAGAAACCTGATTTCCAGCTAAGGAATCTGGAACATTCGATGGGAATACAGCTCAGGAGGTAAGCCTGTGGAGACCAACTATCCCAGGGCTTTCACACTTTCACCTAGAGAAAAGCCTTTTATCCAGATTCTGTTGGGGTGCCCTCTATACCCTGCATGTTAACGTGCGCAGAAACGGTAGAAAATGCTTTCGTGTTAATGGAGGCATAACTGTTTTCTGAGCTAGATCTATTTTTGATTAAAGATAAACCATGACATCAAGAGACTCAGAGACTAACCAACAGATTAACTATTGCTATTTTATCCTCTGTCCAAAATAAAATTATAAAATATTCAGATAGTATTGCATTTGTTTTCACAGCTCACAAGACCTCTTTGTTTCTGGCCTCTCACCTTTTAATGGGCATTCCTGAAACAGAGGATTTGGTCCACAACTACACATCTGCTTTAAAGGGGAAGATGTACTGACCCTTTTAGTAGCATCTTCCAGATTGCTTTGATAGACTGTTCTCAGACATGGCTACAATTATTCCTCTCCCTTTGCAATGTGACTTTGTAGCTCTTCCCATCAAGAGGCGGAGCCTATTTCCCTTCCCCTTGACTCTAGGCTGAGCTTGTAACTTGCTTTGACCAACAGAATGTGAAAGAGGTGACATCATGCCTGTTCTGAGCCCTGGTCTCCAGAGGCTGTGCCCACCTGCAGGCTCTTTTGGGACTCTGCTGAGCCACCATGTGAACAAGCCCAGCAGCCCGTGGGGCCAAATCCAGAAGCAGAGCTGGATTTCAGGTGTTTGAGGAAACCCAGCTGAGATCAGCAGAAGTGTAGGTTCACAAATAATTTACGGCTGTTACTTTAAGACACTGAGTTTTGTGTTGCTTTGTCGTATTATCCTAGTTCCATTTCTCTCTGAGGCAGGTTGGAAGGGCTGGTCCCACTCTGACCTTTGGTAGCAACATAAACAGTGACCTGGGACAAGAATTTCTCATAGGAATTTTGCAAGCATGACATATTTCATTTGTTTTGATAATGTGCAAATTATGTCTCTGTGGTGGGTACATACAGATTTTGTGTAATTTGCTTAAGAACTACAGGTAAAGGTCACAATATTTTTATTTCCATTTTTTTCCCCTCTAAGAGTGAAAAGTCTGAGTTTCAGGTGCTTCAGAAGAAAAATGGTGAGTTTAATTGAGAGTCTCCTGGACCTCCAACCTTTCAAAATGCTCCAGTGGTACTATTCCCATAACATTGGCCAAATTTGGGGCGGGGGGTGGAGGGGGCTTATCTGAAACATTGGGATAACATATTCTGTTTTAATTCTCATAGTTGGTTTCTTTTTATAAGTAGCATTTGCAGGGTACTTTATCCTTTACAGAGCAGTTAATTCTTTACAGAGCATTTGAACCTTGTAACTTTAAGATGTGTATATCCTCACCACCACCGCCACCCCTGGTCCATTTTATACTTGAGAAAACTAAGGCTCAAAGAGATTAAATAATCTGGTGTATGTTCCCATTATCATCTGACATCAAAACGCTTGCTTTTATCCATGGCTTAATAAATGATTAGTGGTTTGGAATTTGATAGCATGTTACATGTAAGGTATTCAAAGTGTTAATCCCTTCTTTCCTGTATGATATCTATGTCTTTAATTTGAAAAATATTGAGGATGGGATAATTAACTATCAATAAGTCATTTAATTAAAAAAAAAGTATACAAAGATCTACAGTCTTACTTGCAAGCTCAGGTTTCAAGCGTTTATAATCTACTACTAACCTCACTGCTCATGTTGTTGTATTCCTTTCCCCCATTTTATTTGTGAATATTGAAACAGCCAGGAAAGTTGAAAGAGTTTTAAAGTAATACCCATACACTTGCTGCCCAGATTCTATAGTTCACATCTTATAATACTTGCTCTATCATATCCATCTACCTATGCCTATCCATCCACAATCAATTCTTCTGTGTTCACTTTTAACAGGACAGTTTGGTAGCCCAGAGTAAAATGCTGTTAAGAATATTGCTTTGTGAGCAAAGTTTGTCACTTCACCTTGGCACCAGGGTCTACAGACAAAACCACTGATGATCTGAAAGTCAACTTCAAAGGAAGGATGCCAATAAAAGCACCAACTGCAATTAGTTTCAAAGTGACTCACACGGTCTGAATGGAGGCATTGCTTGCCTGCTGATAGGAAGGGTTGGCAAGAATGCAACTCCTGCCTGCTGGCCCAGAGAATGTTCCTTTACTGCAGCTCTAATTCTGAGTCATATTTTGAGCCTTCTTTCTTTATTTTTTTTTCCTCCTGAGACTTCCCTCTCAATAGTGATATAAACAAAAATAAAAGACATGGAAAGGAATCATGGAATCATGGGATATAGAAGGACAGGAGACCACCTTGTGCCTCTGCCAAAGAGCCCAGATGTCCAAGATGAAGGGTAAAGCCCCTTGAGCATAGAAAACTGAAAAATATGTGCAGTGATGGAAGGAAGAGACAAGGCAACTCCAAAGGAGTGATACAGCTAGATATTAGGAGTAAGAGAAGTCAATACGAGCTTTGGAGGACTGGAAAAGAGGCCCTGGAAATACTCTTCTATTGTTTTAAAACCATAATGTCCATGTAGGCCAATAACTGATTTTCTGTCCCCCGGGAACATAATACTTCATACCTTGTTCCACTCACTTGATACAAGTATTGAACCAAAGGGAAACATTCTTGCCAATGGATTGGGAATTTATGGTGTTGGGAACCCCACGAACTCCAATGTACACTGTTAGCTTTCGTAAATTGGGTGGGGGAAATTCTATGGCTGCTTGACTGGCTGCTGGGAGTTTCTCCAGTAAGTAAAACCCCAGTGACTCTTCCTCTCATTGCTAAAACCACAACCACTGTGTTTGGGGATCAGCAGATGTTTACACTATGTTACCACTTAACCAGAGAGCAGTAAAAGGGGAGAAATTAGAGGCGCGGAAAGAGGGAATTTTGGAGGAATTTAGGCAATTGTCTTGCTGTATGAAGAGCAAGGAAAAATTCTGCTCCACCCAAGTCTCTTATTGGCGTAGCACATTATTTTTTAAAAGTAAACTCTACCCCCCATGTGGGGCTCAAACTCACAACCCCGAAATCAAGAGCCAGGCGCACTGGTGTAGTCCATTATTCATGGATTTCGTTAAAAATGCAGCTTGAAAAATGCCGGACAGCTCCAAGTGTTACAGATTAACAGACAAAACAGTCATTGGATGCAGCGGATTTCATGGAGACTGTCTTACAAAGACTTTGTCTTACAAAGATTATTGAAGTAAGACTAAAGATGCATAAGCATTCCAATAACAAGACCATGACTACAGGGGCGATTGCTGCAATGCTGTCTACAATCCTCTATTCAAGTCGCTTCTTTCCATATTATGTTTACAACATCATCGGGGGACTGGATGAAGATGGGAAGGGAGCTGTGTACAGCTTTGACCCAGTAGGGTCCTACCAGAGGGACTCCTTCAAGGCTGGAGGCCTTGCTACAGCCCCTGTTTGACAACCAGGTTGGTTTTAAGAACACGCAGAATGTGGAGCATGTCCCACTGTCCTTGGACAGAGCCACGTGGCTTGTGAAAGATGTCTTCATTTCAGCGGCTGAGAGGGACATGTACACTGGGGACGCACTCAGAATCTACACTGCGACCAATGAGGGCACCAGGGAGGAGACTGTTCCCCTGAGGAAGGATTGATTTGTGTGCTGTTTTCATTCATAACTGGTTAATTTTGTATCTTGGAACTATTGGACTGATTTGTTTTACTAAATAAAACTTGAGGTAATTATTCTAAGCAAAAAAAAAAAAAAAAAGAAAGAAAGAAAGAAAGAAAAAAGAAAAGAAAAAAGGATTGTAGATGTAGGAAAGGATTAAAACATTAAGCCCAGGATGAAAACACTCGTGTCATCCTAACTGGTTATGGAGATGATATAAGGCTATAACCATTGTAGGAGAGGTGAACAAGGGGCTTGCAGGGAACCCATGTTGTGGGAAGCACTGTAGAACCAGAGTGGCTGGAGGAGAATAGCAACTGAGCCATTGGGATGGAAAACTACTTGGAGTAGTTGGGCCATCACAACTGCCATGATATTCCAGACAGATGTCTGGTCTTCCACGAGGCCCGAATCTAGATGCGCCCTTGGTGTTTGCAGCCTTCACAGCTCAAGTCACTGAAAATGGAGACCTGCCCTCATTCTGAGGTGTCCCAACATTCCAGAAGCTTCATGTGAGAGGAGAAGAATGAGCCACAAAATCTTCAATCACTCCTCCGTGTCCTTCCTGCTAGTGAACGTTAGGATCTTAGATATATTAGCAGCAATGTAATTTTTAGTTGATTAAATAAGCCTACGTTTATAAGCAGTGGTTTCTATGAACTGGATTATGTCCCCTCAAATTTCCTATATTGAAGCCCTAACCCCCAGTGTGACTGTATTTGGAGACAGGGGTTTTAGGAGGTAATGAAGGTTAAATGAGGTCATAAGGATGGGGTCCTAATCTGACAGAATTGGTGGCCTTATGAGAAGAGGCAGAGGTAGATGAATTTCTTGCCACCACAGAAAGGCCATGTAAGGACACAGTGAGAAGGTGGCCATTTACAGGCTAGGAAGAGAACATTCATTAGCTCCTGACCAAGGTGTCACCTTAATCTCAGACTTCTCATCTCCAGACTGAGAAAATAAATTTCTGTTAGGTTGTCTAGTCTGTGGTATTTTGTTATGGAAGCCCAAGCTGACTAATACAGGTGGTAATACGACCAAAGTAGGAACACAGTTCTGACTTCTGGTCAAACACACTTTTTGCTCTTCTATCTATCAACCAGCTTTCTTCTATTCTAATTCTTTCTCTATCTCTCTGTCTCTGTCTCTCTCTCCCTCTCTCCCCTCCCCTTCCCTGTCTCTCTCCGCCTTTTCCTTCACCCTTCTCTTTCTCTCCCTCCCTGCCTCCCTCTCTCTCTCCCCTCATCATCTATGTATTATCCAAAATGAGTATTCTATTCTTAGATTCCAGATAACCTAGTGATGATAAAATTTAGCAACATCGAATTTAAAAGGGGCTTCTCAGAGGATCAGGAACCATGAGAATAGGGGAATTCTATGTGCTGTAATAGTATTCTATGTTTTTCTTTTGTAATAGTTATATTTACCCTTGAAGCTGTTTTGTTGTGTTTTTTTTTTTTCAGGCATTTTTTCCCCACCTATTTCATTCATCGCACACCCACCTCCCCTCTGGTAACCATCAATTTGTTCTCTATATTTAAGAGTCTGTTTGTTTCATTTGTATCTTTTTTTTCTTTGTTCATTTGTTTTGTTTCTTAAATTCCACATATAAGTGAATAATACTATATATTGTATTTGTCTTTCTCTGACTGACTTATTTTGGTTAGCATTATACTCTCTAGATCCCTCCATGTTGTTGCAAATGGCAAGATTTCATTCTTTATATGGCTAAGTAATATTCCATTGTACATATAACAACATCTTTAGCCATTCGTCTGTCGATGGACACTCGAGTTGCTTCCACAATGTGGCTATTGTGAATAATACTGCAATAAACATAGGGCTGCAAATATCTTTTCAAATTACTGTTTTCATATTCTTTGTCATCCCTGAAGTGTTGTGTTTTTCCCTAGAACGTAAGTTCCATGAAGACAGAGGCTGCTTATCTCATTCACTACCGTATGGTTAGCTTCTAGCAAAAAGAAGTCACTAGGTTTCCCTTTTGCAACAATTCTCTCATTTCTGTTCAACAAACATTCATGAAAGCCTTACTCTGAGTGAGGCACTGTGCCCATGGAAGATACTAATAGAACAATGGTTCTCAAAGTGCAAATACTGAGCCAGTATCATCAACATCAACTGGGACCTTGTTAGAAATGCAAATTCTTGGGCCCTATCCCAGGCCTACAGAATCAGAAACTCTCGAGGTGAGCCCTTCCATCTGGGATTTCACAAGCTCTTCAGCTGACTGATGCAGACTTAAGTTTGCAGTAGTGGCTACGCCAATCATTTATTACAATTGCCCACATTCTTCTGTCTAGGTAGAAGGAGTCCATGACACCCAGCACTGAGATATTGTCAAAGCTCTTTGTAGCACAGGGATGCTCAAGCCTGACTGCTCATTAGAATTACCTGGGGCACATCCAAAATACCAAATGCTGGGCTCCTCCCCCAGAGTCTGCTTCAACTGGTTCGGTGTATGGCCTAGGCGTTAATGTTTTAAAAGCTCTCCAGGTGAATCGAGTGTGTAGCCAAGGTTGAGAACCATTGAGAGGGAGTTGGAAGTCTACAAAGGGAATGGGGAATGGAAAGTGAGAATGCTGAAGGAGGCTGAAGTCTTGGGCTGAGTCACAAGAAGCTGCCATATCTGTAGGTCAAAATCTGTCAAATGTTGCCAGTTGTATATGGTTTAACCTACTAGATGTTCTCAACTCCCAAACAAAAGCAGTCATGGCATGTAGCCAACAAAAGGGCCCAGGAAATGGAGAAATCAGAAATTCAATTAGTCTAACTAAAGCACAATCCATTATCTTCACCACTAGAAATAGAACTGCTATTGTGATTTTCGGTTACTTTTCCTCAAGGACTAGGGTCACAGACTTTTCCTGTAAAGGGCCTGGTAATAAATATTTTAGATTTTGCAGGCCATGTGGCCTCCCTTGCCACTGTTCAACTCTGCCATGGTAGTGGGAAATCAGCCACAATGTGCAAACGAAAAGGCGTGGCTATGTTCTTGTAGGTATTAAAACAGGCAGTGGGCCAGATTTGGCCAGGGGTCATAATTTGCCACCCCTGCTCTATGATATGGATTTTTAGTAAGAGTGCTAGAGAGTAGATTTAAGATTTTTGCATGATGATACAGCTGGTTAGCTGACTCTAGTAAAGTTATACAAATTAGCTATAAAACACACAGAGGGCTTCCCTATATCAAAAGGCTTTTAGGTGACACAACAGAGTATTGCTGAGTTCCTTGGAATAGAAGGACTCCCATTTAAGCAGCAGTTGGGAGGTTTGGGAACAGAGATGGGAGAAGCCCCAAACTGTAGAAATTTTTTTCTCTTCTTGTACAACTGGTGATTAGCCAATGTTATTGTACAGTTTGCTAAGGCTATCATATCAAAGTACCATACTGGGTGTCTTAACCAACAGCAATTTATTTTCTCATAATTTTGGAGGCTAGAAGCCTGAGATCCAGCTGTTGGCAGCATTTGTTTCTTTTAAGATGTCTGTCCTTGATTTGTAGATGGCCATCTTCTTCCTATGTCTTCACATGGTCACTCTGTGCGTCTGAGTCCTAATCTCCCTTTCTTAGAAGGATATAAGGACATCACAGTTATATATATGACCCCATTTTTACCTTATTACCCCCATTTTTACCTTATGCCCCCATTTATAGGTCCTTATTCCACATATAGTCACATTCTGAAGCGTTGAGGGTTAGGACTTCAACATATGCGTTAGGAGGAGACATAATCCAGACAGCAGTTATCAAGTACATTGCTTTCATGAACAATATACACTTGTCAAATAAATCCTCTAAAACCACTGTAGTTTCCCATGTGCAGCAGCTTAATGACTTCACTTACTTGGAGATGGGTAGAGCAGGAAGGAGTGTGTCCATAGCTGAGCTTATCCAAACTCATTTTATTTTTTTAAGCTTTTTAAAAATTTTATTTTAGAGACAGAGTGTGTGTAAGTTGGTAGAGGGGGTAATGGGAGAGAGAGAGCGAGAGAGGGAGAGAGCGAGAGGGAGAGAAAGAATCTTAAGCAGGCTCCACACTGAGTGTGGAGCCCAATGTGGGGCTTGATCCCACAATCCTGAGATCATGACAGGAGCTGAAATCAAGAGTCGGATGTTTAACCAACTGAGCCACCTGGGCACCCCATCCAAACTCACTTTATAGCTAAGCAAACACAGACCTAGAGAGATGAAGTGTTCGATCACTGTCACAGGTAGGTCATGAATAATGATGCAGGGATGCTAACTCATATTCTTTCATGGACTTTCCAAATATGTATTAAACACCTTCCACACATTGGATATTGGGTTAGAGACTGAAAGTAAAAGAACATTCCCACCCTGGAATGGTTTAGACATGCATCAACCCATGAGCCATGGTTAAGCATGTGGCTCTGATCTGCCTGGGAAAAGTGGTCAAAATTTGTGAAGGTTGAACCCCTGTGGGTTTCAGAAAAAATTCATAAGTAAAAAGTTACGGAGTCTTTTTTTTTTTTAAAGTAAACTCTATGTCCAACATGGTGCTTGAATTCATGACCCACAAGATCAAAAGTCACATGCTCCACTGACTGAAGCAGCCAAGTGCCCCTAAAACATTAGGGAGTCTTTTCAGATATTCTGATTTTAAGTTTCAAGCTCTTCCTTTATTTTATGGTGTCATCAAGTACAGGGCTCTATGGACTTAATACCAATTTTCAAAGAAAGAAAAATCAAACTATGTTAAAGACACACCTGATGTCAGAAATGTTAAAACATGAATAAAGACATTTAGTCTTAAAGAAATATGGCTAATAAAATAGGAAATCTGAAACAGACCATTCTCTTGGTATTTTTGGGGGGCATCCAAGACAATATTGCTCTGTGAGTAATTTGAAAATTACATATATCAGATTTGTAGAATTTTGAATTCTGCCTGGCATGGGAAGTGCTCAATAAATATTTGTAGAATACGTGAATAATTTAGGTTCTTGCCAAAAAAGTAATAGTACCTGGTCTTTTCTATTCTCTTTGACTTTTATATTTGTGCTCCTTACTTCCCCCTTCATTGTCATTTGGTACAATTTCCCGATGGAGTGGCATTAATTCATGTCCTCCATTCACTACGTTTAACCAGGATACATGTTTCTAATGTCTTCTCATTGGGGCAGATTTGCAACTGGGAAGGGGAATGGATTTGGTATGATCCACGTGAAGTCATGTGGCTACTGCCCAAGCCAACGTGTACCATCCCAGTGTGTGGCAGGCTATATACTTGGTCACTGCTTCACTGACTTGGAAACTAACCAAAGAAGGGAAGGTGAGGAGTCTGTCCATAATTAGGTATCTGGGACCACTAAATTATAGGTGGATGGATTTACATTCTTTAGCGAAGTGACTGAAAACCAACACCAGCTCTGTCCTTTACATCTGCCCCCAAACACAGTCAAGGATAACTTGTCAATTTACAAATTCATTTCAGAGGATGCTTTCCAGCAGGAAAACCTCACTATTCTGTCCTTAGGATTTCAATGTCTTTGAGCTACTGAAGCTTTCTTTGAATTTTATTTGTCTTTGATCTGAGAACCTCTGTGTGCTTTGTAACTATATACAAGATTAAACACTTCCTCCATTTAAATAGAAATTCCAAAGTAGAGAGGTGTAAAGTGACTTGAACAAGCATTTGGCAAGTTGATTAAAGACTGGTTTAGAACAAGGGACTTCTGGATGGGAATGGTATTTTTGTATTTTGTAAATGAACTAAACTTTTTGAGCTATTAATTCCGTTTTGATAGGTCATATGCAATAGAGCCATATGTTTAAAGAGATTTGGACATACTGTGAGTAAAATTATGCTTTGCCACATACTGTAAAACTTAAACAAAAGATGGATCTGACAGCCAAGTTCAGCCTTAATTACCAATATCTGTAATAGAATGATTCCCTGGATTTAAGAAACTCTATTTATAGTTATGGGCTTAATATTTTTCTAATATTCTATAGACCAATGTACATTTTAATGAAGAATTATGTGCTCCACAGGAATTGAAATCCATGGGGATTGTAATAAAGAAGGCACAGGGTTTGGGAGACTAAAAAAGTTTGTCCTAAGACAGGGTTTCTAGTGTGGTCCCCTCAGACCACCTGCATTAGAATTACCTGGAAGCTTGTGAAGATATTCCTAGGTCAACACCTGACTTATGAATCAGAATCCCCAAGAGTAAGGTCAAGAATCACACAAGTTCACAGTGTGTTTCTGATGCCCAAAAAAGTGTGAAAATCACTGGACTACATGAATGTATTCTAGATTACAGAGTAAAATACAATAACTATAAAGTAAGCCGAGAACACCTTCCAGAACAAATATTGTCAGGGTTCCTTATTGGGCAAGAATTACACCATATGTTAAAAATTCAATGGAAGATTTGGCTTTTGAAGATGACAAGGAAAATGACAATAATTTAGATAAATTATTGATTATTGGTTGAAAAGATACTGCTCTTAAAGGAAAAAAGTGTTTTATGTAAATTTTCCTGTACTAGTTTCTTTATATACTATAAAATGTGAAAATAGCCTTTATGAAAATAAAAAAAAAAAAGAAATTAGTCTTTGTTAACTTCAGAGCAAAAGGTATTTCTCAATAGGATTTTCTGGGATTAAAGCACATTCCTTTGAAATTAAGACACAGTAGGAAATGTACTATGTAAAACCCAACTGGCTGAGTATAAAATTTAGTCCCTGCAATCATTTGGCTCTGCTAAACTGAAGTTTCATTTTATCCTATCTGTAAAAAAGGGATTTGAACAGAATTATTTATGTAAGTCAGGTATAAATTAATCATCTTATTTCCCTGTCTAAAGCCACTCAACATGCAATGATTCCCTTTATCTCTAAGGACACAACTCAAACTCTTGTAGAGTGGTTATAGGCTTCTTTCTCTGGCCACATATCTTTCCTGGTCCCCCAGGTTTCCCTTTCATTTTTTCCTCACTCTGACCTCTCAGACATCACTATTTTTCCCTCTGCTAGGACCCTTCCCTCCCTCTCCCTTCTACCATGAGCACTTAATATGCATTGTGGCATTACTAACAATGTCATTACTGACAATGAAGAAATGTGGCACATTTAAGGTGGCATAATTTCAAGGTATAGAACTCAGGTCACTGTGAGCAATTGGGTGTAAGGAGGGGTGATAAGGTAAAGGGAGAAGTCAAGGATGACGCTCAAATTTTTAGCCTGAGGCATGCCTGGATGGCTTAGTCGGTTAAGCGTCCAACTCTTGATTTTGGCCCAGGTTATGATCTCACGGTTTGTGAGTTTGAGCCCCATGTTGGGCCTTGCAAGGTGGAGCCTGCTTGGGATTTTCTTTCTCTGTCCCTCCCCTGCTTGCATTCTCTCTTGCTGTCTCTCAAAAAAAAATAAACATTTAAAAACGTTCTTTTGGCTTGAGAAATGGAAGAAATGAGGGCTAATTACTACAAATGAGAATGATTTCAAATGAGAAAAATAGAAGAAATGAGTGATTATGAGCCTCATTTTGTTCATACTAAACTTAAGAAGTTTATATGGGGAGGATGTTATGGAATAGAATACAGGAATCTGGAATTCTGGAAGGGGGTCAGGGCTAAAGATAAAGATGATACTTAGAGCAACAGAGGTAACAAAGTCCCTTGGGAAGAATGATGGAGAGGAAGGAGGAAAGGACCACTTGGAGGCCAAGAGGAGGAAAGTATCAAACTGTGTTAAAAAGAAACGGGCTTGGGGCGCCTGGGTGGCTCAGTTGGTTAAGCATCCGACTTCGGCTCAGGTCATGATCTCACTGTTTGTGAGTTCGAGCCTTGCGTCCTCAGGCTCTGTACTGACAGCTCAGAGCCTGAAGCCTGCCTCACATTCTGTGTCTCCCTCTCTCTCTGCTCCTCCCCTGCTTGTGCTCTGTCTCTCTGTCTCTCTCTCAAAAATAAAAAATAAAATAAAAAAATAAAAAAAAGAAAAGAAACAATAGGCCTAAAATGAGTCACTTATGCTAAGCCCGATCAAGACTTAATAACCTAATTGCTGTTTCAACCTCTCCCAGGAGTGGAATTTTAAACCATTTAGTCTGGGATTTCTTGATCAACACCAGTAAGGTCATCTGCATTATCTGTCTGAGGAGACCTCCTGCCTCTCCCCCTGAGGGAAGATGACCTTGCCTGAAACGTTTGCTAATAACTTCTTTGTCTTGCAGCTGCCAGACACCCCCCCCCCCACCCCCGTACCCATTTCTGCCTATAGAAGCTTTCTACTTTCCACAACTCCTTGGAGCTCCCTTCTATTTGTTTGAATAAAGCCAATTAGGTTTTTAAGCTTACTCAGTTGACTTTTTGGTCTTTAGAGGAAACCAGTGAGGAAGGAGGGAAACCGGGAGAGTGGTACCCTAGAGCCAAGAAAGGAAAGTGGCTCAAGAAAGCGGGAGTGTCAATTCTGTAGAAGGCTGCCAATAGCTGAAGTAAAATGAGGCCTGTAAATGACCAAAGGCTTTGGAAACATGGAGGCCATCAGTGACACTGACAAGGGCAAACATGGTGGAATAGGGGCAAAGTTCATACCGTGTGGACCACTGGAGAAGACAACATGAGGAAGTGGTGCCCATGACCATAGAAGATCCCTGAAGTAGTTTTGCTGAGATGAAGAACAGATAAATGGGGCTGTATCATGGTGATATTACTGCTGGGAGATGTAGACCATGTTAATGTGATAAGAGTGATTCAGGAGAGAGGAAGACATTATGATATAGGAGAAAGATCCTATCTGCAGGATGAGGCCCTGGAGGGGACAAAGTAGAAGAATACAAGCTTGCAGAGGCCAAATGGAAGGGCTGGCCCCTGATTGCAGCTGGGAGTGCTCATCCATGTTAAGGCGGAAGGAAAGGACTTTGGCATGTGCTGGTCTGTGGACGGCTTTGATGTGGGGAGATGGGATGCTTCTCTTTTCTCGCGGATGTTCTGAGCTGAGAAAAAGACTTTACCAGAGAATATCCTCAGGTAGTAGAATTGCCTGAGTCCCCTTTTGCAGTTTGCCATCATGAATTTAAAGTAAGACAAGTCATTTTATTTGGGTCTTTTTCCTCCAGGAAATTTCAGATGCTACCTTCACCTTGACGCCCCAATTCCTACCCTGCTTTATCTCGGTGTTATCAGTCCTGCTCGATGGCAGTTCTGTGGGAAGCTGTGCTGCTCCTCCAAGTCTAGATTTGGTGCTCTCTTGTCTCTTTTACTCTTGTTACAACCCCACCGTAATTATCCACTGACTCCTGTCTCCCTCCA
The DNA here is from genome assembly GCF_024362965.1 of Panthera pardus. Taxonomy (NCBI): domain Eukaryota; kingdom Metazoa; phylum Chordata; class Mammalia; order Carnivora; family Felidae; genus Panthera; species Panthera pardus. The sequence goes on from NW_026526732.1 coordinate 29,940,975, forward strand.
GAATGTAAGCTCCCATTGTCCAGGGATTTTCAGCTATGTTCTGAACTCTAACCCCAACTCAAATACGCAATAGGTACTAACTGAATAAATATGGTCTATACGGCAAATATCAATCTCCCCAATTTCCACGTCAGCAGCAAGAATATTTACATTAAATGTCAATTAAAAAGAATTCTTGCCTATTTATTACCAAAGTACAGTTTCCTTAAAATGTATAGTTCAGTTTCATCTTGCTGCAGTTCCCAAAGTCACTACATATAATTATATATAAGGCAACTTTATTTTTAAAAAGGGATTTGCATTTTATTTTTTTAAAGATTTTATTTTGGGGGCGCCTGGGTGGCTCAGTCAGTTAAGGGTCTGACTTCAGCTTGGGTCATGATCTCACGGCTCATGAGTTAGAGCCCTGTATTGGGCTCTGTGCTGACAGCTCGGAGCCTGGAGCCTGCTTCATATTCTGTCTCTCCCTCTCTCCCTCTCTCTCTGTCCCTCCCCAGCTCATGCTCAGTCGCTCTCTGTCTCTCAAAAATAAATAAACATTAAAAAAATTTGAAAAAATGCCTTTATTTTTAAGTAATCCATATACCCAACATGGGGCTTGAACTCACAACCCTGAGATCAAGAGTTGCATGCTCTACTGACTGAGCCAGCCAGGTGCCCCTAAAAAGAGCTTTGCATTTAGCTGACTTCCTTTTAACTCTGCTCTCTAAAAAATGGAGAATAAGGGGGAAAATTATAATGGCAAAGGTTAGAGAAAAAAAAAACAAGCAACAAACGTGTATTTTAAGTGCAGTGTAAGAGACCTACACATCATATTTTATCTATTGGTTTTCTTTTTCAGATTAGAAACAAACAAGTTTGAGGAAAAATATGCCCCCATATTTCCCACAAACATTTGTACAGGAAGGGGAAACATATCTTTAGTGGCATCTCAGAATGGTTAGGAATATTTTGAGAGGATATAACTTAGATTTAAAGTTAGTTTTAATATGAAGACTAGATTTAACACAATCAGAGACATGGGCCTCAGTGGTTTTCCCTTCTCCGTTGCTAGGTAATCGACATGTTTTTTTCTCTGATTGATCATAAGTCATCACAGTGACTTCCCCAATCAGGCACTGCAACATTTTACAAAGATGCAAGAACGCATTTACTCTGTCATGCAATAATCTTCGTAATACCTAACAACATTGAGATGTATCAGTTGGTGCACTAATTATTAACACAAGAAAGTCCTATATAAGTAAAACATACAATGAATAATATGAAGCTTGGGGTGATAAAGTAAAACTTACATAAAGTCATAGAGCTGATAAAAGGCAGAGTCTGAATTCAATTCTGATCAGTTGGTTGGCCTCTAAGTGTGACAAACAGGGGAAGCCCCTTAGGATGTCTAAGGTCCCTTCCAGTTCTAGTATTTTACAATTTCTAAAGAAACAAAGAAAATTTTCCCTGCACTTCTGTCTCATCTTGAACGATTAATCCCATTATCAGCTGGGAGACAATCAGAATTTTCTCAGCATCTCTCCTGTTCTCCAGATGTACACATGTGGACACAAGCTTTACACACAAGAACTCAAAAGAACAACCTTTCCTTTGAGTAGTAAGAAATGTTATTTCCATATATTTTACTGCCTGAATCTCTGCTTTAGAAAGGAGAATGATTAAAAACAAAAAGCCAGGACAAATGTCTTAGAGATGCTGATGAAATGGGTGTTATACGAGCGTGAGTATTTGTACATAAAACCTAAATCTGCACTATTTTTCGTTAGTTCAAGTTTTTAGTTTCTAGTTACTAGGTCATGTACTTGTCGGAAAGGTAAAATTTTTTTTTTTTAATGTTTATTTATTTTAGAGACAGACGGAGCACAAGCAGGGGAAGGGCAGAGAGAGAGAGAGGGAGACGGAACCTGAAACAGGCTCCAGGCTCTGAGCTGTCAGCACAGAGCTCGACACAGGGCTCGAACCCACGAATCATGAGATCAGGACCTGAGCCAAGGTTGAACCGACTGAGCTACCCAGGTGCCCCTCAGAATGGTAAATATTTGTTTCAGTTCTGCATAATGCTGATTTCACTCTTGCCATTAATTTAATAGTTACAATATGACCTCTGCATTTAACTCTGTAATCAGCAATGCACATCACCAGTCAGATGAACATTTGACACACTAGATGGCATGCATTACTTAATTACAGAAAGCATATGTAACAACAAATATTTGTATAGCGTGTTACTCAACAAGACTTCATTGTAGGAATGAACTCATCTCACAGGTGAATCAAAGAGTCTCAGAAAGGTCAGTGACCTGTCCAACTTTGAACTGCCAGTAAGGGGCAGAGTAGCACTCGGAACATACTGGGAGAGTTCATGAATATAAAAACACTGTGTTAGGGATGATGTGTTATTACCTCTCGGAAAGACAAAGGGGGCGCCTGGCTGGGTCAGTTAAGCCTAAGCACCTGATTTCAAGTCAGGTCAGGATCTCATGTTCTTTTTTTTTTTTTTTTTTTTTTTAATTTTTTTTTTTTTTTAACGTTTTTATTTTTGAGACAGAGAGAGACAAAGCATGAACGGGGGAGGGTCAGAGAGAGGAGGACACAGAATCCGAAACAGGCTCCAGGCTCTGAGCTGTCAGCACAGAGCCCGACGCGGGGCTTGAACTCACGGACCGCGAGATCATGACCTGAGCCGAAGTCGGCCGCTTAACTGACTGAGCCACCCAGGCGCCCCGGGATCTCATGTTCTTGAGTTCGAGCCCCGCGTCCGGCTTGCTGCTGTCAGTGCAGAGCCCACTTTGGCTCCTCTGTCCCTCGCTCTCTGCCCCTCCCCCGCTTGCATGCCCTTTCTCTCAAAAATATTTACTTTTTTAATTTTTTAAATTAAAAAATGTTTTTTAAATGTTTATTCGTTTAAACATTTAAACCGAGAGAGAGCGCGTGCATGAATGGGGGAGGGGCAGAGAAAGAGGGAAATACAGAATCTGAAGCAGGCTCCCCAGAATCTGAAGCAGCACAGAGCCTGATGCAGGACTTGAACTCATGGACCACAAGATCATGACCTGAGCCGAAGTCGGATGTTCCACTGACTTAGCCACCCAGGCGCCTTCCCAAAAAATAAACATTAAAAAAAAAAGACAATTGGAGAATACTAAACAGTCTTTTTACTCTTTCTTTCTTTTTTTTCCTAAATAGTCCTAAAGACTGGTATTGGGATAATAAATCCTTGGCTCTAGAACACCAAGTGCATCGTGCAGGTGAGAATGCAAAGTCTAAGTTGGACAAGAGTGACTAGAGGAAATTGTAAGACGTCCAGGTGAGAGGGCTATTGTAGCACAGGAAAAAGAAGGGTGAGCAGAGAGGGAGGCCAGCAGAGGTTCATCTGTAACACAGGGAGGTGAAACGAATGGGTGACTCGGCTGGAATGCCCTACCCTTGCCCCAGCAGGTCAATGTTCTCGGGCTCTGTCCTCAGAGGCTGACTGACCTTACATCCAAGTGCTCCCTTGCCTTCTAGCTTCTGGCTGGTTCTGTGAACGAGGACCCTTGACAGAGATGGAAGGGATGGAAGGAAAGTCAAGCATTGCCCTCGGCGCTCTCCCTGTGAGGTCTTCAAAGGTCATGACTCTTCTCTAGGGCTCCTGCCTTCCATGACTGCCCCTCTCCAGGTGACAGTGTCCTTCAGGCCTCTACCCACCCAGGTGCATGCACCAACCCCGTGGTCGTCCTATCCCCACCCACATCTGTGGTATCAGTCCTCATTATCCCAGTGCACATGCTGCTGGAACCCTAATACATTCTGCAAGACTCCTCCCAGCTGCCACTCTGCACGTGATGATTTTCTAAACTACTGAACTTGGTTTGCTTGTTCTTCTTTCTTGGCTTCTTCACATGAGGTTCAGATGGTGCACAAATTATTAACCTAAGAAAGTGCTTCGGGTTCACTCCATTTCCTTAAAAGTATAACTGTCGTCCACAATCACGAGAGAGAAGCCAGAAGTAAGTAAAATAAGGGCACAGCTTTATTTCTCTACAAGGCAGTAAGTACACTGTCATATCAAAGTTCAGTGCCGGCCATCTTGCACCAAATGTTCTTAAGGCAGCAACTGGCTATAGACCCCAGGCTCTCGACCCCAGCTGCGAACACAGGTTCTGTGTGGCAGTTCTGAGACCTTACACTTGGAAACCATCGGGGACGCTGATCAAACACATAACCCCTGAATTAAAGAACAGTTAGGCTGAACTCAAAACAAAACACAGAACATCAACAACACAGATCTCCCAAAAAAGAAGTAAAGAAGTGCAATGCGAGTTCTTCTAAACCAACAATAACCAAAAAAATAAAAAATAAAAAAAAACAAAAAACCAAAAAAAAAAAAAAAACCAATGACATCAACAAATGCAAAATCTCCCAAACCAGTTTTCCAAGGTATTACAAAAGGAAAAAAAAGTACATATATATATATAAAAAATTAACAAGTCTGAAATACTAGTGCATAGTCAATTACCTAACACCAGGTTTCTTTTCTTTCCGTCCAAAGCTCTACTGCCCCTCTGATACTAGCAGCACGTCTACAGGCTAAGACCATAGCAGCAAAACACATTTTTCATTTGGCATTTACAAAATTAAATTACTGAATAAAAATATAATTTTTTATAAAACTATTTCACACAGTAATAATTTTTAAAGCAAGCTGACAACAACAACAACAAGAACTCATAAAATGGTTTAGTACAATAAATGTACCTCCAATGTTATTAACCATAAATGAGCATTTACAATCTTGATTAATAATCCCATGGTATTAAGTCAACATTTATAGTAATGCATTGTGTTTAGTGATTGAGAAAAGTGAAATATTGGAGTACCTTTTTTTTTGTGTAAAAATTTCAACAACCCCATCACAGGAAAAAAATACTGGTCTGTGGGATCCTCTAAAATACAGATAAATCATTTTATGTTTAAAAAAATCTGCATTAAGATATTAACAACTGACTACAATTCATTACCTAATAATTTAGGTAAGACTGTTATTTATTTATTTATTTATTTATTTATTTATTTATTTATTTAAAAAATTCCTTTTAGTCGGGTGAAATCCCATAAGATTTCATCCACCTAAATGCACTTGGTGCTGCTCTCAACTGTTGTACCACAACAAAAATAGGTTCTTCTCCCATTCATGAAAAGTTTCATGTGAAGGAATGATATATCATCCCAAGTCAACTTTTGAAGTGTTCTGAAAACCATAATGCTTGTCTGGAAACGTCTCACATGACCAGAGTCCGGGTTGAGAAGGCATTCACATATTTACGAGCTTGACCAGAAGCCGTCATCTGATCTTCTGTCTTTCCACAGGATGCGGTCTCCCAGGCACCGCTACAAGGCTAATGGGGGAAAAAGAGGGCAATGGCAAGGTCAGACAGGAAACCCATACTTGAGCCCACAAAGGATTCCCGATCCCAGCAGAACCAGCGTAGAGAATTCTGACCTCGGGATGGCAAGAGCAGTTACCAGGGAGCCTTTGTCAGATAAAATCTTAACCCTCTGCCCCCCAGCATTCGGACGTGCTATTAAGGGCCAGATATCATTTATTGCTAAGAGAAAACCCCACTTCAAACGATACCATAATCTACGGCTGCACACTTCCCACTTTTGTCTCTTGGGCGATTTTACAACGCTGGAGACAGAAAGGAGCATAATTCCCCCAGGTACCTAATGTGTCTCATGAAGCAAACTGGTGAGTGCTTCAGTCCTCTGAGTGAAGAAGCTCCTGGAGGTGCTGGAATCAATTAACACCTACTAAACATGGTATCTATTTTGTAGATACCAATTAAGTATCAATTAATTTAGAAATATCTGTTCACCAGGATAGACACACTGGAAGACACAGATGGAACTAGTATCTAATAGGCAGCCAGTGTTTGGCACTTCACGGTCATGATCTCATTTACACGGCACCACCCCCCTGAGGGGGAGGTACGTTCTGTCTTCAGTCAGGCAGGAAATGGAAACCCAGGGTGGAGATAACCCTCCAAAGCCTCACTGAGGGTGAGGAGTGGAGAGGCTCTGCACCCAGGTTTGTCTTCTGCACAGCCCTGGCTCTTGCCTTCCCTCCATACTGCTTCCCACTGAAATATGTGCTATTTATGCTCTACGTAGTTCCCAAAAGGATTTAGAATAATTACAATATAAATATAAGATAACAGGGTTTAAACAGTGGGCAAGGCAGGGTCACAGGGAAACGGGGAAAAAATAAATAACACGATGATCTGGGTGAGATTTGTACGTAAAACACTTGTCATGAGGTACAGCGCACCAGCTGGGTGTAAGCCTCAAGCTGGTCTCTGAGCTGTCCAGCCGTCAACGCAGAGGTAAACAGAAACTCAAGCAGATGTAAGATTTGGGGTCCCTAAGCTCAAAACTAAACCAGCGGTTTAGTCAAAGCGCAACTATTCCCGGAATTGACATCTAAGAGCGATTCTTCCATGGGACAAAAGAAGACAGGAAAGGCCTCTCTGCTCTCTAGAGTGTCCTTTAGGGGACAGAGTGAACAGATGTGGAACAGGAGGAGTAGTAATGGGCAGGGTAAGACGTTGGTGGTGCCCCTCCCAGGTGAAGAGAGGGTGGCACCATGAGGAATTGCCTGGGAAATGGCAAGAAAAGGCAGATTCATTTATTCATGTTTTAAAGTTTATTTATTTATTTTGAGCGAGCGAGAGAGAGAATGCCAGCTGGGGAAGGACAGAGAGAGAGGGAAAGAGAGAATCCTAAGCAGGCTCCGTGCTGTCAGCGCAGAGCCCGACGTGGGGCTCGATCCCAGGAACCTCGAGATCACGACCTGAGCTCAGATCAAGAGTTGGATGCTTAACCGACTGAGTCACCCAGGCGCCCCGAGAAAAGGCGGATTTATATGGAGCAGTGAGAAAGAAGGAGTGTACCTGGGTGGAGAGAGAGCACAAAAGAACCAGGAAGCTGCAATTTGTACATTGCTTGTGGGAGGGACCGCGAGACAGAAAGAGATATAGTGGGTCAAGTGCAACATTTAGCAAGTGCCACCCATGCTGCCCAGTGTCTCACAGGTTTCATCTCCTTTAATTCTTACACAAAATACCTGGGGCACAGGTGGGAGTCAGTGCACCTGTTCTACACACCGGCCAATTTTAAAGGAAGAGAGAATTTAGGCAACATCCTCAAGGACACCCAGCTAAGAAGTGATGAAGCAGGTCCCTACTGAGGGTAAGATGCTGCTTCCATTAGCATCCTCCACAGTGGAAAACAGTGGGGGCGGCTCAGTGGACTTGGGATTGCAGGAAGAAGCATTTAGATGGGCAGGGGGAGTCGAAGTCATCAGACTTTGTAGCAAACAGGAGTAATTCTGAATGAATGTGGTATTTGTCTGGTGATGGGGTTTCCCAGCCTAGTGGCTGGAACAAAGTTGCAGTGACATAAGGCTTACGGTGCCACGTTTCTAAATTGTGAGCTTTCAGAGGACGCAAACCGGCTTTCCCGGCTTCTGCCCAGTCTGCCATGCTGTCTCACCACCAAGGCAAAGTTGTCCAAGTTTACATATGTTTGCTCTGAAGGCTCAGAGGTTCAACACATAACTTGAAATACTACATAGCAAGACGGATTATTATAATATTTTCCTGGAGCTGTGTATCACAAAGATGACAGGTGTTTTTTTGGAGCAGACTTCTGCCACTAGGTCACATTTAATCTTTTCCTAGACAAAATCACCAGGGTCTTTGAAATAGTTCTGAATAAATGATGTTTCTCTAGGTTCAAGCAAGTGGACTAAAGGTCCATATTTCTCTAGTGTATATCTGCCCATACAGAGTTCATATTTCAGTTGAGTTGGCTGCCTACGTGTTTTTGCTAAATTTTCGGTGCAGCACTGAAACACCCATTGACACATGACACCCAATTAAAAAAAGGAAAACGCTGATGCTACCGTTTCAATTACTGAGCTTGCATCTGGAGTCACTGTCGCAGTGTGACATATCACTACTCAAGAGTGAACAGGTAAACATGGCAGATGTCTCCATGAAGTACTGTGCAGTGCTCAGAACCGATGATGCACACAGAACAAAGTGCATGGATCTAAAAAATCAGGTGAGTAAAGGGGCGCCTGGGTGGCTCAGTCGGTTGAGCATCCAACTCTTGATTTCAGCTCGGGTCATGATCCCAGGGTTGGGAGATCAAGCTCTGTGTTGGGCCCCGTACTGAGCGTGGAGCCTGCTTGGGATTCTCTCTCTCCCTCTGCCCCTACCCCCCCCTCACCTCAAGTAAAAAAAATAAATTAATTAAAAAACAAGTAAAGAAACAGAAGGAAGTATCTTCATATACTAATATCTTATATGCAAATCCAAATTACATAAAGATACATACAAAACCCAAAAATACATATTTTGAGAGAACACATGCGAATGAATGGAGTGGAAAGGAGAATGTAAGTTGAGGTTGGAGATAAAAATGAGAAGAAAGGACAAACGTTTCTATTTTCCTCTGGTTAAGAATTCTTCTACTTTAGTGGTGCTTCAATTAATGCAAACTTAATTTTCGAAATGTGTAAATCAAGTTATCTTAAAATACTATGTGAAAACAATCTCGTGTGAATACAATACCATGTCTCTTGGTAAAAGTCAAATTCTGATCCTTGGCCATACAGTACTTAAGTTAATGCAGGATTCCCAGAATCTGTTCAGGAGAACTGAATACTGAGTATTATCAGTTTCATATATTCTCAACTTGAAATTTGACTGTGTTCTTACTGGATGGCCCACATGGCCCACCACTTTATTCATGTTTGCCTCTTTCTCCAGGGCCAGATATTCAACACAAGATCAGTATTTTTTTTTAAATCACACATTTTTAATTAGTCTTTTGAGGAAACTTTTCAAACAGTCAACTTTTCCTAAGCCAAGAATGGATTTTTCCAAGAAACAAATCGAATTCCAGAAAATGGACCATCCCGGGGGCATATGCGCCTTGGAGCTCAGAGTCTCAGGAGGGCAAGCCCCTTGGAAGACCTGAACCTCCCAGCGTGGACAAATGCCAGGACCCAGTAGTCATTGTGTGCCAGCTCCTTTTCTGCACTCTCTGAGTACTCCTTGCAACAGTGAAGAAAAATCCAGTCAGAACAGACACAGACCTATACGGTGAGAGTTGAAGCAGAGCAGAAGGTCAAGGACTCAGGTATGAAAAGAAGTGTTCAGGTCCAACAGCTGAAATGACAGTGGCCTCCTCTTTTGCTATTTCCTTCTCTCTCTTTACCTTGAAACCCTGGGGCCATTGGCCAACTTTTCAAGCAGACAGAATAGTTTTGACAAAGGGGGATTAAATGTCTTTGTGCTAGAAGAATATTTTTTAATACTGTCATCTGTTATCTTTGTGCGTCTCTATTCCTTCCTAAATTTTAGCTTCATTTACACTAAAGAACTGATAAGAATTAAGGATTTCTGTCCATGAATTCTTATGTGAATGCAGACCTGTCACTCTACCCTAATTCATTTCAACATTAATAATCCTAGGGAACATTCTCCTCCTCTCACCTGACAGTCACCTTGTTTATCCTGTAATGTGCCTTTAATTGCTCCCGGGCAGAAGTGAACTGCAAACAGACTGTCAAAGCTTTAAAGGGGATATCCTGCTAGGGCACTTTAAACAAATACTGGGATCCTTTGTGGAAAACAGAAGAAATAAAATGAGTCAAGACCATGTCCACAGGTGGTGTTCTGTCAGAATTAGATTATCTTCACATTTTCATTTGGAATATAGTTTTTTTTTTTAATCATGCTGAACAACTGCTGTTATTATTATATTATATTGCAGCTTCACACAATAGCTGCTCATGTCAAAAACCTTGGCAAGGTATGCATTTTACAATTTGCAGACCTAATAAAAAATTTGCATAAGTCATAAAAAATGATTTTGTCAAACCAAAGCAACTCGTGAGATGGCATTGGATTTTTCTTTTGGTCTGTTTTTAAATAATAAACAGATATGAATGGTGTCCTAAAGAATAAAGACAAAAATTATCTGATTATTCTATTTAACTCACCTGAAGAAAATGCTTACTCTGGACTAAAATTCTAAAAGTCAGAATTCATTCCCCAAAGAGCATCTTCTAAAGATGTATCAATTATAAGAGATAATGTAAAAATCTTGAAAGCTGCTGTATCTTAAAAGTCAGAGATAAACCTGAGAAGAAATGTAAGGCAAGGTCTATGGCTACCCAACTTTTCTCATGCACGACTGCTTCCCTATGTCTGCACAAAACAGTGGAATGCCCCCAATTTCGGGATTTTTAACTTGTCATAGAAAAGAGCCTTAAAAACTAGAGAATTAAAGGTCCAGACAGTGATTGGAGGTTACCCTATCCACCAGTGCCTCTACTGCCCACCCAAGCCTAAGTTAACTATTGCTAATGTGGACGGACTTTTCCCCAGTCCGGAGTTTGTCCTAGATGTCTCCGAGGGTCTCTTCATCTCACATGTTTACAGACTTTACACACAGCTTATGTCGCATAACCTAGGGTGTCACAATTTTTGGAGAAAATAGTTCTTTCCTTAGTGATACATTAGTTCAGACTATTAAGATTAAGACGAGTGCCAAATTTCTCTAAAGCAATTCTATCTTTGCTGTCCCATGGAAGAGTCAGTATCATAGCGTTTTCCAAGGCGAACCAAACAAAAAATCTACATCTTGTAATGTCTGGGGCAGGGCACTCTGAATTTGACCTTGATATATTTTCTTCCCTCATTTGGCCTTTCCTATTACGACCCAAAAGCTGTACACAGCAAACTTGCTTAATTTATAACATATATTGAAAGCAGGTCGCTGAAATACTACCAACAGCTACGTGAATTCTTGCTGGGGCAGGTGGAAAAAAGTGGCCCAAAGGGAGAATCAAATGAGTCCAGGGGTATCCAGGAAAGCAGGTCAACAACAGCACACTACATTAAGAAATGCCCAGAAAGACAGATGTCACATGTAGACAGATGGTTTCCATGTCTGTTGACATGCCAACACAAGTAGCAGAAAAATAGAGAAAACCAATCAACCAGATGTTTCATCCCCATCAGAGATCTGACTACCTTTATTTCAGGCATCAGTTGAGTCAGCTATCTCTTTGGGTGACCCACTGACACACTTCTGTGAGAGTGGAACAAGGAATGAGAAAGAACGTGCTAGAGGAAATAGCACACCACAGGGCAAGAAGACTTGGCCAAAGATGAGGCCTCCTTTCTGAGAGACTGCGCACAGCTTTTGCCTAATAATAGATACCACCAATGTACATGGACAGCTGTGCTGCCATTTTGGAACCAATATTATATCCATTTCCACTTCCTACCAGCCTTGTATGATGAGAGGAGGACATACTATACTACAGTCCTCAATTTATAGATGAGAACATGTTGTCCTGAAGAGGTCAATGAATTAAGATCATGCAATCTGAAAATGGTGGACTCTAGAGTAGAACCCAGATTTCTCTTGCCTGCGTGTTAGTTTATTGTGCTCTTCAGCAATGTGATCATACCAAAAGGGTTTGCCCTATTTAAAAAATTTTTTTCATTAACAATTCATATAAAGATAGGAGCAATCAAAACCACATGGAATTGAAAAAGTGAGTTTCGTTTGCTTGCAATATTTTAAGATTCTTTGATGTTGTGCAAATGTGTTTAAATAATAATAGCTTAAGAAATTCACTTAAATTAAACTCACTGTTTTACAAAAGTAAGGCCATGACAAGCCAAGTCAGGAAATTAAAATTTAAGGCTGTCATTCTGTGGTTACAAAAAAGAGGAAAGTGAGTGAGTAAAGAGAGCATATGAATACATCTTTTACACTCGGGTCTTAAATAGGAATAAAAGGAAATTATAATTTAAGAGAAAAATACAGAAGTTCAGTAGGCTTATAACTTAAGTACAGTTTCGAATCTGCCAATGGAAATGTCTACCTCAAGAAATGTTTATCAGCATAATGTATTTATTTCAAAATGGAAAGCAAATGGAAAGCATGCTGAAGAAAATAGGCAGCGCTTTTCTCCTTGCAGAGGAGGGAGCTTTGTGTGGGTGTGTGTGGATGTGTGCGTCTGCCTCAGGCTCTCTCAGGGTAACTTCAGAATCGTGTTCCACCATGAATCTCTTTCCTGTCCCAAACTGCAAGTTTTCTAAGCTGGATTTTATTTCCCTAAACTTGATAATCTGATAATTTTCTAGACTCCATCCTCTACCCCTACACAACATAGGAAAAATGGTACAATGGCCCAATGTGAAAATCTCAACATATTTTGAGCTACATGAAAGACACAAATATCAAAAATGGCTCAGAACATTTTTATTATAAGAATCCCTGTTTACTGTTACAATTTAAAATTAAAGCACCTTTGAAACAAGAAGACATCCAACAATTATAAGATTGTGCAGCTGCTACAAATTCCTTTTGGAAAGAAATTAGCATAAATCATTTTAAAAACAAATAGAACATTATTTGTGCATAATGGCTAATATAGCCTCTATGTAAGCCTTATAATTTAACTGTAACTCAGAGTTCTGAGTTACTAAAATTCATTATTTCTCAAAGAAAACCCACATAACACATGGATATATTTAGCACCCTGATTTTGGTCTCTATGTACCGTTTCCCACGGAAAGGATCAGAACTCTTTGGGGAAATGGTTAATTCCAGGAAAAGAGGAAGGAAATGTGCCTATTAAGTAGAAACAGAATAAATTAAATAAAATGGAAAATTCTGGCTATCACATTGGACAGGAGCATACTGGGCATTTAAATCACTGCAGAAGTTCTATTGGACAGCATTGGTCTGAGATTAAAAGAGATTTAAGAGACAAAAAGCAATGTGAATGGGGCGCCTGGGTGGGGTCAGTTATTAAGTGTCCAAGTCTTGATTTTGGCTCAGGTCATGATCTCACGGTTTGGGAGACTGAGCTGACAGCATGCAGTCTGCTTGGGATTCTCTCTTCCTCTCTCTCTCTGCCCTCTCTCCCCCCAGAATAAATAGACATTTTTTAAAAATGCAATATGTGAAATTGTTTCAATCTGACCAAATAATAAAAGGATTCTTTTTTGAATTAATGGGGAAACTTAAATACAGACTGAGAATTAGAATATTAAAGAATTATTATAAATAACAATGTGTGATGACAGTTATCTATGAAAACAACCTTATTTTTGGAGATACATCTGGAAGTACATATGTGAATAAATGTCATACTGTCTGGAATTTTAACATGCCTCATAAAAATAGATGAAGTAAATATGGCAAAATGTAAATAATTGTTAAATCTAAATCACAGAATATTTTCTATACTTCCATGTATGTTTGAAATTTGTCAAAATAAAATGCCAATTCATAGCTTCTTACATTTGTAGTTTTAAAATATTAAATGTAATTTACACATATTTATGTATAAGCATGTGCATTTCTATGTACATCAGAAGCTAGAATTGTGCAGCTCCAGTATATTGGCCTCAAAAATAGTAATTGCTCTGTCTAAAGCGTGATTGTCATAATTAAGCCAGGGATGATTAACACTGAAATGACAGAACACAGAATTACTAGTCTTCAATAAACTGTTCTTATACCTAAGTTATTTAGACTATTGGATGGATAGACAATCCAACTGCCCTGTACAAGTGGCAGATATTTTATATTTTAGAAGTATCAAATTTTGGGTGCACCTGAGTGGCTCAGTCAGTTAAGTGTTCAACTCCTGATTTCAGCTCAGGTCGTGATCTCATAGTTCATGAGTTTGAGCCCCAGGTTGGGCTCTGTGCTGACAGTGCAGAGCCTGCTTGGGATTTTCTCTTTCTCTCTCTCTCTCTCTCTCTCTCTCTGCCCTGTCCCGTCCCTACTCTCTAAATAAATAAATAAATAAACATTAAAAAAAAGAAGTATCAAAATTTAAAAATATTTTATGACTCATATTTAGTTGTTTTAATTAAAAGCACTATGATAAAAATATCTAGAATGGCTAAAATCCCATTCAACATTTGATTTAAGTACGAAGTACAAAAGTGATAGGTTACTTAAGTACTCTTAAATTGAATAGCCAGATCATGTAAGAAATGCATCTGTTCAATAATACTGTTCATGAGAGTATGAGAAATTTCATGAGAAATGAGAAATCTGCCTGATTAGGTCAAATTGAATTACCAATGGAAATATATGATAAAGCAAAACTTCTAAACAAAACAAATCACATAAAAACCTATGTAAATATTGTTGAATCAGGATTATATGAAATATAAACAGCATCTGTTTAAATATTTAGATTCACTTGATCAATTTTCCAATATTTATCACAGAATTTAAAACATTTTAGAAATCACATACTTCTATGACCTAAGAAGCTAGATCTCCATGACACAAAACAATGGAAATATGTGGTGTGTGTGTACTATTAACTCATTTAATGAGGATTTCTTAAAATGAATTAGTTATCTATTGTAGCAGATTAGTAAGATATATTTAAGCAGTGTAAATCAATAAGCCCTATAGTACAGACAGAAGCACTGACTCTAAAATTAATTTTTGGATCTCAATTATTCCATTTAATGGAATTGACGAGTCTTGCCTTCACAGCATGATGTATGTGAATGGCTTAATCCCAATATATAGATATTAGCAATCTGTAGAGTACCAAATATGACTCCTTTATATGGTAGAAAATATAGATTAATAAAACAGGGCTACTACTTAATTTTGAGTTTCAAAGATAACTACTATTTCCATTAAGTAATATATAAATATGCTGAGAATAAAGTTCCATACTGATCATTTTTATGAAATGCAATAGCACTAAGAACTTTAAGATAAAAAATTAGACAACTTACATAGGTTGAATCCCAAACTAGGTTATAAAATATATGTAAGGTTTACTCTAGCTTACTGTACTAACAGCAATAATCAAATTCTGTGTTCTGGAAACCAAGGGCCAAGTTTTTAGGAAAGGAAGAAGGAAAGAAAAACAAAGAAAGCATGGCCTTTTTGGAGCCAGGATCAATGCAAGGTAAAATTTTGAAGGAGCTGACCCTTGCCTTGACATGCTTCTAATCTGCTTTCTGTGTCTCCCTTCGACCTTGGTGGAATTCATTCTCTTCCTCCTGTCCCAATTCTTGGTGATACTCTGAGTCTTTCCACAGGTGGCCTACCCAACCCTGACTAACTCAAGAGCACTCCAGAATCCCCCACCTTAGACACTGGCTTTCCCTCTTCTGTGTCCTACACTCCAGTCAACCATCACCTCTCACCAAAGTAGCTGGACCAGATAGAAGCAACAGGAAAGCAACCTCATTGAATTAAGAAACAAGATGTGCCTGCCTATAGCCCTTCCAGCTACATTTGCATTAGTTAAAAACTATAATGCCAGATATCAAAAATACTTAAAATGGGGAAGTTTTAAGATTCTCACAATTTGCAGAGAGAAAGCCTGCCACAATGATGGGGAAGCCCTTAAAAAAGAAAAGAAAAAGAAAAAAACAGAAAAAAAAAGAGAGCAAGTTCTCAAAGCAAGCCAACCTAGTTCAGTGCCTTTAACTCTTAGTACAAACAGCACTTTCCCCTTCAGACTCCAGGTTCTCTTTATGCTCCAGGGTTTATGAAGTTTCTCTGGGTGTAGCTCAAAGGGGTGGTGGGGGAAGTGAGCTCTGCAGGTGGCTGGATATCGGGCTATTTAATGTTGGGAACCGCTTTAAATAATTTAGGGGAGTAAATTTGCATTCTTATTTACATTTGGCTCAGGATTAATCTGGAATTTGCTGTATTTCATCAACATACACATACTTCAGAGTTACAAGGGAAATCTCTTTTGATATTAAAACCCAGCAGCAGATGGTCAACTGCAGATTAGCCACACAACACTGGCAGCTGACTTTCTTATTCTGATAGTCAAATATATTGTAATTCTTTTCCAACCAGCTAATTTCAAACTTCATCCAAAATTCGAACAGTGCCTGAGTTTTGATGGCTTACTAATTGAGTGTAAAAAATAAAAAGTTGGAAATAAAAAGAAAACTATACCAATAAACTTTGTATAAACTATTTAAGAGAGAAGAGAGAAATATTGACCGACATGTAACCCATGATCTCGCCCTCAGTCACAGTAAGAAATGTGTCACTTCATCATGTTTTGGAAACCTGCTCTAATAAAATGTTCTAGTATGTCTCAGATGACTGGCAACAGGGAATTTTAGGAGATTTTTAGACATCAAGAGTTGTTTAAAAGCTATATCTATATCTGTATCTAAAGTCTTAAAAAAAAAAAAAACCCTCAAGATGACAGTGTTTCAGTGAATGGCTTTTAAGACACCAATGTTGGAATAGTAATTACCTGCAAGGGACTCGCCAGGGACCTGTTTTTAGGTACTGTAAATGCTTTGAGAACATTGTCTTCGTCTTCTGATACTGGCGTCATTAAAACGGAACTTGTAAGAATATTCTAAAGGGAAAGAACAATTTGAAATTTAAATGAGAGTGGAGAATATGAGAGGCGACACATTCCGACACCATAGACAGGAGATTATTATGAAGTGATACGTATGAGCAGGAACAAAGGCAGGGATCTGCCAGAAATTCTCTTCTCACCGAGCTCCGAGAAGGCCTTAGCTAGTACTCACCCTAATCCCATCGTGGCACACACCACTACAACAAAAAGCTTTGGGTCCTAATATAGTTCTAGGTGGGAGATGGGCACTCAGAAAATACCTGCTAAAGGAATCAGTAAATCCATACTTTTGAAAATGAAAGATCTACTAAGCTCTAGTTAGCTATTTATTTTATACATTGGTATGGAAATATTTTAGAGTTATCAATTAATGGCAGTATAGTATGATGGTTAAAAGTGTGGAGTTTAGGGGTGCCTGGGTGGCTCAGTCAGTTAAGCATCTGACTCTTGGTTTCAGGTCGGGTCACAATCTCACAGTTTGTGAGTTTTACCCCTGCATTCCGCTCCTCCCTGGCAGTGCGCGGCCTACATTGGATCCTCTCTCCCCCTCTCTCTTCCCCTCCCCCACTCATGCACCTGCTCTCTTTTTTTCAAATAATTTTTTTTAAACTATGCAATTTAGAACTAGACTTTCTGAGTTCTAACTCTGAACCATCACTTATTAGCTATGTAGTCTTAAGTAAGTGACTAAGCCTTCCCGTGCCTGTTTCCCAGTTGGTATAATGGTAATGATAATGTTACCGACTTTGCAGGGCTGTTGTGGGGCTTAAATGAAGTAATGCATCTAAAGCGTTTAGAAGAGTACCTACCACTTAGTATATTCTGAATAAATATCAGCAATTGTTATTAGCTCTGATTCTCCATGAAGGACAGCCGTGCATTATTTAAAAATTTTTAAAAAGATTAACACACACAAAAAAATTACTTAGTGGTAACTAAGTGCTAAAAAGAAAGGAGCTCTCAAGCCACGACAAGACATGGAGGAAACTGCGTATTACTAAATGAAAGAAGCCAATGTGAAAAGGCTCCACACTGTTTGATTTTAACTATATGAAGTCTTGGAAAAGGCAAGACTATAGAGATAGTAAGAAGATCAGTGGTTTCCAGGGGTTGGCGAGGGAGTGGGGGAGTGATGGAGGGATGAATATGTGGACCAGAGAAATTTTAGGCAGTGAAGCTACTCTGTACGAAACTATAATGGTGGATACATGGCATAAATTTGTCCGAACCCACAGAATGTACAGCACCAACAGCAAACCCTAATATAAACTATGAACTTTGGGAGATAAAGGGTCAGCAGTGCTGGTTCATCAAGTGTAACGAACGTACCACTCTAGCGGAGAATGTTGATAATGGAGAAGGTTATGCACGTGTGGGGACAGGGGTATGTGGAAAATCTCTGTATCTTCTGCTCAACTTTGCCATGAACCCAAAACTGTTCTAAAAAATAAAGTTTATCTTAAAAATGGTGGCAACCAAAGTAATGCAATAATAGGAACAATAAAGGGCATCTACTATAGATGCTGACGGGCATTATGTTAGATGCTGCACAAAACCAAACAGGAGACTACGTAACAAGGAGAAAATACTACATTTGGGAGACAGATAAACAAAGGAGAAGAAAATGCAAAGATTAACATTCTGTTTTCACGGAAATACATATCTTCACGCCACGGATTTTTTTAAGTGGCAAAGACTCTCAAATCATAAGAAAATAAATAATGAAAACAATCTGCGATGAAAAAGAATTTCCAACACAGAAACAAAATTTCTACATTCAACATTAATGATCATGAGGAATCATAAGGAAATAAACATGTAATGGAGAATATTCAGAAATATGATGCATTAAATAGTGCTAAAACCACAGTAGCCTCACATGCCACATGGAGAATTCTGCGAGGCACCAACATCTCATAACGTGGGCGTGTACTTACTGGCACATCCACCACAGGCGATGCCTGTGTGAACAGCTGAGTGTTCAGACTCTCCCCTTCCCAGTGGTTGGAGCAGAAGAAGTTTCCTGCTTTATCCGTTGGAGATTCCACCTGAAAGCAAACAGGAAGTGCTTTGTTGTTTCTAGAACTAGAACTTCCCATGGAACGTTGGCACTCGTTGGTAAATTTCTGTAAGATGAGCAATATCTGAGGATCTAATGTGTAACATGGGAACTGTCATGGCTAATATTGTACCGTAGAACTGAAATTTGCTAAGAGAGCAGAAGTTAAAGATAAACTTGAGGTGATGGATATGTCCATTGACTCAGTGATCCTTCCACAATGTATACATATATCAAATCATCATGTTGTATACTTTAAATGTCTTACAATTTTGTCAATTATATCTCAATAAAGCTAAAAAAAAAAAAGAGTAAATTTCTGGCCAGTCTCTTAAATATTAATCCTAATATGAAAATAAATTCAAGAGGCACGGTATCTACCTGCTGGAAATGCTTCTTGCCACCAAGCTAAGACTTGGATCCCTGCAAGTTACAGCGTTTTTCTTTTATGCTGGAAGTTAGATACTACTGTTTTAATATAAATTTCAATTCTCCATGACATCTGAAAATTAAAAGTCGGTGTATTATTTATCTATCCATCTGTGTATCAGTGATAAAACAGTACAGTAAAAAGCTGCTTCCCTCTCTCTCCTTTATCCTCTCTAACATGTTTTCTGCTCACACATGAAGTAGATAGAAGTGGCTTGGCTTCCCAAATGAAAGGTTAGATGCCCACAGTCTAGCAGTACCTCTTAACCGCATCTTGCAGGCAAACCTTGTATGGAAAGCAGTGCTGCTACCCAGTACTGATGCCAGACGTATAAAGGAACGTTCCGTGCCCACAAGGAACAGACGGAGCAGGATTCGCATCTTGTTCCTTCTTGATCCCAAGGATCTCATGTTTACCTCTTGTTTGATCTTCTTCAGTAAAGGTGGCCCATTTTCTTGAAACTCAGCAACAATTCCAGATTCATCAGATTCCTGCTTGATCACATCCTGTAGGTCTTCTACTAGATGAGATGGTGTCTGAGGCTGCAAGGAAGAGCGGGTATGTTTGCATCAGAGGCAAATTTCTGTCTGTAATTAATACACCAGCTAACCTCAAGAACTTGGCTAAAACTTACTAGCATCTTCAGAGGACCATATTTAATTTCTTGAGCTGCAAGTGCATGTTTGAACGGTGTAGGAGTTCTTGGAGAGCTTTCTAGGATTGACCTTTTGATAGCTGGAGTTCTAAAACTTTAAAGGGAAAACAAGGGTTGGTTCAGTATGAAAGAACATATGCCCTTTTACATCATTCTACCTATTAAATATAATATTTTTATACTGAATAAGCCCTATAATTGATACGCAATTGGATATGTGACTTAATCATATGTGTACTGTTAACAAAAAGATAACATATACATCACATATTTCCAAATATTTAAAAGTATTATATTCCCAAGACTAAGAGCATTAAAATATTCTTCATCTTTCTTTAGTGGTTCTGAAGATACACAGAGTGCCTCCAGGTCTTTCTAATGGCCATAAACATGGTAAAGGTTTGATGTCATTTACAAATAAATTTTATCTATTCATTAAAACAGGCTCATCACAGAAGACATAGGAAACCACCTTTTAAAATGTACTTATTGTAACAGGAAATAGTAAGAATGAATTTTTTTATTGATGTTCTCTGCCATTTCTTTGAATTGGTTAAGCCCTTTATTGAATATGTGGGAGGCATCACTCCTTGGCTTCTGATCATATAATATCCGTGGGGATTTTAGAAGCAGTCCTACCAACAGATAAATTTCAAAAAGGAAACATAAGATTAAAAAAATATGAACTAAGTACAGAACCATACCACTGTTATTCTGAATTTTGTAATCAGAGAGCAAAGGAGGAAATCTTGTCTTCGGTGAAGAAAGAAAAGCCTTACTGAGCAAACAGAAAAACTGAACAGAAAAATTATATAAGGACTACCTCTGTATGTATAGAACATTTTGAAGTGAGCTACAAAAAGTAATCTAGTTTATCCTCTGACTCGCCACCTCTAGGTAGTTGTCACATGTCCAAGACAGATATATTCAATGTGGGAATATACATGATTATGTACATTACAGGTAGATCAGTAAAATTATGTACATGTAAATGGATCAGACATTGGGGACTGTATTCCATTAATTAAATATAGGTAACTAAGGGGAAATAATTTTATTCTTGAACCAAGGACTTACATAGTATTTTCCTTTTGAGTTTTCACAGTCTGGTCTCTATGAAATGGTGTTGTAACAGTCAATTTGTGACCATTGAGAGGGGTAGAAGTTAAAGAAGGCATTTCCAAGTCTAAGTTTTCATGGTTACCAGAAGTGTTTAAGAACTAAATATGGGAAGAAAGGGAAAAAAATTACTTAGATTAAACAGTGATTCTTTATTCAGCCCAACTTAAAAACCACACCATGAAAACTAGCAAGTATGTTTTACTGACCCACTATGTAAGATAATAAAGATGTTAACAAGCACATAGCATTGGACAGGGTATTGTTTTATTTCATTTGAGCACCCGAGGTTCAGAATGTAATTTCCAAGAAATAAAATCTAGAGTCGTTGCTGAAAAACTTGCAAAATCCTAAGAAAAAATTTTCAATAAATGCCACTTGCCATTAAAGAGAATGAGATGCACTCTTTATTAAGATTATAAGCATTAAGGTGATTTTTTGGAAAGTAATTCTTGTTTTTCTTTCATGCTATTTTTTCTCTTTAATGATCCATGAATTATGATAGAAGATTTGCATTATGTGGAAAATTCTTGGATAGTAAGCTGTGTTTCTCAGAACACCATCATTCTGGGAAAATAGCAGGTGTTCCTCAAAAAGTTCCAAGATACAATAAATTTGGGATACATACATATATCATAATCTCCTCCTGAAATTCATAATGCACACCAATTCATTAAAAATTCTGATTGGTCCTGTAGTAAAGAGACCAATTTTAACTCTGACTTAGTGTTTCCCAAACTTATATATTTCAATTTTTTCTGGACCATCTATTAAAGTCTTGTAGAACTAATATTCTTCAGAACACAATTTGGAAGATACAAGCAAAAAACAAGATAATTATTTTGGTGGGTGCTTCATTTGTTCATATTTAGAGCTCTCCTTAAAATAAATTCAACAGACATAACTGGAAAAATGTTTGAAAGTGCCAAATTAACTATTAACTTCAATTATTCTCATAATTAAGGAATACAAGTCTCTGATAAGAATTATAATTTCCATGCCTTAAAAAAAATTCTATGAAAGGATATTTATGGCAAATACTGGGTTGATAACATATTATGGCACAACTCAAAAAGCCAATGTTGAGAAATTAAAATTAAAATGAAAGTTGCTTTCCTTAAGCATTTGTTCCTTATGCTTTTCCAAAACTTTTCCACATAAGGATGGATTGGAACCTTTAAAGTTTCGGGTTGCAACTCAAACAAATGCTCTCCAAATATAGTTTGGTTCCCTCCTCCCCTGGGTCAGTGAATCACAAAGTAATAAGTGAACAAATAGGAAGAAAATCTACTAAAGTTTTTAAGGAGAGGGAAGGGAGGGGAGAAAAGGAAGGGACCGAAATGTTAAACTCTAGTGTTGAAGGAAATAAAAACGCGTCCCATGCAGCTAACCATGTTTCAAACCACCAAAAGAAAGAGCGAGAATTATGACAAAATGATCAGTCAGCCTACAGACAGCTCAAACTTTGGGAAGCAGTATGACTTAGCAACAGCTAGATTCAACGATGGAACGAGATCAGTGAGGGCAACAGTAATTAGTCATTTGTTCCAAAGGATTAGTTTCTAGATTATTAAGGCTTGAGTATCTGCTGAAAATTAGTAATAGCTGTGTAGAAATCATGCTCTACCTGTGAAGGGGAGAAGGGTAGGCTTTTGACAGGGGAACGCTTGGGAGTTGAGCTGCTGACGCCAGCAAATAGGAAGGAGCTAGAGCCTCCAGTGGCTAAGGGGCTTGCCTGGCCGTGCTTTTTTCGAAGGATGACCAGTGGAACTGTGCCGTGCCTCGAAGGAGGTAAGGGCTTGAGCGGGTCAAGTGAACCCTCACTCAACTTGAGAGCGTTCACCCTTGTGCTAGGCTCTCCTGCAGGTCTATTCAGACTGCCCTCTCTTTGCTGAAGCTTTAGGGCTCTGCCTGCATGATGTTGGCTAGGTGAAAACTCTGCTTCTTCAAAGAATTCAAAACTGCTGAGATCACACCATGATGAAGAATCCTGAAACAATGTGGGAGGCACAGAACTCTGAGACAGTGTGTGCATGATATGTGCCATCACCTGAAACACAGCACTGAGAAAGAACACCGAATGCAGAGAAGACACCTGGCCCTCTTGAGAAATAGCGTCGGGATTGACAACTGCTCCAGCACACCGCACGGCAGGTCTACCATGCGGCCTCCAGGCTGGTCCTACGTGTGTGCGGCGGGGACCTCCAGGTATTGTCATTTGCATGCAATCCGAAGCAAAGAGAAAACCTCTTCTAGATGGCACATTTTGGCAACGTTCATCCCGTTTGATAGATATGCAGGTAAGTGCTTTTTAACCAACTGGGCAACAAAGGAAATGAACTGAACATCTGCTTTTTAGGTGCTAACCTCACGTTTGTTTCACTGAAGATGGTTGATCTCAGTGAACCAGTTGGGGCTGGTAATCAATCATCAATGTTTTGTGAAGAGAGCCACGTACCGCCGATGAACTCGCTACCACTCAAATACACGGAACGACTGCTTAAAGGTCTAAATAAACATAATTCTTAATGTGCGATCCAAAAGCAAAGCACGATTCTAGGGGCGCCTGGGTGGCTCATTCGGTTAAGCATCCGACTCTTGGTTTTGGCTCAGGTCATGATCTCATGGTTCGTGAGTTCAAGCCCTGCATCGGGTTCTGTGCTGACAGCATGGAGTCTGCTTGGGACTCTCTCTCTTCCTCTCACTCTCTGCCCCTCCTCTGCTCTCTCTCTCTCTCTCAAAATAAACAAATCAACTTAAAAAAATTAGAAAACAAAACTTAAAAACAAAAGCAAAGCACAATTCTAAAGAAACACAAAAAAGTAACAAAGTAAATACGTTAAAAATAACTCAAACAGTACTCCATAACCCAAGATCTACTTATAGGTCATCAACTTTACTATTTTAAAAAGTATGCATTTTGAAGGAAATGCGTGAAAAGCCACCTTTTATCTGCATAGCCTATGAAATCAGATCTTTGAAAAAACAGACACAAAGGCTAAAATCATACTTTTACATTCATACATGCTAATAACATGTTATTTGCCATAGAAAATGGTAATAATTTGAGAACTGGGTTTCCTAATTCACCATCAAAAACATGCACTTGCCTTAACAATTCTACTTACAGAATCTATAAATTGAAGTGTTTCTGCAAATTCTAAGAGGTTCTTAACATTATCCAGAATGGTGCCTTGGTGGACGATCATGCACCTTGCTGGAGAGGCACTTTCTTCAGGTAGGGAGCCAGGATCCACAGGCAGAGAGGGAGTGGAGTGGTGTTCTTCCAAACAGGAAACAGGTGCACTGTCTCCATGAGGTCTGGTGTGGTCAGCGATGGTGGTGCTGTGCCACCCGGGGTAGCTGCATGTGTGGTTCTGCGTCTAAGGAGTGGGGGGGTGAGGGGTGGGGGAATAAAGAAAGAGTAGGGAGAAGAAAGGGAGAAGGAACTTAGCAATGAAGTTGCACAAGGTATCAGATGCTGTTGGAGGAAAGATAAAAGTAGTTGCATCATCCAAAACTTGCGCCTATGAAACAGTCGTCAAGATGTTTCCTTTTATCGATGCAAGACCCTGCTTTTTAATAGTGGCATAGTCTGTCACCTATATGAACACCCTCACTGTCATCATTTTGCTAAAACTGCCAACAGAGAGACTGTGTCCTCAAGTGCCACTCTCCCATGGTCCATCTTAAAAGTCTAACATCATCTCCAAAAGGACCACACATGGTTGCTATGAACTAAGAATTGTCCTGTTCTCATTCTAACCTACAAAAAGGTCAGAGGACTCAAGAGTTAGAGTTGCTTCTCTCTGCATACGTTCTCATTGCTTCTATCCCTTTTTAATGTTACGGATTGCACTGATGCAGTGAAGGGCTGTCAAATCAACGTGGTTAGGAAAGCAGAAGGGCAAATTAACAGAAGTCTCCTTTCGGCATGACCATGCAACAAGAGAAATTGCAAAACATGAACTAGAGTTAAAAAGTGGTCGAACTAACATATGCACATAATCATCTTCTGATTTAACCCCAAAGACATGTATTCCTAAGAATACCCACTGGGTATCACATCTCTTTTATTCTCTTTGTTGCTGAACTAAATCTGTCACAAAGTACACGCTGATTTCTCAGTTTGCAGCCAATCACCAAAAAGATGTCAAAATTCAGTAATGGTCCACACGGCTTTCATGCATGCAAACAGAAGAGAGCAGCCGTGTTATTCACAGAGAGAGGATGTGTATCTTTTTCACAGGTATATACTGAACATGCTTCAAATCATATGTGAAATTAGAAAGTATGAAAATGTAGGTTAAGAAAAATAATAAAAGAAAAAAATCAAATGAGTAGGTATCATACAGATACATAACTTTGTAAATAAAAGCAGATTTTCATTCATTTATATCTGTTAGTCGGTCTTTGAATTAGTAACAGTCCTGGAAAAACAGGAAGATTGATGGTGATAATCATAAGTGGATATTGTGTTTCTATTGCCACTCAAAAGGGCTACTTTTAATTTAGTCAACACACATGGTGATACATTTTATCATGACTGCATTTTATTACAAGCAACTTCTGTTCAAACAGTGTTAATGAATGGGCATCTAGGCAGCTCAGTGGTTAATCTCCGACTTCAGCTCAGGTCATGATCTAGTGGTTCGTGAGTTCCAGCCCCATGTTGGGTTCTGTGTTGACAACTCAGAACCTGGAGCCTGCTTCAGGTTCTGTGTCTCTTTCTTTCTCCCTGCCCCTCCTCCACTCACTCTGTCTCTCTCTCAAAAATAAATAAACATTAAAAATTTTTTTTGAAACACTATTAATGGATCTACAGTCTTGATTAGTGTAACACTCAGAAGAGAAGGGAAAAGAGACAGGAGGGCACCGGGGTGAAGCTCTCCCCACATTCAAGCACCTGGTTGCATTCTTACCGGTAGCGCCTGCTGTCCTTTGAGCTCATTCTCAGTCGACATTAGGAGCAATTCTAATTCTTTTATTCGCTTTTCTTTCTCAGGGTCTTCATCATTATAGTGTCTCTGAAATTAAAAGTAAAGGAAGAAAAACAGAGAAGGGCCTGATTGAAGCTACTGCAGATACAATGGCTGTGGCCCGCAGTCATGAGGGGCCATACAGCCCAATGAGCCTCAGCGTGAGACTGGCACCAACGAAACGTGGCACAAAGCTCTGTGAGTGTCATTCCACACCTAAGGGAGCGATGTGAAATCTGAGGCTCGAGTGGGTGCTGACTGATGAGCTGGTTCAACTTATGACATCAGAGAATCAGAGAATTCCTGAGCAGGTTTAACTCTAGAAGCGAAGATTGGTAGCTTGCTGGCCAGAACTCTACCCACCCCTCTGCTACTCCCTTTTTTTTTTTTTTTTTTTTTTACATCAGTCAGTCAAGCGAAAATAAGTATTTACATGAAAGAAATAAAGCATGTCTTGAAAAAGTTGCTTTGAACAGCCAAAGGGTTTCTTTACGAAATGGTCTTCACATGATCTTACCTGAATGGCTGCAGCAGCTGGCTGAGGGACATTGACTATATTTACATGTAACGCTACAGGATATGGGACATGACTGGAGACCTAGATCAAAAAGGCAGACAAACAAAGGCCGAGTCATTCATGGTCACATACGCTTTAGGGGAATTGGCTTCCTCTAGGATTGAGAAAAAAAATACCGTACTAATAAAATTCACACATGCACAGAGGAAAAAAGAAACACAACAAAAAACCCTCTAGTTTGAAATTTTAGCCGGGCCTTTAAAAATAGCCAAATAAATAGCTTAAGCAACGTAAAGAGATTTGGAGTGCTCGTTGATCTTGACAAAAAAGTATCCCTTAATTAGAGAATAACACAATGAAAAATATAACCTAAAATATATTCATGAATGTATGAAAGAAGCTGTAATGGGAAAAACTGATGACTTAGTTGTTTATAATAGAAATATTTTTCTTGGAATAACTATTAGTTATAGTAAAGAGCACAGAACTGCCTATGATGGTTCACTCATCTGAGACTTCTCTGGAAAGTCTGTAGTCAAATGAATGATAGAACAGACAGAGAAGAATAAAAACTATTCAGGAATATGATTTGAATGTAACTTGCACACGGGCTCCATATTCTTGGCTAAGTTTCACCATCTATTACCGTTAGTTGTAAGATTCAAGTTCACTGATTTTATTCTTTATGCTTCGTATTTTTCTTTCCCCACCCATTCTGGACATTTCTTTCCCTAAATATAAATGTCTGGCAATCAGGAAGGCGTCACACTGATCCAAAGGAGGAGGAAAGAAGACATCAGAGAGTAGTGTCACAGAACTGCACCTGACTCGGAGTGAGAAGGTAAACACACGTGGAAGGAGCAAATTAAGACTTTTCTGCTAGATAGATCACTACCAGAATAGAAACTTTACAGAATCAAACTTGCTGCATTTCAGTGTCAAAGGATCTCTGCTTTAAATTTAATATGACATTCACTTTTCATTTTGGAAGAGAAAAACAAAAGCCCACAAATGCATCTTCATGACCCCATTCTTCTCCGGCGGGAACTTGTTAAGTGGATTTACATTCAAAAGCTAATCTGATCTGAAGCACTTCAGTTGGAATCCAAAAGCCTGGACTGCAGTCTGCCCTACGAGCTGTGAGCCTCTGCAGATTACTTAACATCCTGGCTTCCCAGCATACACCAGGGGTAACGATACCTCCCCCTATCTACCTCGAGGCTCTGAAGCGGGGTGATCACCTTTGTGGAAGCTCTTTGAAAAGTCAGCGACTGCGAGGTATTACTGTTACCTGGGGCTAACATAACCATCTCTTTCAGTAAACTAAATTCTCAGGAACGGCTTACGTTTTGCGCTTCAGAAATGTGGTAATAGGAATAATCATTGTTAACTGAAGTCTGGCCAGCTGGAGGGAGATGAGCTGAAGGTGGGGCATGAGCAAAACCCATCAAATGACTGTTCTTCTGAAAACTTGTGGCCACTGTTGGCGGGCTGGCTTTAGAAGACTCTTGCAGATAACCTTCCTGCTCGACCTTCCGACGCATTGTAGAATTCCAGTGGTTCTTGATAGCATTATCAGTTCTGCACAGAAATATATCATGTAAGAATTTTACAAAAAAACATTTTAATTCAGATTAGAGTTAATTGACAGAAAACTGTTTCCCACAGAGACCTCTTCTTTGGGTCTTTTGTTTTTTGTGTTTTCTTTTAAATTGTTTTAGTCTTCCCGACCTCTGAAAGTCATGCTGCCTCTATTATCTAATTGAAAATCCATAGATTTTCCTTCATTACACAAGATGGAATAAATGTGGATTTCGAGAAATCTTTAAATTTTGTAACTATTTTGTTTCCTTGATAAAAGAGAATTTTCGATACAAACCCTTCCTGTTTATTCTGAGTGTTCATGGTACAAGACTCTAATACAACTTAAAGATCCAACTATTCTGGAAAATTACTGGCTTAGTAGGGCCTACACACCCCAACAGGCACACAGTAAAGTTTGGTGAATGATAATGATGTCGCCACTGTCTCACTGTCCACTCTTTGTCTCGAATAGCACTAGCCAGAAATTTTGAGTAAAAAAAAAAAAAAAAAAAAGGGAAAAAGAAAAAAAGAAACTCCTCCCACCTTTTGACAGCCATCTCAAATTGTTCTATAACCAGAGGTGACAATGGAAAATGGGATCCAGAAGGGGAAAGATGCTACGTCCCCATATCAGTTCAAACTGAAAAGCATTTTCACTAAAGTCTTACAGTTCTCAGGAAAAGTTTCTCAATTCAAAAAAAAAAAAAAACGTTTTAGGCCTCCCTTTTACTATTTTGATGGGGGTGGGGGCATGTATGCTAAAGAAAGAGGAAGTTCAGTTGCCCCTTAAATTTTTACAAGAATCAACAGCATATTCTCAGGCCAGATGGGAGAAAAGGCCTTCTTTCCTCAATGTCTTGGATCCTGTAAGCTGATAGGGAGCCATGAGGGAGGCGGTGCTCTGGACCATCACCCAAGAACGCTACATAAACCATCAGAGCCATGGCCTTCTTTGAAGGTCCCTTTCTCCAATTCTGCTGCGTAAGAATATAATTTATTAAATATTTTCTTACATTGTTTATATAAGATTTATAATGAAGAGTATCTTCCAAATTAAAGAAAATGTGTCATAAACTGTTCAAGTGGGGAGAGTGCGACAAAAATGAGCTTCTAGAGATATCCTTCACGATGAGCTCATTTTTTGTGCCTTGTTCATTAACAAGAAAGCATAACACTGACATTATTTAAAAACCTGGAAGCAGTAGGATAATTCTAGAAATACTCTTATTTCTTTCTTTAAAAGAAAAAAACTAAGCCAAGTGGTATAATGAAATGAATGCTGGTATCAGGAAAATGATAGCTGAGATCCTTCTGGTCACTTAACCAGCTGTATGAACTCAGACCAGAGACAAATTGTCTATCCTCAGTTTGCTTCTCTGTGTTTAGAGTTCTACAGTTTACAAAGTGCTTTGACAATCATTTTATTCGATACAAACATTGGCCCTGTGAAGTAGGCTATTATTTATTTTGCAAATGGGGCAACTGAAGCTGAGGAGAGTTCAATGACTCGGCCCATAGCTCACTGTTGGATGGATTCTGGAAGTCCCCAACCAGATAAACTCTAAGAGCTCCTCCAGTTTTAAAACCTATGGATCTGGCATATCTAATGAAACACTTACAGTCATGGGAATGTAATTCACTCGCTATACATTTAAAACAAGATGTTCAATACCCACTCCCTCATTCTTCCCAATCAATATATTTTTTGACATATTATTACCGTCCAGGCAGTAGCTTTGCGATTTCTGCCCATCTGTTCCCCAGTCTCTTGTGTGCCTGGTAAATAATTCTGTCTTCCTCTTCTGTCCAGGAGGTTTTCTTAACTTCTGGATTCAAATGGTTATGCCACCTCTCCCTACATTGTTTTCCAATTCTCCCTTTTAAGTGCTTGGCAATAACAGACCAACGTTTCGGACCGTATTTCTGTACAAGCTCTATCACCTTCAGATAAACACACAAAAATAACCTATGTTTTAATGTTATGTAATGACTCAGTGTAATCATTCTTCAGTGTTACAAGATCTTTAGAAAGGGTCTAAAACTCTGCTTTCATTCATTGGAAATACGGGAATAGAGTCCTCTGCTTCCTGTTTGTACACTTTACCTGTTTCTTCAAGTTGGGAAACATTTAATTAAGATGTCTGGGGAATATTCTTAACTGTGATTCGCACACCAATGAGGAAAGAACTTACTCTCTGATCTTCTTCTTTGGTCCAAGGCCCCTTGATGAGCTCAGGGTTTAGTACTTTCTGCCATCGGTGCTGGCACTGCACATCTGTTCGATTCTAGACAAATAATAAAGTATGCACTGTCATATAGATATGATGCGATAAGCACATGAAGACTTGGTTATTATATGAATCATACACAGACAATATACAGGAAACACGTTCAGGAACATTTTAGGGCATGTTTGGAGAGCCTACCTATCCCTCATTGCTTACAGCTAACAAACATACAAAGAATATATCAAAATTGGATCTAAAATTAGAAGCTCTACCTGTTAAGTGAAATAATCCTGCCATGCGAACTGAAGGACCATCATATCGTACACATGGCTGTCGATTTAACTCAACCTTAACTTCAGCATGTGGAAGTGCCTCTATGAACTAAGACTTGTTAGCGATTCCACATGAAGGTTGGGCTTCCATGGAAACCTACTCTAAATGGTTAAAGTTTGCCTCCCATTCAACCTAAGAGATGCACTTCAGTTTAGGGCCTCAAGTATTAATACTGCAGAACAAAAATCAATAAAGATAGGATGAGAGAGTATAATCTTATAAGAGAGTATAATCTTATAAGAAAAAAAAAAGACAGATATGTAACTAACTAATAGAAGGCAGAATTTGATTCATATGCAAGAAGAAACCAAAGCAAGATTATATTGGGCTGAGAGCAGAAGCTTTTCCTCGGGAGCAGAAATTATGTTTCCTTAGGAGGTGTCTGCAAAAGCTCTTGATAGGGACTTTGAAGGATGGATGGAACATTCTAGGAGGTGGCATCACCAAGGACAAAAGCCCAAAGGAGGTAAAGCAGAAATTAATTCAACCAAACCTGCTGACAGAGAGGAAGTAGGAAAGTGAACCGGAGCTGTATGCTGGAGCCGTGTGGAAGGGTCCCTATGTGCCAGGTGTAGGCAGTGTACTTAATTTGTGAGACTATATATGTTACTGCTGTTGATTTTGAAAGGATACAGCTGCATCTTAGGAGGCTCCATCTGCCAACAGTGGTTGGGGTGGATGACAAAAGTGGAAAGCTACAAATAGAAAAGCCAGTGAGGAAGCCACCATAATTGTCCAGAGAAGAGGGAAGGGGGCAATTCTGTAGAGCAACAAGGAGGATGGAGACAAGGGACTGACTGACAAAGGAATTTCAGATTCCTCAGTCACTGCTTAGACGTAGGGGATGGGAAGTGGAATAAATCAAAACGGAGTCCAAAATTTTCAGCCAGGATACCAAAAGTATGGCTACTGAAATAAACAGGAAATTCAAAAAAGCTAACTTGGAAATACCATGAGTTCAGTCATCCTAATGTACACAAGTCATCAAAATGCTAATTTATATCACCCAAATAAATAAAAAGATTAAAATATAAACCATAAGTTATGGTTGAGGCAGTTCTCCCCCTGATTCTTGTATATGAGCAAATGTGTAATGTCTTAATACCCTCTCTCCGAATATCTTATTTAAATCATGGGGAGAAGATTTCCTTTCATAGAAGAAAAAATTACGAACTCACCGGGAGATAATTGGCAATAACTTTCCAGTCATCCGTTCCATTCTGCTCCACCAGCTTCTTCAGTTTTTCATCCTAAGACATTTAAAGTTAATCCTAGGATATCATTCATTTACTGTATAACTTTGCTCTAATGAGAGTAAAAGGGAACCAATCCAATAATCCAATCCAGGAAAAAAAAAAACACCTCAAAAATATCCAAATACAACAGATATTAATCTAATATACTGGTTTAGAGCATAGATTTATTTAGAGTCAAACAGACCAGAGTTTAAAACTTGACTTTAAGCTACTGACTAGTTACATACACTTGGGGATATCATTTGACTTTTTTGGGCCTCAATACCGTCATCTACGCAGTAGCAATGCTGATGTCGAGGTAGTTATTTGGGGATTACGTGAAGTAGCTACGCGAAACATTTAGTACAATGCCTGGCTCACTGAATGTCTAGTATATGATAACTGTTCAAAGTTTTACTTGATAGGAAAAAGTTATGAACCCAAATGTTAGAGTCAATAGATATTCAACTATGGCAACAAACAGGATCTTGAGTAAGAACCAGTTCAATTTCTTATTTTAACATCTCCTTAGTTCAACCTCTTTCATGCAAACAACAGAAGATCACTTTTTAATTACATTTGAAGGCATTTATAATGTAAGAAAGTAATTGCATTTTTGTATCAACATAGTCATAATTTAAATGAGGCCAAACTTGTTAGAACACAGAAGCCACCACACGTCAGGGAGAAATCTTTCAGTTCACAAGTGTCTTCCTAAGCATGTTCCTTCAAGTAAAAAAGAACCCCCACCTTTCTGCAAAGGTAACTTTCACACACACTGTGAGTCCCAAGAAGGACACAGACACAGGGATTAGGAAACCAGTGTTAACAACAGAACTTCTATAGCTCTCAGGATCATCTGAGAGCACAACCTCCATAGGTAAACTATGCATTTCCTAGGGACCTCCCTAGCAATCCTACCAGAGCCTCTCAACAGGAACTCTGGTAAGTGAAGTGGGGTGGAATGAAACTGAAGAAGAATCAATACCATTTAATCTAACATAAAATCCTCTGCAATCAGTCGCAAAAGTTTTTGAAAACTTTGAAGAAAAAGTAACTTTCCCCGTACATTAATAATTTTGCTCCTTAAGTGTTTTCCCATTTCTACAAAGATCAAGCTTTTGATAAGCTAGCAGAAAGAGAAAGGTGGAAGGAAGACACATCTCCATCCATCATTGCACACTGTTAGAACAGACATTCATGCATAATCCATTATGACAAGACAGGAGTATTATGTTTCATACTTTTGTTTTGTTTTTGGACATAGCAATTCATTCACTTGTACAGAGAATACTTACTACCATCCCACTTTGTATCAAGCAATTCTGGGCTCAGGGAACACGGAAACGAACAGACGTTTAGCCCTGCCCTCGGTAGGTTTGTAGTCAGCCTACTGGGGGAGGCACACGTCACAGCAGCAGTGAGGACGAATGTGTAGCCAATGCCTGGAGGATGCATCTAACCTGCCTGGGGAAGCCAGGGATGGCCTCACTGAAGAGGTGATGTCTTCACAGGTGATGAAGAAGGAGTAAGAAGTTGTGCAGAAGGGCAAGAGCAGAAAAGGTAGAGAGAAACACAGATGAAACATACACTGAGGACGGGAAATTCAAAGAACTACAAAGAGTTTGGAAGAGGATTGTATGGCGTACGCGTGGGGAGTGCTGCGAGTTCAGCATGGTGCATAGGCTCATGCTAATGAGTTTGAGCACCTGTAGTTTAGCTGTAACATTTTCTTCATAAATTGACACACTCTAGGTTTGTCCCATGTTTTGATAACATGATTATTTACCTCTTCCCTGGTCCACCTAGTTTTCCCCAAGTGACGCTTTCCAGACTTGGGAAGCAGTCCATCATAGTCATGATCACACATCTCAATGTCTTCGTCATCCTCGTCACTGCTGTATATGCTGCAGAAATAAAAAATGGGCAGACGGGGACTGAAACCAGAAGACTTAAAACTATTGGATTACAAAACTTACACGAAAACTCAATCTTTTCAAAGGTTACGAAGATAAAAGTTTGAAAACTCGCACAACAAGATTGCTTTCTTCATTCTGTTGCTCTAGTATTGTAAACTGGTTCTGCTGTTATTGGTATCCACAGATACGGCAAAGGACCTGGAACTTTCTTATTGCTCTGCATGTTTAAACCTGCTGTGACTGTCAGCCCAGTGACAAGTTACACATTTGGCAACCTTCCAACCAATGGAGGTTTAAGTTTAAAACTTAATGTTAAGGACAATCAGAGAAACAAGAGCCTATGTCCTTTACATAAGTACACACTCAAAATCTTTGGCATGTACCACATCATTTAAATAATATTTCTCCAATAAAATAAACAACTCAATTATGCTACTCCAGTGGTGCTGGTGTTTTATTGGGAGAAAAAAAAATTCAAGAAGTAATACACCCAACAATACAATTATAGTCATCCCTTAAAGATTAGAAGATTAAGAGAATGTAAGAGGAAAGGATTTAAAAAACCTGAGGAAGGATAAGGCCATCAAGTGATCAGACGGCTTCATACCCAGCATTAAAATATCCAACAGCCCCAAACTCCAGCACAGTTGATCCAACCTGTGGCTGTGATTACAATACTGTTTCCTAAGTAACTAAATGAATAATTAGGCCACTTGGTAGTCAGACTCTTACTGACTTTTTTGTTTTGTTTTGTTTTTTTTCTATTTCTGACTGAACGGTATTTGAAACCTCTTAAGATGTACCTGATTCAAAACTGAGGGATTCCCCCAGATGGCTTTAAAAAGAATGCATTAGTGTTTTGAAGAGAGCTTTTGTTTTACCTAGTAGACAAAATTATGAATTTTGATGACTTTTGAAATAATTCTACACTTCAGGTTTATTAATCACATACTAAATAGATGGCAGTAATGTTACAGCCAGTAAAAGTTACAGTTTACTTTTACCTATAATTTCACTTATACAACGTATGACGTGCTATCTTAAATTGTATCTTACTTAAGAAATGAATGTAACACAAACATATCCTAAATATCTTAAATTATACTATCCTAGAAACTTCAGTAAAATTTTCCATTGTAATATTGAGAAATCCACCAAACTGAGAACGATAAAAATGTTGCTATAAAGCAGCATCATGATGCAAATTATTATTTTTAAAAAGGAAATTTATATTTATATCAGGTTTTGTCCTCGCAAACTAACTTACAAGTATAGATATAACACAAGTGCACGATATATACACAATATGTATAATTCATACATATAGAATACAGGTATATAATATATACAAATATATATACCCTTACAAGTCAAGCAAAAGTGCTTTCCAAAAATCCTGAATGTGAGGTTCTCATAATTTAAAACTATCATTTTGAGAAACAATCTGAAAGTCTAGGATGCATGGTGACAAGTAGGCTGTGATCCAAACTCCAAATGCCACTACAAAAGAGAGCTGTGTTTATAATCTATAGTCAATTTTTGTTTAGTGTCTATTCTTTTAAACAAGAGTCTACTCCTGTTCCCCACTGTCAACAAGAGGCTCTAAACAGTCTCTGATTAATAAATGCAACAGTTTCCCTTTAAAAAATCCCACAAGCAGCAGAAGATGAAAAAAAAAATATTTTCCCAGAGCTGTAGGTCAGCATCTTTCAAAAGGGTCATAGGGAACTCCTTGAAAAGCTCCCAAATGAAGTGGCCCCCTTATAAAATATCAGGAATACCAGGAAAACCAGGGTAGTCTGAACAAGGAGTCACAGATTCCATCTACTTTAAAGTGTTAGGTTTGGTTAAATCTGGAGATCACATTTTCAGAGGTGAGAACTACATTTTCCAAATAGTAATTGGGCATCTTTCTCTTGGAAACAGCTCACCTCTCGGGAACAAGCAACAAATACCGCCGCCCATAGGGGGCAGCCAATGTCAGGTGAGAGCGGGTAGGCACCAAACAGGACCAGGGGTCTGGAGGCAACGGTGCCAGTCCCAGTTCTGCCTCCACCTCCCTGCATGACTCGGACAAATCACTTCCTCTCTCTCAGGACCTCAGTTCCTCGCCTATACCTAAGGACTTGGATTCTATTAGGAAGGTACTTTCCAGTGCTAATAAATGCTGATTTCAGATATTCCCTGCTTCTTACAAATTCAGCACAGAGGCAGAGATGTGCAAAACCGAAGTCCTGAGGGGAAATGTGGTGTGGAACTTCCGTAGGTCCTGAAGAGGCCACAAGGGCAGCAGGGAGAACCCAGGGCGGCCCACAGTCCGCTCCTGGGTCCATCAGCAGGTTGGGAACCCGGGCTGGCTTTTAAGCTCTGCATGCGATGTCCTTGCTCTAAGTTGTCCTGGTAGGCTAAGTAGCACGGTTAATTTCTACTAAGGACTTGAAATAACTTTTCCTTTATCTGCTCAGACCCAACAGTCAGAGGACTTTCAAAGGCTGATTTCAGGCTTGATGCACTTGACTCCCCACCTGCTAGACCTGGTGTGGTTACAAGAGTACAACTATGAATATTACATTCTGTCAAGGAAACAAACCGTGCAAAGAAACGAAAAAGAAAAGAGGTGCTGGGGGTTGGGAAGAGGGAGGGGAGTGGGAGGAAGTGCCTTGTGGCCGCTACTGTGATTCTAGAAAAGGGGTTCAGACTCATTTCGCTGACCTGGTTAATAATCCCTGCCGAGTTGACTCTCGCCCTGCAAGAAACGGCTTCGAGCCCGCAGCCGGGTTTCTCTTCCCCCTGAGGCAGGTTCAAGGCTCCCGCCCCTCCAGGCCGCCACCCTTCTCCGCTACCTGGGAGCTGCAAGGAACCTGCGCGGCCCCGCCCCACCCGCCCAGCGGAGATCGCGGGGCGCGGAGCCTCCACCGCGCCGCCTCCTCCCAGCACCCCTTCCCAGCTTCCTTCTTCTCCTACTCCTAGTTTCTGCTCTCAGAAAGAAAAAAAGAAAAGAAAAAATATAGGTGCCTTGGCTGTTCTGCTGTTAAGTCCCAAAGGCGAAGGTGAAACCACTTCAAGGGCAGTACCCCCGCCCCGCGTGGCGGGGCCTTAGGCGAGGCGTAGGGAGCCCAGGGGCCCTCCAGGTGGCCTCCCATTTTCTCCCGCGCCCAGCCATGCCTAGGCGCTGCTTCCCGCCTGGCCAGACTCGACCCGAGGGTGCTGGGGCAGGGCCCACACCCACGCTGTTTGCAACTTCCCAGGCGCTGCGCGGGGACGAGCGACAGCCGGTTCAAAAACAAATAAGTACCAGAAAAACAAACAACCCGAAGGAAAAGAGGTTGGATTTGCTTTGCCCCCACGAGCTAACACCAAGAAGCTCAGAGCGAGGGTCTGCCCATCACCCCTCGTCTGCCCGGGAGACCTAAGACCGCGGGAGCAGGGCGTGGGGAGGCGCGGCAACCTCAGCCGCGTCCACGTGTGCGCGCCGCGCCCGGACCTCTAGCCCCAACGAAGAGGCCGCGGGGATTGCGTCCCGGTTGCGCGGCAGCGGCCTTGGGTGCTGCCCGCCTCTGTCCTTCCCCGTTGAGTGGCAACCGCGACGGCCGCTGAGCTTGTCCCCGCACCCGGCGGCTCGCTGGGAGCTCCGGCGCGTCCAGTCCCCCTAGAGACCAGGGGAAGCGGGAGTGCCGGCGACTGACAGTTCGGACGAGTATTTCCCTCCTCCTCCTCCTCTCCCTCTTCCCCTCCGCGCGGCCGCACTGTTAGCGGACTTCACCCATCGTCCCGGCGAGCCTCCCCAAGTGCGGGGACATGTGCGGCGCGGACTCGTGTGCGTGTAAAGTGTTTGCATAAGAAGTAAAAGCCTGCCAGAGTACAATGATTAGAGCCTTCAAAACCTTGGCTTAAAGCAGTTTGCAAATGTAGCGACCCTTTTCCTCCCCAAAATCTTTCCAGCCGCCTGTCAGCTGCCGCTCTGCTTCGCCTCCATAAAGAATGAATGAAATTTAAAGGAACTACCTGCAGCTACTAAACAATCCGGCATTTTCCCTATATCTGCCATATGCTCTGCACTTCCAAGTCCAAACATAACGCAATGCATCAAGCAATTACGCAGCGACTCTCTCGCCGACGCCCGCGGCATCAAGCCAGGGACCTAGTGGGCTCCCCGGGGTTGGGTGGGCACCGCTCTGCCCCAGGCTGGAACGTGCTGCTTTTTTGCCCCCTAAAGAGAAATGGGTCCCCGTGCAACTTGCAAAATGAGCCTCAGGGCATGCTTCCTGACGCCCTGACATATTTCCCGAATAGGTTCTCCCATTCATCAGTTGCACGAGCGGCTTCTGCCCAGGCAGAGGTTCTAGGTCCTCGCAGGATCTGACAGCCCCGCAGGAGATCCGGGAACTCATTCCCACCTGCTCTCCGAGCAACCGGTGCGCCGCGCGCCCCCGCCCGCGGCCGCCCGCCCGGGCTCCCCGTTACCTGTGTCGGGGTCTCCGGGCCATGGCGCGGCGGGCGCGGGGCGCAGCTGGGAGCCGCGGGAACCGCACGGGGCTGCCGCCTCCCGCTGCCCGCCGCCTGCCTGCGTCCCTCCCCGGCTGCGCAGCGGCGTTCCGCACCGCCGGGGCGAAGTTTCTCAGGAGAGAGAGGAGGAGGAGGAGGAGGAGGTCGCGGAGGAGGAGGAGGAGAAGGAGGAGGAGGAAACAGGTTGATATTAAAATGTAAACTCTGTAAACAGAGATGCCATCAAACAAAGAGCTTTGGACACTCCCCCTCCCGCCAAATCTGGCGCCCCTGCAGTGCGCACGCGCCCTGCCCGCCGCCTCCGCGGTCGCCTTGGCTGCCGCCCGCCGGGCTGCTGGGCCGGCGGGGCTGCCGCTTCCCCTCGGCTCTCGCGCCGTCGCGCTGCGCCTGGCGCGCCGCGAGGCCGGGGAGGCGCGCGGGCGGGGAGCCCGGGGCCGGGGAGGGGCGGCCGGGGGCCGCCGAGGCGCCTTTTCTTGCGCAAACCCCGCTCCCGGGCCCCGGCCGCGCGGGCCAGAGCTACGTCCCGCTCCTGCCGCCTTCCCTCCTCGGCTGCCGCGCCACCGTCGCCCCACTCGGCGTGCTCCGGGCGCCAGCGCCCGAGCTCGCCGGGCTCTGACTCACTGCCGTGGGGGCGGCGAGGGCCGGGGGGAGGGAGACGCTCCCGCATTCGGGATTGGATTTGGGGCAGGGTGTAAAACTCAGTTCTTTGCAGATGGGGGAATGGGGGGGGGTGTAGTAGGGGACACGAGCATGTATTTTCATAGGACGTTTGGCTGTGTGCGTGTGTGTGGTTTTTAAGATAACATCTCTAATTTAACTTGTTAGTGACAAAGGACACTTAAATACGAGCCGGGCTGCGGCTATCACCCCTCCATATGGGGCATCCGGGCGGAGCTTTTACTTCTTTCCCAGCTCTGGAGCCCACACGCCACCTCCGTATTGTCACTAGCACTTCACTCTCACCCGGGCACACGCCCGGCCCCACCCACCCTGCCCGGCCCAGGCGGCGCCCACCAC
Organism: Panthera pardus; assembly: GCF_024362965.1. NCBI lineage: Eukaryota > Metazoa > Chordata > Mammalia > Carnivora > Felidae > Panthera > Panthera pardus. Next base: position 29,980,024 of record NW_026526732.1, read on the forward strand.
ACACCTCTGCCCGCCCCCCCCCCCCCCGCACCACCTGTACAGCGCGCCCTGGATTACACACCTGCAAAATCCACGGGGTTCCAAACCGCCCAACCCTAGCAGAACTCAGGAAGCCCCACGTGTGCTTGCGTGGTTTTAAAAGTTAAGCGGTTTGGGACACGGAGGTCGGCAGCCATGCTTAGCGTAGTTTGGGGACTCTGTTTTCCGAGATCAAAATCACTGAGGACTTTTGTGTGCATTTCACTAGGGACTCCTGAAGAAATCAAGGGAGAAGATGAGTGCTGAATTTATAAGGATTGATGGTTGGGGGATTTTAGGGGAGTTTTAGTTTTACTTCCGTTTATAGACTCGTACCATTGGGGATTTTTTTTTTTCATTCTCTGTACACACTAATTTATTTTTCCTTTAATCTTATAGAAGTTTGAGACTTCTGCTGACTGGGTTTGTGGGTGTCCCATGTGCCCCGGCAGTTTAAACTTAGCTCAGAAAGCATTTTTCTTACTAAAAAAGCAGTTTTTTACAGAAATGAGTCATAATTTTATTAAATGGTGAAGCATGCTAGGTTTCAATACTTTATCTGGTGTTTTAAACTTTGTTTCTTAAAAATTGTAATATAGTTTAAATCCTTATCAGAAAATGTTAGTTCCTAGCAAGGTTTTAACATTACTTTCTTCGTGAGAAAAATAAATAACAATGAAACAGTATTGTGAGATAGCTCACAATTCTGAAAGACAAGTCAGGTGCAAGTTAATATATTTTTAAAGCGAATATTTATTTGTAGATTCTATAGTAAAGTTTCTTTCTACACATCAAAAATAAAAATAAAAAATTAGAACAAACATATGGAAATCATTCGGAAAGGAATTGTCTGTGTCTTTGGGATTACTTTATGAATCTGATTCCCAAAAGCTGAGCCTCTTTGGCACAGAGTAAAAGAACACTTCTCCAAATGAGTTCACAACCTGTTTCCCAAGATTCTGAGGAGGTGCAATTGCTCTGTGATTCTTAAACTCCTTTTAGGAGAAAGGTATCAAATTCAATTTTATTCCATTTGTTCGCTTTGTGCATCATTTTCCTTTTTAAAAATTTTTTATTTATGTATTTATTTATTTTAACATTTACTTCTTTTCGAGAGACAGAGAAAGACAGAGCATGAGCTGGGGAGGGGCAGAGGGAGAAAGTCGCAGAATCCAAAGCAGGCTCCAGGCTCTGAGCTGTCAGCACAGAGCCAGAAAGGAGGGGGTGGGGCTCGAACCCAGGAACTGTGAGATCGTGACCTGACCCCAAGTGGGACACTTAACCAACTGAGCCACCCAGACGCCCCTGTGCATCATTTTTCTATGTGTTTTGAGAGTTTATTATATTTTCATTCCCTAGACATTTGGGGACGTACATTTTTTTACTCATAGGTGTACCATAAGACAAGCGTAGGCCAGTAAAGAGTATACCTGCAGTGATTCTTAATAGGCTGATTTGGCATATTTTGCCACCTGGTAAGTATATGGAAGGCGAGAGTCAAATAGAGTTATCATAAACTCTCATATAGATGAAAATATATTTTCAGAGCCATTATGGAATGTTCACTGCAAGTAAACATTTCCCCCCTCTACTTATAATGATTACAAATGCAGTTTTAGATGAGAACTTTATATATTTCATCACTCTTAAAAAAAAAAATTAAGATCTGCTACATCAGTTGTTTTAGCTGTGGCTGAGCTGGGATAGGGCTAAATTCATTTACAGCCTTGTATTTGCATTGCGTTAGACCGAGCTCAGCAAACTTTTCTGCAAAAGACCAGAAAGTAAATATTTTAGACTTTGTGGGCTATGTTGTGTGTTCTTCTTTTCTTTCCCCCTCCTCCTCTTCTTCCTCCTCCTCTTTCTTTTACAATTTTTTGAAAATGTAAAATCGTGTTTAGCTTGAAGGCCATATCCAGCCTGCAGGCCATTCTTGGCCAACACTAGAACAGTGATCTTTAATCTTTAGTGTGTATCAGAAACATTCAGTGTTCCCATGAAAAATATTCAGTCCTAGGCAGTGCCCCTAGAGGCTAGGTCTGAGGGAGGGCCTAGGAATCTGCACTTTAAACAAGTACCCAAGTGGTTATGAAACCCAAGTGGTTTTCATAAGAGTGGTTTCTTTCTTTTTTATTTTTTTTTAAATTTTTAATGTTTCCTTATTTTGAGAGAGAGAGAGAGAGAGAACAAGCAGGGGAGGGACAGAGAGAGAAGGGGACAGAGGATCCGAAGCAGGCTCTGGGATGACAGCTGATTTGGGGCCCAAACTCACAAACCGTGAGATCATGACCTGAGCTGAAGTCTGACACTTAATGGACTGAGCCACCCAGCACCCCCAGAAGTGGTTTCTAGACTACTCATTGACAGTCTTGGATCAAAATCCAGAGAGAGGACAGGAGGTTCAATACACCTTTACCTTTGCCAGATGTTTCTCACCACCTTCTTCCACCTCATTCTCTTTCACCTCTCCTGGGCTAAGGATTCGGTCCCTCTCTAATCCAGAATAATTTAAGTCCATGAGAAAGTTGGTGCCAGTGACCGCAGGGCTGTGGCAGCCTATTCTTTCTTCCTTTACTGCTAAACTTCAGCTTCAGATCTGAAACTTGAAAGAATCATTTATCACTTGCTGACCATGATTAGGATTCTCCTCCTCGAGAAAGCAAGCATTTAAAGCATTTTGTTTTACACTAAACATCTGGGAATGGCTGAAGGAAGAAAGATGGGTAATAGGTATACATTTCAGCTTTTTTTTTTTTGCTTCTGACTGCTGAGAAATCCTGAGCCTGTGGTGGATCTTTAGCAGCTGTGGTCAGTGTCCCAAAGAGGAATGAGGCTTATCAATGGTGGTGACAAACCAGGCTTCTGGGGCTCCATGTCTCCACCTCCCCCCTTTCCTCACGGTCTCAACACGTTTTCCTTTAGAGCACTAAGAGGGAGAGAATTACAGCAAACACCAAATGGTTAAAATGCAGACAATTCTTGATCATTTCACTTAATGAATGACAGCTGCAGCATGTATAATTGAAATCCACAGGTTTGAGGAAAAAACCTCACGTCTGCTCACAGCAAAGCTTCTAGTAATAACAACAGGGGGGTGCTACTTTAGTGCAATTTGTTTCATAGGGCATCTATATTAAATAGTGCCCAAATACACTTTTATCTTTAAATGATTTCTGGGTTTGGCACTTCCCTGGGCGTTTCCACCCTCCAGATTCTCATAAACTTATATATTTCTCTGACAAACAACCTGCGTACTTTCATTGCCATCTGAACTGAGTCTTGAATAAAAGATACAAGCTTTTCGATGATGAGGGAAGGGCATTCCAGAGGAAGAGAAAACTGAGCGAAAGCACACAATCAGGAATCACAAGGCATATTCCAAGTACAGGGAACAAGGAGCTGTCCAGATCACCTGGGGCACTGAGAGCTTTGAAGGTCAGATTAGAGCATGCATGCTTTGAATGGAAGAGCTACATTTTCAGAGCTGTGTCATTGGAGGATTAATCTAGTACTATGATCAGATAGACTGTAGTCAGAAGAAGATGAAGGGGAAGAGTTCAGTTAATTGGTCCGGACTAGGACAGGAACCCTAACTGGAAAGAAAAGGAGGGGGCAGATCAGAAGATCATTGCACAGGCAGAACCTTCAAAACTTAGCAACTGATTGGGTGGCTATTGGAGGCAGCATTCACAGAAATAGGGAAGTCGAGAGGGGAAGAGAAGTGTGCATTATGGAGATTCAAAGAGGAAAGTGAGTTTAGATTTCAGTATGTTAAGTTTGAGGTTTCTCATGGAAGAGATTCAGCTATAATTGTTCAGCAGGTGGCAGAGACTGTGGGACCAGGGCCTGCCGGCGAGCTCAGGCAAAATTCTGTGAGCCAGCTCTTAGACACAGACATGATTACTAATTAAATTTTATAAACCTACAATTAAATATACTGTATTTCTTTTTTAATTTTTATGTATTCGTTTTGAAAGAGAGAGAGAGAGAAAGCATGAGAAGGAAAAGAGAAGAGAGAGAGAGAAAGCATGAGAAGGAAAAGAGTAGAAAGAGAGAAAGAGAGAGAGAGAGAGAGAGAGAGAGAGAGAGAGAAAATCCCAAGGAGGATCCACGCTGTGGACTCATAATCTCCTAATTATTTTCCTACAGTCACTAGCGTGTATGCTCTGGAGGTTATTTTCTCTGTTACATACGCAGGATGGAAATACTATGTAACGTATACTAATGTGCATATCTTCCCAATTTTGTGTTCGGCAAAGTCACATGGGAGCTGGGATTGGCTATGGTTGGAGTATTTATACCACAAAAAGAAAATGCTACAAGTAAGGGCTCCTCAACCCCCAGAAAACCTGTTGTTAAACATTTACCAGGGCGACACTGGATACATCCTACATTTAAGAGCTATCTGCATGAAGGCAATAGTTGCACTGTATCATGGATTTGCTAATGTGAATTTGTATAGAGAGATGGCCAAGGGAAAGTCTTTGGAGAAGTTAAAAAATGAGGTTGAGACTGAGTGTAGGGGACTAGATGCAGAGACCTGTTGGAAAATTCCTTATTTTTAGACATGCATCAATAAATGTTTTTGTCTTTTCTTCTTTTGATAGAATTCTGTATTTTGTCAACCGATTATAGAAGGTTTTCGTTTACTTTGAGAAAAAATATTTATTGGGCAGTGGCTTTCAAACATTTTTGACTTCGACTCACAGAAACCCATTTAACATCCCAACACACACACACACACACACACACACACACACACACACACACGCATTGCCACTTAGAACGAAAAAATTTCCTAAAACAATATTCACCTCATTCTACCAACCATGCAATCTGATCTATTCTATTCTATTCTATTCTATTCTATTCCATCTCATCCCATCCCATCCCATCCTATCCAATTCTAAATACATTTTGGTCATGGACCCTGCCTTGTTTTTTTGCCCTGCTTATGGGAAGTGAACCCGAGTTTGAAAAATGCGGATGAGAGGGATGAAGGCCTTACCTCCTTCTGCTTTAGGAAATTGGTAACTTTTTCCCCAAGTGATAGTCCTATCTGTTCCAAGCTTTGAGGAAAAGTCCTAAAAACCAGTTTAAAGAAGTCATTTTTCTCCCGTATCTTCTCACAACTGTTTTAGCCAATTCCTCCTCCTTCTCTACACTTCCCCCACATATGTTATAAAAGTAAAACAGCAGATTTCAAAGTCAGTCAACAAAATAGCAAGCTTTTATTAATAGAAATCTTAACAAAAACACCAACAAAACAGTGTAACACCTACAGGCTTGCTGGAGTAACTAAGTAACAACGTATCCAAGCCAGGTTCATTGGATGTACAGGCAGAACACAACCTTTCTGGGCCTCCTATTCCAAACTTCCCAAATGTGGAGATTGAAGTAGCAAGCTTTAAACTATTTCCAGGGGCGCCTGGGTGGCTTAGTTGGTTGAGCCACGGACCCTTGATTTCAGCTCCGGTCATGATCCGAGGGTGGCGGGGTCGGTCCCCAAGTGGGCTCTGTGCTGAGTGTGGAACCTGCTTAATATTTTATCTCTCCCTCTGCCCCTCTCCCCAGCTCACGCTCTTTCTGTCTCTGAAATTAAAAAAGAAAGTACTTCCAGTCCTTAATACTCTGTTTCTCCCTAAAATACTTGGGCCTCCCATTTTACCTCTATATACTTTACAGTGTTTCCACAGTTCTTTTCTTTTCTTTTGGTAAACACATGGAGAGTATTTACTTGGTGTTGGGCACTGCGCTAGGCATGGGCTTGCAGACAGAAGAGGGCCTTTGCTCAAGAAATCTTGCACATTCAGGGCCTCATTTCCATGCTGGTTGTCACCACCCCCTTCTAGATTATCATGACTTCAGCATAAACTAGCACGGACACCCTTTCACTAATGTTCTCCTCTCTGAGCTCCTTCTCCCCAACAGACCTACTCTCACCTCACTCCCCACAAGCTCACTGTAACCCCTTTTGGCGATTTAGTCATATATTTAAAAATCCTTCACTGGCCCCTGATGTTGGAAAGATAAGATCTGAACTCCTTAACTTGGCATTTTCTGTCTTGAGCTTGCTTTGGCTTCTGTGCCTACACAGCCTCACCCCCAGGGCTGATGGTGTTTAATAATTGGGATGGCTCACAGACCAACCAATCACAATGCTCGTAGCCACAGGCAATCTGTATAGCTTGACTGGGGCGCACTGGCTGAATGTCTTTCTGCTTTACAACACAAGCTACCTTCCAGCCTTATCTTCTACCATGCTCTCTGTTCACTCTGCTTCCTCCCCAAAAAGCCATTGGCAATCTCAGGGCCTTTGCTTACACCATGCCTCCTGACTGCAACGCTTTCCTTCCTCCTCTTTGCTTACTTAAGTGCCCCCCATCCTTCAGGCCCCGCTGAAGCCCGGCCTTCCTTCTGAACTTCTCCTAGGCTTCACTGCTCCACAATCACTGCTCCCACCTGTGAGTTGTGTTGATGCCCACCTTTCCTGCCTTGTAGTGAGCATATGGCCTATATTACCTTCCTTTGTTATTTATTTGCTTTATTTATCTGTCTTTAATTTCTATAATGTGACTCATCTCATCTTGAGTCTTGATTATAAACAAGACCAGACGGGAGAGACAGTACCTTCTATCTTTCTACATGTTCAGTTCCTACAGCAGGGTCTTGAGCACATGTATGCATATAAATGTTTGTGATGCTCATAACAATTGATGAGGAATTAGTAGGAGCTGGTGTGTGTGTGTGTGTGTGTGTGTGTGTGTGTGTGTGTGTCTAAAATACACTTAATGCCTTGCATTTGGGTTTTAGAGTTTGTAACAAGCTTTGCCATACATTACCTCATTTAATTTTTTTGGCAGTTCTTGTCTTTCTGCATGTGTTTTTTTTTTTCGGTTCCCCCCCCTAGATATTATTTTTTTCCAGTTTTGGGTGAGGGTAGCTGAAGTTGAGACAGGTGAGATGATTGACCCAAGGCCACACAGATAATACATTGAAGAGCTGGGATTGTTTAAACCCAGATTTTTATTCTAAATCCTGAGTGCTTTCCCTAACTCTATGGTAGCCTCTGACTTTTCATTCTCACACTTTGATGTTCTTGTAAGTTTTCTCAAGTTGCGAATCCCTCACATGGATTCAATTCTGTCCTCAGGCAAAGGTTGATAACCTTACAAATTATATCAACACCAACATTTTAATCTTAATGGTAGTGCTTTATTTCTTCTTTTAATTTTTTCTAATGTTTATTTTTGAGAGAGACAGATAGACAGAGTGTGAGCAGGGGAGGGGCAGAGAGAGAGGGAGACACAGAATCTGAAGCAGGCTCCAGGCTCTGAGCCATCAGCACAGAGCCCCACGCGGGGCTCGAACCCACGAGCCGTGAGATCATGATCTGAGCTGGAGTCGGACGCTTAACCAACTGAGCCACCCAGGAGCCCTAGTAGTGCTTTATTTCTAATATTTATGAACATTATTGTCCTTTTGGCAACTTGCCTCTGGAGCTGTTTTCTTTCAAAGTCTGTTTTTCTTTTTTTTCCCATATATCATTTTTCTGGATCTTGTTCCTTCTTCTCCTACTCTATCATTGTAAGTTTATCTCTATTTATTTACTTTAAATAATTTTTTTACAATATTAAATTCTATTTCTTTACCTCAAGTAGCCATCCATTTTGAAACTAGTCATAAAATTAATGAGAGCTCAATTCCAGCAAATATGAAAAGCTTTCTTAATCTTTGTAAAAACCATTTGGCAAGAACTGGCATCTTTTCTAATCACTGGTATATCTTTCCTATTTCTTTCTCCCTTTACTTCCTCCTTCCCTCCTCTCTTCCTCACTCCCATCCTCCCTCCCTCTCTCTCTTCCTTTCTTCCCCCCTCCCTCTTCCTTTCTTTCTTTCCTTTCCTCCTTCCTTCCTTCCTTCCTTCCTTCCTTCCTTCCTTCCTTCCTTCCTTCTTCCCTCCCTCTTTTTTCTTTCTTTCTTTCTTTCTTTCTTTCTTTCTTTCTTTCTTTCTTTCTTTCTTTCTTTCCCTGTCTTTCTCTCTCTCTGTCATCTGAACCCGCATTCTAAGGAAATGAAGTTCTTACCTCTACCAGAGAAGGAAGAAAGAAATAGCTTTAGGGTAGTTATTACTTTTCTTTGGCCCTTCACAGCAAGTGGACTACATAATTTAAAATGTCCACCTGTTAGGATGAAATATACCGCGACTCTTCTCTTTCCATTTAAATGTATTGGTAGAAATATAAAAAAGTTTGTAAAAGTGTAAAACCAGTATGACGATGTTGTGACATCTGTAAAGATTACAAATTTTCATTTACTTTTCAGTGTTAGTAATAGTTCTAGGAAGCAAACAAAAATAGTTAATTGACTTGTGAAAAAATCAGTTCCCAGAATTATTTTACTTTGGTTTAAATATTTGCATTAAGCAAAACATTTTACTTTTTTGTAAAGAAAAGATCCTTTAGAAAAACCATGTCAAATTATTTATAATCGTTTGGATTAAAATTTTGAAAAACTGGGTGGTTCAGTCAGTTGAGAGTCCAACTTCAGCTCAGGTCATAATCTCAAGGTTCATGGGTTCGAGCCCCACGTCAGGGTCTGTGCTGACAGCTCAGAGCCTGGAGTCTGCATCAGAATCTGTCTCCCCCTCTCTGTCTGCCCCTCTGCCTCAAAAATAAAATAAACATTAAAAAATAATTTTTAAAACCTTCAAAGTGATAGTTCTGTGGGAGCCCCAGGAGGCCTATCTGGTCCTGTTCTAGGGTAGAGCCTGACCGAGAGAACTTTTGTAACTGAAAAGCAGTATTTTGTTTGAAAAATATCAGGTACGTCAAAATTCTCCCATAAAAGTTTTAATTTCTGTTTTAGTCTAGATTACATACAGTTTCATTTCTGAAAGCCCTGTTGGCGCTTTTTCTTTCTGTTAAATAACAGAGAGTTAATGATATCCTAATAGAACAATTAAAAGGCAATACATATGCAAACTGCTTTGAGAACGAAGATGCTTTTTTATCTTTAGATTATTATACTTTCTAATTAGCAATGTGATTATGAATATATAAGAAGTAGGTGTTACTAAGGTTTAAAATTTTTAAAAAATCTCATTGCAATGTTCTTAGAGATACCTTTAAGTATGTGAATAGCAGAACTTTGGTGATGATAATGTGCATTCAAATCCCCAAAGCATTTCATAGTCAATAGGTTTCTTTGAAAATGTAACACGGGAACAGATTTTTATTGATGCCAAAACCCGATACGGTTCCCGTGTGCTGGTGTATACAGTCTTGTGCCATGTTATGGATTTATTGGATCCTTTTGAAGCCTGTCAACAGGTTTTGCATAGACTGACTCATTCAGAAGAACATGCCAGGCAAAGTTTTGAAATTAGAGAAGTTCGGATGGGTGGTGTTCTCTCTCAGTGAATGGCAGAGCTGTCCTTTCAGTGGGTCAAACCAGGGATTTGGTAGTCACCCTAAATTTCCTGTGCCCCGAGATCCAATCAAACAATTTTGAGTTTGTGCTGCTAAGTTTACTCTTTGATATTTATCCAAATAATTTCTCTTTTTTAATCCCTCCTACCACCACTTCAGTTCAGACATTTATCAACTCCCTGATGTTGAGTGAACTTCCTTCAAAGCCATTCTCCTCTCAGTTCTCAGGCAGAAAACTTTGTAAACGCAGACCTGGCCATCGTGATCCTTGGCTTAAGATCCTGCTTTGAGCAGCGGCTCTGGACCAGACTATGAGGGTCATCTGCAAACTGTTTTCAGACTACACATGCCTCCCCTACAGCCTCTGCTGATGTCTCCTTTACCCTAAAAACAACCCACCTCCAGGTTAATAATCAAAACCCTTAGCATTATAGGGGCACTTGTACCCCAATGTTTATAGCAGCACTATAGTCAAATTATGGAAAGAGCCTAAATGTCCATCAAATTAGTCAAATTATGGAAAGAGCCTAAATGTCCATCAACTGATGAATGGATAAAGAAATTGTGGTTTATATACACAATGGAGTACTACGTGGCAATGAGAAAGAACGAAATATGGCCCTTTGTAACAACGTGGATGGAACTGGAGAGTGTGATGCTAAGTGAAATAAGCCATACAGAGAAAGACAGATACCATATGTTTTCACTCTTATGTGGATCCTGAGAAACTTAACAGAAACCCACGGGGGAGGGGAAGGAAAAAAAAAAAAGAGGTTAGAGTGGGAGAGAGCCAAAGCATAAGAGACTCTTAAAAACTGAGAACAAACTGAGGGTTGATGGGGGGTGGGAGGGAGGGGAGGGTGGGTGATGGGTATTGAGGAGGGCACCTTTTGGGATGAGCACTGGGTGTTGTATGGAAACCAATTTGACAATAAATTTCATATATTGAAAACAAAACAAAACAAAACAAAACAAAACAAAACAAAACAAAACAAAACCCTTAGCGTTGCTTTGAGACTCTTGGGAGCCTCCTACCATGTTTAAGGCCTAGTAGGAGTCCACGGCTCAGATGCTACCCCACGTGCCATGAGGCTCTGTTCTCAAGTACCTTTTGCTCATTCTGGTCCTCTCCTTGCTGCTCTCCCTATTTCCTTCTTTAGTGACTAATTCCTGTTTGTCATTCTAGCCCCAGTTTAGACACCTTCTGCTTGAGAGAATCTTCCGTGGCACACTGCGGATGTCCCAGTGCCTCTAGCCGAGCGCATCCACTGTGTCCAAACTCGCTTCCTGTCTGTCCCGCTCCCCAGAACAGTGGCTCTCATATTTGAGAGGGATAAGAATGCCATTCGATACGCAGACTTCTAAGTCACCATTGTTCAGAGTCTAACTCCGTAGGCCTCGCTGGGATCCAGGAATCCGCATTTTTAATAGACAGAATCAGGTGATGCTTGGTTTACGATGGTTTACGATGAAGCGCCCGAGACACCAGAATTTTGGGTTCTATTAACCATCGTGTAACAAGCCCTTTTCATTTCACAGATATTCCATAAGTGTGTGAGGCCCTGATTTAGAGTGAACATGGCTTGTAATTCAATAGTTATGTCAATTTCAGGACGTTTTAGGCCTGTGCTTGCCTCTCTACCAAAACCAAACCATTCTCGCCTTCTGTCTGGCTGTCTCAGAGAAAGTAGCATCCTGAAAGATCTTAGCAGTGAAGAAACAGAGATGCAGGCCAGCCAAAAGTTAAAATTTGTCAGTAAAATGAAATGTGATATTTATCTGTGATTTTCCCCAGTTACACAGATAATTGGGTTTCCTGTAGAACAGGGCCTCCAAATGAAATCTAATGCCAGTCATATATCGACCTTAAAAATTTTTTGTGGCCATGTTTTAAAAAGGTAAACAGAAACTGATATTCCTAATTGTAATAATGTGTCTCATCTAACCTAATATATCCAAAATATTATCATTTCAATGCATAATCAGTATTAGAAATTATTAAAAAGATATTTTGCCTTCTGTTTTGATACTAAGTCTTTGAAATCTGGTTTGCATACTATGCTTACAGCACATCTCAACTCAGATGCTACATTTTCATCAGAAATATTCGTTCTGTGTGCAGAATTCATAAAATGTACTATTGAAAAAGTAAACTTATGTATCTAAGCTGTTTCAAACATACTTAAAGGTTTTTTAGTAACTGAATTTAATATTAAATTAATTAAAAACAACTAAAATATAAAGTTCAGTTCCTTGGTCACACAGGCCACAGTTCAATTATTCAATGGCCACATGTAGCTGATGGCCTACTATAGTAGTCAGTGTAGGTACACAGTATGACATTGTTCGAGGTCAGCTACTTATCAACGAGCTATCTTCAAGATCCTCATACTCACCCTCACCATTTTCATTAAGGGTCAGATTTGCAGAATTTTGAATAATGAAAATAAGAACATTTTCCCCGATAGGTTCCATCTAATTTTTCAACATTTGGATTTTACATAGTCAACATGTTACCTTGAGTGAATGAACATTTGGACTGGGTTGGTGATAGTAGGCAGAGTAGCAGGAGGGCAGAAATATATATCTGATGTAGAGTCAGAGGCCCGGAGTTGTCCCCACGCTCCCAAACAAACTGTGCAACTTCAGGCAATATGCTTAATGTTTAAGCACCAAAGTGAGAATCGAGTGGATAATATAGTTCAAAGTATTTCATAAACTGTGGATAACTTGCTGTGAGAACACAAATATGGTTTACAACTATTAAATTGAAACACTAAACTAAGAACTACCATTTATTGAGCATTTGCGGTATGGCAGGCACTTTGCGGACTAACTCTTAATTCTCAGAGCATCTTTGCCAGGTAGGTGATACGCTCTCCATTTGACTGAGAAAGAAACAGAGCAAATGAGAGTTTAAGTACACGTGCAAAGTTACGTGACCTTTAAAGTTCAGAGCCAGAATTTTAACACAGGCCTTTTTGATCCCAAAGCCTATGGGCTTTCCTAGAAACTTTACCCCCACCACCCTCCTCCCCCCCCCCCACCCCCAATAAAAAAAGCTGAAGTTCCTAAATTTCTTTTCAGTTAATGGAATAAGATAATCCAATTATGATTTTTGGAAATTATGAGTGAGCTGAGAATATAACTCATTTTGAGAAGGGTTATGGAATTCTAGGCCTCTATGAAGGTTAACCCATTGTAGCAAAGAGAATGAAGAATAACTCCACAGAGATGTGTGAATAAGGATTCACTCCAGATAATTTCCCAGGGAAGGAGTACATGACCTTCTGAGGTTGGTAATTACCGGCATTTCTGGCTCTGAGCCAAGCCTGGAGCCATAGGAATTAGTTGGCAGTGATTAGGCATGTGCTCATTAAAGAAAACAACCGGCCTTCAGTCGTATTGCAGTCAGGTTTCATGTAACTCTAAAAGCATTGTCTTTTTATGGAAAACGTAACTTGATGTTCAGAGAAGAAAGGGAATCAACAGTAAACACTCAAACCATCAGGTTTGCTGAAGTCAGCTACTTCCAAATACCAGGAAGATAAGGCTCTGTATTCACATATTTAGATACCCTCTTGATCCCCTATCTATATCCTAAAGGCAATAAGACAGCCCTAGTAATATGGCTAACAAAACGTATGTGGCTTTTGTAGAGCAGATATAAATTATATTTGTCTGTTTTTTCTTCCAGCATTTAGACAAAAATTTTCAAGTTTCCTGGTGAGCATAGTGTCATGCTAGCCATGCCATTTTCACATAAATAGAGCATCCTATCACCTCTTTGGAGGCCAACAAGCATTCAGTCAGGGCTTACTCTGTGATGTCACAGTAGATGGGGTCACCCTATCAATCACCTCCTCGGAAGAGAGTCTCTCCATTGCCTTGGCTACTAGCTCCAACTCCTGGGTGCCTGGCTGGCCAGGGCCCCTCCTCAGCATGTTCTCTAGGCAGCCAAGGGGGAAGTATAGCTGGAAGGCCTTGAACACCTTCCTCAGTGTCAGCAGGAACAGCAGCAGCAGCAGCAGCCGAGTGACACAGCTGAAGACCAGTGCGGCCACCAACAAGTCCTTCAGCATTGGCGACGAAGATGAATGCGATGAGTTTCTGCCCTGAGAGAGCTCAGTGAGGGGAGGCCAGCGTGTAGTAATTACCATACCATGTGCGTTCAGTTCCTGGGAAAGAGCTTAGGTTATCCATAATTCCGGAACAGCCAGAGAAGTTGTTGGAGAAGACTGGCCCTGTATAGCCCAGTCTGATGTGTTTTCAGTAGACTGACCTGTCCAGATGCCTTCCCTGTCCACCTGGCACTTGTTGATATCAGACTCCTGTTCAAACAATTGACTTGAATTCAATGAACATACTGATCCATTTATAACTATGAGTTAGTGTGCTTTCATTTTTGAGTTGGGGGTTCATCTCCATTTTGAGTTGGGAGTTGTCTCATCTGGGTTTTCACTCCAGATGAGACACTGGAGTGAAAAACCTCACCCAGTAGGAGAGAAATCCTAGGGAGCACATCCCACTCAGTGGACTTGGGAAGAAACATAGAGGTAACCTGGCTTTTTCAGGGTTGCTTAGGTGCTACTCTGCCTCTAATAAATGCAGCACCCAGAAGGTACACATAACATTCAGCCTGTTGTAAAATGTTTTAAAAAACATTTTCTTCAAAGACGTATGGTTTTTTTTTTTGGATATCATTGAAATCTTTCAAATTACGTATTAGATTCTTGTTTTCCTTCATGTGAGGTCATGCTGATGCCACCTGAGCTACTGTGTGAGAGCAACTACTTACCTAAGTGAGGTGAGTTAATCCATTGATGGTATCAGGGCGCCCGTGTGTAGTCCAGTATCCTGGGATGAACTCTATGGCCAGCCATGTGATCCGAAAGGCTTATTTACTCTGGCTGACCAAGGGATTAGCTTCTGAAATTACTTGCCAGAAGGAGTAAAACTTTGGGCCAGTATGAAGAATGACATTTTCACATTGCTTTTCCATATCAGGATAGCCCTAACAAAACCCCCTTGATTTTGAAGTTGCACAGCTTAACTGAGGGCTTCAACATGAGATCATGACTCAGCTATCACCAAGTGACAGAGAAATATCCCCAGGAGACCCCGGTCTCATCTCTGGGGTTGGTGCAGTATTTTCGCAAGTTACTGCTTTGGGGACGGTGCTCCTAGGGGTCCAGAAAACTAGTAAGATCTCACCTGTGCTCTTTTCTCTTCACATTCCCCACCCCCCAGTCTTTTGACTAGGGTTTATTTGGAAAGGAAGCTGCCTTCAGGGCCATGCTTCCCCTTGAGAAAACCAGATGGATCTGAAGGTAGGTGAATCCTGAGGTAAAGACAGAAGCTGTCAACCCAGAGCCAACTGAGAAACCTGTGGAGGCTGCTTCTCTTTGGGGTCCAGACATGACAACAGTGCATGATGGGAAAGACAATGTTACCTTAGGAATATGGTGGAAAATAGTTTATCTGTATAAAGTATTCCAAGCCTATATGAAAATTTATCAGAGGAGGGATCAGGGAGTGCGACTAGTGGTATTTGCAATGTGTGTGTACTAAAAGTTGATCTAATTTCCTGACCAGTGTTTATAAAAGTATATTAAAATCTGCATTACACATTGTTATCAGTCATGATTTTCTTTCATTAAAGGTTTTTGGTTGATTTTTCTGTTTACTCCAAAGTTCCTAACAGAGAACACTCCCAATCCAATAAATACTAAAGCTTCAAAGTCTACTTTTGGGGTTCCCAACCTGCGTCTGGGGGTAGGCTTTAGGGGACACTTTACACTACATGTAAATTATAATGAATATATTCATTTCATTTTTTAAGGGGAGAATTTCTGCAGTCATTTGATTCATGAAGTCATTGGTAGACCCAAAAGTGAGGTATGTTATTATGTGCCACTTGACAGAGTGAATTTAATTCTGTCTCAGGGTATGAAATTGAAAACAGGCAGGAATCCAAATCCAAATCTAGTTTTTAAATCTCTTCAGTCCATAAGTGTGAGTTTGATGGAAGTATAGTCAAGTATGTTATCTGCTACACACAAAGAATAGAGACAAATTGAAGTTTGTGGGTTTTTTGTTTTTGTGTATTTTTAGATAGAGAGAGAGAGCAAGCTGGGGAGAGGGGCAGAGGGACAGAGAGAGAGAATCCCAAGCAGTCTCCACCCTCAGCTCAGCCCCCCTGTGGGGCAGATCTCATGACCCTGGGATCATGACCTGAGCCAAAATCAAGAGTCAGATGCTTAACTGACTGAGCCACCCAGGTGCCCCTGAAGTATCATTTCTATAATCATTCAAAATAAAATCATGTGCTTTCTTCCAAAACTTAGAAACTTCTTTTTCAAAGAATTGGACCTTTTTGAATTTCCAAAAAAGATGAAAACTCGCATAACATTTTGGTGTAAGAACAAAGTTAACCTTTTCCTCTCCCCAGAAATAAACATTAAACTAAAGAGAATCAGAATTCTAGTCATAAGCTTTTATTTTTTGCACTTGAAGAACTGAAAGCTTTCTCTGTTTGTTATTTTCTGAGGGAGGGGGTTTCCTGTGTGTCTTTCTGAAGCTCTGGGGATCCCCTCATCGTTTTAGTCCTGGCTGCCTTTTCCTTTACAGCAAGCATCCTTTGAACCAAGAAGGGCTCCTGTGACCACCATTTGCCAACCCGCTGGCAGAGCTATCTGCATTTGTTTCTTCACTGAAGAAGGGTACTGTCTCCCTGGTGTAGGGCTTACTGACTGCAGGGGCCTGCTTGAGGAGGAGGCAGAAGCTGTCTGATTTGAAGGAATTAAAAAAAAAAAAAAAAAGGCTGGATTCTCAGCTTCATAGTTGATGCACACAATGTCTGAAGTTTTACCTTGAGAGTTGAGATTTTCAGTCTTCTGATGTTTGTGTCCTTTCTTTCTTTGTTTATTTTTAATGTTTTATTTATTTTTGAGAGAGAGAGAGATGGGGGAGGGGCAGAGAGAAAAGGAGACACAGAATCCGAAGCAGGCTCCAGGCTCCCGATGCGGGGCTAGAACCCAGGAACCCCCAGATCATGACCCGAGCCAAAGTCGGAAGCTTCACCCACTGAGTCACCCAGGCGCTCCTGTTTATGTCCTTTAAAAATAGTCTTATCTGGGTATCCTACTATTACTAATCAAATATTTGGGCTTGGGGCATTGGGACAGCTATTTATATACATAAACACTAAGGAAAGAGGTTGGTGGGTAGGTTCATGAGAATCCCAGAAGGAACAATTGGGGGCCTAGTCCAGTGTGGGAGACAGCCTGGGGGTCAGGGGTTTTGGCTGGGCCTTGGCTGGGCCTCTTCCAGGAAAAGACCATACACGCCTCAGAAGCTGTCCACCCCCACTGCAATACCAGGTACGACCACTGGGGAACGGAGCCCTCCTGTCAAGTTGCCTTCTACCCAAGTCGGCAGTAAAGGAAATCTCAAACCTGTATCAATTTTTCAAACTATTCTGGGTATAAAAGATACAGTTTTCTTTTGTGCCTGCTATGTTTAACTCTAAAAATTCACGAGTGGTGTTTTAAATGGATTATTAGTGCAGAACACGTTATTGTAGTTCAATAAAGAATTCTATGTCTCCATTACACAGACTAATAACACCTCCAGACATAGTTACAGTAATTTTCTCAGCTGATATAGTTTAATTAATGATATAAGGACATAATTACATGTTTCAGTGATCTTTCACATATTTACAGGAACTGCTGTAACTAGCTTAATTAGTGTAATTATGTAAATAGCTGATAATGCACAACAAATTACAGAAAAAAAGTCTCTTAGAGTCTAGCATGTTCAGCTTCTAAGCAAGTTTAGAAAAGGAAAACATTTACATCTAATCTGGGGATTAGAGAGAGTTAAGACTACCGGGCCTCTGAATTTTGTTGTTCCTAAATCAGGCAGAACATAACTGTTGGAGGTTTAACAGTTAACTTTTCTTCCTTTTGTAGTTCTGTTGCAGACCTCATGTCCGTTGTTGTTCTATGAAATTGCTCATTCTGCTCGGCTACTGGTTCGAGTTTCACGATGAGTTTTCTGTCATGCTGGGTGGTATACTGCACTCGCCGAGAATGGGAAGGGTACTTAGGGAAAAGGTTGACAAACCTCACACATCTTTTTCATTTCCTTTCTTGTCCTTTCTTTAACTGATATCTTCTGTTTTCATCAATCACACTCATGCACAAAGATCCTTCTTTGGATCAGGCTCTAAGGGCTCTTTCTGTAGTTAAACACATATTGGTAGACTCTGTAATTGATGTTCTGCTGTGCAGTTCTAATTCTGGTTTGCCCACTGCTCAATTCCTTTTGATGTTGCCTTTCCTATTGAAGCGATCAGAGGAAGCAAGAGCCTCCTTTTAAAGTGAAATAATGCCCCTCCTTAATCAGCTGGTGTGTGTTTCCTTTGAGTGACATCAGGCACGCTCTCCCCCTGCCTTTACTTTGGCAGACAGCTGGATCTGTGTCCTGGCACTTCTTAGGTAAGAAGACTTAAGGAAATTCAATTGAGCCAAATAGCAACCTTGAGTAGTGTATAGGGTCAAATTATATTCAAATATGCTCAAATGAGTGACCCGTGAACGCTTTGCACATTCACGCTGCCTATTTTCCATCTTTTCCCTGCCCTGCCTTCTTCCCACTGTCCCACCTCAGGAACCCTCTCCTGCAGTCAGGCCAGTCTCTTGAATATCTTGTGAACATATTCTAGAATGTAGGTGTTTATTTCCTTTTCAGTCTCCTTTTCTACTGGATTTTACCCATTTTCGAGGTCCTTCTCAAGTGCACCTTCTGCATGAAGCCCTTCCTTATTAGTTTCAATTTTTTTCTCTACCAAGACGCGGTCAATGCCATGTAAATTGATTTAATTCTGTACCGTCGTGCCTCATGCTCCCATCTCTTTTCTCCAGCTAGATGGAAGGCTCTTGAAGGAGGAAGACTTGTGTCCGATACTTCTTTATTGCGCGTCAGTGCCTAACACAGTGTTGGTTACACAGTAGGCATTCAGTAAATTCTCATTAATGGATTCAAGTGTAGGAATCAGTGTATATTTACACAGACTATGTATGCACAGCTCTAGTGGGCACCGTTGAACATCAACTTTGCAACGCTTTTTACTGTTCTATCAGGTCCTTTCTTCTCAGTGCTGCTTGCTGCTGTCCCTGATCTCTTTACCTTCTACCCTTACCAATTAACCTCACTCAGCTGAAATCTGTAATTAGTCAATTCTTCCCCACAAGAAGATCTGGCGTCCTCCCGTAAGGAAGTCACAGGCTAATAGGAAACACAGACATGGAAATAAATAACTGCTGAATCTTGCAATGATCAAAGTATGCAGATCATAAAGAAGATGTGGTATGTATATACAATGGACTATCACTTAGCCATAAAAAATAATGAAATCTTGCCATTTGCAGTGACTTGGGTGGAGCTAGAAAGTGTTATGCTAAGCAAAATGAGTCAGTCAGGAGAAAGACAAATACCATATGATTTCACTCGTATGTGGAATTTAAGAAACAAAACAGATGAATGCGGGGGAAAGGAAGGAAAAAAAAAAAAGAGGGAGGCAAACCAAAAAAGAGACTCTAGAGAACAAACTGAGGGTTGCTGGAGGGGAGGTGAGTGGGGGATGGGCTAAACGGTTGATAGGTATTAAGGAGGGCACTTACTGGGATGAGCACTGGGTGTTGTATGTAAGCGATGAATCACTAAAGTCTATTCCTGAGATTAACATTACACAATATTTTAACTAACTAGAATTTAAATAAGAACCTGAAACATTAAAATAAATAAACACAACAAAATAAGTATTCCAGGAAAAAAAAGTATGCAGGAATTACAGAGTATAGGAAAGGAAGTAACATTTAAATTGTAGAATTAACAAGACTAACTGGGTGTTGGGCTAAGAAAGTGGTGGCCAGAGGGGTATACGTCCTTCCTAGGTTTCTGGCTCCAGAGACTTCATAAATGATGGCGCATCTTGTGAGAGGGGTGGTTCTGGATCAGGAGGACAGAGTTTGTAGAGAAAAGAATAGTGGGGGATATGTGGCCTTTGGAATGCCTATGGAAGATGGGAGATGGCCAGTCAAGTGTTGTTTTCATTGGCTTAGGACTGAGACATCGGCAGCATCTGTCACATGGGTGGTGGTTGTGTGGCGTGATTAGCTTTCAGAGACAGAAAGTGCAGGGCGAGAATGAGACAGGGCAAGAGGAGAGTCACTAGGATGAGGGAGGAAAAGTACCAAAAGCAGAGTATGGGCAGAAGAGGCCTAGGAACAGGAGGCGACACAGGTCAAGTTATGATAACTGAGGATAACCCATTCCAAGATCTTGCTTTAACCAACCATCAAGGATGATTTCTGACAAGCACAGCCAATGTCCCTATAAGCGTGGCATTTTCTTTGCGTATGAAATGTAGAAACATTCCTTTTCCAAACATTTTTTTTCTTTTACATTATTTTTGTGCAGGGCAAGTCCTTTAGTAAATTGTTACCTGTTTAATAGAAAAATTAGGTTAGGATTAAATAATGAAACAGATGTCCCTGAAATGAATGTTTGAAAGTAGGCTGAGGTGTAAGGACTGACAGTAAGGTGAGGTCATCAAGGCCCATCGGTGGGCAAGGAGGAGACAGAATTGCTCATCTTGTTCACAGTCCGGCCCCCACGGCCAGTTTCCTGTTACAGTGATCTGGGCTTGGCCCCCTTGACCCTGAAGCCCCTTGTGGCAAACCCATCCCCTTCCATTTTTATAGGGTTTTTCCCCCCACGCTATCCTCTGCTCTGCTTGCTCAAAGTCTGTTTTAAGTGTTTATCTCATTGTTGCTTTAGAAATTCTTGCAAATGGGGAGCGCCTGGGTGGCTCAATAGGTTAAGCGTCTGACTTGGGCTCAGGTCATGATCTCACCACTGGGGAGTTTGAGCCCAGCATCAGGCTCTGTGCAGACAGCTCAGAGCCTGGAGCTGCTTTGGATTCTGTGTCTCCCTCGCTCTCTGCCCCTCCCCCACTCATGCTCTGTCTCTCTCTCTCTCTCTCTCTCAAAAATGAATAAAACATTAAAAAAAAAAAAAAGCCTTTACAATTTCTCACAAATGGCTTTAAATACTTTCTATATACTTATAATTCTGAAATTTTATCTCCCGTCTGGATCTGACTTCTGAATTCCAGACTCATGTAGCTAAGTACCTGGTTCTCATCTCTGGACCTTTCCAAGTCTTTTCTTTCTCAGTAAATGACAACTTCGTTCTTCCAGTTATAAAAGCTGGGTGTTATCATTTGATTTCATCCAAGACCAAGAAATCTTTTCGGTCCTGTCTGTATTATTTTATGTTACTTATTTTGAGAGAGTGAGGAGGGGCAGAGAAAGAGAGAAAGAATCCCAAGCAGGCTCCCTGTTCAGTGCTCAGCGTGGAGCCTGACTCCGGGCCTAAGTCTCACAACTACGAGATGACCACCTGAGCTGATATCAAAAGTCGGACACTTAGCCGAGTGAGCCACCCAGGCACCCTGGCTGTATCTTTAAGACATATTCAAAATGTGACCACATCTCACTATTTCCATTGCTACAGCTCTGTTAATGGGCACCATGATGTCTCGCCTACACTATTATACTATTCTAATGGGCCGTCTTCAGTTTGGTTTTAACACAGCAGCCAGAATCCCTTTTTATTTTATTTTATTTTTTTTTTAGATAATAAGTATTCTTTTAATATATTTCTGTGACTCAGAGAATTTTTTTACACGTTGCCTAATTGTTAAGTTATAAATCAACTTTTTTAATTTTAATTTTTTATTTAAATTCTAGTCCGTTAACGTATATGGTAAATTGGTTTCAGGTGTAGAAGATAGTGATTCCTTGCTTACATATAACAGCTGGTGCTCATCACAACAAGTGCTCTCCTTACAACCCATCACCCATTTAGCCCATCCCCTGTCCACCTCCCTCCGTCAACCCTCAGTTTGTTCTCTGCAGTTAAGAATTGGCTGAAGGTTTGCTTCCCTCTCTCCTTTCTCCCCTTCTCCTATGTTCTTCGGTTTTGTTTCCTAAATTCCACATAGGAGTGAAATCATATGGTATTTGTCTTTCTCTGACTTACTTTGCTGAGCATAATACTCTAGCTCCATCCACATTGTTGCCAATGGCAAGATTTCATTCATTTTCATGGCTGAGTAATAGTCCGTTGTGCAGTGTGTGTGTGTGTTTACCCATTCATCAGTGTTCTTTACCCATTCATCAGTCTATGGACATTTGGGCTCTTTCCATAATTTGGCTCTTGTTGAAAAAGCTGCTGTAAACATCAGGGTATATGTTTTAAAAGGGAAATCAGACCTTGTCATTCTTCTGCTCAAAACCTGATGCTTTTCCAATTTAGAGTAAAAGCCCAAGACACTATACTGACATAAATATGATTCGCCACCTTCTTGCCCCCTTACCAACTCTGTACCCCATATCCTCCCATTGCCCTCACTCAGGGCACTCCGATCACTGTGACGTCTTGGCTGGTCCTGGAACATACTGGGCATGCTCTCACTTCAAGGCCTGCTTTTTCTTCTGTCTGGATGTTCCTTCTTCCATCCGTACAACTTGCTCCCTCCCTTCCCTTAGGTCTTCATTTAAATTTCCCTTCTCAGTGAGACTTTCCTGTGTACCCTCTCTAATATTTCAGTTCCCCATCCCCACAATTCCAATGCTCCTTCCTTGCTGAATTTTTCCTTTGGCAATTCAATATCTCTGATATGTTTGGACTTATCTTTGTAATGGTCTCTTTTTGCATTAAAATATAACCTCAAGAGGGAAAGACTTGTTTCTTTGGGTTTCTTCACAGCTGTGTGCCCTTTGCCTGGAAGAGTGTGTGGCATATATTTGGCACACAGTAAATATTTAATGAACAAATGAATGAAGAAAGAGGACACAGTGACTTCTGCACAACCTGCCGTAAACTCTCTCTCACTCCTTTGTACCATTTGAACAGCTTCAAAAATTCTACTTCCTTCCCAACATTTCCTGCATAAAGAATTCATGAATTCTATCTGGTACACATGGGCTGGGTATGGAATAACCCTAACTATTCTCTTTTCTTTTTTTTTTTTTCTTATCATCATAATGATGCCATTGTTTTTGTTGGCATTATCACTTGTTGACCATGCTTTTATGTTCTAGGGACTAGACCAAAAGCTTGACCTAATCTTTATAGCAACATTGGAATTAAGGCATTATCCTCCTTTTCGAGATGGAGAAGGAAAGAGTTAAAGAGGTCAAGAAACTGCCCAAGTAGAGGCAAAGGTCTCACTCAGGTGGCTCTCATGCCTAATTTCCCTAAATGTATATTTTGTATATTTAGTATATACATGTAAAAATGGGTGATTTGCAAATGGTTTGGACCACATGTTAACAGGCATTATAATGAGCCCAAATATAAAATAAAACTACAGAAGCAAAACAAAACATTCTTTTAAAAGCATATGCTCAATTAAGTAATTTGAATTATGGTAGACACTGCTGTATTTGGAAGGTTGTTTATTTCCATGAAAAATGATAGGCAAGATCTCATGCTGACTAATTTATTGAAAGAGAGATAATGAACTTTGCATTTTTCTTAAAAGTCAAAGGTCAGTTTCCCCTAGGGTAAAGAACAGAAGTAGAAGAAAACAGGACTATAACTAATGTCATTTTGTCTTAAGTATCCTGGTGAAATTTAAGTCAGTTTTCCAATGGAAGCAACTTAGCTCCCTAGGATCAAGCAAATGAATTCAAGAAGGCAGGTTTTTTTTTTTTTTTATATGTTTACAGACTGTGAGGCTGACACATTTTGCCGTTCATTCAACTAAAATAAAACATTTCATTTAAAAAACTGGTGACAGGAAAGGATTTGACCAAGATAATAGATGTTTTAGAGTGATAACGTGGAGGCGTACTTTCTTCCTCCCAGAATCAGACATTTCAATTCTTCCCCTCTTAACATTTCTACCCCTTATTTGCTTATAGAGCAAGGGTTTGGGGGCATGGGATGGAGAACGAACATTCTGACTCCAGGGACTTTCTAACGGCATAAACTGAAGTCAGAGATACTGGACCCAGTGTTTAAAGAGGCTGTTATTTCATCATGGGTTTTGTAACTTCATAGAAGATACTTGAGGAAATTAGTATCTTATACTTAGATGTGGATGTTTTATTTCTTCAACAGGATTTTGTAAGAGAGGGAACACCTATTTAAAAATGAGGAGCACACTGCTAACTTGATGTTATACCAGAAAAATATGAGGTTCCTTGAAGTCATTCAAAATAACACTCCCACATAAACTTGCCACCTTACAGACACGACACTTCCTTTCTTTCACTTAAAAAGTTGACAACTTGTCTTTCTAGGTCAAGTACTACATGCTTCTTTCTTCTTCCTTTTAAAGCAGCTGGTGGAAAAGAAGTAGGAGTAGATGAACACTAGGTAATAGAAAAGATAACTTTAAATGCCCGTAGCACACATTTGTCCGAGTTCTTCAGCTCGAAGCTAAAGGAAGTGCTCTAGAATTCTTCACGAGAGTGTGGGTACCCCTTAGAGTAATAAAGAAGACTCCATTACACAAACCAGACTCTCTTGTTTATTAGCACAGGGTATTAGTCTTCTTATGATGTGTACAAATAATGTCTATTTTTCACATGCCCCATCCAGTCAACAACTGTTCAAATGTTTCCCTATATTTTTTATTGCTTCCTGGAATTAATTTCAGATGCAAACATAATTTAAGATGCAAGCTCTAATGACCATGTAGAGTGTTGCTTTGGAAAAATAGAGCTGACCTCTTGTCTACCTACCAATCAATCAAACCTTTAACGTATTAATGAATTCAGTATTTTCCCCCCCTTTCCCTTCATTCGTTTGTGAAAGTTTCAGAAAAATGAGTTACTTTTTGCTTGTTTCTGTCTTTTCTTCCACAGCATACATTTGGGAGTTTAAAGCTCTTATCTCTGTAATGTAGAACAATAGTTTTATAAACGATGCCAGAAATTGTAAGAACGATGTGATCAGAGACTATAAAGTGTGTCTATATATACCCTTTACAGTTTTCCTCAATTACACTTATTAGTACTTCTCACCCGTTTTTGCAATTATGCGTCCTGCTTTCTGAATTTGTTCTTAAGTAAAGATTTTGCTTGCGTTCTTAACTTTCTTGCTACCCTACTTTTTCGCCCCACTTTCAGCCACTGTTAGCACAACCGATGCCTGACTCAGAAAAAAGTCACTCTTAACTCCAATGTCAAGGAAGTTAGTTCACTCTTTTCTATGTCATGTCATGACTCTCTTGGATATTTTTCCTTCATTGGCACCTGTGCTAAATACTGGCAATAAAAAAAGTAAATAAATCCAGATTCTTATACCTGAGGGGACAGGTAGTCAGGGAGTTGTGATCAGTCCTATGATAACAATATGTTTAAGGGATCATAGATGAAAGACTTCACAGTGAAGGAGATATTAAGTTGGGACTGGTAGAGGTCTACCAGAGAGAAACACGGAAGAACATTTCCCAAAGAGGAACCAGGATAAGGGAATAATCTGGAAGTATAAAGTACATGGCTCTGTGGGGACCAGGCAGATAAAGAAAATGAATGACTGGGCTAGGAGTGATTCAGTGGAAAGGGGTGAGGATCGTGGAGAATTAGAGAGTAGGTGCCACATCTAAAGCAGAGAGCCGTTTCTTCAGTCAGCTGGTTGCTGCCATGCTAGAATGTGGGCCCAGTGTTGGCCAATCCTCCGCTTTTTACAAGAAGATAGAAGGTCTGTGAAATGTCCAAACAAAAAAAATTTAAACACTGTAAGGCCCAAACAAAACATGTCTGTAGGATAGATGGCTCCACAGATCTCCAGCGGACAATCTTGGCAAATACCACGCTCCAAAGATGGTTAGTTCTGGGTAGTAAGAGCAGGGGGGTGTCCTGCAGGATGGGCGAGGTGGTAGAGCGTGCTGAAACATAAAGAGGGAGAGACAGGTTGGAGATAGTTTATAAAAGGCCTCTAATTCCTTCTCTCGACAGCCTGGACTCCATTCCAGAGGCAATAGAGAACGATACGACAATTTTATGTAGAAAAACGCCATGATCCTTGGATTTGTTTTCATTTCCTGAAAATGTTCGTACTGATTTAAGTTTTTAAAAATTTAAAACAAATTCTGAACATAGATCTTCTCACAGAAGTAGTGTGCACAGGAGTAGATCCAGTACGTGTTTGTAGTTGCAATTGGAATTAATCACGTACTCAGGAATTAAATGAACCATAGGACAACTCTATTACCACCACCACCACATGTATTTGCAGATGTAATTGTGTAAATTGGGCGCTGGGCTGGAATTTTCTGCCCTGTTAAAAAGGGTTGTCACCGGCTTCCCATTCTGAGCATTAAGTAGAAATCAGCCTGACTAAAAATAACTTGACATGCACAGGTAGAATAAACAAATCAGAATACATCCTTAGACCTTTACCTGTTGTATGCAGAGCTGGGCCAAGGTTGGGATGACCTCGTGCCAGAAGGATGTGGTTAAGCTGTAACTCACTGTTTACCTGCCTTTGCAGCCGTGGCTAATGGCACCGCTTTAGCCACAGCTGTCTACCTTAAGCCACCCCCACAACACGCATCTCTCTGCTCACTGAGACCTAGTAATGAATGGGCTCGAAGGAAAAATATCTCTGCTTTCTATCAGCCCTGTAGGGCAAGGTCAGTGCATTGCATACAATAGTTGCACACAGGGCCAGATTGTGGACCTAGATTGAAGTTCGATGCTTTTTTAGGTATACCGAAATGGGACTCTTGATGATGTATGGTCATGAGTACAGAGGAATCTGTTGGTGTGGTTTAAGGTTTCTGGCATCTCGCCCTGGCTTGGGTTAGAAGTACTGTGAGAAAGATGTGTTTTCTTGCCGCCCTCCCCCAACTAAGGCTTGTAGCAGGGTCTCTGGTTTACACGGGTCCAGAGTGAGTTTGGGGTCCCAAGTTGAAACTAATGACTAATGTTGGGCTCTGAGCGTTTAGTCATGAGAGGTCCTAGAACTAGGACACAATTTTCCTCAACAGTGAAAATGTAACATCAAACCTCTAGAAGCCCAGAGGTACTAAAATTTGAAGAGCCATTCAAGAGTAGAACTCTGGACTGGGAGAGATGAAATTAGTTTCACTGGAAGATGTTTGTCACATCACTTTTTTTTTTTCCTATCTCCCAGTTGGTCCAGTTATATAACGGAGATACTAATCTGTTCTTTTCTATTGGATGGAAATGCGTATCCCATGAGTATGTACTGAATTCTGCAGGAGAAAAGTTCTCGAAAGAGTATATTATTATTTCATTAGCTAAAAATTACACTTGTATAAAAAAGAGAAGAGACTCCATTTCAATGATAGCAAATACTTTGTATTAGAAGACTAACCATGTAGAAGTCAGCCTTACATGCAACTTTAATTCTCATTAATTTCTAAGTGGTACGTTTGCTTTGTGCCTCTGAAGTGTAATATAAATGGCAGAGGGAAAATAAAAATAATTTTAAGAATAGATGATGCAATGGAAAATTCATGGCTTTTTTGGCATGTTTGTATGGTACATGTTGACAGTCAAAGGAAAGACAGAACCAAGTTCCCTCACAGATGTGGTCCATTATAAAGCCAAATCTTCCACTCTCACTTTCACCAAAAAAGGGGAAAAAGATATCCAAGAATAGGGGGAACTTTGGGACTCAACTTTTCTGGTTTGCCAACTTCCCTGTGCACACTTTCACTACTTTCGTTATCAGCATCAGAGACTGGAGTCACTTTTGCTCATTTCTATCCCTAGAGTTTTTGTGCATGTGATTCTTTTAGCCCGCCCTTCAATTATTCGCGAAAAGACTCTGAATTCCTATTTTCCTCATCATGTTTTTACCTTCCTCCCCCCTCCCTACCTCAAGCTACTTTGCAAGGTTAAGTTTGGGCTCTTCATTTAGGATCCAAGGTCGGTTCTTTGATCATTCTTTCTGAGAGAGGTGGGCCATCTACTGTTGCCTTGTGGTATGACTTTTGAAACTAGAAAATTCTGGTAGCAGAAATTAGATAAGTTTATAAATTGCAATTACAAGCAGTTGCATACATTTACAAATTAGACCTATTAACGAAAGAACTTAAGAACATCAAAATTTGTTGCCGTTGTCTTCATTACTCAATGAATTTTTTTTTTTCTACCTGCAAGGGGTGGAGGCGGTAGAGAAGGCAGATGCAGGGCTTAGGAAGCATTTAAAACTCACCATGGCCCAGGCCCCACCCCTAAGAAATTCTGATTTTTTTTTTTCTTTAAGTAGGCTCTATGCCAATGTGGGGCTTGAACTCACAACCCCGAGATCAAGAGTTGCATGCTCCACTGACTGATCCAGCCAGGCACCCTAAGAAGTTCTGATTTAATTGGTCTGGGATGGGCCCAAGCAACAGAATTTTTTTTTTTTTTTTTTTTTCAAAACTGCTCAGATGATTTGAAAATGTCAGAGTTGGAATCTACTGCTAGGATTTTGGGGCTGCTTATTTCTTGATGCTGGGTTTTTTGGTTTTGTTTTGTTTTTTTGCCTTTTTTGTTTTGTTTTGTTTTGTTTTCCAAGAAGCAAAGGGGCTGCTTTGTCACGCTTCTTATAAAGCAGAACCTCCTTCATGGAATATGTTTCTAAAACGTTTCCAGAAAGAAACTGTCATGAATTAACAGGCCCAATGATCAGATCCCATGAATGGCCATTCAGAGCTTTGAAGTGAACATTTCCTTTTTAACTTTTTGTATTTGTCGATGGAATGCGTACAGTGAATGAGACAGAAACAATTTTGCTCAGAGTTCTGCTCCCCCCTTCGCTGAATTTGTTAACTTGGGCGTATTATTTAAACTTTCAACTCCAAAATGAGGATAATCGTAGTAGGTAGATCCCAGGGGTGTCTGAGAGGTAAATGAAATACTGTATGGCCCACCAAAGCACGGAGCCTGGAGTTGGCACAAATGAAGTTCTCAGTGAAAGTTGGAACTACTGGTAAAGGGGATTGTACTGTAGTGAGTGATGTACTTTGGTATCTAAGTGTCTTTTTAAATTTTTACTTAAGCCTGCCTTTAGGCCCCAATGGATTCTTTACAGAAAGTATATTAAACTTCATATAGGCAACTCTTGACTTTTGATGCATAGCTAAGCAGTTCACCTAAATTTAACTATGATTTTACTGCCAAAATATGTTCCTACTACTATGACTAGGTGAGGGCAAAACTCACAAGGCTACAGAGGAATAAACTGAAATCTACTTTTTTTCCTCCTAGAATCCTTAGCAGGATACTAAGGACAGTGTGTGGGTATGCCCCATAGGTCAAAAAGATGCAAGCTGGCTTTTGTCTTTGAAAAACTGCTTTACAACAATCTTAAAATGAAAGTTTAGAAGTTAAGAAAAAAAAAAGTATACCTATTATTCTCTCCTTTTACCCTAGCATGGTTGTTAAAATTTCTTCTTGCCTTCTTTCAATCTATTTGCATGTATTTATTCCTATGGTGCCTTCTCTGACTGAAGGGTCACTGTATCTATTTTGCATTTGATCTGTTCCCCTTGGGCTACAGAGCTTAGTAATCTGAAGTGTGGGCTTCAGTGTCAGAGTCCTTACCTTCCAAGACCCCACCGTTCTGGCTGTATGACCTTGAGTACTTTAATTTCTCTGCCTCCTAAAGTTGGTATGGAGTTAGTACATTGGTACTCCATAAATTTTAGCTATTGCTTAAGTTGTTTGGTAAACCCTTTCAACTTGCTACACGACTTAAATATTTCCATTATTTACAGGCTCATGTAATCTTTCAATGATGAAACCTTATTGTTTTGAGGACTGGCAACTACATAGATCCTTAAAAGTCTCAGTTTCTCTTCTTCATATTTTCCAC
Source organism: Panthera pardus (assembly GCF_024362965.1). Taxonomy (NCBI): domain Eukaryota; kingdom Metazoa; phylum Chordata; class Mammalia; order Carnivora; family Felidae; genus Panthera; species Panthera pardus. The sequence continues at coordinate 30,009,393 of NW_026526732.1, forward strand.
CTGACATTAATTTAAATTGAATATATCCAAGTGTATTGAGCAGGTATGTGTAGATAGGAAAGAATGGAACAATATGGCTATGTGATGAGGGCATTATCAGGCAACCACACCAGACATGGTTATATATCTCAAGATGACACAAAATGATTTCTAAACCTCTGCCGGTTTACTGTGTGGCTCTTCAGATAGGAAGACGTTGCTGTGGACTGAAACTCAAGTGAGTCTGGTGTAGTGCTTCTTGATCCCAGGCACCTCCGGGAATGGTATTGATAAGAAGAGAGATAAGATGACGTCTTTTGCTCTATGCTTTCTACCTTCAAGAGAGGAGTGACCAGCTGGTGATTACTTGGATTGGAGCAGGATCTGGGATGCTGGGACTCACCAGCTTGTCATCAGACACCTGTTACTTGCCATGCTCTGCAATGTGAACAAAAGCAGATGGGGCCTGACCGCCTGGAGTATACCATCAAGGAGGGGAGACAGACATTAATCAAATGATCAATCGAGTACGTGTAAAATTATACCTGTGATCTGTTCTAGGAGGGAAGGGTGCATGGAGCAATGAAAGGCTAGACTTAATGTACTTGACCTGGGCAGGGAGGTCAGAGAAAGCTTGTCTAGCGAAGCCACAGTTGTGCTGAGAACAGATGAGTGGACATTGATTAGACGAAAAGGAAGGAGAGCATATCCTGAGCAGAAGGAACAGAAAATACAGAGTCCTGTGGCAGGAAGAAGCAGACTAAGTAAAGAGAATTGAAAGAAGACCAGGTGGCTGGTTCTGTGACAGAGTGGAATGAATTACTGTCAAGTGGATTGAGGCAGCAGTAGGCTGGAGCTGGTTCATACCAGCTTCTGGGAGCTGCTTCCACATCTCTCCCTGACTCCGCATACAGTGGTATAAAGTCTGTAGCTGAAAATTGGCCAGAGTGGGTATTTTTACACATACCATAAAAATTGGCCGACTTTTTTTATTCTCCCCAGAGAGCTGGTTTATCAGCACACCATTGGACTAAGTCATGTGGAATGATACCCAGATTTAGAATCCAACTGTTCCATACGGTTCCTAATCTGAGAATACAAGCAGCAAAGAGAAACGTCCTGGGAGAGCGAAGAGATTGTGACTTCTAGTGATTATCACTAGAAGCAAGAGCAAGTTTGCAGCAAGAGCAAACTAATTAGGTATGATTGGCTTTCCTTTCCTCTTTCCTTTCCTTTCTTTCTGTTTTTACAAATAAAATGGCTCAACCATCCATACCAAATACTGTGGGAAGCCTAGTACCTTCCCTGATATTAGTAAGGATCCCAAGCTCAGTGCCTTCTTCCCATGGCCACCTCTCACCTTGAGTTTTTGCTGAATTCTCTCCTTGCTCCCTTTGTCCTTCTGACTCTGCCTGTTAGCACCTGTCTATACTGCTTTGCCTTCACGAGGCTGTTGCTCACCACAGGGCCCTCACCCACCTTCTTTCATTCTCCAGAGCGGCACCAAAATCAGGCAGACAAAAGAGACCCCCTTGAACTTCAGGATAGATCTTCCTGCTCTAAAGCTCCTGCCTTGGGTGGTCTTCTCTCAGAGCTCCTAAAGCCCTGGTATGTCTCCTCTTTCTCTCTCCCCTTCCTCTCATTCCTATAATATAACCTGGAAAATTTTAGTTTGCAACCTTTATTACAGATTAGGTTCAATGTGCATCTTTGTATACCCAGAAAACTCATAATATTGTTTGCTGAACCAAAGGGCAGTCAACCAGAGTGACCCTCAGCAGTAAGAATAACTAACAGTATGTATGAGATGATCACTGTTCTTTACCTTGGGCAATTTTTTTCTTTTTAAACATATTTTTAAATGCTTATTTATTTTGGAGAGAGAGAAGGGGGAAGAGAGAGAGAGACAGAGAGAGACATAGCACATGCTGGGGAGGGGCAGAGGGAGAGGGAGACAGGATCTGAAATGGGCTCCATGTTGACAGCAGAGAGCCCCATGTGGGGTTAGAACTTACCAAGTGATGAGATCATGACCTGAGCCAAAATTGAGAATCAGATGCTTAACCCACTGAGCCACCCCCCAGGTGCCCCAAGATAAGAGTTTAAAGCAGAGTTTACTTCTCCACCAGCCAAGGGTCTTGGATTTCTATTTTTCATTTTACAGAAACACTAATTTTCCTTACCGGTTGCGAGTTTATTGTAGCCAGAAAACCGGAAACACCATGCCTTCTCTAAACTTTGGTAGTTTTGGTTCATTTTAGACTGCAATGTACAACCTTCTGGGGTTATTTTATTTTATTTTTTTCGTTTAGACTTTCGGCATAATTAGAACGAAATGTTCTGTACTCCCTCCGCCTCCCTTGGTCTGGAACCCTGGATGCTGGCGTGTTGGTGCAGGCTTTCCCTGCTGTCTCTGCCCGCTCGGATGCTATTAGCAGAAAGCCCTCCTGGGCACACAGGGAAGATGTAGCCCCCCGGGGTCTGTCTCATCCACCTCTCCATCTTTTTACTCACTTGACACAGAATTCCTGTGTAGACTTTAGAGAAAAGATTCTATGTGCCATTTCTTCAGCCACAGAGGAGAAAAGATGCTATAAAATAGAAGGAAGGCAGCATTATTACTCAGAAAATACTTGGCCAGGTAAAATTTGGTGGAATTCGCCCTCAGTTCCTTTAGGCTTTCCTTTCCAGTCTCTTCCCTACACCCACAGAATCTGTTGAATTCATTCATGCTAAAGAATAAATAACTAATAAGACTTTGTATACTGCGGCTTCTAAAGCTGTAAGCATTTCATCAGGAGAAAAGCAGCTAGTCAAAGGAAACACGCTGTTACTGGATGTATAAAATTATTTTGCAAAAGGGTTTCTTTTTGACACTTTCAAAATTATTTCCCTCAGTTTAAAGGTTACTCTTTGAGACTAAATATGAGCAGATATGGAAGGTTTATGGGTTTTTTTTGGATGGGGAGGTCTTTGTTATAATTAATTCAGCACTGATATATAAAGTCAGTCCCCTCTTTTTAGATCCGATCGAACGGCCCCCTCTTTTTTAAAGCCAAAACTCTTAGGTTGACAGAGTTGGCAGCTTCTATTCAATTTCTTATAAAAAATGTATTGTGTATCAACCCTGGCCCCAGTGCTCCTTTTAATAAACTACAGAATACACCTAGAAAAGAGAACACTTACAGTCTGTATCAGTCTTGCCCTGGGAATAAGGGGTTCCTAGTACTTTAAACTCTTGCCTTCCAACAGATCTAACTCAAACAGTAAATATAAATATCACCTTTTAATTGCTCTGGTGTTCCTTATGCTGGTTACTTACATTTTGAGGCTTTGATAGAACATTGAGGCAAAGTCAAATGAACGTCATGAGGTCGTGACTGGGTTGGTCGATCTACTAATTCCCGAAATGAGGACCAGAGATGTGTGCAGATGGAAATGAAGGCCAATTAGACACGATTAACATGTAGATTCAAAAATAAGATAGCACAGCATTTTACTCTGAGACTTTGCCAGTATAGTTTAATAAATTGAAATGAAATGCAGTCAAGTTGAGACATTAGAAAATGAGGTTAGGCAATATCATGCAAACATCAAGACCTGGTTAGTGGATCCGAACATTTTGGGAAGATGGATTCCCTAAAGCCAAACAGTGGGCTCTTTTGTGGTTTGATGGCCTTAGCCACTTTCCGAAGGAAAGGACGGACCTGCCCAACGAGGAGGAGAGAAGATAGTACTTTTGGTTCAGGCAAATATTAAACCTAGGGATTCATATAAAGTTTTAGAGTTGTCCAAAGCTCCTAAAGTTACTGCCATTTAGGAGTATTTGTTCCCCTTTCTGGTTGCATGGGGTCTCCCACCACAAGATCTGCTTGCCATGGTACTACGTAGCTGCTGCGAATGGAAAATGAAAGAGTTAAATAAAAATTGTATTTTGTGGATATAGAGAGTAGGCAGCTAGAAAAACAGACCTAAGGATCCTAATTCCTGAATTATTTTTTTAAGCATCGCCTTTGCTCCTCCTAAGAATTTATTTCCATAAAGCTTTAGGCTGTTACAGTGCAAATTGCACCTTGCTTAAGGGCAGCAAGATTTACTTAATGACTATCTGCAAATCGTCTTAGAATCTTAAGGGAGGAATGTTATTAGGGTGTAGAGCAGTAAATGCTCTCTGTAGAGGGGAAAGCTTCCCCAGCTCATGGCTGCAGGCTTTGATCTCATCAGTCCTCATAATGAATTTCTGCCTTGAGTTTTATAGGGACTTTCTTCTAAGGAGAGCAAAACTCAGTGCAGACATTATCTAATTCTTCCTCATAACATTCATGGAAGTTTGGGTGGGGCAGGTGTTATTATTACCCAGCCCATTCTGCAGATGGGGAAAGAAAATAGAAAGTTACATGACTCTCCCAAGGTCAAAAAAGAAGCTGAACAGGAGCCAGAAGGATTTCATTTGGGATTTCCCAATTGTCAGCCTAGAACTTTCACTCACTGACTCTGGTATCACCAGGCAGCTGTGAGGACACTGGCAGGTCATGCCGGGCTATGACAGGAGTGCAGGATTCCAGGTCAGAGTGCCTGCGTTTGTCCCTTTCTGCACTTACTGTGTGATATGGGACAAGTCATTGGTTCTTCTGAATTAGTTCTTCTTCTTTTTTAAAATGGGGCTATTGAAGTATATGCCCCTCAGTGGGCTAGCTTGGATGAAATGCATTTTCAAGTTATGGCATATAATGAAATAGTCCAATCACATTAACATCCCAGAGAGTTAACCACGAGGTTGAATTCTATAACACAAATATGAAAGTTGACAAATAAACTTCCTTTATTATCTAGGTTCATTTCACAAAATGTGCAATCCTTCTTATGATCCACCATTAGATTTACTGTGGATTTTATACGATTTTAATGCAGGAAAGGTGTGCATACATTCACAAGTCTTTGATTGTTTCACCTATTTTTTTCATGACCCTTACTCAGAAAGTCTCACCTGTGCTCATAACAAAATAGCTACTGCATGGGTCTGTGTTTTCTTCCTTTCCAATCTTCTCTCCTCACCCTTGTGTGTCCCCTGTAGCTCACTGATGGTGCCCCATCAGGCTCAGTAGATGTGCATTGGACATGGCCATCAATGTAGAGGTGTGCTGGGTTCCTGTGGAGTCCAAGGGGCCCTGCGTTCTCTGGAGTTTCAACTACAAACAAGCTGTGTCCTGAGCAGGAGTGGGGGCTCTATCCACCTTGGCTCGATTACACCTTTCCCCATGGCTCTTCTACCTGTGCCCTGATGTCAGTTTTTAGGATAACAGCTTGAAGGCCAATACAGCGCTTGGGGTCTGCATCAGGGGAGAAAATTAGAGGACAATTATGGAGCTGTACTTAGAACACCTTCTCTGCTGACTGCCAAGGCTTTTAGACAAAACAAAACAAAACAAAACAAAACAAAACAAAACAAAGCTGGATCATAACCATGACCCTTGTCTGAACCTTTTTTTTATTTCCTTAAGGAAGGATTTTTATCCCAGGAGGCACCTCAGACTTTCATGTAAACATTGGTGGTGGGCAAGCAATCTAGAATAATAGACATACCTGAAGAGTGGGTTGAACACAAACATCTTTCTCTATATTCCCATAGAGATATGACTGTAAAGTGAAAAGAAAAATGAAGTCAAAGTTAAATATAAATGTAATTTTAAGGGTAACTTTTTACTCGATATTTTCTATACATCGTATGAACCCCTGGGCTTAATTGATTTTATTTACTATAGTAGTGGTTTTCCAGTTTATAGTACTGTCCTTTACATTTCAAACAAATGAGAGTGAAGGTAAAAAAAGAAATATTCACTGACCACACGCTTAAACTTTCAGAGATTATAGAATTTCTTAGGCCAAACAATGTCTCGTTTATATTTGGAAAGACTACATTCTAATGATTTATACGGTCGTATTTTCTTGAGGGGGGAAATTATCCTAAGGATTTCTTTCCTCTTCCTTCTCATCCACTCCATCTGTTCTATATCCAGTCTCACATCTGGAGATAGAAAATTTACAGATTCTAAAATGAGATTAATTGACAATTTGTTGTTGTTTTTACAGCATGAAAAACTTTCCCCCTGGGGATAAAAAGGGGCTAATGACAGTATTCAAAACTGAATTGTTCTGTTTCTTCCAGGTACATGGCATCTGAAGAATGATTTCACTTTTCTCTCTGGCTTGGAATAGCTAGAAAATTACTTATTATATACACAGTGTCATTTTTTTGTTTTGTTTTGTTAAATCATATTTGAGACTTTGCCCAGAGCAGAACTTTCATGGAGCTTGAACACACAGCGTAGCTCTCGCTCCGGAGGCAGAAGCTTGGCTCAAGTATAAATTCCAAAAGAGCTTCTGTGTGCAAACCAGACACATGAAGAAGTAGAGAGAGACCTTATGGTATATCTAGACTGAGCTTTTGAAATAACCTCATTCGAGTATTAAGATTTGTTATGGTGTTTTGGGCATCATTCTGTTTCAGGATACCGAAAGTATTGGCTCAAAAGCTTAATTTTGCCTCCTAAGTTTTTCAGGGGCAAAAAAAAATCTGCAAGTTTACAACTAAATCAATACTTGTGAAATTTCTAGTCCATTCTCCTCAGACTGAGAACATTAGACTAAAAATTAGAAGGTTATTCTAAATTTTTTTTGATGTTTATTATTAAAAAAAATTTTTTTTAATGTTTTATTTATTCTTGAGAGAAAGAGGGACAGAGCATGAGTGAGGGAGGGGCACAGCGAGAGAGGGACACCGAATCCAAAGCAGACTCCAGGCTCTGAGCTATCAGCACAGAGCCTGACATGGGGTTTGGACTCATAAACCGTGAGATCATGACCTGAGCCGAAGTCCGGCGTTCAACTGACTGAGCCACGAGGCGCCCCTCATGTTTATTTATATTTGAGAAAGAGACACAGCAGGGGAGGGGCAGAGAGAGAGAGAGAGAGAGGGAGACACAGAATCCAAAACAGGCTCCAGGCTCTGAGCTGTCAGCAAAGAGCCAGACACGGGGCTTGACCTCCCGAACCATGAGATCATGACCCGAGCCGAAGTCGGACGCTTAACTGACTGAGCCACCCAGGCACCCCTAGAACGTTACTCTAAATTGAAATTTGAAGATTTTCTTGAACCTGAAAAATGTGTGTGTGTGTGTGTGTGTGTATGTGTGTGTGTGCACTGGCTATTACCTAAGGAAATGGTTACACTAATTCCTAATTAAAGACAAAATAGCTAAAAGCACTGAAGGTCATTTTGTGTGTGTGTGTGTGTGAGTGTGTGTGTGTGTGTGTGCGCTATAGACTTTTGAGTAGCAAATCTTTATAATATGCACATAGGAACCCAATGATAGAAAGTTTACTACTTAACTCATTTTGAATGATCATTAAGAAGCACTTTCCCCCTAACCGTTATTAATGCTGGAGAAGGGGTTATCTTTGTGGTGCATTCAAGACTCCTATCAGCCACATGGCATATGAAATACGAATAAATACATGGCAAAGAACTTCCAGAATGACTATGGGCTGCAGGAATCATAAGAAAGTACTACCAATGTGGCATATTTATAATTACTGGCCAACAGAACCAAAGCTGGGAGGGATGGAAAGAGTAGCCGCCTTCTCTCCATTTATCCCAGTACAAAAGCAGTTAAATCAAGTTATGGCCTGACCCTACTGGGAAAGTACGGGTGAGCAGCCTCACAATAATCACCGCTGTTCAGTTGTAAAAGAAAGAAGGGTTTTCTGTTGTTGTTGCTATGTTTTGTTTTGATTTTAAGAAGTGTTTCAGCAAGTTTAGGAAGAGGAAGTTAATTCTATGCCAAGTTGTCATTGATTCTTGTGGGTATTCCCTTTTGCTCTCCTCCAGAGCTGGGAATTTCCCTGCCCTTCTCCACGCTGGCCTCTACGCCCCCCACCCCCCGCTTCAGGGAAGCAGCTTGCACAGAAGCCTTTTCCTAGATCTAGCCCCCTTTACGAAATCCACACCTAAACAGAAAGTTTTTGATGTATTTGAGTACAGTACAAACAATTCAGGTGGAGTTTTATTCTCTAAAGAATCTTCTTTCTCAGAACCCAGAAGATAATTCCTCCTAGGCACAGAAGAACATCTCTTCACTCTATGACCTCAAAGCTCACGTATATAAGACATACCATTTTATAATTTTAAGATAAGAATTTGTAGTTCTGTACATTTAAATTAATTTTGTCATCTTATCTCATGATTATCATTTGTTATGATGGAATAGAATAAAAATATGAAAATTATAAAGTAGGCTTATAATCTTCTATTTTGTTTCCCCATTTACTGAACATTATTGAATATTAACTGAATGTTGACATTGTCACCTGCTATCATATTTCTTTTTTTTTTAATGTTTATTTATTTTGAGAGAGAGAGAGAAAGAGCTTGAGCAGGGGAGGAGCAGAGAGAGGGAGAGAGAGAATCACCATGTGTCTGGCTGCCAGTGCAGATCCTGATTGACCTCACAGAGCATGACATCATGACCTGAGCCTAAATCAAGAGTTGGACACTTAACCAACTGAGCCACCCAGGCACCCCTTCAATCATATTTCTTATTTAACTCTAAGATTTAAAAAAAATCATCAGTAAGAACATGGTGATTTTTTTTTCATTTTCAAAGGTAGAGATAATTAAAGGTAACTTCAATTCTGAATAATTTAATTTAATATTATTTAATGCCCCTAGGTTGGGTGTAGGAGAGTATAATGTTGGGCACAGACTGTAACTGTTTATCCAAATGTGTGTGTTAGGTAGGTCTGTACACTGAAGCTATTAAAACAGTCTTCATTCTACTCTGGGACTGAGTATGGCCCTGAAGGCCAAGGCAATATGCACCTTGAATTATTTATTCTTCTCTACAGGTTGGGACTAAGGAGAAAGATTAGTATTACTGATTATGCCTTTTGTCGAAGGCTCCAATATGGCCTGGTGGGGCACTTGGTAGAGCATTTGATATTTTTGGGGCGCCTGGGTAGATCAGGCAGTTAAGCGTCTGATGTTGGCTCAGGTCATGATCTCACTCACGGTTTATGAGTTCGAGCCCCGAGTTGGGCTCTGTGCCGACAGCCCAGAGCCTGGAGCCTGCTTGGGATTCTGTGTGTGTGTGTGTGTGTGTGTGTGTGTGTGTGTGTGTGTCTGCCCCTCCCCCTCTCATGCTATGTCAGTGTCTCTTTCTCTCTCAAAAATAAATAAACATTAAAATTTTTTTTAATATTTTGCTCATCATGACAGTTTTTGCATTAATTTGTATTTTTAAAATTATTGCATTGAAATGTGGTTTCTCCAGATTACTGGGTATTTGGGACCTCCTTAAATTTTGTGCCTGAGGCGAGTGCTTAACTTGCCTTATTCTGGTCCCTGCCCTGCTTTTGTCTTTGCTCTGTTTTCCCAGCTCTCTAGAATGAGTACCTGGAATAGGGCTCAGCACAGAATAGATGTTTGATAAGTGGTTAATGCTCTTTTTTTTTCTTTAAAATTTTTCCAAATGTTTATTTATTTTGAGAGAGAGAAGGTGTGTGTATGAGTGAGGGAGGGAGAGAGAGAATCCCAAGCAGGCTCCACACTGTCAGCACAGAGCCCTACGTGGGACTCGATCCAACGAGCTGGGAGATCATGACCTGAGCTGAAATCAAGAGTCAGACAGTTAACCAACAGAGCCACCCAGGTGCCCCGGTTAACGCTATTTCTGATGAAGCCTAGCTAATTGTGCAGGCCGGTCTCTTTCAATACAATGAGCCTAGCCACCTGGGCCAAGGGACCCTAATAATATGCTTCATGAGCTCTCCTAGGAGGTGGGAAAAGAGGGATGGTACTCTCCGAGAACAGGCTCATTCACTGTGTATGAGCCTTTGCAAGCCCACTTTGAATGCAGTCCCTACCCCATGAACAAAGCCAGTGTATCCATAAGATAGAGGTTGTGGAACCAGATCCCCTGGCTTTACAGGCCAGCTGGCCCACTCCTAAGGCTGCACAACTCTGGGCACGTTACGTAATTCTGTGCTCAGTTTCTTTATCTACATCATAGGGATATTAATCGTACCTGCCTCATGAGATTTCTGTGAGGATTAAATTAATGAACACATACACATTAGAGTAAGTTCTCTAGAAAACTGCCTGAAGCAAAAGCTTATGTGTTATCTCTATCATAGAGGGCAATCCCAGGAAACAGGAGTGAGAGGAAAAGGAATTTAGTAAGGCAGGAAAGGAGTGAGAATAAATGTTAAGTGGGGGGTGCTACTGGGCTGCCCCCAGTTTGCTAGTTGTATGGTCTCACAGGGCCTTGCCAAGAGGCTGTATAAAAACATTTAGAGACAGGCCCTCAGAAAGGAGGGTCAGCAACCAACCGGCTTACCTGCTGGCCACTTCCCATCTCCCATCTTTCATTGGTCAAAGTCGACCCATGGGGTTGGAACTCCTTCATGTGTCTGAATTTTATTAGCTGGTCCTCCAGACAACTGAGAGGAAAGCAAGAATCTCCATGGTTCCTGTCCAGTCAGTGTGCAGGTCTAGTGGTCTCTTTATGTCAGTCAGAGCTTCCCATCTTTAGTGGCTGCTGTGGCTCTGGCTTTAAAGCCACAAAGACTATATGAGCCATATTATTGGACTCGGGGATCTTCCCAGTATCCCTAACCCTGGAAACTAGCTCCTTCTCCTTTAGCAAAGTAACCTTTTTTTTTTTTTTTTTTTTAAGCTTATTTATTTATTTTGAGAGAGGCAGAGAGAGCAAGGGAGGAGCAGAGAGAGAATCCCAAGCAGGATTGGCACCAGGGTGAGTCACCGAGACGCCCCAGCAAAGTAATCTTTTGTACTTTTGAAGCAGGCACTTGTTTTTTGATTGGTCCTTCTGCCTTGTAAGCTGTTCTTGTGATCTTCAAGTATCGGGGTTATTTGGTTCATTTGGAGCCCAGCTCAAATGTAACTTCCTCAGAAAGGCCTTCCAGTGACCAGCACAGCTTTCTTCATTCTCAGATAAAGAGATACGTTGATATCCTTCTCTTATGTCCCTACTTTTAAAAAGCATGTACATTGGCTTCAAAAATGAAGGACTCTTTATGTTATAAAAGGGCATGAATCTGGGCCCTCAGCTTACTCTCTCACACCCTGCAGCCTAACAGTTCACACAGCCAAACCACAAATGGAACTAATGTCTCATTATTGGCTTCCCATCACATCTGACCTATTATGAATCAGCCCCCTTTCCCTACCAATATCAAAATTGGCTTGTTCAGGAAGTGAAAAGATATTATTTCTCCTCCTGCTTCTCTTTCATTATTTTTATTTAAAAAAATTTTAGTGTTTAATTATTTTTGAAAGAGAGACAGAGACAGAGGGTAAGCAGGAGAGGGGCAGAGAGAGAGGAAGACACAGAATCTGAAGCAGGCTCCAGGATCCGTGCTGTCGGCACAGAGCCCGATGCGGGGCTCGACCTCACAAACTGTGAGATCATGATATGAGCCAAAGTTGATCTCCCACCCAACTGAGCCACCCAGGTGCCCCTCTTTCATTCTTTTTAGAACAATTAAGTTTGACTTTGAACTTTTGGCTTGTAGTAAATTTAAGGCTGACAACTGAAATTGGAGGGGGGGCGGGGAAATCAGTGAAATACAAATATAAAAGATACTTTTTACATTTTTTTCCTTTTCTCTTCATCTCTCTGTTCCCCGCACCCTATAGAACATGAGTCTGGTGGATGGATCCCTTGCTACCATATTCTTTACTCCAAATACGTGGTGTCTTATCATATTTGGTCAACACGTGGTAAGTTAGTCACAAGGCTCAAGAATTCATCTTGTAGCAAAAAATAATGCAGGAGAAAATAAAATATTCTAATATTTCCCCTGTAATCATAGTTCACTTTAGGATCTTCCAAGGAAAAAAGTTAATTGGCCAATTATTGTCCTTGTTTCAAAATTAACAGAAGTCTGTACAGTCTCTGTTTTTTTTATCTGTCCCACTATCAAGTAACTTCTGTATAAAAGATAATGATCAGAACCGACATCTTTATTTAACAAATCTGGAAATAAACACTCTTATTAGCTATTGAATCCCTTGGCTTCCATGCAGCACAACCATCTGCTTGGTGAACACTCATTTCTGTGACATCTTGACTGTGGTCACCCAGGTTCCGGTTGGAATTTATCAATAATAGGAATGTACAAGATAAGTCTTTCCATTTTAGAGAAGCTTTAATCATGATGGACTGTTTTTTTCTTTCTTTCTTTCTTTCTTTCTTTCTTTCTTTCTTTCTTTCTTTCTTTCTTTCCTTGCATATTGAGCTATAATTTACTCTTTGTGACATTGGCCCACTGATTCCTGTTCACCCTACAAAGCAGTGTTTCACACAGTGTGCTCTGTGGACCCCCCACATCACAGTCAACAGTGGTTCCTGCTGAAACTCAACTCTCCTTCACATAGGACCATTTTAAATGGCAGTTGGTGCCTCTGGAGCCCAGATCCCTGCTTCCATAAGCTTTTTTTTTTTTTTTTTAAATGCTTATTTATTTTTTGAGAGACAGAGAGTGAGCGGGGGAAGGACAGAGAGAGAGGGAGTCATAGGATCTGAAGCAGGCTCCAGGCTCTGGGCTGTCAGCACAGAGCCCGACGCGGGGCTCGAACTCACAAGCTGCGAGATCATGACCTGAGCTGAAGTCGGACACCGAACCTGCTGAGGCACCCAGGCGTCCCTTTCACAAGCTTTAATAAGCTCCCCCTGCATCCTGTGTTTGGAGATCACTGTTCTGAAGCCAAAGAGAAGAGCAAGGTCAGTGCCTCGTACATGTGTAGCACTTCAGACAGCTGGAGACAGGTATTATTTTCTGTTTCTCCATGTCATCTGTTCTCTGGACCAGGTGTCCCAGTTTTTTCAATTGTCCCTCATAGGAAATGGTTCCAGGTCTCATTCTCTTTGAGTTGGGTTTCATTTTCTTTTTTTTTTTTTTTTTTTTTTTTTAACGTTTATTTATTTTTGAGACAGAGAGAGACAGAGCATGAATGGGGGAGGGTCAGAGAGAGGGAGACACAGAATCTGAAACAGGCTCCAGGCTCTGAGCTGTCAGCACAGAGCCCGATGCGGGGCTCGAACTCACGGACTGCGAGATCGTGACCTGAGCCGAAGTCGGCTGCTCAACCAACTGAGCCACCCAGGCGCCCCAAGGGTTTCATTTTCTTAGAGTTTGCACTAAAATGTGATGCCCAGAATGGAATATAAGAACTGAACAGAATGCTCTCGCTGTGCTCTGACAGGGGCAGGAGGTGGGGCAAAACGAAGGGACCAAGTCCTTAGCCTAGGCTACTGTATTTGTTATGAGAGACCATATGTTAAACATATTTCATTCAAGAACTTCAGTTGGCCATTGAGAATTTGATCTAGAAAAAGACAGCTTAAGCGTAACTGCACGTTTTCAACGAGAAGAATATTCATCCGTTCATTTGGATGTATGGTAAAATGTCATTACTACGGGGATTTTTGGTAGTTGGCATGGGATTAAGATAAAGATGGCTTTTGGTCTAATTATGCTAAGTGGATTCAGTAAACAAACAAAAAAATAGTATGAGAGATGGCAAGGATATAATTAACCTACTTGAGAGAACACATTTTTCAAGTACAGGTCTCCCCCACTATCTAAAAGTAGAGCATTCCTATGAAAACTTTCTTAAGCCGAAACGGTGTAAAGTGAAAAAGCAATTACCATGAACTTATATGTAACATTCGGGAGCATCCCCAACCCCCAAAGATAACCTCTTGTAGGCTTTTCTCATACCTTAGGACACATCTTGTTAATGGAAGTACAAAATACCTCAAGGTAAAGCCCAGACGCTCAGACCCAGTCCAAAGCTCTGGCAGCTTGGTGCTGAGATGCTGAGTATAGTTCCTGGCGAGGGAGCTTGGCGACCCCCTTCTTGCTACCGGGGGTGCACTGCCTCTAGAAGGTTCGCTGCAACAAATGCTGAATGCTGTTTTCACTCTTTGCCTTTTTTCTTAAAGGCAAAATTCCTCGGATTTCCTTTGCTTTGTGAAAATAGGTGCTAATGTAGGTCTTCCATAAAAGTAAAGTGGCATAACATGAACTTTCAGGAAGCAGAGGACACCTGTATGTGGTCTGATATTGTCTGTTTGTGTGCTGTCAATTTGCATATTAATAATTTCGGTCACTTATGAAAAAAGTATAAAATACTTTCATAAAGTACCTACGTACCAGTACTCTCTTTGGCCTAACAGGACATCATTGTATAGGTCTGACACAATAAAATTGCGTTTCCTTAAAGAATATAATTCATAGTTTTCAACAGCTTAGACTGGTCTCCTTCCCAGTTTGTCTGAGTTGAATAATAGTCGACTAAATGCAACCCTTGGTAAACCCGCTCAGCGTTGATAATTTTCTTGATGTCATTTAAGACGTTGACATCTCTGTCCTTCATACTGTAACCTGGTGGCTATTACTATCTGTGTGAACAGGTATTTATAAAAATAAGACACACGCCAGACAATTTGTAAATCCTTCCCATGAAGTCATTTAATATCTAGTAACAGTAGAACCTAGTTTTTCCAGTCCCCCTCTTACAAGTTCTTAGTCGCCTTCCTGTGGCTCCTCTTTCCCCCTCCCCCTTTACTTAGAGCTGGTGCCTACCTCTCTCTCTCTTTTGGAGATTTCCTTCACTTTTGTGGCCTTATCTCCACTTCTCCTCTACCAGCGACTTCCTGATCTGTAGTCCTCTGGGCCAACTGTTGCCATTAAACTTCAAAAACAAAGTAAATGTTTATCAGGCATCTCCTCTGTGGTCCTTTCACAGTAATCTTATTTTAGCCTCATCACAACCTTGTAGAGTAGGTTGTGTTACTCCTGTTCAGAAATGAAACAATTGAAGCATAGAAAGTTGTATTTAATATTACTTTAAATTCAACATGAGTTTGGGAGGATGGTTTGGTTACTGACTGTCACCATGGCATCTCTGTGATGGTCAGAGACCAGATCAGCTTGTGTGTAACAACTGTCTATACTTGACCTAACATAGAGTAAGCACTAAATAAACACTTGAGAATGACTGAATGAATGGTCAGGTACGCATTTTAGGTGTATGCTAGGTAACACAGAATACATGTTCTTTCTCTCACCACGCTTTGTTGGAGTCTTGGGTTTTCTCGCTCTTTCTGGGCTATTTCATTCTTTCCAGGCTATTTTGTAGCTAGTTGAGTCCTGAGCATCACCTTCCACTGGAATCCAAAGATCTAGAAGGAGCTTCGGTCTGTGACTAGGCTTTCAATGGATTTGGCAACGAAGCTTTACCTATCCTGTGGCCCGGAACGTTCTCAGATGGCCAGTGAAGAAAATTCCAGGAAGGCTCAGCTGCTTTCCAACTATGTCCGAAGTATTAATAAAGAACTTTAGTAAATTGACTCTTGACCCTAGTATCAAACTCCCTTCCCCTCTACCAGAATATCCACCCCAACAGCAGGACAGCGAGAAGAAACCACAGGGGCTTGTGGACCGAATACTCAGCAACAGGAGGAGGGGTGGAGTAAGGACTTTGTTAACTGCTCCAGAAGAAAGGATGGGAAAGCTGATGTGGTTTATTTCATTTTATTTAAAAAAATTTTTTTTAATCTTTATTCATTTTTGAGAGAGAGAGACAGAGCATGAGTGGGGAAGGGGCAGAGAGGGCGTCACAGAATCTGAAGCAGGCTCCAAGCTCCGAGCTGTCAGCACAGAGCCCGACGCGGGGCTCGAACTCACAAACTGTGAGATCATGATCTGGGCCGAAGTCTGACGCTCAACCGACTCAGCCACCCAGGCGCCCCAGCTGATGTGGTTTATTAAAAAACATTGCTACTTCAACCAGCATTCCACGGATGAATCAAGAGGGAAAAGATTTAGAGGTGGATGTCATTATTGCCTGTATCATAGAGATCCTTCTGAGGATCCCAGCATGGAGAATAATTATGACACGGAATCAGTGTAAACATAAACCTTAAGATACTGTTTTTTTCTCGCTAGTAATTTTAGGATCAGTATGCCGCAGCTTGGGAAAGCTGCTCTGTTGAGACCAACTGTGTAATATTTTGATAATCTATGATGTAAGCTCTGGCCTGTCTTTTCTACCTAGATACCAGTAATTTGTGAGGAGTCCTGCTAGTTTGCATTTGAATGACTTCAATATACTTTACTTCCACTTTTTGATGTGACCCAAGGAAGTAGGTTTTGAGTGTTGCCTGTGTGTTTGAGAAGCCTGAAGTTGTTAAGATAGGTTAACCTAACATGGGGCTCCTGGGTGGCTCAGTTGGGCTAAGCATCTGACTAGAGCTCTGTAGAGTAGGGCTCTGTGCTGGCAGCTGGGAGCCTGGAGCCTGCTTTGGATTTTGTGTCTGTGTGTGTGTGTCTCTCTCTCTGCCCCTCCCCCGCTCACGCTCTGTCTCAAAAATAAACACATTTAAAAAAAAAAGAGAGAGCGGCGCCTGGGTGGCTCAATTAGTTAAGCAGCCGACTTCGGCTCAGGTCGTGATCTCGCGGTCCGTGAGTTCGAGTCCTGCGTCAGGCTCTGTGCTAACAGCTCAGAGCCTGGAGCCTGTTTCAGATTCTGAGTCTCCCTCTCTCTGACCCTCCCCCATTCATGCTCTGTCTCTCTCTGTCTCAAAAATAAATAAACGTTAAAAAAAAAAAGAGAGAGAGAAAACCTAACATCAAATTGGAAGCCAAGTAACTTGTGCAGGAGGTATATACAGAGAATATTGGGTGGTTTGGCTAGAGCATAATTATCATTAGGGCAGGGTGCAACAGGCTAGATTTTCTGGTTTTCAAAAATTGGAATTGTAATAAATGTTTTGATGTGCTAGTTCAATTTTCAGCAGCAAATGTGTACGTAGAGGATCTTACTAAAATTGAGACTTATTTGAAAAAAAAGATAATTAGTCTGATTTGAGGAGTTCAAAAGCAGCAGGGTGACTAGGAAGCCATTATAATGGCACAGCTAAGAGATGAGTAGCTTAGTGATGGTGGTGATGGTTGTGGGGGAGAGGGAGAAGATGGAAAGCCGTGCTCCTAGTTGACGGGAAAGATGGCACTCTGTTCAGTGTGGAAAGTGCCTTTCAACGATCTTTAGGCTCTCATGGTCACAGGATTTGGATATTGACTGGACTCCCAATTTTCTGGCTGAGTGACCAGATGCATGACGTTACCACCAACTCAGTCTGGGAATATAGGACAGAAATCTTCAGGTCTTTGAGCATTCTACTACCAGATTATTCTTCCTCAAACACCATTGTCATCATGTATCTCTCCCGACTAAGAATCCATAATGACCTTCTACTGCACCTCAGAGAAGATAGTGATTTTGATTTTGGTACTCAAATAACTTATTTTGGTATCCAGAAGTTTCATATCTTCTCCCCTCTGGATTCCAGTGGGATCCCTTACGGGCTGGGAGAATATCATAGTCTTCATTGCTGTTATTGTTGTTACAGTACAGTAACTAGCATAGTGCTGGGTGAATAGTGTATGTGTAATACTAATTTGCTTAAAGGATTTGAAAACAATTATGTAATGATGCCTTTGAAATTCATGATTATAAGTATGGAGTGATTTAGAAAAATAATAATGTAACTGCCTCTACCTGAATCTATGTTATAACTCATAATAGTTACAAACACTTATATAGTATATTTTATATAATAGATATTAATTCTCAGTGCTTTCCTTCTATTGACTCATTTAATTCTCACAACAACCCTATAAGATAAACCCCATGAGACAGATACTAGTATTATAGACGAGGACACTGAGGAGGTTAAGGACATTTTTATAAGTTGCACAGTTAGTAAGTAGAGAGTTTGGATTTGGACGTAGGCAAGTCTGGCTTAAATGTATACTTAACAGGAGTGCTTGGGTGGCTGAGTAGGTTGAGCGTCCCAGTCGATTTCAGCTGAGGTCATGATCTCATGGTTTGTGGGATCGAGCCTCCCATCGGATTCTCTCTTTCCCTCTCTCTGTCTCTGTCTCTCTCAAAATAAATAAACAACCATTAAAAAATGTATACTTAGCTATCATATTACCTACAGAATCTTAGAGAACTCAGGATCCATTAATTATTATAGTTACAAGGTAAATAGTTATCCCATTTATCAAAAATGAATACATGATTAATTAAATGCTGAAAAAGGTAACCAAAATCTGTTCATATATGTCTTTCCATTTCTTCCATTATCCGATATGCTCATGCTTAGCATCATTAAAATAACAAAAGTTTAAGTAGTTCTTTTGCATCTATAATTCATTTGATTCTTAGAATAAGCCATGTGGTAAGTGGGTAATCATTATTATCCTCCAATTTTAGGAGGAAGCTGACATAGCCTGTGCCGGAAGAGTTCAGGTGCTGGTGTGTTTCTTTCTACTTTTTAAAGTTTTATTTTTATTTATCCTGAGATGGGGGAAGGGCAGAGAGAGAGGGAGGGAGAGAGAGAATTCCAAGCAGGCTCCACAAGGACAGCGCACAGCCTGATGTGGGGCTCAAACTCACGAACTGTGAGACCATGACCTGAGCCGAAATCAAGAGTCAGACATTTAACCGACTGAGCCACTGAGGCACCACAGGGCTTCTGTTTCTAACCCATAGCACTGGTGATTGGGTGTGTGACGTGACCCAAACTCTTTCAACAAGGGCGCGCCATCCCATTTTACCGCCTTGCTGAATTACCAATAGTTATTATTGCTATCAACTGTTGTGATTTGGGGACCTGAATTTGAATAATTAATAATTAGGAATCAATCCCGGCTCATCAATTCACCAAGATGGGGGAGAATAACAATAAGTATCCATCACGTAGACTCGTTCTCAGGACTATGAATCTGTCAGTGTTTAGAATAGCTCTTGGCAACATGCAGTAAAGGTGAGCCGTTATTCTTATCTTCATTATTATTAGCATAAGTTCTAATGGTCTAGAACAATGATCTTTTTTCATTGATAGTGGCGTCTCATGAGAGTGGCACCAAGAGCTGTCTTATGGAAGAAGGGTAGCTCTACACCCAACTACCCCTGAGATCTCATTTAAGATCTGCAATCCGTTATTTTCTCTTACATCCTTGCTGGGCCCATTTATATTACTCCAGGCCACAGTTTGGGCTGATAATGTCCCTGATCTAACTCTCTGTTATATAAAAGCAGTATTTTCTACCCCATGTGTATGTACTGGGTGATATCTGGAAACCCAGGACTCTAAGTTCAAATCTAGAACAAATAAAGAACTAGTTATAATACAAAAAGTATTTTATTGTTCCTGACTACCGATTAACATTTATTAGAGAAGACAAAAATGCTAGTTGTCTTTATCAAGTATACCCTGCAGGATTGATGCCCCTGTGTTCAACTTTATTTTTGTGGTGACCGTTGCAACTCTTTTTCCATTTGTTATGTCACTTGACATTAATGTTGTTTAACAAATCAAGAAACAAAATATTCAAAACAAAGAAATCCACAAGAAAAAGATTTTGACTCATGAAAGGGGTACCCCTAACTTTCCTTGCTGGGTAAAATGAATCATAACTGGGTAATAACCTCAGGACAAACGTTTTCAAACAAAATATAATATTTTCGTTTTCCTTTCTCTTTGAATTTCACTCTTACGGATTTGTGGTTATAATGAAACATCCCCCCTATTTATTTCAGAGCTATCTTCTGAGACTGGAGCCATTTCTGTGCCAAAGCTACAAACTTCAAAGATGCCTGGCTAGTTATGCTGGGAAACTGGTGTGAATAAATGAGCCGATGGACTGTTGTGTCTGTAGGACCACTGGAGAAATAGTCAAGATTCCTCCCAATCCTTGGTAACTTCCTTCCTTCTCACCTCCCTGTCCTTGTCTCCTTCCTCCATTTTTACCTTCCCTTGTCTCTTTGTTTTTCCTTTCATATTGTCATCTTCCTTTATCTTTTTCTTTCCTGTTTTCATCTCTTCATTCCTCTCTTCCCTTCACTCTTTCACCTAGACTTTTTAGCTCCATTATTTACTTTCATCTGGGCAATTTTGTAGCAGTCTTGTAAATTCAAATTCCAAACTGCTGTATGGAATTGTTGAATCACTATATCATACACGTAAAACTAATAGAACACTGTGTTAACCTACTGGAATGAAAACAAAAACTTAAAGGCAAAAACAAAAACAAAACAAAATGCAAACTGCTGTTTATCAGACCAAGTGACTAAGGCTAAAACGTTTATTCAGGTGATCTTTCTGTTCTTGCTTTCCCGATTTCTAGAAGGATTCAGTTAGTTTCAGCATAGCTTTTAGCTCTTGATTTACTCTTGCATTTGCTATCCTGCTGCTAGCCCTACCCATTTATACTTTCCATCTGAATGTATCTCTCTCTTTGTTACTTTTAGATCTTTCTTGCAGACTTCTGGGCTCTTGTCTGTATCACTTTCAGTGTCCTGCTTCTATCTAGCTGTCCTGCGGGGAGCCCTACAGTGGGCCTGCCCAACTTGCATCACAGTGTGCTCAGCCATCTCTCCAGCTTACTCCTTCCCTGATAGTTGCTTGGTCAGCCTTATCTCCTAGACTGAGTGCAGCTATTAACTTACTATGCTATTTATTCATTCATTCAACAAACATTTATTATGTCCTATACATAATCATAAAGTTGAGTGCAACAGACCTTTCCTCTTTTCACATATGGCAGTTTTTTCTTGAGGCAAGTTTTCGACTGTGAATTCTACTGAATCTAAGAAAGCAAATATCATTAAACATTTCATCTAGCTTCTTTCAAACAATAGTAGATAATTAATTTTTACACAAAATTAATCCAACAGATATTTTAAGGTATAATCCACATGGCACTACACACTAATTCCTCTCATTTCATTGACTCTAAATATTACATCCTTATAAAATTAAACAAAGAAAATGGATGATTGACAGAGTTCTTCATTTTTGATTCAGACATTTTGATCTTGCTTCGAGTCTAAGACTCAGATAGATGTAATAAGAATGTAATGAGAAGTAGATGTCCCCCAATTATTATTTGGTTGTTGTATGTGTTTAACCCAAATGGGGAAAACTACATGAAAGATACTGAGAAGTCCATGAGGAATCTGGCTTATCTTAAAGTGCATATATTTGCAGAAAACTTAAGTTTCAAAAGCTGTGTGTGTTGAAGGGAATAGAAGAGAGATTAAGATCCTTGTTTAGTTAGAAAGAATATGTTTTCAAACAAAGAGACAAACAAACAAGAACAGAACCAGACACATAAACACTGGGAATAAATTGGTGACTGCTGCGGGGGGGTGGGGGGGGGATTGGCAAAATGGGTGAAAGAGTGTGGAAATTAACAGGCTTCCAGTTATGGAATAATAACTTGGGGGATAAAAGGTACGGAATGGGGCCTATAGTCAATGATACTGCAACAGTATTGTATGGTGACAAATGGCAGCTACACTTGAGGTGTCACAGCGGGATGTATGGAGGGTGGAGTCACTATGTTATACACCGAAATAAAACTAATGTAATAGTGTATGTCCACTGTAGGTCAATATAAATAAATCAACAAAAAAGAATAGCTTTCATCTGACTCAGTCAAATACGAGGCTCAACATTCTTTTTTTTTTTTTTTTAATTTTTTTTTTTTTAACATTTATTTTTTATTTATTTTTGAGACAGAGAGAGACAGAGCATGAATGGGGAGGGTCAGAGAGAGGGAGACACAGAATCTGAAACAGGCTCCAGGCTCCGAGCTGTCAGCACAGAGCCCGACGCGGGGCTCGAACTCACGGACCGTGAGATCATGACCTGAGCTGAAGTCGGCCGCTCAACCGACTGAGCCACCCAGGCGCCCCGAGGCTCAACATTCTTATGTGTTTTCGACCCTAAAGAAGTGAGCCAAATTCTTTCAATTTTTTTTTTTTAATTTTTTTAACGTTTATTTATTTTTGAGACAGAGAGAGACAGAGCATGAACAGGGGAGGGGCAGAGAGAGAGACACACACAGAATCTGAAACAGGCTCCAGGCTCTGAGCCGTCAGCACAGAGCCCGACGCGGGGCTCGAACTCACGGACCGCGAGATCATGACCTGAGCTGAAGTCGGACGCTTAACCGACTGAGCCACCCAGGTGCCCCAAATTCTTTCAATTTTAATGCTTGTATGTTAATAATAGCAATAATGTCACTAAATAAAGTATGTTCACGATTATAAGCACTGTTAAGTTTTAATTTGGTTTCCTTTTCTGATAATAATTTAACAATGTTTTTATTTGCAAAGTAATACGCAGACATGAGTTACGAATATATTATTTTTAGTAAGATTCTCCTTAGCTAGACAAGCGGTCCAAGTCAAGCAAATAGGAGAGATCACCCCGGCTCCAGCAAAACTAGCATTTTGGAAGATGCATCCCTACACGAGAAACTAGGACACTTCTCTGAGTCTGGTGTTTGTGCCTCTGTGCAAAAACACTGGAACACCGAACAGAGAAGTTACACTATGGGAGGAAGCTAAAAAGAAGCAATTTTCTAATTTCCCACTAAGTCATCTTTGTTTAAGCTTAAGATATAAGATGCAGTATTTTCTGAGTCTCTACTGTTTTTTTTTTTTTTTTTAAACTGAAAGTACATTTTTTAACAATAAAAAATGTTTATTCCTTTGGGGAGAGAGAGAAAGAGAGAGAGAGAGAGAGAGAGAGAGAGAGAGAGAGAGAGAGTCCCAAGCAGGCTCCGCTCTGTGAGCCCATAGCCTGACGTGGGGCTCCACCCCACCAACAGTGAGATCATGACCTGAGCAGAAATCAAGAAGGGGGCTGCTTAACAGACTGCGCCACCCAGGTGCCCCTAGTTCCATGACATTTTGAGGTAGGTGTAAGTATCCCTATTTCACTGACAGGCAAACAACTCCAAGAGGGTCACCACAGCAAAGAGGTTATTCAAGCCTACATCTGTTTGATTTCAAAACCCAGGCTTTTTTCTACTACACATTGTTTTGTTTTTTCCTCCTCCTGTTTTGCGCTAGGTGTATGGAATAAAGTTACTCTGTCACCCACAGTTGGTACAAAGTGCTGCTTACTGTCAGGCCCTAGGACAGCGCTGCAACCAACCCTCTGGCGGTGTTCCCAAGATGCCAGCTCTGAGACCACGCGCAGGACCGGAAGCAGGAAGTCTCCCGTAGGCTCAGGAATAGTGGAAGGGGTTATTGATTTACAACACTGTCGTAAAATACAAAATACGCGGCAGCCGAAAGCCAGTCAAAAAGTCCCATCAGGGGGCTTGGGCGAAAAGGAGAGGGAGGAGGGATGGGGGCAGGTAATGCCGAATGAAGAGCGGGAAAGGGGCAAATGGTTAGATTATCAGAGGAACACAAGTAGGGCTTTGTGGTGAGAGGAGAGGGTGGGGGTGAAGCAGAATTGAAACGGGAAGAAACTTTGCTGAAAGAACAAAGAAAAGAATAAGTGTAGTGTTATCTTCATTAGAAGAAGTGGAAGTTTGTCTCCTGCGACACATTGTTCCAACCCATTGTGTTGTGCTAAGATATTTTATTATCTCAACTGTTCGCCATTAGAAAAGTGTAGATTCCCGGGGCCACTTTGTAGCTAATGCTTAATAACGTGTCTGAGCTTGTGGACTTTACTGTGTGCCACGCTGAGGTGAAAATAGCGTGTAGTGATAGCCACTGACTTTCTCACCAATTATCCAGAATCCCTCCTCTTTCAAAGGATACAGAGATGAGAAATAATTTTAAAAAGCAGAGATAACTCATCCCTTGGGGCCAATTATGTGTGATTCCTAGATTTCCTGGAGGTGAATTATAGTTTAATGTAACATATAGATTCTTTACCAGCTCCCAATAGCCCTGTTGAAGTTAAATTTATGAAACACTTTGATAAACCTCCTTGGATACCCAAGGGCTGTCCTAGGTTCACAGCCTATTTTATGGAGGTTTGCAAAGCTTTCTGCAGCGCTGAGTTGGATTTCAGTTGAATTGCATGCAAACTCGGGCCAAGTTTCAAGGGAACACTAGGTAGTTCTTTCAGGTAAAAGCCAGGTGAAACTCAAAGGGTCCAAAGTGGGTTTTGATTTGAGTTTTCTTTTGGGTTCTACTTGAACTTGACACTCAAAGTGAAACTCAGGAGATCTGAACCTCTTGCAAACTCAGGCTCCAAGGGAGGTTTTGGGGAGCAAACTTGCATGTTGAAAATGCTGAGCTAACAGTAATAATTGGTGCATTAGTTTGCTTTGCCCAAACCTCTGAGTAGTTTCATCTGGAAAAAGAAGGGTTCTCTTAGCATATGTAGAGTTTAGTAAAGCTTTGCAAGAGGCCTTCGGTCTTCCTGACAGATTACCTGCAATAAGGCAAATGCACAGGTTGCCGTAAGGCCAGATTGCCAAGCACAGTCTCCAAAATAAGCTACAGAATTGGATCAATCACATTCTCATATCACATTCCTGAACTGGGATTACAGGCATCTTGGACAATTCAGTTCACCTGGCCAATTTAAATTAAAGCTGGATGTGTTGTCTGCATTACCTAGATAGTTGGTGCTGTATAGATCAGACCACAGCGAGATGAAAATATTCTCTTGTAAGAATGAGTAAGTGGAAAGAGAATCCTGGGTTTTCCCTCACCCCCATCAAACATTCATAAAGGCCAATATATGACAGTCCTTAAAAGATAAAGGCACAACAAGCATATAGATGAGCCAATTGCCAAGACATTTTACAAGTTATGCTTCTGACCTGATGAGGGGTTGGTGCTAGGGCAGAGGGGATTTAATTTACTTTTGGCAAACAAGTCTGAATACTAAATTAAACTTAGCAGGAATGAGGGGTTTTTTGAGAAAGGAAACAAGCTGGCAGAATTTTGGCGTATCAACAAAAGGAAATCACACAAAGAAAAGGATTAGTCAAAATAAAGATCAAATGCAGATAAAAAATAAATTGGCTTCAATCCGGGAAACATTTGTTGCATTTTACAAGCAGGTCTTTCCTTCCCCAGTGTGAAGAACAGAGGAACCTCCTGATCTTCCCCTAAAGGTCATCCAACACAGGGCATGCTGGTGATGAAATGCTCCAGAGCCCCTGAGAAAGCCTAGCACACGTGCAGTATTTGAAAAGAAATTCAAACCTCTTAGGCTTAAAACTATAGACAAGAACAGAGGCTTGTTCAAACCTCTTAGGCTTAAAACTATAGACAACATGAAGGCAATGAATATTAGTAAGCAAATTCTAAGGAAGTGTTGTACCAAGTATTCATACTTCAGACATACTCACATAGTGGCTGCTTTAACAAAATGAACAAACAGTATCTATCATCTTTCTATAGAGTAGGCATTCTGGAAGATACTGAACTTTTTTAGACTTCAGAGGAACCTGTGTGATGCATTATAACCAAAGCCACATAATCCGTATGGCCTGGTACAAAATGAAAATTCAGAAACCCTTGTTTAAAAAGGCAGAACAAAGGTGTGTTGAAGGTCTATATCTTTTTCCTTTTTTTCTAGGGTCTCTATTTCCACGTGTGGTGTTTTTTATTTCCTATTTAATGTTATTTCAAGTAAAGAAAATGAACATTTGAAATTGTTAGCACAAGTCTCACTGCTTGTCTTTATTCTGTGCACAGCCCAGACTTAAATGCAAATATAAGAGCACTGACTTCATATGCGGGATTACTGAAATTACACAAGTCATATTTTGTAGTTCATACATATGCTTTTCACTCTTACCAGAACAGTGGAAATGTTTCACAGAATTAACTCAACTGTTTTCATTTCACTTCTTGATATGCATACATTCTACCGACACTGTCTCCCTTCAGCTTACTGATGAGTAAGGAAGGGCCAAAAGGAAAAGGAACCCTCGGGTCACCCTGTTTTTCCCTGAACACAGAGGATTCACAGAAGGCTTGCTGGAGAAGGTGGCATCCAAAGATAGTAGGAACAAACTGGACATGAGAATTTCAGGAGAACGTCTGATAAAGAGGAAGAATTACTATAGGAGATGAAATAAGCTTTAGCATAATTGATGGTTTGATTTTTGGCTTATTTTTTCTTGTTCTTGCATGTTATGGACTCTCTACAATCAATTGACACATTTTGTAAATGAGGCGTTCACATTCATCATGAGAATTAGATTGCCCCCAGCAAGTGTCAGTGTCATTCAGAAACTTCCATCTTTAGGCTACAGATTATAAACCCAGTCTTGACTAAACCCTTCAGACAAATATTCAAGATGTGTCGGCAGTTTGAATACCTTTTAAAAAACTATGTCAGAAAGAAAAAAACTATGTCTAAAAAGAAGTTCTGGAAAGAATACTAAATCCTGGATGCCACAGAGGAACTAAAAATGGAACGACGCTGGACATTGGAACATTATTTAAAGCCAACATGTGGCCTTCCGTGAAATCAAACTCTGAGGTCCTCTCGATTCTCTAATCATTCTATCTGTCTGAGGAACTAACTGAGGCTTCAGTTTTAGGGAACACCAGCCTTTGCTTTTATTACACATATTTATCTTTTAGATGAAGAAGTACAAATATTATTTTGAAGTATCCTTAGAAGAGTGTTGTAGATTAATTTCTGAGTTTGAAATGTATTTGCTTTTCAAGCTGTTTCGTTATTTTGCAGGTAAACACGCACACACATATACTCATTTTACTGTATATGTGAGTAAAGAGATGTATAGATAGATCTACTTATGGAACTCTTATAGGAGGATGGATACATCAGAGGAATGTGAGCAGGGAGGGAACAACATTCTCGGGATGCATCCTGCAGTACATATTCAGTTTTGTAACCTTGGACAGCCGGGACATGTGAATGGCTGATAGATTGGGTTAGCATGAGGTGATGAAACTTGGAGCTATATCTCTTGGGGAAAAGTCTGCATCGAACCCTAAAAGCCCGTGGCCTAATCAGTTTTATAGGAGGTGTAGGTCCAAGAGCCCATGTAGGAAGCACACAATTACAATTAGTGGGTCATCTTTAAAAAGCAAAATGAAAAGGAAAAGAGGAGAAGGGAGGCTGGTCAGCCAGTGGTGTGTTTATGATCAGGATGTGGGTCGAGTCAACACAATGCACTCCATGGCCACCAATATTCCCCTAAACCATAACCTCAGAGCTGTGCTTTGTTAGTCATATGGAAAATCACAGAAGAAAATGTGGGTTAGTTGTGTAAATGAGACACTACTCCAGGAAAAAAAACAGCTCAGAGTGTGTGCCCTGGAGACCATGGGTCAGAAACATTTTGTACAGGGGAGAAACATTTGTAAACAGCAAATGCCATACACTTAAAAAAAATTTTTTTTTAATGTTTATTTATTTTTGAGAGAGACAGAGACAGAATGCGAGTGGGTTAGGGGCAGAGAGGGAGACAGAGAATCCGAAGCAGGCTCCAGGCTCTGAGCTGTCAGCACAGAGCCCGATGCGGGGCTCGAACTCACAAACCGTGAGATCATGACCTGAGCCCAAGTCTGACGCTTAGCCAACTGAGCCACCCAGGTGCCCCGCCATACACTTTTGAATTGTCTTAACAGTGGAGGTGGCTTTCCACCCTCATTTAATTTCCCTTGTGACCAAGCATCTTGTCCTCAGCAATGACTACAAAGCCTGTTTTTAATAGGCTTATACTTGTTCGTTAAACAGAAATAAATTGCCAATCTAAATTTTTATTTATTATGACCTAGAACTTACCTTGTTTATCTGCCTTACATTCAGCGAAGTTTAAAAGGGGAAGAATTTAATTTTGACAGACATATTTATTCATTTTCTGATCCTGTTTTTCTTTTTGTAAATTTCTTTGCAGAAAGAACAAGCCTTAGAAAGCAAGCGGTCTGCTTCTGTGGTCTATTTCCTTACACTTACTAGGCAGTGTTTATCCATTTCTTCACAGCCTGACCTAAGTGTCTCTGATAATGGCACAGGTGTAAGTGACAGAACAAGGGAAATGTCAACCAGATTAGTTTGAAACAGTAAGTCCAAGGTTGCCTTTATTTCTGTAGTTTTCAATAATATGTTTGTATACATTTTAGAAAGTGGCCCAAACTGAGCATATATATTTGTAGTATTATCCTGAAAATAGTTTGGTCTTATGGACTCCTGAAAGGGTCTTGAGGTCCCCAGACCATTGCTGCGAAGGTGATTACCTCCATAGCTGATTAAAAGCCTTCTAGATTGCTGACTGTACATTTAATCTTCACCTTGATTGTTTTTCGCTTAATGTATCCTAAAGATGTTTCCACATCAATACAAAGAAATCTTCACTTGCTTTTATAACAGCCTAGTATTCCATTGTCTAGATTCACCATAATTTATTTTGGCAGTTCTCTTCTGATAGGCACTTGGGTTCCCTTTGCCTCATTAATTTTTTTTCTATAATAAACAATAATAATGAAAAAACTAGTAAATATAGCCTTTAATATAAAGCAGGCATATTTGTAGGAAAACTTGCAGAAGTGGATTGCAAATTACAATTTTGCCTGGTCTAGCCAAATTACCCTTCATGGACTTTGCTCTATTTTGCATGCCTACCCAAATTACATGAACAGACTTTCTTCCCCAACTTGCTGTTAGGAGCTTTGATAATCTGGTAGTTGAACAATATTATTTTAGAGTAGTTTTAAGGTACATTGCTCTTGTTATGAGTAAGGCTGAACATCTTTTCATACGTTAGCACCTTGTGTATTTCCTTTTCTGCGAACCAGGTTATCTTTCAGATTGTTGATCTTTTTCTTCTCAATTTATGAGGGCTTTTAAATGAAGGATTAGGGAAAGGATATAGGGACCTTTGAAGTATTGCTCCTGCTATGACTTTCAAATGCTTTGTCTCAATTTGTCATCTTATTTTAGATTGGCTCATGGTGTCTTTTGCCATATACAACTTTTTAATATTTATCTATTTCTACTTTACCAACTTTTTCCTTATTCTTGGTTTCTGCATTTGGGGACTTGGTTTAGGAAGATGTTTTTGGGGTGCCTGGCCGGCTCAATCAGTGGGGCAAACAACTCTTGATCATAGGGTTGTGAGTTCGAGCTCCACATTGGGTGGAGAGATTATTTAAAAATAAAATCTTGGGGAGCCTGGGTGGCTCAGTCGGTTAAGTGGCCAACTTCGGCTCAGGTCATGATCTCACAGTCCACGAGTTCGAGCCCCGCGTCGGGCTCTGTGCTGCCAGCTCAGAGCCTGGAGCCTGTTTCAGATTCTGTGTCTCCCTCTCTCTGACCCTCCCCTGTTCATGCTTTGTCTCTCCCTGTCTCAAAAATAAATAAAGTGTTAAAAAAATTAAAAAATAAAAAAAATAAAATAAATCTTAAAAAAAAGAGAGAGAAAGACTTTTTTTCTACTCCAGAGTTATAAAGAAATGCACAGATATTTCCTTCTTGTACCTTTACTTTCTTATATCATAGTTTACATTTAATCCCTGGAACATTTGTAGAGTATCTTGGTGTACAGTGTATAAAAGATGAATCTTATTTAATATTTTTTATGCACTACCCACTTTTCACAACACCACATTCTGAAAAATTCCATCTTTACAATTGAAACATAACCCTTATCATGTAATAAATTCTTGAGTATATTTGGTTTAATAGCATGTGAAAAAAAATAAAATCTTATGAACTAGTAGAATGTATTCCAGCCGTGCAAAAATTGCTTAATATTAGAAAATGTATTCATGTCACTTCATTAGATTAAAAGATCTCACACCCACCATGTTGATAAATGTTAATGGTAAGATCGAATTGACTGAGAGACCAAAGACACCTCCTGATGAATCAAGAAAATTTACTTATCTAGAAGCTACAGAAGGAAGTCTTGCAATCAGGATCCACAGCAAAGAGGCCAGCAGCATTCTCCAATAACAGACAGAGGACACTGGCAGATGTACAACTGCAGATATAAGTCCAAGAATGTGAGAGCCACATGAGAACTCCTAGAAGTTCAACTGATGCCCTCCAAGCCCAGCCTTATTATTCCTGAGGCTGTGGCAATTCTCCTACAGGCTAGAGTGGATATTTGTGAGAAACCATGTCATCAGGGTTACGTGTATCATCAGTCTTGGTGGAACCCAGTGCACACGAGACTACCTGGCACATATAGGACAGTGTGGTTTATTCAGTATATTTACCCCCCTCCGCCTCGTCAAGATACGCATCCCATTCGAGTTATTTTCCTGGACTTAGAGTTGTGGAAAAAGGAAAACGGTCAGTTATAAACTTCTTTGGGAGTATTGTTAACAACTTCTTAGCTGAAAGACCCAACCTATATGGAGAAAACATATATAGTGATCTCAGAGAGGTAAAAAAAAAATTACTATCAAACAAAAGCTTATAAATATAGAAATTAAAAAAACAAAACAAAACTAGGTCTTTACCAAGAACTTATAGCCAACATTCTTGTGGTGAAATATTAGAAGAATTCCTACAAAGACAAGAATTTCTGCTAAAGTGCTATCATTTAATATGTATTAAAGGCCCTAAAAATACACTGAGAAAAAGAAAAAGAAAATATAAATGTTAAAAGGGAAGAGGTGAAATTGCAACTTATGGAGATATGATTACCTATACAGGAAATTGAAGAAGAATCAGCAGACGATCTATAATATCTAATGTGAAAGTCCATTAAGGTGGCCAGATACAAGATTAACATACAAAAATAGATAATATGCTGTGTATCACAATAACTGGTGAGAAAATGGAATAGGAAAAAGTCCCACTTACCATAATAATAATAAGGAAAACTTTTAAGATAATAATTATAATAATAATTGTAGGACCCATATGAAGAATACCTCAAACCTAAGGTTGTCAAAGAAGAATTGAAAACATGGAGAGAAAAGCCATATTCTTAGATGAGAAGATTCAATATTATAAAAAACAATTTAATTCTACCCAAGTTAATATGTAAGTTTAATGCAACCCCTACTAAAACATTACAAGATATTTTAAATGAAGTTTAATTCTAAATTTTTCTGGAAAATAATTCTAAATTTCAAAGAGAAAAATATGCAAAAATGTTCAATACAAGATTGGAGGAAATCACAATCACTGGAATTTGTGTTACTATATATGAAAACATAAAGCTTTACTAATTATATTGAAGTTAAAGTGGACATAAAGATCAATAGAACAGAACAGATTGTCCAGAATTCAATCTTATTTATATACAGATATGATTAATATGGTAACTTAAATCTATGGGAAAGGTTAGTAAATATTATTGAGCAGTTTAATAAATTATTTGGAAAGAGTAAGGCTGGACATAGAGACATATCCAAATTTCAGATGAAATAGGAGCTATATGTAAACAAAAACAAAGTAGAAGATAGTTTGACTTGTCTAGTTAATTAATTGAGATGGGATGTGTTAAGAATCTGAGGGCACATAATAGGCCCTCAATAAATAGGGACTCTTGACCCTCTTGCAATGCCCAGTGCGGGGTCCTATTGTCTATAGAAATATGTTCGGAAAAGATGATTCCTTTTGCTCATCATCTAAATCATTTTTACTGTGTTCTACCCTGGAGTCTAACCAGGAACACCTCCTCCTAGTAGGTTCTTTATTATTTAGACTATTTAGACTATTTATTATAGTCTTTATCTTGCAACGAATAGCCATCATTTAGAGTCATAGCACATCATGGATCAAGAATGCTCCTTTAGGATTGGATTTCCAAAGTTTAATTTGATGTTTTATGCATGCCTAGAGTGCCTGTGGCTCGCACGCAAATGGTTTGACCCATTTCTCAACAGCCTGAGTGCCTTCTGAGAAACAGAGATGAGTAAATAGTTGTAGTTAAAACAGTAGGCAGTCCCAGACTGCTCTCCTACTGGGAGATTAAAATACTCCAAATGCTCCTAAAGAGTCCATCTTCTTCAGAATGAAGAGAAAGTGGAAATTGGGTGAAATTTGGCCATTGGGTGGCCAAATCATTGGGTGAAAATAGGCATAATAAAATTTAAGCATTCATTTGACTAAATGATGCTGATTCTAAAAGGTAGAATCTATGGAAGAGTTACAGTAAAGTGGCTTTTTTTTTTTTTCCCCCAGAGGCCCACATAATCTCAGCAGGTTTTTTTTTTTTTTTTGGTCATATTTCATGAATGTGTTGTTAAAGATGAAATTTCAGTGTGAAAGAGCTTTCAGCAGCTAAATCTTGAATTTTTTCACAACTTAGCCCATATATACCAAGTTCTACAAACTAGTACATGTTCTATATCAGCGTGTGCCTGAGCGTATATTCCATATTTGCTTATTGTCATTTGTTACAGGACATGGGCTTTCTTGTTTTGCTTTTGGTATCTGACCCTCCAAAACAAGGATTGTTGCATAGGGATGCTAAAGTTATCAAAACCCAATATGGTCTCTGTGAATACCCACTTTGTTTAAGTCAGCATAGATCTCCATCACACTGACATTTTTTGTAGTGAGTTTCTTAATCACTCTCTGAATGTTGTAAACATCTAAGAATACAAATCAAATATCATACATATTGATTGCGAAGTGAAGTTGGAAATCTTACAATAGAGTCAATGAAATCAACGAAAGTGGTGATGGAAAAAGATTCCAATTTATATATGAAGCTATTGACAAAGGAGGACCTGGTGGAATTAGATCAATTAATAACCAAAGAAGTAATAATCGACAGGACTAATAACACACTAGGTATTTCAGAGACTTATTTGTATATCAGTGTATTAAGAGAACATCTTGGAAAAGTAGAGCTCTTGAATAATTTTTCATGACTCTTACTGTGGTCATTTGGCAAAACTCAAACAGGTAGTGAATGGTATATCCTGCTAGCCTTTATTTTTGTCAGAAAAGTTACCTTAAAAAGAACCAATGCTTGATTCATTCTGTGGTCTCATAGTTACTGCATAGCTACAATTTTAACTTCTGTAAAATACAAGATGAGATACTGAGTTTTATAAGTTTTGGTTACATTTTTTCAAAATAAGAAAATCAAACCTTTTATTTACTCAGTACATGACATTTCTTCTCTATTTTAAGTAGATTCGCTTTAAGTGAGCTTTTTGCAGGACGAATAATCCTCCAATAATGAAAACCTGCCGTCCTACAAACCATTAGTTCTGCAGTTGCGGCAGAAACTAGGAAGAACAAATTGAATAAGACACGGGCCCTATGCTAAAGAAGTATACAATTCAGCCAATGTACATCACATTGCCTCGTTTTCTTACATCTTTCATGACATGTACATTATTTTGAGAAGGAAATCAAGGATTTTTTTCCTTTATCCCCTTTCCTTATTCCCAACAGAGCTAATTGTTCCAAGACTGTGGAGATAGTGAGTTTAACAATTGCAAATTTGAGGTGGAATTTTCAACACTTTATTAGACAAAGGCTGTTTATGTTTTCTTGTTTGCATTGTATAAAGATTCTTATCTATTCTTGTTGCTATGTGACAGAAAAACAATGTTTTCTGCTCAGATTTTTTTTTCCCTCCAAATAATGATGATGTAAACTTAGAGGAAAGTTGGCTTTTCTGAAGAAGTTTTATTATGATGTTTGAATATGAAGAGTGCATTTGAAGATTTTTCTTTCTCTATTGGTCTGTTGAGTTCCTTTCTTTTCTTTTAGAACTTGTTGTGGGAAAGAAAAAGAGGCTTTTACTATAGCACTAAAATAATGTAGCTTTTTATCTGTAAGAGTGAAAATAAAAGGAAAAATTCTGAATGTCTATGACATAGATGAGTTGTTATATATTTATACACACAGCTTAGCCAAGGTAGTTTCAGAAATGATCTTCCTACCTTCCCTGATTATCAGTGCCTTTTAAAATATGTTACTAGCCAGGATTTTATTGCTACTAGTAGAAATTCTACTCTCTACAGAAGCTGTCAAGAAGTATTTATTTTATTTATCATCATAATTTTTCTCTCCCCTTCCACGTCCGTCTTAACACCTATGTGAACAGAAATAGTTGTGCAGGTGAAGAGTAGCTATAATCCATGTGCAATAGAACTGCAATTTCTAAGTAAGAAATCATGCTTGCAGTCTCGCTCAAAGAATGATCTTTAATTTGATCTTTAGAATCTCAATTAGGACTTAGGATCTCAACGTGAGGACTAGATGTGCTGGTCTGCTTTCTGCACAAAACAAAGTTGGCTAAAGTGAGCAAAACCAGAAAGATTGTGACCCAGGAAAAATACACCGAGTTTGCAGTTTCTGCATGAGATTAAGAAAAATAAATTGAAGAAAATCAAAATTCTATTGATTAGAAAAAAATTATTTTTATGAGACTGTGTGTATCCACCTTTTAGTGGTGAAAGAAGAGTCTAAGGAGGATCAAAGAAGCTTCATTATTCCTTCTGTTCACTTGGTGACCATTTTAGGTCTTAAACTCAGAAGGATTATTCTCTTTCCTGGCCTTCAAGGCTGCATATTCAATCCACATGTGACTCCTTAGTCATTCTGAACAGAGTGTGATTTTTTCTTAACCCCACATGTTGCGAACTATCTGGGAGAGTGCTGTCCTCCAAATATCTCCCTCTACAAATCCTAAACAACAGCTAGACAAGGCCTTCTTCTCTCTCATTGCTGCTGTCCTGGTTGTTCAACTGCCCATGTGGCTCCCTTCTATCTAAGTCTTAGAAGGGCCACCTGAGGCCCTCCAGTCCCGTTTCTAGATTCTGGCCACGACAGCCACCCAGCAGCACAGATGCAACATTATCTTGACACTCTCTGGAGCTTCTTCTTTATCCTTCACCAGAACTGCTGTCCCCACTGCCCTCTTTGTTATGAAAAAACTGGTCCCGGCCATAACAGGGACTCTCTTTCAGTGATGCAGCGATGACTCCTCTGCATTTCTGCCTTTGGTAGAATGCTAAAAATCAGAAAGCAAAACAAAACAAAACAAAAACAAACCTTTGTCTCAAGGGCATACGCTTTCAACTTACCTGTTGTCTTCTCACAGTTGGAACAGAGGGCTGAAGTCAGTTTTTCCATTTCTCCCATTTTGCCCCATGACAATGTGAGATAGCCAGGATGCAGATGTGCTGGCAGAAGTGATTCTTGTTCTTCCTGATCCCCTGCTCGCTCCATGAGAGGAAGCAACGTTTCACAGACACCTTTCAATTCAACCGTAGGAGCCCCGATTCTCTCTCCTGATTCCTCACACCTGTTTTCAACAGTCACAATAGTTCAGCCTTCTAGAAAAAGGGAGATTGATTTTTCCACCATGATGGTCCCTGGCCAGTAACCTTAGTCTCCGAGAGCACAAGCGAGCCCCTCATGTGATTTTTTGGGGAGTGGGCTGGTACATAGTCTGCTGCTTACGCTAATGTGCATTTTATACTTTAAAAATTTTTTTATTTGAAAAATAAAAATGTGTAATTACTTAAAAAAAATTAGCACAGATTTTTATAGTTCATCAATATTCATTAAACATTTTCTTGTGTCAAGAACTGTGGTGTAAGTTTTATTGGAATGCTTTACGGTAGATATCCAAAGAAAAGAAAAGAACAGGGGGAGAAATGTAAAGGAAAAATGAGAAGCAGCAATCATGAGGTTGGCCAATATCTTTGACTTTGTTTTTCATTCTGCCTTATGCTTCTTAATAGGTGGTGTCTCCCTGTTTCCACTTCCCCACGGCGGCTTGTCCCAGATGGCAAGTGGGGGTCCAGGAGCAGGAATTACTCAACTTTGAAAGGTTTTCTCAACATATGGATGAATGGATGGGTGATCATGTGTTTACCTTACCATTTTTAATGTTTTGTTTCTGAAGTTAGATTACAGGCAGCATAAAAAAGTTAGGCAGTCTTTGGCCAACAGATGTCTGTTACTAACTCCTATTATAGGGTGAAAAACAGAAACAATATGGCAACTATCAGTTCTGATTGGTGATGCGACAGACCAAATCATTTCTCTACTTACAAGCCTCCACTTTCTTTCCATCTCAGAACACAACACAACAAAACAAAAAGAAATACCAAATCCTTTGTGTGGTCTACAAAGCCCCACATGATCTCACTTCTACTTATTATTCTGACTCTACCACTCTCTCCTTTCTCCCTACAACCTAGCCAGCCACATTAGCCTCCTTGCTCTTTCCTGAACATGCTAGTATACTCTTATCTCAGGACCTTTGCACTTACTCCTCCTTCAGCTTGGATCTCCCTGCCCCCAATAGGCACTAGACTTTTTCCCTCACTTGCTCAGATCACTGCTCAAACATGACCTTACAGAGAGACTTTCCCCAACCACCCTTTCTAAACCAGTTCCCCTTTCCTATTACCATAATAAGTTTTATTTTTTTGTAGTGATTACCGTCTTTGGTTATATGTTTATTGTCTCTCTCCTCAATCAGAATAGAAAACTTCATGAGTTTGGATTTTGTTCTTGGCCTCTATTCCCAATACTAAGAACAGTACTTGGGGAAAAGCAGGCACTCAAACAAAGCAGATGTTATCAGTGTCCTCCCTTGTACCGTTTAAGCCAAACTCCAGCTGTGAATATCTGCATCTTCAAGTCAGAGGATGCTTTCCAGAAACTGCAGAAGGCCATTTTGCCTAGGCATCAGGCTTGAGGATATACAACTCCACCCCCGCCAAAGAGCACCCCTCAATCGATAATTCTCAGCATTTGCTGTACAAATATTACAGCTCCCTTGTCTTTCAGTGGAGGAGGGGTAGGGGTAAGGGGATGGGGGAAGGACCTTCCCCCCTTCGTAACAGCACACTGTTTTATTGGCTACCTTCCCCTCCCAGTATCACTTTCCGGCTCCCCTACCAGCTCGCACCATTCAAGTAAATATTTACCCTCAAATTCTTGTCTCAGGGTCTGTTTGGAGCGACCCAAGCCAAGATGACAGATATTTGTTATCGTTGAATGAATTATTCACAGGGGGTTCTAGATACATGTTTAGAAACAAGACTGGAGAGGGGACAGCTGCAGCAGAGTTTCATGGAAGGTGGAAGGTTAGCTCAGCAACCAAAAGATGCGGCTACCACATCCTAGGGAGGAGACAATATTACAAAAAAGAAAGAAGAAAGAAAGAAAGAAAGAAAGAAAGAAAGAAAGAAAGAAAGAGAAAAGGAAAGAAAACGAATTCGTGGCAGCATCTGAGAATTAGCATCTGCAGCTGAGTCCTCAGAAATCTATAAGGTTGAACACAGAAACAAATATACATAATGTTGACTTCACAGGTGTGAACCCTATGTGGTTGCACAGGGCTCCATGCTCAGATGACCCTGTACTTGGTTTGAAGCTCTGCTCTTGCCATCTTCAAATTCTTAATAGGGTGTTTTTTTTTTTTTTTTTTTTTTTTTTTTTATTGACAAGGAGCTCTGCACTTTCATTTTGCACAGGGCCTCACAAATTATGTAGCCAACCCAAGGTACACACCATAGTTTCTCATTATAGTTGAGGAAGAGGAATAGAATATCAAGGGTTTAGAATGAGAGAAATAGATTTTATAGAGCTAGGTGGTAGGTCCTAAGAAATTCTAAGGATCTTTTCATAGGCTGCTTTCATTAGGAGTGCTCATTTCTTATTTCAGATCATTGTAGCAGTCTTGAAAGTAGAAATAAATGATCTAGCAATATTTCATGATACTAGTGCTTAGTATAAGTCATTAAAACATTTCTGGATGGACGTAATATACATTACTACTTCCAGTTCGATTTATACAGAGAAAAATACAATTGATACTAATTAGACAAACTATGATGGAATACTTACAAAAAGGTCATATTTGTCATCTTAATTCACCGTAATATTTTGTTTGTGTGGTGTGTGTTCTATTTGCTGCTGACTTCTTAACTGATCATTCACCTGACTTTCCAGTTGGAAGGCTGCCAAGTTTTTGATATTTCCAGTCTGACAATTGGCACGTAAGATACTATTTTTAAAATATGCCATTTTGTTTCTTTCCCCTTAAAACAGTGAATATTTTAGAGGTGGCTGGGTGGCTCAGTCAGTCGAGGCTCAGACTTCAGCTCGGGTCACGGTCTCATGGTCTGTGAGTTCGAGCCCCATATCTGGCTCTACGCTGACAGCACGGAGTCTGCTTTGGATTCTCTATTTCCCTCTGTCTCTCAGCCCCTTCTCCACTCGTGCTCTCTCTCTCTCTCTCAAAAACAAATGAACATTAAAAAAAATAAAATGGTGAATATTTTAAATGGTACATTTAAATACTAAAAAAAGTCTTTTGATATAAAGAAGTTACTTGAGGAAAAAAACAATTATCCCTTGTGAGAAATTTTGGTTTGTGGATTTTCAAGCCGGGTGGCAAGTAAGTCAAGTATTGTAGCGTTTTCCACTAACTAAAAACAGATGTCATGTGATGATGGGTGTTACATCTGCAGCTGACACCCACTTCAAAGAACAGGTGCCTGTAGATGTTCAAAAAAGAAAAAGAAGCTCTTGTACCAGTCTACAGCAGCCTTCAGGAAGTGATGAGTGGGAGCACTGGGAAGACTGGCTCAGTGGCAGCTTTCGGTCACTGTGTCACAAAGATGCATCAGGGCGCTTAGATGTTCATTGCACTTTCTCCTGGGTAAGTCTTCAATGTGAGAGGTCAAATTGCTGGGTGATAACATTTATTAAAAAGTAATGACTTCACATGTGAAAGAATGAAGTTGGACCCATACTTTCCATCATATACAAAAATGAACTCAAAATGGATGGAAGACTTAAACATAAGAGATCAAAACTATAACACTCGTAGAAGAAAATGGAGGGGGGAAAGCTTCATGACATTGGATGTGGCAATGATTCCTTATATAGAACACCCAAAGAATAAGCTACAAAAGACAAAATAGATGAAATGGACTTCACCAAAATTAAAAAGTTTTATGCATCAAAGAACACAACAGAGTGAGAAGACAACATTTGCAAATGTACAGAAAACATTTGCAAATCATATATCTGATAAGGGATTAATGTCCAGAATATATAAAGAACTCCTCCAACT
This sequence comes from Panthera pardus, assembly GCF_024362965.1. Lineage (NCBI taxonomy): Eukaryota > Metazoa > Chordata > Mammalia > Carnivora > Felidae > Panthera > Panthera pardus. Next base: position 30,048,303 of record NW_026526732.1, read on the forward strand.
TACCAACAACAAGAAATAAACAACTGTTCAAACTGGGCAAAGGACTTGAATAGACTGTTCTCCAAAGAGTATATACAAATGTCCCAAAAACACTTAAAAAGATAATCAGCCTAACTAATCATTAGGGAAATGCAAATCAAAACCACAAAGAGATATCACTTCATACCCATTAATGTGGCTTCTATCAAAAACCAAGAACAAAAACTGTTGCCAAAGAAGTGGACAAATTGGGATCGTGCATTGCTGGTGGGAATGTAAAATGATATTACACTGTGGAAAACGCTATGGTAAAATGTTAAGTAAATTATTATGTGATCCACCAATTGCACTTCTAGGTATACGCTCAAAGGAATTGAACGCAGGGAGTCTAACAGATACTTGTACACCAATGTTCATAATTGCATTATTCACAATAGCCAAAAGGTGGAAAAACCCCAAATGCCCATACACAGATAAATGGGTAAATGAAACGTTATATTTTTATGCAATGGAACATTATTCAGTCTTAAAAAGCAATGAAATTGGCACATGCTACAATATGGATGAACCTTGAAAATACGCCAAGGGAAACAAGTCAGACACAAAAGAACAAAAATTGTATGATTGATTCCATTTAAAAGAGGGACCTGGAATAGGCAAATTCATAGAGACAGAAGTAGAATAGTTGTTACTAGGGGCTGGAGAAGTGGGAAATGGGCAGTTATTGTTTAAACGTACGGAGTTTCTGTTTAGGATGAGGAAAAAGTTCTGGAGATGTATCACATTGATAGTTGCCCAACACTGTGGACATACTTAATGCCACAGATGTGGACACTTCAGTATGATTAAAACTCTAAGTTTTACACTAGGTACACTGTCTCACAATTTTAAAAAAGAAAAGAAATCCGTCAATCGGTCAGAAAAACATGATGATTTTTAAAAATTTTGTTAAAAGTTGGAAAGAATAGTTTTGATTGAAGTTGAGTTGATATACACTATCACATTAGCTTCAGGTGGTATTAGGTTTTTTTTAAAAACGATAACATGCATATGAATTTTAGGCAAAAGAGAAAATTACCAAGTGGAAAACAACAGGTTTTCTAATGGCCTGGCATCATGGTGAATATGTTTTTAGACATCTCTCTTTGCATTTCTTTAAGAGGGTTGAATGAATGAATAAATGAACTGGCAGTTGCATGGGCTGAGATACAGAGCATAAGTAATTTCATAAGAATGAGATCATACTATACATACTATTTTAGAAATAGAGATGTTATATTTAATTTGGCCTAAATATAACACAAGGATAAAAACTAAAATAAAACTAAATAGCTGAATGAATTACTGAAATTCAGAGTTTTGTTTTGTTTTGTTTTTTTCCGAAAGAAGGTGGTTAAGACTGGTTCCAATTTAGATTAGATCAAACATTTTTTTAAAGCTACATGCCTTAATTTCAGACAACATGTGAGCTGACTCCATGCAGGTAAAGAAATGTCATGTGATCAAGCTCTGCGTTGGGCTCAGCGCTGAGCACACAGCCTGCTTGAGATTTTCTCTCTCCCTCTGCCCCTCTTCCCCATTCGTGCTCTCTCTTTAAATTAAACAAACAAACTTTATTCATTAAGTTTGTTGAGATGCTATTTCAAAGACCAAATTATCTGTATGTTGGATAAATTATTTCTGTATTCAATTTACCTAATTCTCTTTGTCCTCTATTTCCCTGTTATTTTAATTTCTTTCTTTATCTTTTGGATCCACAAGGAATATTTCAAGCACCTTTCATTCAAATACCAGGTAACTCAAATTCATATGGATAGCCATGCATACCTATTTAAATATATTCTGTTTCTTGTGGCCTATAGACATTAAAATCTATAACAGTATAATTTTTATTCTTAGCTTATTTCATTGCTTGAGAGCAGCTCAATCTTTTTCCGTAAAGGATCAGAGAGTAAATACTTTAGGCTTGTGAGCCACATACATTTCTGTCGCATATTCTTCATTTTTTGTTTTTACAATCTTTTGCAAATGTAAAAACCAATCCTAAATTGCAGGCACAGGCCATACAAAAATAACTGTAGCTTGTAGATCCCTGCTCTTAGAATCACTTTATCATCTCATTCTGTGGTTTATTAGCTCGATCTTCTGTTCTTTATATCAAATCTATACACTTGATATTATTTTATGTAATAAAGTGCTTGAGAAATCTGTCTCTTTGTTATTTTTTTTCAACAAAGTTCTTCACCTAATTTTTCTGCTAATATACTTTTCCTTCCTCTCAGTCTCCCTCCCTCTTCTCCCTTGTGTCCTTTCTTTTCCTTCCTTCCTTCCTCCCTCCTTTTCTTTCTTTCTTTCTTTCTTTCTTTCTTTCTTTCTTTCTTTCTTTCGTTTGTCTAGTTGCCATGATGTTCTTTCCCTCCTGTTCATGTTTTATTTAGATGACTTAGTTCAAACACTCTGCCCTTTGTAATATAGTGTGGGTGTGTTCTCCCTAATTTTCTTCCCACTTACTGCTGAGACCTATTTATTATTTTCCCTCTGGGCTAATATTTGAGGGTAGTTTTATTCTTTCAAGCCACTTTTTCTGTTGCATAACAACAAAGAGGGAAAAGAAAGAGGGTGAACTTAATTTGGGCTTATACAGTCTTTGCTGGGAAATCTTATTCTGCAGGGTCTTTTAGGATGTGAAATGTCCTATAACCCAGTCCAGTTAGCCAGAAACATATTCCATTTATGAGTTTTGGCTTACTACCCTAAGATAGCACAGCACCCCATAGGGTGATAAGTTCTGATAGCCTTCTGCCTCAGTCAGGCTTCTAAGATAATTTTAGGTGCTTCTACTTTTGAGGAATTTCTCTAGACTTTTCCCACAGCTACTAGTAGGCACCCTAGCCCTACTCTGAAACACTTTTAGTTCATCTTTTTTATTCCTTGCTGGTTATGTCCATGGAAGAATTAGGAGCTATGCAATGCCAATTGTGCCCCATCAAAAATTTTTGTCCTCCTACTCACCCCTTTCCTAACTTTATAGTTCAATTTTACTTGCTTTTCCTAGTATGTTTGGAAGGGAAATTCTGCAATCCTGCTTTGTTCCATAATTCCCCCCCAGAAGTCCTTTAAAAAAAATCTTTACAGTAAAAATTCCTATATGATCTATACACCAACACAATGCCAATGATTGTAGGCTAATTATAAAAGCTATGATCTTTTAGATCAAATAAGTATCATAAAACTCAAATACCAGTGCCAAATTATGATGAAATTATGACAATTAAGTTGGTAGCATAATCTTGAGGAAATCAAAACAAAAACATGGAATCACAGGATTAGAAATGGCCCTCAAAGGATACATTTTGACTGTATTGTCTGTGGGACACTGGGCTGATAGAGAGTTTGCAATCTGCTGTAGAGACTGGATACATCTGGCACCACGCATACACACACACACACACACACGCACGCACGCACACACGCACGTGCACACACATCCCCCCACAACAATAAAAGGCAGTACATATCAGGAGATAGTCTGGCAGCAGTTCTCAGTAAAGAGAGGACTCCAAGGTCTGGAGAGAATGGCGAAGTCTTCCTGTAAGAATGCAAATGTGATCTGAATCTTAAAGGAAGCATAATTCCTTTCATAATTTTTAAATAAAAAGAAAATTATTCTTAGCCTCAGACTGCACCATTTTAAACATACCATGATTCTGGGCCTGAATCACATAGGTCTTATTATTAAGTAGAAATTGGTCCAACAGCTCATTTGCATGTTTATCTTCATCTAAGGGCTACCTTAGAATTAAAGTCATGGAGAAATAATTCACAGCTTTCACCAGTGTTGTGTTCTGTTATCTACAACCTTGTTTTCTTCTACTAGTCAAAAGTATTGCAATTTTAAGCATCTTGTGGAAGAACAATGTCTTGCTAGGTCACTAATAGACAAAAAGTGGACCCTCGGCTGTAAAAATATGTCAAAATAAATTTTACATTTATTTGGAAGAAAATCTGAGTTACGCTTGCTAAGAAATTTTAGAAAATGAAAAGCAGGGGCACCTGGGTGGTTCAGTCAGTTAAGCGTCGACTTCAGCTCAGGTCATGATCTCACGGTTGGTGAGTTCAAGCCCCCTGTAAGGCTCTGTGCTGACAGCTTCGGATTCTGCTTTGGATTCTGTGTCTCCCTTCTCTCTGCCCCTGTCCCCACTTGTGCTCAGTCTCTCTCTGACTCTCAAAAATAAATAAAACATTAAAAAAAAAAAAAAAGAAAAGAACGAAAATGAAAAGCAAAGGGAGAGATGTATCCTATGAGTTTTTAAGAAGTAACATAAGCCCACTTTAATTAAAACAGTGTGGAATTGGTATAGAAATGATCAGACAGAGCAATAGTTTGGAAAGTCCATAACTACAACTGGAAATGAGGATATAGTATGTGAACAAAATGGCATTTCAAGTCAAAGGGGGAAAGGATAGTCATTCAATAAATGGCTATTTGAGGGAGAAAATATAAAATGTGTACTATTTATATCCTTTTATACAGGAGTCTCTACGTATGTGTATATACCTACCTCAAGGTCCAAAAACAATATGTTTTTAAATGTTAAAACTATAACCTTTAAGTGCTAGAGAATAACTGTTAATATCTTTACAATCTCTGGCTAGAGTGAGAATTTCTTTTTTTTTTTAATTTTTTTTTTAATGTTTATTTATTTTTGAGACAGAGAGAGACAGAGCATGAACGGGGGAGGGTCAGAGAGAGGGAGACACAGAATCTGAAACAGGCTCCAGGCTCTGAGCTGTCAGCACAGAGGCTGACGCGGGGCTTAAACTCACGGACCTCGAGATCATGACCTGAGCCGAAGTCGGCCGCTTAACCGACTGAGCCACCCAGGCGCCCCTAGAGTGAGAATTTCTAAGTTTCGTGCCAAAGATAGCAGATTAAATTACATAAAAATGAAAACATTAGTTTTTTTTTGGTAAAAACATTAAAAATTAAAAATCAAAGAAAAGAGACTAAGGAAAATACAGCTGTTTTTATAGTAAAGGACTATTACATAAAGAGTACACAGGAATAAATAATAAAAATCGTTCAGTATAAAAATGATTACATGCATAAATACGCATTTCACAAGAAGAGAATATAAAATGAAAGACAAATATATTTTTAAATTAGGGTATCATTAGTAAGCAAAGAAATATAAGGTTTTAAAAGGCTGGCAAGATGTTATTTAAATAAAAACAACAACAAATGTATAAAGATTGTTTAAAACAATTTTTTTCATGTTTTTTCATTTTTGAGAGACAGAGAGAGACAGCACAAGTGGGGGCAGGCAGAGAGAGGGGGAGACACAGAATCTGAAGCAGGCCCCGGGCTCTGAGTTGTCAGCACAGGGCGCGATGTGGGACTTGAACTCATGAGCTATGAAATCATGATAGGAGCCTAAGTCAGGCTGTTGCCTGAGCCACCCAGGCGCCCCAAAGATTGTTTTTAATGATAATATTTATTGTTGATAAGGTTCACTCACTGCCAGAAGCACTTTGGCAAGCATTAAAAATGTTTAAAACCTTGACCAAGGATTCCACTTCCAGAATTCTATCTTAACAATTAAACTGTATCACAGGAATCTTCATAGCAATATTACTCGTAATAGTAAAGAAATTGTAAACAAGCACTTGTTCAGTAAAGTAAGTTATTTTGTATCCATAAAATAAAATCCCACATAGCCTTTTAAGGTGATGTTATATAAGGGTATTTAATGACATGAAAGACTGTTCTATTACGGAAGTAAAATGCAAATTACAAATATTGCATACACTTTATTTTTTTAAATTGTTTAACGTTTATTTATTTTTGAAAGAGAGAGAGACAGAGCACGAGTCGGGGAGGGGCAGAGAGAGAGAGGGAGACACAGAATCTGAAGCAGGCTCTAGGCTCCCAGCTGTCAGCGCAGAGCCTGACAGTGGGGGAGTGGGAGGGGGGTGGGTGGGAGGGGGGTTGGGCTCGAACCCATGGACTGCAAGATCATGACCTGAGCCTGGAGTCAGACGCTTAACTGACTGAGCCACCCAGGCGCCCCTATTGCATACACTTTAGAACAGCTCCATTTTTTCCCACAGGCCTGGGCTTTTCTCAGTGAAGGAATTTCTGGAGATTTTTTTTTTTTTATTCTTTTTCTTTGCCTTTGTACTTTCTAAATTTTCTACCATAAACTCTTATATAGAGAAAAATGTTATATTTTTTGATGGTGTCAGAAGTTTTTGCCAGTAAGCGTCTCCTGAGGGAACCGCCCTGATAACATTTTGTGGTTTTGATATAATAACATCTGCTTTCCAGAGTGAGTTTCATCCTGGTGTCGTGTCAGTAGTGTTCCTTAATCAGAAAGACCAAATTGCTTTGTTCTCCTGCAGCATTGCAAAATTATTTCCACAATTGGGCTTAAAAACAGAACTTAAAAATGGGGTGCGTTGGAGGTACGATGGTGGTATTCGATGCGTGTCAGTTATTTAATTTAATATAACCCCAAATAACCCTAAATAACCATAGAGGAGAAGAATAAGAGTGAGTGTTTGGACAGGCTGGATTGGAAATCTGAAGACCCAGGTTCTAGTTCCATTTGTTCCACCAGCTTGAGGTGTGCTTTCGAACTAATGAGATAATAATAATAATTACAGGCATTATTATTATTAAGCCCTTGATTACCATAGATCGCTTTCTGCAGCACTTTACTGTACTATCTATCTCTAATTCTCATAGCTTCTTTCTCAGGGTGTGAAGTATCCCCATTTTCCTGATGAAGAGAGCAGCGGAGGTTCTGAGGGCGGGCTTGCTGACTGTTACCCAACCTCTAAGTTGCAGAGCAAAACTGGGATGATACCTCCAGTTTATTTCATTCACTAACGCCCTATTGCCCCAATAAACATCCATTAGAAGTAGCGGCTTTGGTTTACTTTGGTGCAGTGGCTTGCACAGAAAAGCTCAGCAAACGATACGGGCAAAAACTTTCCACTGCTGTCGTGATTCTATCCAGCAAATACTGAATAAATGCTTCTCCATACAACATACCCTGTTAAGTATGGCAGGAAGTGGTCCTCGCTCTGTAGAAGCTCAACATCCAGAGTGCTGTGTTTGGATCCCAGGCCCTTCACTTACTTAGCTGTAAGGCTTTGGGCTTTACTAGCCTCGGGCTTTGACTTCTGTGTATCCCAGCTTCTTCATCTATGAAATGACAACAGTAAGAATACCTGACTCAAAACGTCTTAGGAGGATGAAGAGAGTTACAAGTGATATGCTTGGAATAGTGTTTGGTACCTTTTAAAGTACGAATATGTATTTATTGAAGAATTAATAAACAAGAAGTCTGGTGCCTAATTATGTAATGTTAATGCGTTCGGTGGTAGAACTGCTTGCCTACTTCTTTGAATTTTTTATGTAATGTCATTCCCTCTAGTTACATCCATTTCTCTTGAGCAATGTTCCTGTGCATACACCGAACTAGCATGCCTTCCTCTTCTTGACTACAGAATCGAAAAAATAATATCAGTAATACTAGCAAAGCCATCGGTTCATTGGCGAGGTTGAAGATATTTGAAAAGATTTTGCACTACAAATATGTATTTATGACTAGTATGGATCAGCCAGTTGTCTTTCTCAGGAGCTTTCTTTAAATACAGAGGTTAAAGAGAAAACTAAAGAACTAAAAATCATAATTAGGGTCAGATATAGAATTCACTCTCATAACGTGATAGTTAATGTCTGAGATGCTGTGCCTGTTAAATATGCATCAGCTATTTCACGACACAATATGAATATATGTTTTCCTAAAACTTGACAGGATTCTGCGAGGAAGTGTTGGTGTACGTCTTGTTTTAGTATTTTAATAAGCTTGGATACTAGCCTTTTAATGAGTTTGTGACATCATACAAAGTTCGGATTATGTATCCCTGCCTGGGTTGGGAGGTACAAATATACATTTACAAAGTCAGAAAGACAGTCCTATTTCATGAATGATGAAGCAATTCTTAAACAAACCAACATGAGGAAACAAGGAGTAAGTGACTTGGTTAAGCACATGGTGCAAAGTCGTAGCAGGGCTAATTGATTAAATAATGAAATTTTTGGCAAAGTAGTTTTGTTCCCACTAAGTCAGATAGATTGCTGAAATACATATGTAGAAATGCACACGTCCTCTCTCAATGTAGTTTATTTTTCTATGAATTCATTGTAATATATACATATATATGTATACACACACGCACACACACACACACACACACACACACACACATATATCAAACAACAAATTACGACGTGCCAAGTATCATGGAAAATGTGGAGATGTGCAAAAGAAAACAAGGACCGAGCTTGGGAGGTAAAGTGGTCTTTGGAGAACATACTTTTGCTATTCTTTTGAGCATTTCAGGTTATTTCCTCATTCATAAATTATCAGGCATTTAAAATACACATAAATTCAATTACTTAATGGAGAGCTCAGTTGCATCTGATCCACCCGTCAGACGAATTCACTCATTAATGAACAAATGTAGTAAGAATATCTTGAAGTGGTTAGTATCTCTGAAGATTTTCGGCCTCAGGCCAGGCCATTTTCACTTAAAATGTAACCATAATCATGCACATGTCCAAACTCATTTACTATGAAACTGATATTGGTTTTGAAATAGGTTAATGCTTGTTTAAGTATAGGCAGTAAAAATATCTCAAAGATTTTTTCTCTCTCTCTCTCTCTTCCTTTGTTTATCTTTAAGTGCTCAGTGTTTGAATACAATGAAATAGCATTTTTATAATCTTTGTTTTAAAATTCTACTTTATAGCTAACTTACAATTTTAAAAAACCCCTTTTTATTCTTTCAAAAAATGATCTAGAATGGAAACTCAAATACATCCTGTATTACAAAAGTGTAACCAAGTCTCATGTTAGACTTGAAAGGCCTAGAGTATTTAATCTTATTTACATTAAACAATGGAATAAAAATCCAACAAAGGCTCAAAGGTTTTAAAAAATTGTTTTTGGAAATAAGAAAACCTAATTTAAGCAGTAAAGATAATTATCATGCTCAAAAAAAATAAGTAGCAGTGAATCACCAAAGACCATTTTACTATGACTCATAATGATATGTGGTCAGAGTCTTTAGTAGGTATACTTTTTTTTTTTTTTTTTTTTTTAAGAATACCCTTTGGTGGTTTTCTTCTGCCTCCAGATTTTTCATAATTTGGCATTGCTTTCTGGGGCTGGCAGTTTTCATCTCTAGAAGATTCACTACACTATAAATACAGTTCTTGTGGTTCACATGGTACAACAGAGTCGTTCTTACAGATGAGTCCCCCTCAGTGTCACCTACTCAGGTCCTTTCTCCACCCCCTGCTGTCGCATGTGCAGACACATAAAGTGTTCAGTTGATAAACAGGATGGCTTAAGGTGAAAGGTGAGAAGGAAAAAAGGATAATACGAACTTTTTAAAGGGCGGATGTATTACCTGTTTGTATCCCCCTTTGTGGCTAGCATAGTTACTCTGCCTGTAATAGAACATTAATAGATACTTGTTGACAGAATGAATGGATAAAAGAGTAATCTTTGAGGAGAGTTTGTAGCCTCTTTTATCGTATTTGGGAAAGTGATTTAATTGAAACAAAATCGTAAATAAAGACACTGGAATACTAATAACCTATGTTAATGGTACTTTATAAAGCGTATAAAACACTTTCACATAATTTATCTCATTTGAGCTTCCCAAAACTCTTGTTAAGGAGGCAGATGTTATTATAGGTGGAAAATATAAGGTTCAGGATCAAAGATGACAGTGTTTTCCTTCAATATCTCACTAACAAAGCACCAACCTCTGGGAGTGTCTGTCTTCTGGATAGCATATCATTAGTTGTGGTCATTGTGGTAAGCAGCAAACCATTCCAAAGATTAGAATTACACCAGCTTAGGGATGAAATAATTAGTCTAAAGAGTAGCCTTTATGTAAATGTGCATGCAGTGGCGGGGAACGAGATGGGATAGAAGCTTATAAACTAATATTATGCAAACAATAAACATTTAATGAGGCCTTACTACATGCCAGGCACTTCAGTAGGTTCCTTCTTACACATTTGCTCTATTTGGCAAATGAAGAAATTGAGGCTTTTAGAAATTGAGTGACTTTCCCAAAGCCACACCACAAGTATGTGCCAGGAGTAGAATTCTAATATCCAAAAAGCATGATAAAGGTTCTTGTCTTAAAGAGTTTAGAATTTTGTTTGCGGAAAAACTGTGAGTTACACACACCACTGGATAGAAATAGAGCACAGAACAGACTCACTTCAGGCAAAGTAAAACGCATCAGTAAATTGCCAAGGTAGACATAAGCAAAACAGAGTCAAGGGACAATACCAAGTTTGGGAACATTTTCATAATCATTAACAACTGACATTTTATGTGACTTAGGGCATGGTGCTAGATACGTCAGAAAATTTGGGGGCCTTAGACACTTGATACAAGGGTCAGAGGGGGTGATCAAGGACTGTGTTGGTTGATAAAGTTCTCATGGAGTAGCTGAATGTTCAGCTCAATTCTAACAAAATCTTAGCACTCAGATATGCGTAGAGGAGGAAAGTGAGACCGAAAGAATGCTTTTGGTATATACATACTGAGTTTACATGCGTTTTGGTACAGTGCCATGTTGTTATGGGCCTTGGATGCCACAGTAAAGGGTTTATGCTTTTTCGGTCAAAATTTAGAACCATGAAAAGTTTGAAGTTGCCTGTCAAGAAAGACAGACATAGATATGACTTTGGTTTATTTGTTTTTGTTTTTGTTTTTTTGAAAAATTGGCCATGTGCTTGTTTATAAAACTGACTTAAGGAGAAGAGAAACAGCAGTTAGGTTTAGGGCCATTTTTCCAGTCCGTAAAAGAAGACCTTGAAAGGTTACACCAGGACCTTAAAGGCCAGGCAAATAATGCCAGTGAGCATACGGGTTGGTAGTGAGGAATGGTAGGGATTGTCAAGAACTGAAGAGCACAATCCCTCCTCTCCACATTTCATAGCTTCTCTTTGTTCCCATTAGAACATTTCCGAAACTGTAGTGCATCTTACAATTCTGTCACTGTCAGTGAGAGGGCAGTTGTAATACAGTTGTCATTGCCTGTGCATGAATGAACTTGGTCATAGCTGTTTGTATTATGGCCGATTCGATTTAATTACATGCATTACTGATACTACCCGTATTGATTCAAATGGTCATATAATCTTTTAAAAACGTATGCTATTATTTGTCACTGAAAGTAAAGGTAAGTAGGTACTCCCAAAAAGGCATGTAAACAAAACAGGGGGGCATACGTTTGATATTAGCTATATTTGTTTTGTATTGCTTCCCTAACAAGTTTACACAACCTTAGTGGTTTCAAACAGCACAAATTAATGACCTTACAGTTCTGTAGATCAGAAGTCTGATGCAGGGTTTATTGGGCTAACGTTGAGTTGTCTGTAGGGCTATCCTCCTTTTTGGAGACTCTAGGAGAGAATCTGTTGCCAGTTTCCAGGGGCTACTCACATTCCTTAGCTCATAGCTGTCTTCTTTCATCTTCAACACTAGCAACAGGGGGTTCACTCCTCAAATCACATTTTTCTATCTTCAGTATTCCATACATCTCTCTCTGACCCTGATCTTAGCTGGGAAAGTTTCCTGCTTGTAAAGACTCATGTGATTATGTTGGATCTACCTAGATAATCTTCCTATCTCAAGGTCCTTAACCTTAATCTTTATGTCTTTGCACCTATAAAGTCCCCCTTTTCCATGCAAACTAACATACTCACAGATTCCAGGGATTAGGATTTGGACATCTGTGGAGGCCATTATTCTGCTTACCACATTGGTAAAGAAAAATTCATCTTTTGAGAAATGACCATAGCTCCATATTTTCTTGCAAAGCAGCAACCAATATTTAATGAGACCCCAAAAAGGAAGTTATTGCAAAGTAGATGCAGCTGTTGTATTTTGTTACTGAGAAATAATACAGATTTTATTACAAGCCAACCAGATGAAGGAAAAATTGCCCAGTCCCTCAGAATGAATATGAAATATTTCAAAGCCAAGAGGCTTTCCTGATTAGATACTTGCAGTATCAGAGATATAATAGACTGTTTAAAATCTGAGCCACATAACTTCTCACTGTTTTAGTGCCTAAATTAGCTCAGCATTCTTTGCCCAGTTAAGTTCTCATATATTTAAACTATGTTGATTTTACATATATACATATATAGAATATATTGAACTATATAGAACTATGTCATCCTCTCTTTGCCCCTTGACCCCTTTCTATATAAGAGTAAAAGAACGAGACAAGCTTCACAAGTCAGGGTATGTGTTATTCCTAGGTGAGAGTACGTTAGTGACAATTTCCAGTGTGGGTGGACTTGAGCTTCTGAAGGGTGAATATTTTCCAGTTTGCCTTTCTATCAACATCAAAGACTCTATTGTCATATCTGCCCCCATTTACTGCCTCAATCTTGTGCCTATTATAAATGTTCTCAACCTTAAGATTTTTTTTACAGAGGTCTTGTTTCATAAATTTAAGGTATAGTTAATTAAATGGAAGCTTTTTGAGTACCTACCTGTGCCAAAAACTGCTATTCAATCATTCATTCATTCATTCATTCATTCATTTATTCTTGGCTAATGTTAATCAAAGAAGAAAATAAATAAATGAAAAATTCAGATGTTGTAAGTGCTGTGAAGGAGAGATATGTAGTATTACCAGCCTGTTGAAAAGGATTTGACCTAGTCAGGGAAGGAAGGAAAGGCTTTTGTAAATGATGATTCACAAAGCTTTTAAAGAACAGCAAGATTTAAATAGACAAAACTAAGGAAAGTCATAGTACTTGGCACACAGTAGGTAGTCAGTAAAGAGAAATTATGGGTAAATTGTGTCCTGCTCATGTACTGAAATCTCTGTTCAACTTTGATGGCAATTTTCTGGGAAACCTGGTTTTCTTTCCATTTCAAAGCATATCACCCCAGGATGACAGCTGATGATGTCTTTTTGACCCCTCTGTAGTCTCTTTTAAAAACTGGTTTTCAGGGACCGTTAGCACCTGTTCACTGGAAGAATGCCAGCTCTGTTTGAGATCATGTGATAGGAGAGCCATGGCCTTTAGCTACACACGAACCACACAAGTAACTGTGGTTTGCCTAGTACAAAAAAAAAAAAAAAATTCTACTTTAGAAACTGCCAGCCTATGGAGTTGTTGTGACGCTGTCTGTCTTCGTGTCTGGCTGTTTGGCTGTTTGTTCCCATGTGTACTGCGACTCATGTTCTGTCCTGTCCCTTTGCCACATGGTTCACAAAGGTTAAACTCCCTCAAGGAAAAAAAAAAAACCACAATCACACGATCATTTTAAAGTAGTGGGACTTAGGTTTTGAATCCATTTGTAAGTGGAATGTCAGTCGAATGTCTTTTGCTTAAAAAAAATAAAACATAGTCATAATATAGATCAAAGGTGTTTCTCTTTTGATGGTGAAAGGTCAGTAAGGCATGGAAAGGAGGCAGGACACAGGTATCGTTTGGTGAAAACATTGGTAACATGCTAACTGGGACCTGTTTGGGGAGATCCTTGCTTCACTCATACATGAAGGTACAAAGTTCTCACAAAAAGGCACGGGGTTCTGGGATTTATGGGTTGGGAAGTGGAAGGAAAGAGTTGTCCTCAAGCATCTGGTCCAGCTGTGTTCATTCAACCATGGCTCTTCTGATGTTTAGCCCTCAGCACCCCCAGCTCTTTGATTTTCATCGAGTCTCAAATGGATACATAAGTTTTTGTCTGAATTCCTATGACCATGACAATCACCAGAGAAGTCAAAGTCTTTCTACCCTGGTTTAGTTCTTAACCTCTGTCAATATCATGAGTAGGAAGAGACTTTTCTAATACTAACAGCACCAATATATAAAGTGCGTCCTGGGTGCCGAGGCTGAGGGTTCACCCATAATGCTGTAATCCCCATAGCAATTCCACGAAGGAGTTACCATTTCCATTTTATCAAAGAAACTGAAGTGTAATGATGTCACCAGCTTAACAAAATGCACTTACCCAGGGATGTGTGTCAATGTGCAGCTCTAAAGCCTGTGCTTTTGTTTATTATTCCAAAACAGCATTTTTGTTACTCTGGTTTTTGTCCTTTTTCCCCCCCAGTCTAGTCATCATGGACAAGAATCTGGAACAAATTATTTAGTGGCTCTTTCCAGATCTCAGACTCATTTTCTTTAGTTTCAACAACGAAGTAACCATAATAATATTGAAGTGATGGAGTTCAGAATAAATTTTCTTATCTTCTTCCAGATGTGGCTGAAGTGAAATACAAATAGGTGTCATTTTTTTTTTTTTTTTAACACAGCATTTGAACATAAAGATCTTTAAGGGTTTCTGAAAGCTGGGATATTCAAGTGAACCTTATCTGTGCTGACTTCCTGCTGATGGAAAATTCTAAACAGAGACACTGGTATTGACACTGTGATTATCTTTGAGGCTTGAAAATCCAGAACACAGAGCCACAACAGGTAGTAACAGACACAAGGTGTATAATATAGAAGCACAAATTTCAGAGCGTTTACCGGATTCATAATGAATTTAGAACCCAGTCAATCTAGAGAAAATTCTTATATTAAAAAAGAGAGAGAGAGAGAGAGAGAAAGCATTAGGAGAACTACCTTGCGTGAAAGCAGTTGAATTTGTCTTTCTATAGTATGATTGCATACACAGAAACACATTAAAGCATTGGTCTCAATTAGGTGAACTGAATCGGAGTATCCCTAGAGAGAGTCCGTGAAGCACATCCTTCTGTCTGTCTGCAGCCATGGATAATGCCTGCAAGAAATGTACTGGGGTAGGTAAGGGGAAATGATAAATCAACACGTGCCATCCCAACTGCCCCCTGCTGAGGGGCTCCCCTGCTGGCCCCAAGGAAACGTAAAGTAAATCTTCTGAAGTTGGCTAGGAACTCTCAGACCTAAGCCAAGAGGTTAATTTTTAAAGTATTCAGGACACTTTTTAAAAATTTTGTTAATGCTTATTTATTTTTGAGACAGAGAGAGACAGCATGAACGGGGGAGGGTCAGAGAGAGAGGGAGACACAGAATCTGAAACAGGCTCCAGGCTCTGAGGTGTCAGCACAGAGCCCGACGCGGGGCTCGAACTCACGGACCGCGAGATCATGACCTGAGCCGAAGTCGGATGCTTAACCGACTGAGCCACCCAGGCACCCTTAAAGTATTCAGGACATTTGAATGAACATTAGCCCATTAAATGAATAAAGTTGTGTATATACTAACAATGTATATTGTTGATTTTCCCCCCAGTATTTGACTGTAGAAAGGTGCATTTCTTTTTATATGGATCATCCACCAAAAAAAAAAAAAAAATTCCTCTGGAGCTTACATTCAAAGGCAATTTGATTCAATTCTTACATTAGTTGAAAGTAATTTTAATTGTGTTTTTAATGTTTATTTATTTTTGAGACAGAGAGAGACAGAGCATAAATGGGGGAGGGTCAGAGAGAGAGGGAGACACAGAATCCAAAACAGGCTCCAGGCTCTGAGCTGTCAGCACAGAGCCCGACGCGGGGCTCGAACTCACGGACCATGAGATCATGACCTGAGCCGAAGTCGGACACTTAACTGACTGAGCCACCCAGGCACCCCAGTTGAAAGTAATTTTAAAGCCTGGATTGTCTATTTGTAGAGGAGGGAGGCTTCCCAGTTTGACTCAAAGTCATATACCAGTGTTGCCATTTTGAAAATGGGTTGTTATCACCAGCCTCTACCTCCTGTTTATCCTGGATAATCTTTGCTCTGACAACTCAGGGTCAATCGCACAGATTCTTGTTCTTTTTTAGGGTTTTCTTGGTGAAATTTCCTATATAATTTAAAAAAAAAATTTTTTTTTAACGTTTATTTATTTTTGAGACAGAGAGAGACAGAGCATGAACAGGGGAGGGTCAGAGAGAGGGAGACACAGAATCCGAAACAGGCTCCAGGCTCTGAGCTGTCAACACACAGACCAACGCGGGGCTCAAACTCACGGACCGCGAGATCATGACCTGAGCCGAAGCCAGCCACTTAACCGACTGAGCCACCCCGGCGCCCCTTTTTACTCCCAATTATTTTGATGATTATAGCATCTTCACTATGTTCACAAGATTTTTCACTAATTTTGATCTTTTCTTGAAGACCATGATTTAAATTTGTAGCATATATTTCCTTCTCAACAGATTAGGTAGAGTCAAGGCTGAATTTCAGAAATTTCTATTTATTCCTTCCTCCTTTCCTTCCTTCCTTCCTCCCTTCCTTCTTAATATTCTTCACCAAATTATGGTTTCCTATATTTGACTAACACTGTGAACAGTATTTCTAATGTTTTTATGGCTACACCATTGTAGATAAAATGTATTGATATTCAGTAAATATTTGTTAGGCTTTTCTTTGGAATAGATGAAGGGTTGAGCAGCTATAAATAAAACCTTCAAAATACTGAAGGAAATGTTCATTTTAAGCCAACACACTTATTGAAATTAGCTGGTTATACTAATCAAATGTATGAGAACACTCAATAAGATTACTATTATATATTTCTTTCACAGCAGGAAACAAGATAACATCTTTGGTAATTAGACTAAAAGGCCACCTCGTGTATTATTAGCCCAGTATAGAATTCTAAGAATTTTGTGCACCCACAAGAACACCTTGTAGCCTAGGATTGCTGAAGGAGAGTTATTTATCTCTGAAGAATGTACCTACCATCAATTTTCAGTTTATTCTTACATGAAATCTTTGGTTCCTGGAAAAAGATGAGGAAATGTAATATTCTGAGATCTGAAGCAATCGTAGCAACTCGAGACACTATAGCAGAATAAAGACATTTCAGGCAAGAGGGTATTAGATAAAGAAAAAAGGAAAGCAAGATTTTGTTATAGCTTTTCAAAAGCTATATTATAGTATAGCTTTTCAAAAAATAGAAAAAGGAATAATCAGCATGTTTCCCCCAGTCCATGCTGTTTGTCCCTCTCTAAGCCTGACAAGGCCAGGCTTGGAGCCCCCATTTGAAGGATTTGTCACTGCTTCTGACTCCCTCTCTTCATGTGATACTTCAAATGATTTCTTTATAAGAGCATAGACCATATTCTCTGCAGTTAATGACTATGCACAAGTGGCTTCTTTTGAGTTTCTTTATGTCTTTGCATTTTTTCTGTCTGCTAGGTCCTGCAGATAGTAGTTGTTCCAAGAATCTGTTATAAATCAACCCTCTTGTATGTCAAGCCTTAAAAAGATAACCCTGCTACCCTCCAGATGTCCTTGAAGAAGATCTGATCATAACATCTCTTTGCTTCTTTACTTTTACTTTTTTTTTTTTTAATTTTTTTCAACGTTTTTTTATTTATTTTTGGGACAGAGAGAGACAGAGCATGAACGGGGGAGGGGCAGAGAGAGAGGGAGACACAGACTCGGAAACAGGCTCCAGGCTCCGAGCCATCAGCCCAGAGCCTGACGCGGGGCTCGAACTCACAGACCACGAGATCGTGAGATCGTGACCTGGCTGAAGTCGGACGCTTAACCGACTGCGCCACCCAGGCGCCCCTTTACTTTTACTTTTATGAGAAAAGTATTTGTGTATTTCTGCAAAGGGTAAAAAAAGTCTATATAGCAAAAAAAAAAAAATAGACATTTAATATGATATAGAGTGATATAATGAATAGTTTCTGATTGCATCCAACACTAGAGGTATGCATGAATGTAGACAGAGAAATATGTGAAAATCATGGTAGTCTCATCACATCAGAATTAAGTTTTCTTTGTTTTTGTTTGTTTTTCTATTGAAGAGAGTGATAATGAAGGAGAGATAGAAGCCAGAGTTTAAAAAAAAAAGTAGGTTAAGTAAATATATTGCTGATTTGAGTACATTTTTTGAATAAATTATGAAAATTCTTTGGCAATTCAATAAAAAATTAGGTAGCTGTGTGTCCATTATGTAAATTCAAAAGGAATAAATACTTGTTTTCCAGACTATAGATACCTATTCTCTGAGCAAGACAAAGCTTTAGAAAGAATAAAGAATAAATACTGTTTTACTGAACAGTAATAAATCTTTAGAAGAGTTTCAGCAAATATATATTCTCATCAGTGAGATTGCTGAGCTAAAAATATATGTATAATTTAATTTAAAATTTAATAGATGCAATCAAAATGCTTTCCAAAATGATGTTAATAATTTATATTTCCAAATACAAATTCCCCGTGTCCTCACCTCAGTCAGTAAGCATTGATATTTTAAAATATTAGTCTTGTATCACAGGTATAAAATGAAATCTACAAAAAATTACCGGAACTTATCAAAGTTGTAGAATATAAGGTCAATATACAAATATCAATTCTGTCTTTATATTAGCAATAAACAAATTGAACACACACAGATTACAATAGCATAAAAGCATGAACTACTTAGGGATACATTTAATAATATATACACAAAATCTGTATAATGAAAACTACAAGATAATTCTCCTCAAATTGGTCTCTAGAGCCAATACAATCCCAAACAAAATATTTACTTGGTGGTAGTGGCTATATTATAATGTTAAAAGTAATTTCTCACAATCAGATTGTATCAAAATGTTAAAATATAGTGCCTAATTTGCCCTAGGAGATAATAGCCAAATACATAATACAAACTAAATTGTTCAAAATACCTAAATATTTCTCTGAAAAGCAGGGTGATCCTACATCCTGTAGCAAAAGACATTTCTGACTTATGCCTTTTGTCCTGACATAATTATTAATAATGTCCTCTGGAACTCTCAAAACTACTTTGATTTTGATAATAAATTATATGGTCATCATCCCCCCCCTTCCATTGTGCTATTAAAAGCCTATCAACACAGTTACATGATTGTTATTTATACAATTGCCCTTTAAATCAAATAGGAGAAGAAAAAATTTATTAAACAAATGCATTTATTCTATTATATTCACTTATATATTTTTTCCACTGGTGCTTTGATTGTTTCCTGTGGATTCAAATTACTGTCTAGTGTTCTTCCAACTTGAAAGCCTGCCTTTAGTGTTTTTAGTATTTTGTTTATTTTGTAATGCCTTAATTTCTTCATTGTTGTAGGATAGTTTTGCTGGATATAGAATTCTTGGTTTACAGTCTTTCTCTTTCAGCATTTGGACTGTTATTACACTGCTTTCTGGCCTTCAAGGGTTCTGATTAGAAGTCAGAGTATTACTGCTACTGAAGATCCCTTGTACATGTTCACTTTTCTGTTGTGCTTTCAAGATTCTTTGTTTATCTTTTTCTTCCAACAGTTTGTCAATGATTTGCCCAAGTCTTAATTTCTTTGAGTTTATCCCACTTAGCATTTATTGAGTTTTTGAATGTGCAGATTAATGTTTTTCATTAAATTAGGAAATTTTGGGGGAGCCTGAGTGGCTCAGTCAGTTAAGCGTCTGACTCTTGATCTCAGCTCAGATCATGATCTCACAGGTTGGTGGGATCGAGCCCCACCTTGGGCTCTGCACTGACAGCATGGAGCCTGCTTAGGGTTCTTTCTCTCCCTCTCTCTCTGCCCCTTCCCTGCTTGTGCTCTCTCTCTCTCTCCCGAAATAAATATATAAACATTTAAAAAGATAAAGTAGGAAAGTTTTAAATAATTGCTTTTTCAAATATTCCTTCTGCTCCTTTCTCTGTCTCCTTTCCTTCTGGGATTTCCATTATATTTATCTTGGTATCATTGATGTTGTCTCACAGATCTCTAGAGCTCTGTTTATTTCTCTTCATTCTTTTTTTCCTCCATGTTCCTTAAACTGGATAATCTCAGTTGATTTATCTTCAAGTGCATGGATGCTTTCTTCTGTCAGTTGAAATGTGATATCAAGCCCTTTAGTAATATTTTCATTTCAGTTATTGTACTTTTCAACTCCAGATTTTCTATTTGATTCATTTTTTAAATAATTTTTACTAATTTATTGGTATGCTTTTATAATGAGACACCATTCTCATACTTTCCTTAATTCTTTAGCATGGTTTCCTTTAGTTCCCTAAACTGGTTTAAAGTCTTTGTCTAAGCAATCCAATGTCTGTGCTTCCTCAGAGACAGTTTTTTTCTGACTATTGTTCTCCTGTGTGTGAGCCATACTTTTCTGATTCTTTGTGTGTCTTTTAATTTTTTGTATTAGAAATTGGACATTTAAAATAATATGATGTGGCAACCTGTGGAAATTGGAAACCCAAGGGTTTGTTGTTGCTTATATTGTTCGTTTATTTGGTGACTTTTCAAACGAATTATATAAAGTCTGTATATTTTGCGGTGTGTGGCTACTAAAGTCTCTGCTCTGTTGGCTTAGTGGTCAGCTAGCGACTGGTCAGAGATTTCCTAAAAGGCTTTCAACTAGTAAATATTCTACCCTTTGCTGAGGGACTCTGTTGTGTGTGTGTGTGTGTGTGTGTGTGTGTGTGTGTGTGTATGCCTGTATGTACATATGTCTGTTGAGGCACACTTTCAACTCTTAGGGAGACAGTTTTTATTATATAAAAAAGAAATTGTTTTTATACCATATATCTTCAGTATCTTCAGTTAAAAGCAATGTAAAAATCCATGAAACATTTCAAATGAACAACATTCAACACTGCTTCTCTGTAGACTATGGTTTGTCTTTGTTTTCTAATTTAAAAAGAAATGACTGTCTTCCTGTGCTCAGATATCCCAAGGACCATGTGGCAATGCTTACAAACACCTTCTTTCTACAGCAAAATACTTGCTGTTCACAGAAATAAATGTGTGGGGCATACATTAGACTTAGACTGTAAATAATTGAGCAGGCAGAAGTCTTGAACAGATTGTCTGCTTAAATATCATTGTCAGTATAAAACGTGTTACAGTGAAACCATGCTTCCAACAATTATTGCAATACTGCAATATGCCCTCCAGCATATTGAGTGGCAATGTTTCAGAACGTTTTTAAATGTTCTGTTACATTTGACGTCTTTTTATGTCCACCCCAAAGCATGATTAGACGTTTAATGTTCTTTAAATTAATAAAAATTCTGAATCCATAAAGGCTTACTTCCTCTAATTTAAGATTAAAAGATTTTAAAGGGGGGAGCCTGGGTAGCTCAGTTGGTTAAGTGTCTGACTTTAGCCCAGGTCATGATCTTGTGGTTTGTGGGTTTGGGCCCCATGTCAGGCTCTATGCTGACAGCTTCAAATTCTGTGTCTCCCTCTCTCTCTGCCTCTGCCCTACTCTCTCTCTCTCTCTCTTTCTCTCTCAGAAATAACTAATAAATATTAAAAAATTAGGAAAAAAATAAATAAAAGATTTTAAGGGGAACTCGTGGTTAGAATTTGATGGCACAGCTTCCATGTTTCTTTTTGGGCATGGTAGCACACACTTTTTATCGTAAAATAAATGCTCAGTGCATGGAAGTTGCTGGCTTTTTTGGTTCCCTATGTGAGAGACTACATGGGGAATGGTAAAAAGAGACATGATATTAAATTACCCTCAATATTTGTGACGTGTGTTACCCATATTTCACATAATTAGTAATACCTAACTTAATTCACACATGTTTTAACTGAATCAAAATTTCATGGCAGGGATATGTGTTATCAATGGAATGCACAAATATTTCTGAATCTCACCCCAATTTTGTGCTTTAAGCTGAAAATATCAATAGCTATTCAATGAACACATCACCAAGACATCAAAATGTTACTTCAAAATCCATTTGTACAGTAGACAACTATGAGAGAAGAATCTAGCATTTGTGGAAGAACTTCTGAGTTGCATCTTTAACTGTTCCCTATCGAACACTTGCATTTTTCTGATTTTCACCATGACAGTGGTAGCACTCTGTGCTGAGCACCGCCATATGCAATTCAGCTTTTATCATGTCAAATGACACTGAGTTCTCAGAAACTGGGGGACAGAGCACTCATTTCTTACAGTTCGTGATATACTTTGTCATGTGGAAATCTAAGAGACATTACTTGTGTTTTTCAAAGACTTTCAAGGAAATGATCTCTTAAGGCTGATTACAGTCTCTCTCTCCCTCTATAAGATTCTGAATTTGTCAGAGATCAAGCTAGAAATTAAATGTCATGCTGTGCTCTTCATTCACCAATCTCTTTAGGCACTTGGTCACTAAAACTTATTTCCTCCTCTTTGAACCAAAACAAACAAGCAAATATATTTAGGTATTCATGAATCACAGCAGTGGACATAAGCTGGCTCAAAACTGAAGATTCCTTCTCTACATGCTATACCAGCCAGACAGCACCCCACTTGAAGGTCTGGGTCCCAGCTCGGTGAACTTCCTCCTCTTAACTCCTGGGGCACCAGCACCAGCCAGGCACAGCCCCTCCTCAGAGGCCCTGCTGAGTCCTTCCTGTAGGCCTCTAGGTTCTGATAACTCCCACATCTTCCTTTTTGCCTTTGGGTGGTAGCCGCTTCCTGGGGTTGCTTAGCTCTGTTTTACCTCAGTGGCCCCTTTTGCTTTTCAGTTCTTTAACACTCTTACAGTCTTTCATTGTAGTTTCTGTTTTTCTGACCAGACCCTAGTGGTAACAGTGTGGGGGGGGGGGGGGGGGCTCACTGTGAGGTTGACAGGACACAAGAAACTTGGCCTCTGCCTCTTGGCCTCTCTGGACGAGAGACCTTGGCTGAGGCAACACCAACCAGAAAGCAAACAGGAAGGAGCAAGTCTTTTCTTCAGCTCCAGCCTCTCTGTTTCCCTCTAGTATCTTCCATTGGCTGAGCCTAGCCGGGAGGCAGATGGCAAAAGAGAAATGTGCTTCACTTAGTCTCAGCCCCAGCATCTCAAAACAGGGTTTAGAGCTGAGATAATCACTTAATCAGTGCGCGTAGTTTTGACCATTGCTTTCCAACATAAGTGATCTCAACTGGACTTTTGACAAGTGTTAGAGAGTCAGTGTACTGTGCTAGGCATTAGGAAGAGAGGCATTCCACAATATACACAGCATTAATTTTTTGTCTTGAATAAATATATAGAAATGTACATTTTTATTTCATTACTAAAAACTTCCATTTAGTAAAAAAAAAAAAAAAAAAAAAAAAGTGAGCGTGTGCCCATCCTTTCCAAGATAATCTAAAACTAGGAATCAGAAAGTGACAAAGATGGAGTTGTAAAACTTAAACTTAGCTGTGATAACACATTGTGGAAAGACTTGAAAGTGTGTGTGGAGCCCCAGTAGCAGGGAGCGAGTTATAACATTGGAGTCACGATCCTATCATGTCTTCATCTTTCCTTTAAAAAATATTTGTTATTTTACTCACCCTGTTTATTAAATAAATAAACCGTAAAAAAGCTTTTTTACGGTTTATTTATTTTTGAAAGAGAGAGAGAGAGAGAGAGAGAGAGAGAGAGACAGAGGGTGAGTGGGGGAGGGGCAGAGCAAGAGGGAGACACAGAATCTGAAGCAGGCTCCAGGCTCTGAGCTGTCAGCACAGAGTGCACGCGGGGCTCAAATTCATGAACCTTGAGATCATGACCTGAGCCAAAGTAGGATGCTTAATGGCTTAACCGACTGAGCCACCGAAGTGCCCCAATAAATACACCTTTTTATTTACACATGTTGAACTGCATCTATTCATTCATTTGCTAATTCAGAAAGTATTTATTGAGCATTTAGTATGAGCCTGGAAATGTGCTCTGTAATAGGAATATAGTAGCAGAAAACAACAAACAAACATGTTTCTGTGTTAAACTTCCCAAGATAGACATCAAGCAAGTAATATAATAAAATGGTTGGAATTTATTATAAGGAAAAATTGCAAGTCCATAGCTGGTGTACCTCACCAAGTCTATGGAGTTGGAGAAGGTCTTCCTGAAGGAGTGATGCTTAGGTTGAAACCTAAAGAAGGAATAGAAGTTGAACAGGTGATGGGGAGTGGGGAGGGGAAGGAAGGATGTGGGTCAGTGCGAGTAAAGTTGCACTGGGAAGGAGTCAAGAGCAAGGAGAATGGGAAGAGTATTCTAAGTAGAGAACACTTCATATTCAATGACAATGTTGCTTTCTCTAGACTGTATTCTCCTTACAGTTTTATGTTATTTTTTTTCTTTTCAGTTTGTATGTCTGGTTTCTAATGAAATGTTTGTCATATAGTAGGTGTTCAATAAATGATTGAAAATGTGTGCATGAATGTGTCTTCCCTTTTCCCAAAGTATAGAACCTCACTGATTTTTCTAGTGACCAAGGTGCCGACTACTAGGCACTTATCCCTCTAAGTTTAGGCATTTTGGTTTTAGGAAGCCCAATTTAAAGTCCAAAGATCCCACTCCTAAGAAGAAATAATATATTGGGTCATATTCAGCCAATAATAGAAAATTTTGAAATGATACTAGCATTTGAGAGTTCACGGAGGCACTAGAGGTTCAGGACCTCAAATAGGAAAGCAGGTATTGTCATATTTTAGCTCTGCCTAAAACACTCAAATATAAAATATCAATAATATTTGGTCAGTTCTTTAAAATGGAATTAGAAAACATTGCATCTAATTCATTTAATATTTTTTATGTTCACATTTAAATGAACATAGGAATAGAAAACTATTCATTAGTCTGTATATGAAGTTTTCTAATAAAATTCTTTTTTTTTTTTTTTAAGTGGGCTTCATGCCTAGCATGGAGTCCAACACGGGGCTTGAACCTAAAACCCTGAAAGCAAGACCTGAGCTGAGATCAAGAGTCAGATGTTTAACCGACTGAGCCACCCAGTCATTCCTCTAATAAAATTCTTTTCTTTTTAAACGTTTATTTATTATTGAGAGACAGAGAGAGACAGAGCATGAGCATGGGAGGGGCAGAGAGAGGGGGAGACACAGAATCCAAAGCAGGCTTCAGGCTCTGAGCCGTCAGCACAGAGCCCGACACAGGGCTCGAACTCAAGGACTGTGAGATCGTGACCTGAGCCGAGCCAAAGTCGGACACTTAACTGACTGAGCCACCCAGGTGCCCCGATAAAATTCTTAAAGATGTGAGAAGTGAAATGTTGTTCTATGAATATGATAATAAAAATAACATATGAGTTCTTTCACAGGTCTATATAATCAAATTTCTAACTAAACAAATAAGCACAAATACACAATAACCAACCAAAGAGTATTAAAAAGAAAACCAAAACAGGTGCTTTAGGTAAATTCCTAACCTTTTAATTAGAGTAAGTAACAAGAAGCAGGGAAGGAAGGAAGGAAGGAAGGAAGGAAGGAAGCAAGGATAACTTCTATTCCTGCCACTAGAGTCATAATAAAATAGTAAAGTCAAGTCAAGGTCAGGTAGAAGTGAGAAAAGTTCACTTAAAGAGCAATTAATTATCCATTTACAAAGTAAGGATAGAGATCCTAATTTGCTATAATTAAAAAAAATTTAAGTCCCTGGGAATACTAGGGTATCCAACATATTAAATTATAAAATTTTGTGTGCCTATGTACTCATGGATCTGGTTTCTGTGGTAGGGAGGGGCTGGTTGAAATAATTAGGAAAATGTAGCTTTTTAGAGCTGGACTTTGCAAACATTAAAAAAATGGTCCTATCATAGAATTGTTTAAATTGTTTTCAGAGAAACAGTTTCTCATGTGAAATTGGACATAGTTAAATTAAAGTGCTCTGCTAAAGTATTAAAGAATGCACAGAGGACAACCTTCATTTTCAGGTATAGGCTATTGAACTTGGCCAATATTTTCTACAAATAAAATCATATTACAATATATTCACAAATAACTGAAAAAAAAAAAAAGACTGGAGCAAGAAAATTGAGAAACTGGGAAATGGTGGGGAGTTAGAACGTATTTGCTGCAAATGAAGTTAAGAGAAAGCCCTTCTCCTCACTAGCATATGAAATTAAATACAATGTTTGAAGCATAGAATAATTATATTCCCAATTTCAAACATACCATTTGAGAATAAGTCAGGACAATATGCATAATCTCAATTTTAAAATAATGGTAATGGCCAAAGTAAGTAAAACCTCTCTTAAGATTCACTAATTTTTCAAGCAAATTGACACTTTGTCTCTTTATACTCATGTAATAAAGTCTAAAAACCTTATTAGACAGTATTTTGCCTGGAACTTGAAAAAAATTTCTTCTTTTCATCTCGTGGCTAATGTTTTCCTATTATCAAGACTTTGCATGCTTTTAACACCCACCCAACCCCATCACATTATTATTTAATTTTGGTTGAGGTCTGAGTGACAAGTACATTGATACAACTGAATCATCCTTCTGCTGGCATGTTCTTGTTATCAGATTGGTTTTCAAGTAGATTTATACATTTTAAAAGTGCATCCGTTGAACAAGATTAGTCTTTGCAAGATATGACATTTATCCTAGCAATGGGTAATAGAATTTCATACTTTAAGCCTGTAAAGCAAACGAGATAGTAAGCTGACATATTGTTAAGTAGTTCCTTTCTTTCTGGTTATCAGATTAAACCACCAAAATGAAGCTGAAAGAGTGTTATCATGAAAGTTCATTGGATTAGGGCCAAGTTTCCACCCTCCTATGATGCCAGGATTTTCCAACAACCAAGTCAAGTTAGGTCTTGCCCTATTACAAAGGAGAATTTAGAAAAAGTGACAGCTGAGAGATGAAATGAAGAAGCAAGCAGAAGCTGATGTTTTCTTGGATTTCTATGGTGAGTCCAAAAAGCATTCCAAAGAGAACTGTGTAAAACACAAGAAAAGCTAGACGTTGTTTTCTATCATGCGTGTAATTTTAGGCAAGATAACACATTGCTATATAAAAACGATCGTATTAAATTATATTCTCTAATTAGGATGCTCTGTAAACATATATTAATAACATAATGGAAGATCTAAAATGTTAGTGTTAGGCAAAATGCTAGCAACTTCCATTTAAAGAGTCCTTTTGAGGGATATAAAGAGTTTGTGGACTTTCAAAAATCCAAGAATCCCATGATACCACATAGTGTAATAGTGTGAACAACTCTAGACAAGTTTTATTAGCTTTTAAAGAAGTAAAATGAAGTATGATTTCCCTCAAACAGCAGAGGATTTAGGTAGGGAGAATGAAATTATTTGACTTGGAATTTGACCAGGTTGTGGGGATATTAGCATACATTCTTCTTGAAGTAGTGTGTAATCTTTAATAAATACAAATGTGCAAAGAGCTCAAATTTTACTTATTTTCTGGGAGAGAATTCCCTTTCGGTTGATGGAGAAGTAAAAAAAAAAAAAAAAAAAAAAAAAAAAAAAAAAAAGAATTACGTGTAAATTCTGCAGGTCCTTTGTAAAGCTCTCTCCTTAACCTTCACTCACTAAACTCACATCTCCCTTTCGATATATTTTTCCCAACTTCTCATCTTCATGTTTCTCCTCCACTATATCTCATTGGCCTAAATTATGCAAAAATACATGGTCAAGGATTTAGCCCATGTCCTGGTCTTTTCCTATCTAAATTGCTACAATCCTAAAATCGTTGGATGCCTGACCTAATTTTAGCACTGGGTATGGTGTAACAGTTATTATCTACCCTTTTCTATGGCATCAAATTGACTTTATGATTTGTTTCCTTTCTCCTCTTATTAATCTGTCAACTTCTGGTTGCATTTTGGATGTAGGCCCCAACCCTCACCGTGAAGGTCAGTGTTATGCCTGGCTAAATCTATTTACTCATCTTGTCTTTTTTTATTCCATACTCTGTTTTTTTTGCATAATTCTCCATTTAGAAACCTATTACTTTCCCAAAACCAAGGTTTTTTTCAGTGTTTATTTATTTTTTTTTTGTTTTTTGTTTTTGCTGAAAATGTTTTCTTGGCTTTGTTTACTATTCAATTAAAAATAGAATCACAGACTAGAGATACATTAGCTCGTGCAAGGACATGTAGTCCAATCTCTTCCCAAATGAAGAAATATTCTTAAAAATTTCCCAACAAGATATTTTCCATAATGGGAAATTCACTGTCTCTGAAGACACACCATTCCATGGTTGGAAAACATTGTTTAAATTGTACTTATACTCAACTGAAACTTTCCTCTTTGTAAATCCCACCCTTCTAGGGCAACACAAAATATGTTGATCTGTAACCTACAGGGCATTTCTTAACATATTTGAAAATAGCAGTCATATCTTCCTTTGGTCTCCTTTGTCTAGGCTAGATAGCTTCAAGCCATTCAATCATTTTTTTCTAAAGCATAGTATTCACATTCTTGTATTTAGTCCCCAACTGTCTCTCAGTCTTCATGGCCCCTATGTATAATCCTGTGATCCTCATGTTTCCCTTTCATTAATTTCCAGAAAGCACTTATTTCAATATTATTTGATATTGAATTTTGATATTGAATAAATTTAATATTTATTTGGTTGTTTAACATAATTTTTGTGTTTTACTCATGTTCTAATTTGTATGTATTGACTACGACCAATTGTAGAACAGGGACTATACTGTTTTTTTACATTTCATTTGTATAGCGTATATTAAAAGACAGAAATGGGCAAATTTTTCAATTCTAAAATCATTATCAAGGTGGATAATCAAGATGAGACATTTCAAACAGCTTTTTATACGTGGAAATCAGTGCATTAGTATTTGCTGTAATCTATAAGGATGTCCTCATAGAGTTATCAGGACATACCAGGATTAAGCATTAAAGCTAGAAACTTGCTCTTATGTTCAGATCTAGTGAAGAACACTATATATATGCTTGTTTTACACTCAGAGATGACAGAAGTTGTTGCTGTTATTGAAAAATCGTAGAAATGTTAAACTGGAAAGAAACTTAGAGGTCATGTCATAAAACCTACTTAAACACAAATAAACAAGGGAGGGTAAAGTGGGTTACCTAAGATGCACAGTGACCTTTGAGTAATTACTGGGACAAAAGCTCCTAAAGGATGGTAAGTTATTCTTTCTTTGCACCAAGTTGCTCCTTAATAGGAAGCACAACAAAGGAGTCTCCCCATGCATTTCTTCTTGACAAAGTTTTCTCTAGTCACTGCTTATATTGATAAGTATAACATATTGATAAGTATATTGATAAGTACTGTACGTATGTCCCCTAAGACCCATGTTAAATACTGGGAATCTGCTACAATGTAAAGGACTCCAGAATTCAGTTCTACCACCGCTCAGGATAATCTAGTTTCTTTCTAAATCCCCCATTTATCACCTACTCTAGAGTGCCAATAGGAAGGCACATGAACTATTTCTAGATATCTCTCTTTCTTAAACATCTGTTCACTCCCAAAATGTTTTTTTCCTAAAGCAGAAGGAGCCAGCCAGAGGCAAAATCTCTATACAAGCTCAGAATTTAACAAGCCAATACCCCTGGGTCCAATGCTGAGAAGAAGAAGACAGAGAGGCCAATGTAAAGATTAGCCAGTATTTGGCCCTTTCTGTTGGGCTTGTTGGCCAAATTTTTTTAAAAATCATAATTTCAACATCATTTTCCTCTCATGCTTTTTATTGTTTTTCTCTTCTTTTTCATTGACTGTTATCAGGCTATGATTTACCTATATTTACCTATACATTAAAACAAATGTCTGTATACTAATATGTTCTGAGTGTGGGAAAAACATGATCTCACTTTCTGCCTAATCTAAAACACCTGGAAGGGGACAATTCTTTTTTTTTTTTTGTTTTAACTTTTTTTAATGTTTACTTATTTTTGAGAAAGAGAGAGACAGAGTTCAAGCAGGGGAGGGGCAAAGAGTGAGGGAGACACAGAATACAAAGCAGGCTCCAGGCTCTGAGCTGTCAGCATAGAGCCTGATGAGGGTCTCGACCCACAGACCATGAGATCATGACCTGAGCTGAAGTCGGACGCTTAACCGATTGAGCCACCCGGGTGCCCCAGGGGACAATTAATTCTTTTTTTTTTTTTCCAACGTTTTTTATTTATTTTTGGGACAGAGAGAGACAGAGCATGAACGGGGGAGGGGCAGAGAGAGAGGGAGACACAGAATCGGAAACAGGCTCCAGGCTCCGAGCCATCAGGCCAGAGCCTGACGCGGAGCTCGAACCCACGGACCACAAGATCGTGACCTGGCTGAAGTCGGACGCTTAACCGACTGCGCCACCCAGGCGCCCCATGGGGACAATTAATTCTTAAGCATCTTGAAGGATTAAAAATAGTCTTACAGAGAGTATTGTGTATTGAATTTTATTAAGACTCTCTTGGAGGTGTGGTTAATTGTATGCTGCTTAATTTCCTGCCATTCTTCTCATTCACGAATCAAAAAATGACTTAAGGAACAAACAGTCCTTGAGATAAATCTGAATAAATTATTAACACAATCAAAATGTAATAATACTGTAGAAATATTGTTTAAAAAAGCATGAATGGCCCACGTTAATATTACTTGAGAAAAAGACATTTTGTCAAAAGTTTCTTTGTCGAGTTGTGGTTTTTTAAAAAAGCATAAACCTTTGAATAAAATATTTGTTCCTTAAAGCTTTTCAGGCAATTAATGTGTTGGGTAACATGTTAAAGAGTGGAAACTACAGAATTTCATAACATAAATTTTCCAGTTAGAAAATCAAGTCTTTGTTACACTAGCCTTCCTAAATAATTTTAGTATAAATTATTAACAGAATGGAATAAAACGATCTTTTGTGATTATTCATGGTATACCTAGGAGGCAGCTTTCATAATTGTGACTAGTGACAAAAATTAAAAAAAAAAAAACTCACTTAAAGCAAACTTTCTAAACTTTTATTCTTTGTCATAGAAATGATCATAATCAATAGTGTTTATCATTAATTTTATTTAAACACCATTAGCATTTTTATAAATTATGAGAGTTCCTAGGCATGGTGCTCTTTTAAAAAAACTTGGAGATATTTATTGATGTCTCCTACTGAACTATTTTTGGGGTGATAATTATTCTGGCTATCTATTGCTACATAACAAATCACTCCAAAACTCATTGGCTTAAACAAAGACATATATTTTTGTTCATAACTCTGCAATGTGAGTAGGATTAGTGAGGACAAGTTTTTTCTATTTCACTCAGCATTAGTTGGGGTAATGGAAAAGCTGGGGACTGACATCATCTGAAGCTTCACGGTTGTGGATGCAGGCTGTCATCTAGACTCATCTCAGGCTAATGCTGGAACACCTACCTACACGTGGCTTTCCCATGTGGCTGGCTTCTTAACAAAATGGTGGCTGGGTTCCCAGGGTGAGCATCTCAAGAGGAACAGGTGGAAGCCTTATGACCTTTTATGACTTAGCTTGGGAAGACACAGAATGTGGCTTCCACTGTAGTCACAGATCCATCCAGTTTTAAGCAGGGAAATATAGACCCTCATCTTTCAATGAAGGAGTGCCAGCATCACATGGTAAGCAAAGCATGCTGGATGTGGAATACTGATGTGGACATCTTAGGAAAATATAACCTACCACAATGGTGATGAGAACTCATGAGAACTAATTGTTACTCAATGTTCTACTTGGAAAGGACTAGTGCTTATGCTGTTTATGTAAATGCAAATATGGGTATAAATCCTGTAGTCACACCAATGTGATTATGTAGATCTCAACCAAAGTCAAAGGAAGTCTTGCTTACTTAAATCATATCTGAAAATCACAAATCAGTATATAAGAAAAATGTTTAAAAATAACCAATCACATTGAATGTTTTCCTTAGGAGCCATTTAGGAGACAAAAGTCTTCTAAATGACCTTAGGTCAAGTTACACAAAAGTAATCAATATTAAGTGTCCTCTCTCAGTGTGATATTTTTCAGAACTGCCAACAAATTTTATGGGATAGTCTACAAAATTTGTGGTCCAAAATACTGGCAACATTGTTGTGTGATTGCCCCATATCCTATTTTCCAAGATGACCAATGCCTCCAGCCCTACACCTATAAGGAAATGAGGAAGAGAGAAAAGCTTCCCTTCTATTTTCCTCATTTTCCACCTTTCTCCTCTTACGGAATTCTAAGAAGAACTATCCCAAGTAGTTTAAATGGTTTGGATTTATATTGTCTTAATCTTGTCTTCTCAGAGTTTTTCCAGATTTAGGTTCCTAAACAATATATCCCATCTTCTGCCTTTCCGAAGAAAACATAGTATGACAGGTCAAGGAAGGGAAATTCCTCAAGCAGTTCACTGCTCTAAATGACTTGGAATGAGAACCTATTTTACCTTGTCAAACCCTACCTTTCATGTTTAAGCTTTTTTCTCCTTTACATTTGATTTGCAAATTTTCTTTGCTTTGAATTTTCCCTTGGCATTTAAAATGCTTTGCCCTTTGATTTGCTATTAATATTCCGTTGATGCCTTGGAGCATTTTGTATCATGGATCCATCTCTTTCCCATGGCTAAGGAGCCATGTGTATCCCTAAGTTAAAAAAAAACACGGGCAGCATTCAAGATGATACACAGAAATGGACAGTGCATAGATCCTACAGGAAGTTGTGTATACACTAACAATGTATGTCCAGCAAGCCTGGATTTAAACCAGGATGGACAAATCCACATTGCATCTTTTCACTGAAATATTCCCACCCAACATTTTTTTTTTTCTTTTCCAACGTTCTTCAACGCTCCAATCCAAACGACTACATTTCCCTTGGTCATGCTTCTTCCAAAAAGACAACAATCGGGTACCATCTCCCTTTTTTTTTATTTGGTAGATCCCCTACTACTTCCACATTATTCCTTGCGTAAGAAACTGCATCCTTTTAAACTGTAGCTGCTGACTGATGTTGAAGGGGAGGAAACTGGCATGTTATTTCAGATTATTTACCTGTGACTTTTCTCACTAAAGTAGATTCAGCTTTGGTGGAGTCTGTACCTTACTTAATTTGGGGGTCCTTCTTTAAGAAAAGAAACATGAAATTATTACAAAATTATTTCAAAAAGTAAGTATGTATTTAGATTGAGGAAAAGAATCTCAAAAAATTTGTAAATTTATATTAAAAGCTGACACATATCATGAATAGAATAAAAATCCATAAAAATAAAAATAACATATTTAGGAATTAATGGTCTATCATGCTTCTGTACTGCTTTTCCCTACATCTTGGCCTGCCTATAATTTGATCTCTCCTTCCCCAGACAATGATTTTATAATTTTTTGTAGAAGGAATAGAAAGGTAATTCAATAAGCATAAGCTGACTGAATTTTCTCTTTTTAGTTTTTTTGTTGAAGATCCAGAAAAGTTTCTTTCAGTTTCACATTGCATAGTGGCAATGTCACATGATGCTCCATGGCACTGGCAACATCATGGAAAGTTTAGGACTAAGTAAAATCTGGGAAAATTGAACTCAGGTTACTTTCATGCATAAGCTGAAAGGTTTCAGTGCATTTTGTGACTTCTTGACTGATCTTCAATATCCTTTGAAGTGACGATACAATTCATCACCTTATTGTATCCTCCTCGTAAAGTAGAGGTGAGTGTGAACAAAATAAATACGTTTCACAAGACTCCAGTAAAGCTATCCCCGTCTCCATTTTCCCTTAGCCAGAACCTAAAAATGTGTGTGGCCACATCATTGACACCTAACATGAGAGGAGTTGTGTTGCAAGGAAAATTGAAGTGAAGAGACACAAAGACACCAAGTGTGAGTGTACATGTTAGTTTTGAAATTTCACAGAACGCCACAGCTGTGTGAACAAGCTCATGGGGCCCCTCCCACGGCCTCAAGGGAGGAGTTCATAGAAGTTAGGGCTTCTGAAGCTTAATCTTACTGGTTTCATGGTAAACCCACCTCTGTTCCTCTTCTAATACTTGTAGGATTTTTTTTCAGTAAATATTTAAAAAAGTCTATAAGGTGCCTGGCATCGTGGAACACAAATACGAATTTATAGCTTGGGTGTGTTCAGACTTCTTCAAAACCTACTTTAAATCTTGATTTGTTGGCATTTTCGGGATTCTTTCAGCATGCATCTTTCTTTTTTTTTAAGTTTTTATTTATTTATTTTGAGACGGGAGGGAGCACAAGCAGGCGAGGGGCAGAGAGAGGGAGAGACAGAATCCTAAGCAGGCTCTGCAATGTCAGCGCAGAGCCCGATGTGGGGCTTGAATGCACAAACTGCGAGATCATGACCTGAGCTGAAATCAAGAGTTGGGAGCTCCACGGACTGAGCCACCCAGGCATCCCTCAACATGTGTCCTTCAAATGCATTTGTGCTTCATAGTGGAATCCCACAGGTCTGATTAAATGCATCCCCCTGTCATAAGCCAGTGAAATACACTTATTAACTATTGAATACAAGTACAAAATAATTTTGTGTAAAATGCATTTAAATACTAAGCAAATACCATTGGAAAGTGAATTTACATAAGAAAAAAGTCTTGGAGTTGTTGTAAGGGAAGTGACAGGCATGGACCGAAGAAAAGGGTTGAGGATGATGGGAATGAAACAAACAAAATACTGCAGAGACAAGTTTATCAAGGCCTGTTATGCATTTGAAGAAATTGGAGTCCTCAGAAATCAAGTTACTTGCTCAAGAGTCTATCACTTCTAGAGAAGGAACAACTTCTAGCAGCAGTGTGTTACTATGTGGTTTTAAATGTCTCCAATGTGGTTTATTAAATCTGAACACAAGCTAAACCAATGACATTGTATAGAAAAGCAGTGAATGGTAAAGGAACTATTTTTTTCTGAGGAATAATTGATATACAACATCACAGTTGAGCCTTGAACAATGTGGGGGAAGGGGTGCTGATACCCCACACAGCCGAAAATTCATATATAACTCTTGACTCCCCCAGAACTTAGTTACTAATGGCCTTGCCTTGACTGGAAGCCTTGTCAATGACATAAACAGTTGATTAACACATATTTTGTGTGTTTATATGTATTATACACTGTATGCTTACCATAAAGTAAGCTAGAGAAAAGAAAGTGTTATTAAGAAATCATAAGGAAGGGGAGCCTGGGTGGCTCAATTGGTTACGCTTCCGACTTCGTTTCAGGTCATGATCTTGTGGTTCATGAGTTTGAGCCCTGTGTAGGGCTCTGTGCTGATAGCTCAGAGCCTGGAGCTTGCTTTGGATTCTGTGTGTGTCTCTCTCTCTGCCCCTCCTGTGCTTGTGTTCATGTTTGTTCTCTGTCTCTCTCTCTTTCTCAAAAATAAATTAAAACATTAAAAAAAAAAAGAAAAACATAAAGAAGAGAAAATACATTTATAGTACTGTACTGTATTTATTGAAAAAAAAAATCCACATTTAGGTGGACCCATGCAGTTTAAACATTATTTCCAGATGAGCAATATAATTATTTTATAATTATTCTATATTTGTGTATAATGTGAAATGATCACTACAATAAGCCTGGTTAACATTGGTCACCACACATTGTTACAAAATTTATTTTCTGTGATGACAACTTTTAATATCTATTCTTTTAGCAACTTTCAAATATGCAATACAGTTATTATTGACTATAGTCATCATGCTGTACATCACATCCCAAAACCTTTATATTTTATAAGTGGAAGTTTGCACATTTCAACCACCTTCATTCATTCCACCCCCTCTTCCCTCTGCAACCACCAATGTGTTCTCTGTCCCTATGAGCTTGGTTTCTTTTTAATGATTCTACATGTAAGTGACATCATACGGTATTTGTCTTTCTCTGACTTATTTCACATAATATAGTGCCCTCAGGGTCTATCCATGTTGCTGCAAATGGCAAGATTTCATTCTTTTTTTGTGGCTGAATAATATTCTAATGTATAAATATACCACATTTTTTAAACCATCATCTGTTGATGGACAATTAGGTTGCTTCCATGTCTTGGCAACCATAAATAATGTTGCAATGAACACAGAGATGCATATATCTATTGGAGTTAGTATTTTCATTTCCTTTGGGTAAATACCCAAGAGTGGAATTGCTGGCTCATATAGTAGTTCCGTGTTAAATCTTTTTGGGAAACTCCAGCCTATTTTCTATAGTGGCTGCACAATTTACTTTCCCGCCAATAGTGCACAAGGGTTCCCTTATCTCCACGTTCTCAGTAACACTTGTTATAGCTTGTCTTTTTGATAATAGTCACTCTAATAGATGTGGGGTAATATCTCATTGTGGTGTTGATTTGCATTTCCCTGCTGATTAGTGATGATGAGTGCCTTTTCATGTACCATCTACATGTCTTGTTTGGAAAAATGTCTATGCAGATCTTCTGCCCATTTCTAATCTTTTTTTTTTTTGCTCATAAGTTATATGAGTTCTTTATTTATTTTGGATATTAGTCCTCTATCAGATACAGATATGCCCACTTTTTGGGAGCTTCTTATTATGCCACTTTTATGAAAGACCTACGTTAGTACCTGTTTCATTAACTGAAAGAAATAAGAAGAGGATTTTCGTTTTCATGAAAAAGGTGAAATGCAAAAATAGTGATCAGTGTTTGTTCTGCAACAAGCCACTAGAGAGGCAGAGCACATGCCCAGCAGTGAGAGTGACACCGCCATGCTGCTTCCCCAGGAACTATGCTCACCATCTTAGGACCAAGCCGCCATAATTTTGAATTATGTCTGTGAATATCTGTGCTTTATCTTAATTTATTTTATGTATTCATTAGCAAGATGTGTCCTAAGGTATCAGAAAAGCCTAAGGGAGGTTTTTGGGTATGAAAATGTTCAAAAAATTTTCCATATAAATGAATGGCATTTTGGCTTACAAAAGTTTTCATAGGAGCGCTCTACTTTGGGATAGCAGAGGAAAGTGGTATATAATTTTGCAAATATTGTCTCCCATTTGGTAGGTTGTCTTTTCATTTTGTTGATGGTTTCCTTTGCTGGGCAGAAGCTTTTTAGTTTGATGTAGTCTTTTAAAATTTTTGCTTATGCCGCCTTTGCTTGGTATCGAATCCAAAATCATCACCAAGACTGATGTCAAGGAGCTTACTGCCTATGTTTTCTCCTAGGTAAATGGTGATTTCAAAAAAATTTTTTTTAATGTTTATTAGAGAGAGAGAGAGAGAGAGAGAGAGCAAGCGGGAGAGGGGCAGAGAGAGAGGGAGACACAGAATCCGAAGCAGGCACCAGGCTCTGAGCTGTCAGCACAGAGCCCGACATGGGGCGGGGGAGCTCGAACCCATGGACTTCGAGATCATGACCTGAGCCGAAGTTGGATGCTCAACCGACTGAGCCGCCCAGGTGCCCTGGTAAATGGTGCTTTTAAAGCACATGTTGCAATGTCTAAAATATGGCAGGTGTTAAATAAATGTCAGCTATCTTTATTTCACTGATAATTAAAACAATAATTCTATCATATAACAAAAACACATTCAGAATATGTCCAACTTCCTTGCTAACTTTATGGTCTCATGTGTCCTTTCAAACTTTGTCCATACACATAGATAATATAAACATTATTATAGTAATATTGACTAAATTTTTCATATGAAAATTAGTTTGGAAGAACAATGAATATAAATTTAAATTTAAAACCAGAAACCTATGTTCAACAAGGATTGTTCTCTTCAACTTAGTGGGAGCTGTTACATTCAAGATTTCCAGATGGATTGGATAAATTCAGGAATATTGGGAGCTGTGCTCTGATTTTTTTTTGGAAGATAGTCTGGAGAGGCTGAAAATCCCTCAAGAAAGCCTCCTAGACATTGTTCTGAACCCAATGTTGAAAGTTGAGTAGCAGATGGTGCAGTATTACCTTGATGGGGACTAAGAGCCCTGACTGAGGACAGACATACTGAGTCTCACCTGCTGCAGCACAGAGCTGAGAAAACACATAAGAGTCATTAGCCCCGCCAAAGGACCAGAAGTACTAAAAGTTCCGATGGACCAAGAAGACTGAAGTAAGGATGGGAAGGCCTCATGGAGGCCTTACCATTGGAGGCAGTGGTAAAGTTCAAAAGTGTTGGTGGTGGATGTCAGCACCAAGGCACAAAACCATACCATTGCCATCTCAGTGGGGACCAACACAGCATTCAAGGGCCAGATGGGCTCTGTCCCTTCAAATTGGCTGAATATTTATTTAAAAGAGATAGAATTTCACCAAAGGAGCCTCTTTTTTTTTTTTAATAGCAGCCTTACTGATATATAATTAACATATCCTATAATTCACACATTTAAAGTATATAATTTAAAAAGTGGTTTTGGTATATTCTCAGAGTTGTGTAACCATTACCACATACATTTTAGGCCATTTGCATCATCCTCAAAAGATACCCCCTGCCCATTAGCAGTCAGTCCTCATTTGTCCCCTACTTCCTTATCTCCATAGGTTTATCTATGTTGGCATTTCATATAAATGGAACCATGAAGTATATGCGTTTTGTGCGTGTGTGTGACCAGCTTGTTTCAGTTAATGTAACGTTTTCAAGGTTCATCCATGTCATAGTATATCAATACTTTGTTCCTTTTTATTGTCAAATCATTTTCCACTTTATGAGTATACCACATTTTATACATCCATTTACCAGTTAATGGTCATTTCATTTGGTCCTACCTTTTGATTGTCATGAATAACGCTGCTATGAACATTTGTGTACAAATTTTTGTGTGAACATGTTTCATTTCTTTTGAGTTATATAAAAGAGACCGTTATAGTCTGGAAATTTCTATGCACATCCTGTCTTTCTATATTACCCACCCTTTCTCTCATTCCTT
Organism: Panthera pardus; assembly: GCF_024362965.1. NCBI lineage: Eukaryota > Metazoa > Chordata > Mammalia > Carnivora > Felidae > Panthera > Panthera pardus. Next base: position 30,086,895 of record NW_026526732.1, read on the forward strand.
GCAAACAATTTTTTCAGAATCCTGTTGATAACGAGGTCTGCAAAGTCATGAAATTCTTCCACCTTACAAATATATTTTATATATTATAAATTTTTCAACAATCACTCAACAAAATATATTTTATTTATTCCAGCTTTGTACTAGCCACTAGTTTGGATGTTGAAGATACAAGATAAACTAAAGAGTGTCCTGCTTTTAAGGAATTTATATTTTGTTAGGGAGGTGGAGGTTATAGGCAAACAGATAATTAGAATATTATTAATATATTTTATAGCTGAGACTACAAAGGGTACTTTGAGTGCACACAGTAGGGGTGCTTATTCTGTTAGAGTCAAGGAAGATGTCACAGAATTGTGATGCTATTGAGGCTGTCCTTGAACAATATGAGAGAAGGTATGAATACAGAAGGACATTCTAGGCAGAAGGAATAGCGTGTGTATGTGTCTTTGGGCAGGAAGAGCGTGGCTGGACTTGAACTCCTAACGGTAGGAGATGTGGTATAGAGTACCTCAGGTAGGGTGGCGGACGGGTGGCAGATAAGGTGGGAAACCAGGCAACAGTGAAATCACAAATGGATTCCTATATCTTTCTAAGGATCTGGACTTATTTTGTAAGTAATGTGGCTACACGATTTTATTTTATTTTTTAAGTTTATTTATTTCGAAATAAAGAGAGAGTGCAAGTGGGATGGGGAGAGAGAGAGAGAGAGAGAGAGAGAGAGAGAGAGAGAGAGAGGAGGGAGACTCTCAAGCAGGCTCCACAATGACAGAGCAGAGCCAGATGTGGGGCTTGATTTCACGAACCGTGAGAACGTGACCTGAACTGAAATCAAGAGTTGGACTCAACCAACTGAGCTTTGGTGCCCCGAAACTCAAAGATTTTAAACTGGAGGATTAGTCACTACTAGGATATTTAAAGCAATATGAGCTCTTAAAAAAGTGAATGTTATGAAGAACACTTGAACCACAGTTATTATTATATTTCACGGTAAAATGCTTGGCAGCCAGACAGCCCAGGATAGGCGGTTTAAAGAACTTACCTGTGGAGGAAGAAGGTTTCGCCCAGGCACTATTGTTTTGCGGGTATTCCCCCGTTTAGTAGTTCATATCTACATATAGAGTTCTTTGACTTCTATTTTGTTCTCATAGGGAATTATTCTGCCTTATGAAGTTCATGACCCCACCATTACCTTTCCAAGGTTTTGATATGTTCTGCATTAAGCTCCATAATGCCACACAGGAATTAAAAACCAACCACTGACTCTTCTTTGAAGATCTGTCTCAGCTTCTCTGAATACCTTCTTGTTTGTTTAGTTGTGCTCTCAATACTTCTGTCAAACATGGAATCCCGGGAGGGCTTCAAGCTCTCTGGGGGCAAAGTTTTGTCCTGATGAAGTACCTATTCACTAGATCTTGCCAATTTTCACTCAACTAACTTTATGCCTTCAAAATAAAAGAAGAAAAAATGAAAACAGAAAGAATAATATATGAGGGAAGTCAGGGGAAATTCCATAGAGGAGGGTTAGAATATCATTAAGTCAGACAGAGGGTTCTAGAACTAATTTAGGTCAGGAGAAAAATTAAGTAACCTCTTTACATATGTTACAGATATATGGCAATAATAGTCAAGATGAATAAATTTATATTATTAGTTTATGATCACATTCATAGAATTGTGAAGGACCCCAAAAGTATCCTTCCAGATATCAGTGTCATTTTACAGTTTGTAGTATAGGCCACATTTTCTTAGGCATTTAATTAGAAAACTCCAGAACTTTTCTTATATACTGTGTCTAATGTCACAATTACAACTCTTTCCCCTCCCTCTTCTTTTCTTAATGATTATGCCCATTTCTTTCATTTCTGTTTAAGAATTGTGGACTGCAGACGTCACCATAATTTATTGACCAAAACTCCAGAATAGCTGAGTATTCAACTGCCAAAAGTAGTGCTATTTCAGCAGAAAAAAAAAAAAAAAATAGTCTAAATGGATGGGTAATTGCCCAGTTTGGAATAGGAAATGGAAAACAGATTACACTCCAGGAAATACTGATACATTGCTGAGTGAATTCTAACCCAGATATATGAGTTCTTAGCTTTTATTTATATCCTTAAGACAGGACATTATGAAGATTTCTTAAAGGAAACACGTGAAAACTATGTAGGTTTTCTTTTATTCCACATCAAAGATAATCTCGAAAATTCCATGGATTTCCCCCTATTTTTCTTTTTATTTATTTTTATTAAGGTATAAAAGCTGCATGGATCTTAAATGTACAGCACAAAAAATTTACACATGCATAAAATCTCCCTTGCTGCTTTTCAATGCTGTGTAGCTTCCTATTAAATGGATATGTCACAACTGATTATTCTGCTGTTCATAAATATTTGGTTTGTTTACATTCTTGGACTATTATGAAGAAAATTACTACAAACATTCTTGTACACAAGCACTAATTTTTGTTGAGTCTATACCTAGGAGGGGAATTTCTGCGTTACAGGGCACATATATGTTCGGTATTTAGTGATACCGCCAAACGTTTTTCAAAGTGGTTGTCCCAGTTTGCACATGCTCTAGTTGTTCATGAGTTGCTCTATATCCTTGCCAAACCTACTACTAAGTTTAGTCATTCTGGTAGGGATATACTCATTATGATTTTATTTGCATTTGTTTTTGATGATTAATAGTGTTGGGGACTTTTCAAATGCTCAATGCCCATATGGTTATTCTTTTTTGTAAAGTGCCTATTTGGGACTTAACCATTTATAATTTGGGGGGAGGAGCAAATATTTTGAAGGGGTGTAGAGGTTTCTCTTCATGTTCTAGACATGAGTTCTCAGTGAGACACATGTGCTGTAAGTATTTCCTCCTAGACTGCAACTTGCCTTTTTCTTTCCTTTAAAATTTTTTTTAACAATTTATTTTTGAGAGAGAGAGAGACAGAGTGTGAGTGGGGTGGGGCAGAGAGAGATAGAGACATAGACTCTTAAGTAGGCTCCAGACTGAGCTGTTAGCACAGAGCCTGACACAGGGCTTGAACTCACGAACCACTAAGTCATACGCTTAACCAACTGAGCCACCTAGACACCCCCTGCCTTTTTATCTTCTTGATGTTGTCTTTTGACGAACAGAAATTCTTAATTTTAATAAAGTTCAATTTATGAATATTTTCTTCTGTGGTGAGTGTTTCTGTACCTTGAGAAACTTTGCCCATCTCATGGTCATATAGGTATTTTCCTATGTTGTTTTTTTTTTTCCTAGAATTGTGATCAAACTATTTATTGACAGGGCCATTCTCTCTCCTTGTGAGCTGCAGTGGTATCTTAGTTGTAAATTGGATGATCACATGTGTGAGCCTGTTTCCAGACTGTTGGTAGTGTTTCCGTGGTGTCTCTGTCTACCCTTGTACCAATATTACACTGTCTTCCTTACTGTTACCGTTCAAGCAAGTCTTAGTGAGAGTGCAAGTTCTTCAACTTGAGAAGGACATTCTTTGTTGAGATTGTCTTGATTATTCCAGAATCCCTGCAGTTCTGTTTAAATTACAGAATCTGATTGTGAATTTCCAGCAAAGAACTGCTAGGATCTAACTGGGATAATATTGAATATAAATTCATCTGGGGGGATTTGACATTTCTTCCAGTTAACATGACATGGTATATTTCTCCATTTAATGTGATTTCCTTTATTACTCTAGGCAATGTTTTCTGGTTTCAGGTTAGGCCTTATACATGTTTCCTTATATTTATCATAGGTATTGAGGATATTTTTATGCTCATGTAATTTACTTTTACTTTTTATTTTTCTACTTTGTTCTTATCACACATAGGTACAGTGTCTATGGCACTATTAACTTATTAATTTTAATAGTGTAATTATGTACCTTTTCCTTGAAATTTTTAAAATTATTATCTTTGATAGAATAAATATACATGGAATAATTAGAATTAAATTATCAAAAATTGTGCAAGACTAGTCACTGCAAAATGGCAAGCACTATTATTTTTTTAATTATTATATTTTCTTTTTTTGAGAGAGCAAGCAAGCAGGGGAGGGCTAGAGGGAGAGGGAGAGAGAGAATCTTTTTTTTTTTTTAATATTTTTTAATGTTTTATTTATTTTTGAGAGAGAGAGAGTGTGAGTGGTAGAGGAGCAGAGAGAGAGGGAGACACAGAATCCTAAGCAGGCTCCAGGCTCTGAGCTGTCAGAACAGAGCCCAACACAGGGCTTGAACTCACAAACTGTGAGATCATTACCTGAGCTGAAGTCGGATGCTTAACCAACTGAGCCACCCAGGCACCCCTAGAAAGAAAATCTTAAGCAGGCTGAGTGCCCAGCGGAGCCTGACTCAGGGCTTGATACGGGGGAGGGGGGAGGTGGAGAGGAGTTCAACATGGGGCTCTATCTAACACCATGGATCATGACCTGAGCCGAAAATCAAGAGTCGGATGCTTAACTGATGGAGCCACCCAGGCACCCCTTAAGGGCAAACATTTGAGGGAAGTTAAAGATCTATGTAAATGGAGAGACATATGATGTGCATGTGTTGAAAGAGTACATATTTTTAGCGATGTTAAAATATCAATTGCCCCCAAATTGATCAGTAGATTCAGTAAAATATCAGCCAAACTCCCAGCAGGAATATTTGTAGTAACTGATCACCTCATTTAAAAATTCATGTAGGGGCACCTGGATGGCTTAGTTGGTTGAGTGTCTGACTTTGGCTCAGGTCATGATCTCACAGTTCATGGGTTCAAGCTCCACTTCGAGCTAGCTAATGTCAGCACAGAGCCAGCTCTGTCCTCCTCTCTCTCTGCCCCTTCCCTGCTTGTGCTCAAAAAATGAAAAAAATTCATATAGAAGTGCCAAGGACCTAGACTAGCTAAGAAAACTGAAAGTAAGTTGGAGGATTAACACTACCTAATTTGAAGATTTATGAAGCTACAAGTATCATGATAACATGGTATTGATGTCAAGCTAGATCAAAAGGATGGAGAATCCAAAAATAGATCACACATATATGGACAACTGAGTTTTGATAAAGACACAGATGAAATTCAGTGGAGAAAGGACCTTCTTTTCAACAATGGTGCTGGAACAAGTTAAAATATATATGTAAAAAATGAACTTTGATCCAAACCTTACGCCATACACAAAAATCAACTGAAAATGGTAAAAAATATAATTGTAGAATGCCACACTGTTAACCTTATTTAAAAAATACGAGAAAAGTTTTGTGACTTTGGGTTAGGCAAAGATTTCTTAGATACAACATCCATAGTATAATCCATTAGTTAAAAAATTGATGAATTGAGCTTCATCAAACCTAAAAACTTCTGCTATTCAAAAGACTGTTAAGAGAATGAAAAGACCAGTTACAAACTGGGAGAAATATTTCCAAATTGTATCAGGTAAAGAAGTTCTATCCAGAACATAAAAACGACTCTCTAAAGTAACAAATAAAAAAACAAACACCTCATTAAAGGTAGATGAGAAGATTCAAACGGATCCTTCAGCAGAGAAGCTATAGAAATGTCAAATTAGCAGGGGCACCTGGGTGGCTCAGTCAGTTAAGTGTCCGACTTTGGCTCAGGTCATGATCTTGCGGTTTGTGGGCTCTGTGCTTATAGCTCAGAGCCTGGAGACTGCTTCAGATTTTGTGTCTCCCCTTCCCTCTGCCCCGCTTATGATCTGTCTCTCTCTGTCTCTCAATAATAAATAAATGTTAAAAAAAAATTTTTTTTTAGAAATGTCAACTAAGTACATCTTTAGACCATAACAAGTGACCAGCAAGGATGTGGAGAAAATACAACTTCCCAGATGGCGGGAACATAAAATGTTACCACCACTTAGGAAAATAGTGGCAGTTTCTTAAAAAGCTAGAGAGAACCTGTCATATCATCCAGCCATTCCACTCCTAGGTATTTATTAATCTAGGAGAAATCAAAGTTTATGTCCATCCAAAGAGTTGTGCATGGATAATCATAGCGGCCCTATCTGTAGTAGCCAAAATTGAAAATGACCCAAATAGCTAACAATAGGTGAAGAGAAAAACAAATTGTGGTATATCCATACAATGGAATCCCCCTCTGCAATAAAAAGGAACGAACTATTGATTAGAGCAGCTATACGGATGAATCTCAAAGTTATTATGCTGAGGGAATGAAGACCTATAAAAAATACATATTATATTATTTCCTTATATAACATTTTAGAAAATACAAACTAATCTATAGTGACAGAAAGGAGATCAGTTGCTGTCTGGGGCTAGGGTGAGGAAGCAGAGAGGGGCAGGGGAGGATTATAAGGTACTTGAAGAAACTTTTGAGAATCTAAGTATGTTCATTATCTTGTTTGGGTTAATGGTTTCACTGGTAAATACATTATGTCAAAACATGTCAGATTGTATACTTTAAACATGTGTAGTTTATTGTTGTCAAGAATTTTTCAATAAAGGTATTAAACTTTTCAGTAATATATTTATTCTATTTTCATTTATAACTTTCTTCTTAAATTTTTTAAAATGTGTATTTATTTTTGAGACAGAGAGAGAGAGAGAGAGAGAGAGAGAGAGAAACATGAGCAGGGGAGGAGCAGAGAAAGAGGGAGAGAGAATCCCAAGCAGGCTCCATGCTGCCAGTGCAGAGCCCGATGCAGAGTAGAACTCATCCACCTAAGCTGCAGTCAAGAGTCGGACACTTAACTGTTGGAGCCACCCAGCCGCCCCAAGAGGCTTTAAAAAAATTATTTTATTTGAGTATAGTTGACACAATGTTACATTAATTTCAGGTTTACAACACAACGACTCAACGTCTCTATACATTATGTTGTGCTCCCAACAGAGTGTAGCTACCATTTGTCACCATACAACACTATTAGAATATCACTGACTGTAGTCCCCATACTGTCTGTGCCTTTAATTCTGGTGACTTTTTCATTCTCTAACTGGAAGCCTGTGTGTCCCACTCCCTTTCACCCATTTGCCCATCCTCCCTACTTCCCCTCCGGCAACTCTCAGTTTGTTCTCTGTATTTACACATCTGATTCTGCTTTTTGTTTGTTTATTCATTTGTCCCCTCCCTATACCAGGAAGAGAAAGAATCCTTATCGTCAGAGACTGGAAATTGATGCTGAAATGGATCTGTACAAATTTACTGAAATAACCCTTATCTTCCACTTGTTTTGCATCCCTTTGCCCCTACCCTACATTTCCTAGTTTCTTCCCCACAATTTACTACCCATAGCCCATACCCTTTTTTCTTAAAAATTCTTGACAAGTTGATTGATTGTTTTTTTGTTTAAAAGGTATCAAAACTTCCTGCTCTGGTCACTTAAGATATTCACTCTCTCGTGAAGGCTCCCATGCACGTGTAAGAATTTAAAACGTGTATGCTTTTCTCCTATTAATTTGTCTTATGCCAGCGTAAGTGAGACCCAAGGATAGTAGAGAATTTTTCCTCCCTTACAGAACTTATTATTGAACACCTACTTTTTTTTACATCCATCACTTACTTTTCACAAAACAGAAGACATATCTTTTTATACCCATTTTACAGATGAATAAATTAAGCCCAAAGAAGTTAATGGAAAGTGGCAGAACTGGCCCTGAAATCCATGTTTGACTGATTCCAAAATTATGGTACTTTCCATCAAACCACAATACAAGAATCACAGGTAAAGAGTTTGGGGAGGGGGCACGTGGGTGGCTCAGTCGGTTAAGTGTCCAACTTTGGTTCAGGTCATGATCTCACAGTTTGTGAGTTCAAGCCCCACATCCGGCTCTCTGCTGACAGCTCTGAGCCTGGAGCCTGCTTCAGATTCTGTGTCTCCCTCTGTCTCTGCTCCTCCCCTGCTCGTGCTCTGTCTCTCTCTGTCAAAAATAAATACACATTAAAAAAAAAAAAAAAAGAGTTCTGGGGGCAGAGAATAAAATCCCTAACTCTTTCTGAGGAAGTCACTGATGGCTTTGCTATTGAAGAAACCCTATTACTTGAGAGGTAGTCAAGGCTCTCAAGTATTTAGAATGTTGAGAGTGCATTATTGATGAACCAAAGGCAAATTATATACTATTCCTCAGGCAGAAGTAATGTTTTCTTCCCGATTGCTTCTGTAGTGCAATTTATAACTCATCTATTTCATATCTCAGTGAGTTACACTGAAGCTTGTAATTGACAATTACAGTGGACTAGAAGCTGCCATTTGTATTTTAATAATGCCTAATATTTTAAAGCACCTACTGAGATCTGTGTGAAATACTCTTAAAAAGATACTTTATTATTTACAACTCCGTGAGTTAGATACTATTAACTATCTCCATTTTAGAAGAAACAGACTGCAACATAAAAATTATCTACAAGTGTAAAATAAAGAAAACCCTTAAGCCATATAAAATTAGCAACTATTTTTGTGTATAATTTCGTCTTGGAGCTACATTAAACATCAGTGATAGTTAAGAACAAACACTTGGCAGTTAGACACACTCAAATGCATGTGTAAATTATATTTCGAGCCACTTACAAATACGAATTGCACTGGTATTATTATCTTTTTATTATGTATAATAAACTTGAGTAAGCTTTCAACTCATTTCTAGAATTTGATGTAAAGTAACACCATTTCAAAAACACAGGTTAAAACAAATGTAGTTTGTTCGGTACGATGTTAGTTTTTTTACATGGCCTTACTTTGTGTTCTTGGAGATGAGGATACCTAAAGCCAATGTTATGTCTAAAAAGCTATATTTAATACTCTTAGTATGCTGCACATGATTACGTGTTCAATGAATGCTTACAGAATTCTTCATGATGCTGATCATAATCCTCTGCATCGCTAAGGGCAGACAGCTGTTTACTAGAGATATTAATGCAGGACGGAGCACATACGTGAAACAGTAAATAACACACGAAAGTATGGTGACCTCTTGTTCCAGGTTCTCAACTTAACCATATATATTCATTTCAACAGTCCTTTTTTCTGCCTTCTGAATCTTGAACTAATTCTTAAACCAAACATGTACAAGTTTGGGAGTGTCTATCATGTCCCTACCTGGGCCTCAAAGATGAAAGCTACACAAGCTTCCTGCTCTTATTGGGCACACAGTCGGCTTCATTAGCAGAAACCAGTTTGGGAAATAACCTGGAACGCTGGCGTAGGTCACGAACTCACGCTCCAAATTGTTGTTCCAAATCGACAAAAGGTAGGCGCTGGGATACCCGCCCCCTGAAGCCCCTGTCAGTCAACCTGTCTGTGGGCGGGGCACGCCCAAGAGCTTTTTTTCGTGAGCATAACTGCGCATGCGCTCCGGGGAGGCGGGTGACCCTGAGAAGTTGCTGTCGCGCAGTGCGCGGCTTAAGACGTAGCGCGTGCGCAGGAGCTCAGCGCAGAGGCCTGCCGGAAGCTAAGATGGCGTGTGTGTGTTGTCCAGGCCGCAGTTGGCGCCTTATCAGTATCTAAGCCGTGTGTTTTGTGAGGGGCTGTGGCAAAGGCCCGTTCTCCCGCCATGGCCCGGCATCGGAATGTTCGAGGCTATAACTACGATGAAGGTATGTGGCAGGGTCTTGCCGGGACGTCATTGTCGCCGTTCCAGCTGGGATTCCAGCCCGTTGGCATACACTTTGATCTGTGAGTTTCTCGTTAGTGGTGCCAGGGTGGAATTCACAGCAGGCTCAGTTGGAGAAAATAACAGTTCATCTGAATGCCAGCGAGTGGCGTTGTTTTATGTCGTGATTTCTGCCCTCTGGGATTGGTTTTATTTTAGGGCAGGAGAGGTGCTGCACGTCGTCCTATGGGGAGGACATTTGCGGAGGTTGGGATTCGGTGATGTTTGTGCACGTCACCTCTCCCTCCCATTGTTTCCTCCCAGGTCGGGTACACAGTTGCCTACTTCTAGGTATTTTCTTCCGACCCCACTTTAAAAAATGCCCACGAAATGATGCTCGCTTGTAAAAGACGGATTGATTTCATGCTTACCTTCAGTTGTTAGGCTGTAACTATTAGATATACATGGTGAATCTTCTGTGTTTGTTCATGCATACATTTTGTGTAGAACCTGGCTTGAGCTAATTGAACTTATGTTGTATGAGTTTCAAGTTAAATTGGAAACTTAGGAGACGATAAAAAAGATATTAAAACGGCCTAATTAATAAGTGGATCACATGATCTTGAGGTGTATACTCCGTTCTTGGTTGATAATGCTCAATATAAATGTTTTTTGGAATGGGAAAAAAAGCAACACTAGAAGCAAGGGGGCTCCGGAAAGTACTTACTGATTTTTAAAAATGAAATAAAAAAATGTGCATATGAATGTTCTCTAGGAGTTTAAAAGGAGTTAGCATTAGTTTAGGATAAGTGGATCATCTCCTTGTAGTCAACAGTTCTAGGCATCACCAAGCATCATACAAACTAAAATTATAAACAAATATGAAGGACTGCAAAAAAGGAGTTAAGACCTGTTGCTTTTTAAAGTGCTAATAGTCTAAGTGTGCTTAATATGTTAGTGGTTGTTATTGGCACTGTCAACAGATTATTCTAGAACATCAGTATGCATAGCTAACCATAGTGAAGGGTAGCTAACACCCTGTACTGCATTTGGAGATTCACCTCGCCAGCCTGGCACATGTTAGGTTCCTGGTGTTCACTTCAGATTGGAGGTCGTTTTAAGTGTATGCAGTGGATTTATTGCATGTGGATCGCTGCTACCTGAGAGATGACTTTCGGCCCGAGAGATAGTTTTGCAGTTATGACAGGAAAAGTATGGATAGGCCTAATTGCAATGTACCCATTTCTTCAATAAGTATGCATAATCTCTTCAGCCAACATTAATTGAGTGCCTATTCTTCATTAATTGGGTGCTTGGAGTACTGCTCCAAGCTTTGGGGAAAAATAGTAAGATGTTTGAGGGACTGTAGAGGGGGAAATACACAAGTAACCGATGATTCGAGTATGACATGCTACAAAAAGTACTCCCAAGATGCTGTGGGAGCTACTGCTTAAGTGAGAACACCTTATTCCCGAGTGGGTTGGAGGAGTTTAAAGCAGGATTTCTGTGTGAAGGAAGGCTTCCTGGTTGAGAGGTGCGGGGCCTGTGGGAGTGAGTGCTAAATATCTTTTCACCTGGGCAATCCCAGGTCAGGTTGGTTTTTTTGGTCTTGTTTCTTTGGAACAATTGATGACGTCATAAACAAGCTGTTCCTGTAGCATGGGAGGTTCCTCCCCATTTCCTGCTTATAAAAGTTCTACTCATTTTAAGGGTCCAGTTTATTCCTCTTTTTTTTCCCCCTAGTTAATGTTTCCTTTGTATTACTTTCAAATAATAATTTGAAAATTCTCAAAAGTAATATAACTTTATTAGAGTATGTGCTTTAAAACCTATTGGTTCCTCAATTTAACTCTCACTTTGTTCTTCTCTGTTGTTTGGATAGTACCTTACATGACTGCCTTTAGCTAATGCTCAATTAGCTACTAATTTTTAATTTTTTTTTTAACGTTTATTCATTTTTTGAGAGACAGAGACAGAGCATGAGTGGGGGAAGGGCAGAGAGAGAGAGGGAGACACAGAATCGGAAGCAGGCCCCAGGCTCCGAGCTATCAGCACAGAGCCCGGTGCCAGGCCCGAACCCACGATCTGTGAGATCATGACCTGAGCCTGAGCCGAAGTCAGACACTCAACTGACTGAGCCACCCAGGCACCCCTCAGTTAGCTACTAATTTAAAAGTGCCAGGAGGGCATAGTCCATTCTTTATTGTTCTGTTTACTCTGTTACATTTACTCCACTAGCTGGTAAAATGCTTTATGTGCAGTAAATATTACAAAATTTTGTCAAGGAAAAGAACCACTTTACAAAAATCCTAGGACAGAATTCTCTTCATCTTTATTTTTTTATTGGGAAACAGAGTGCTAGCGGGGGAGGGGGGGGAGGGAGGGGGGCAGAGAGAGAGAGAGAAAGGGAGAGAATGAATGAATCCTAAGCAGGTTCCACCCTCATCTCACAACTGTGAGATCTCTTGACCTGAAGTGAAATCAAAAATCAAGAGTCGCAGGCTCAACCGACCCAGCCACCCAGGTGCCTCTCTCTTCATCCTTTTATATTGTGGCACTGTTGGGGCGCCTGGGTGGCTTGGTCGGTTGAGCATCCGACTTTGGCTCAGGTCATGATTTCGAAGTCCATGGGTTCGAGCCCCCACCCCATGTCGGGCTCTGTGCTGACAGCTCAGAGCCTGGAGCCTGCTTCAGATTCTGTGTCTCTCTCTCTCTGCCCCTCCCCCACTCATTCTCTCTCTCTCTCTCTCTCTCTGTCAAAAATAAATTAACTTTATTTATATTGTGGCACTGTTAGGGTCACTTTCAGTTGGAAAACTAACCTGGTAAAAAAGATTCTTGCCTTTAATGTCTAATTTTTTTTTTTTTTTGTAAATGACTCATTTATAAGTTGCTACCTTAGGATTGTGATCTAATAATTTATTGACTGGTACATATTTTTATCCAATAGTTGTATTTGTCTAATTTTTCTTTGCCATAAACATTTGGTTTCAGCATTTGAACATGCTGTTCCTGATACATAAATACCCTGAGAAACTAGGTACCTATCCTTTGGAGTTAGTTTCAATACTACTTTCCTGGGGATCTTTCTCTAGCCACCGCACTTCCAGTTCTGTTTTTGTTGTTCACGTGTGTGTTCCCAAATCAGTCTGTATTTCTCATGTCTCAGACACTTGTCATATAATTTTTTAATTGCCTGTTTTTTGTGTTTGGTTCCTGTTAGAGTTTAGGTTCCTATAGATCTGGGAATGTACCTGTCACTCACTGTCGCCCCTCAGATATCTTTATTAGTCCCTGGCATAGTCTATCATGTGAATAAATACCTTTATGTAAATATATTTATGTTTCTTGGAGGTTTTAGTTTTAAATTGTTTGATTCATTACTTTATAATAAAACAAGAATTAATTTAGTTCCAAACATGTGCTAGGTAGTTGGCTAAGACAAAGCCTTGCCCAGAAGGAGCTTGTAGTCTCATGGAATGACACAGATGTATAGTGCTTTGAAGACAGACAGTTGGAGGAGTGTGCTAGAGAGTACAAGTGGTAGGGGGCTTGCTGCTCTACAGGAATGGTCAGGGAAGGTAGTTGTCAGGGAAGATGTATGCAAACAGGTGACATTTGAGCTGGAACCTTAACTAGGAAAAAGAAGCAGCTTTAGGAAATCTGGGCAAAGTGCATATTCTGGTCACTAGGAAAAGAAGTCCAATTAGCGTGAACAGAGCACAAGGGAGTTTAGGATAAGATGGTTTTTATAGAAATTAGCTTGACGTGAAGAAAATCTGTTTTCATGGTCTGATTGTATACCCTGTGCTAGTCGATTGTATGGGAAATAAATGCTTAGGTCATAGAAAGCACTTGGTGAAAAAAAAATGAATGGATGGCTTATTTCAGGTTTTAACACCAGAGAGACAATTCAAATTTGTGGCCTGTGGTGTTATCATTTTTTGATTGCATAAAGTGAAAACTTGGAAAAGTTTTAATGAAACCCAATTAGCTTAAAAAAATGAAGAACTGTGTATGTCTTTTTTAAAAAAAAAATTTTTTTTAATGTTTATTTCTGAGACACAGAGAGACAGAGCATGAGTAGGGGAGGGGCAGAGAGAGAGGGAGACACAGAATCCAAAGCAGGCTCCAGGCTCTGAGCTGTCAGCACAGAGCCCGGCGCGGGGCTCGAACTCACAAACCATGAGATCATGACCTGAGCTGAAGTTGGTCACTCAACCAGCTGAGCCACCCAGGCGCCCCAGAACTGTGTATGTCTTTATGCATAAAGTCAGTAAGTACCTACTTTGTGGATAAAATTTTTAGAATTTTTTGGTAAAGCAGACATTCCAAGTTCCTGTAATTTTGAGGGATAGTTTAGTTTGGAGAAAGTTCTGATGCTTCCTTGTTAATAACTAAGAATATAAAAAGAACTTGTAAATAAATTTATCTTTTGTGTTTTTATTATAGATTTTGAAGATGATGATCTCTATGGCCAGTCTGTAGAGGATGATTATTGTATTTCGCCATCAACAGGTATTTGATTTCCATTATTTGGGGGTTTAAAAATGTTAAGTAAGTATCATTGTCATTCTAGGACTAGAGTGTTCCATAAGGCTATAATATTATGTAATGTTTAAATTGTATGTTAACTTTTAAAGGTGTGTAAAATCATTTCTTTACCTAAGAAAAGAATTTAAAGTATTGATTTCATCATTTAGCTTCCAACAACAATTTGAAGAAAACTTTGAAAAGTATGTTTTTTCCAACATTCTTTGTAACATGCAGTTAATCTAAATTGTACTGAAATGGTAGTTTAGGCAATAATGAAAACCTAAAACTTTTGAAAGCAGATAGCAATTAACTTTCTATACTCAGGGATCTCTTGAATATTAGAAACATTGAGGTGTTACACATAGACTACGTTTCATATAGTACCTCAGTTTACTGTTATATAGTTTGTTAAATAAACCAAATATATGTAGTTCAGACTTCTGATGGAGCCAAAGAGTCATGTAGAGTTCATTTTTCAGTAGGACTGGGCATCAGTTTGTATCTCCTGCCTACCTGCTGAAAGAGGTAGGCAAAGTGGCAAAGGCCACTGTATAAAGAAAACATGAAACATTCATATATTCTTTTCAGCAAATACATAATGTTCGACCAGACCTTTTCTCATAATTTCCCTAATAATATATTTGTCTTCAAATTTCATTCTGTTCTATAAACAGTTAGTTAAAATGCCCTGCTAAATTTTACTATGCTGTGAAAGGGTAAAATTAAATACAGTTAGGTACAACATAAGTATAATTCACAGCACTCATTCTCTACAAGTTTAAGGGCTCTGTATTAAGGGCTTAATATAATTAACATTCTATCAAAATCCACTTTGTCTTTAATCCCATTTAGTCTCTGAAGCTGCCCTGTAGACCTGTACCTGCTTTAATCTCACTTTCAGTCTCTGATGACCAAATATGTCCCTTCTGACTTTTTAGAATTCCTCTTCCCTATAAAGCAGAGATACTCCACAACTTGTCTTAGCACCTCTCCTTATTCCTCTGAAATGCATCTAGCTCTTGATTTCTGCTTTCCTCATTTAGCCTTACTACTAATCAGGGCCTTTCCAATCTTGCTCTAGTGTTACACACTTACCATTCAGGATCCTGTTAGGAGATAGAAATTGTACCAGTCATTTTGCCAGAGAGTATTTATTTATTTATTTATAATGTTTGTTTATTTTGGAGAGAGAGAGAGAGCACAAGCAAGGGAAGGGGAGAGAGAGAGAGAGACACAGAATCCAAAGCAGGCTCCAGGCTCTGAGCTGTCAGCACAGAGCCTGACGCGGGGCTGGAACCCACGGACCATGAGATCATGACCTGAGCCGAAGTCAGACACTTAACTGACTGAGCCACCCAGGCACCCCTGCCAGAGAGAATTTAATACCAAAAATTGTTAACTAGGTTTTAGAGAACAAAAAAGTGCAAAAAGGGCGAGCAAAGTGTCAGGGAGGTGGTAACTTCAGGAAACATTTACAGTTCTGAGTTCCTGGAGGAGCACGTGGGCGAGGTCAGACCCAACCTTTTAGAAGCTCCTGGAGGTGCTTCTAGCTGGAACTTAGACCTGTGACAGGAGGGTGCTGCTTTGCTTCTGAAGTTCAGAGGAGGGGCTGTGGAACGGAGACTCAGACCTCTGAGGAGGGGGACAGTGCATGGTTGGTACCGGTGCCTGCAAAAGGACCTTGTGAACCTGGGATTCAGCCTTTTCAACAGAGAGTTCTAGTCAGCAGGCTGGTCAGGGTGTCTGAGGGATGTGGGCAGGGGCACACTGAAGCTGGTTCTGGGAGTTTTGGGAAAACTGCTAACTGGTACTAACTGCTGTTACTGCAGCGTGCAGTGTTGCTGGGCTGATGGGGGATGGACAAGAAGCAGAAAGGAAAGGAGCACGTGTCTTCCTCTTCTGACCTTCCAGTCTCCCTCTAGCATCTCCCCATTGGCTGATCCTAAAAGGGAGCCAGCTGTCAAAGAAATGAACTTCCTAGAGACTGCAACCCCAGCATCACAAAGCAGAGTAAAGAAGACTGGGTTACAAGCTCAGAGATGGCTTAATCCTCATGCCTTTAGAGCTCCGTTGCTGGGATTCAAGACCACATTTTGTAGGGATGAAGGATAAAAGAAATTTCATTTTTTTCAAGGTACCTCTGAGACACTTGCCATTTGCAGTGTTAAAAAAACTTCGTGGGTTAACCCTTTGGGGTTCCTGCGATATACTGTCACAGTCGACTAGGCGATAAAGTGATATCTGGTAGCATTAACTTTATCACTCATGTTTTAAGTGCAGTGGAGAGCATGGCATGTTCATGAAACTGAGAAGATGATGTGGGTGATAATTAGATTGGAGTATTTTATTTTATTTGAGAGAGAGAGAGAGAGCAAGAGCGAGAATGCGCACTTGAGCAGGGGAGAGGGGCAGAGGGAGAGAGAGAGAGAGAGAGAGAGAGGGAATCTTAAGCAGGGGCTTGCTCCTGGGACCCTAAGATCGTGATCTAAGCTGAAATCAAGAGTCAGACACTCAACCAACTGAACCACCCAGGTGCCCCTAGATGGGAGTTTTAAAAAAAATCTCTTACATAGTAGAGACTGGATTGAAGGTAGTACATTAGGGGATGTACATAGATTAGCTTGGAGATGGGTTTATTAATCTAGAGGAGATGAGGATATTTGAGGACAGTGTTCTCAAAGTGTGGTCCAGGTACCATCAGCATCACTGGGGAATTTATTAGAAAAGTAATTCTTGGCCCTGTTCAGAGGGGGGCACAGCTGCTCTTTTATTTAATAAGCTCTCCATAGTCTGTTGATGTTTGCTTTGAGAATCAAAGTTTAGGACGAGGGTGGTAGCATTCGATTTGGAGATAGATTCAAGAGATACCTTACAGGAATTAAGGGCTACAGGATTTGGAAGTTGGTTGAATCTGGCTTGCACAGTGTGGAAACCTTTGTAGAGAGAGAGACTGCCGAAAGACATCTTAATCTTGCAGGCTAACACATTCATTTATCTAGGCTTATCTGGATAACGTATTCTTAATCTCGTGTAAGGAACTGATGGCATACCACGTCAGGCATTCAGAGGGTGTTTTTTTTTGTGTGTTCGTGGCCTCGCTTTCTTGAGGTCAGAGTTTATCCCTTTGTCTCTCATAGGTCTTGACGGTGTGTCTTGTGTGTGGTTCATTTTCAGGATAGTTTTACTCCTCGAGTTACTTCTGTACTATACGCCAAGAAGTCAGTGACTTTATTGAAGTGGGAGGTACAATGAAATGGTTTTGAGTTTTTTCTGTGACAAACTGTGTTTTTAACAAATGCATGTGGTTTGGGGACTTTTAGTTTTTCAAAACATGTATGCAATAGTGATGTTAGATCAGAAACTTATTTTTCTTTTTTAGTGATATATTTTCCAAGTGATTTTCAATAAAAAATGAATAGTGTTAGAAGGATGCTCTGTTCTTTTTTTATTAATTTTTTTTTTTTTCAACGTTTATTTATTTTTGGGACAGAGAGAGACAGAGCATGAACGGGGGAGGGACAGAGAGAGAGGGAGACACAGAATCGGAAACAGGCTCCAGGCTCTGAGCCATCAGCCCAGAGCCTGACGCGGGGCTCGAACTCACGGACCGTGAGATCGTGACCTGGCTGAAGTCGGACGCTTAACCGACTGCGCCACCCAGGCGCCCCTAGGATGCTCTGTTCTTAAAGAAGCAGCCAATGTCATTGAAGAGCTGATCATATTCACGGTCTTATGAATTCTGATAATTGAGTGATTTTTATCAATTAATAAGAATTTTTCTAAAATTCATCAGCACATGTACATTTTTGAACTCTAGGTAGGCACCGTTGTCCTGATGGAAAGGGAATTTCTAAATGTTACAGCTTTTTTTCCTTTGGAAAGATTGACTTTGATATTGCGTGTTGAACATAGTCAAGGAATTGAGGATGGCAAAAAGAGCCTATATATACAACTTTATTTGAACAGTTGTGGGTTTTGTTTTGCCTACTGTAATTGGAAGTGTTAAAGGATAAACTGAGGCATATTGCAATTAGTAAGAATTTATTCGAACAAACACCAGTTTGAATCAGGCAGCTCCAAACTGGAAGTGGTTATAGCCCCCCCACCAGATTGGACTAAGGGACAGGGTTTTTATAGAGAAGATAGGAAACAAAGCAAGGAAATTATTTGATTGACTATAGCTTAAAGGTTGCATTATTTGAGAAAGCCTAGTTGGATTTTTGTGATTGGTGGTTCTTTTTAAAAATTTTTTTTAATGTTTATTTATTTTTGACAGACAGACAGACAGACAGACAGTGCAAGTGGGGACAGGGCAGAGAGAGATGGAGACACAGTCTTCAGTGACTGTGCCTCTGTAGCACTCATCTGTACTACTCATTTGGCTTTTAAAATGCATCATTACGTTTTTTTCTTTGCTTTTACTACTAATCTCGAAGGCCATCGTTTATATAGTCTATGAATAGATAGCACTTATGCCACAGCTCTCTGAGTAGGGGTATTACACATAAGCCATAGCATTATCTAGTGTTTGTATGTGCATTATTTATATGCGTTGGTTATAGACTTTATGGTTAGTTTCTCTTTCTTTCATAGGTCATGCCTTCCTGAAAACATGCACAAAGGTTCAATGTGGGAACACTAAGCAGTAGACTTAAGTGTTATGTGCTCTTCCAGAAAGCTAAATACTATAAAATCCCTAGGAACACTTTGCGTGTAGAATACTGTATTTCTACCCTCTGTCTTTGTAACTTTCTATCTTTCTTAACTTATTCTCTAATTATATTTCTTCACAATTGAACACAAGCTGCAGGAATTGAGGTCAGTGGGCATCCAGCTGAGGTGGAAGAGTCAGCCCTGGGGGCGTTCATGATGATTTTTCTTCTTTGCTCACTTATGTTTGGTTGATGATACGCAGACATATATTGACACTTTCATACTTTGGCTTTCCTCCTTTTAATGAAATATACAATACCAGTTACACATTGAGGGATGACACTGAGTGCTATAGAATGGCACAGGCTGATGTCTGAAAGTCAGAGTTAGGTATGTGATGCTATTATGCAGTGTAGACAATGCGTGATTGAAAGGAGGTTTTCAAAAATTAAGGTCTATGATTTTGATCAACTGTTGGGTTCAGACAAAATTAGCGATTCTCAGAAAGTGAAGATTAAGTTTTTAGTATTTTCTTTTTTTTAATTTTTATTAAAAAATTTTTTTAATGTTTGTTTATTTTTGAGAGAGAGAGAGAGAGACACACAGAGCATGAGTGGGGAGGGGCAGAGAGAGAGGGAGACACAGAATCCAAACCAGGCTCCAGGTTCTGAGCCATCAGCACAGAGCCTGACATGGGGCTTGAACCCACGAGCTGTGAGATCATGACCTGGCTGAAGTTGGATGCTTAACTGACTGAGCCACCCAGGCACCCCTTTAGTATTTTCTTAATTGTACAAATAAGCAAGTTTGGTATGTGGTTTGAAATATTTGTTCCAAAGAAGAGAATATGGCAGGGAAGATGGGGTGGTAGGCAGGGATGAGGTGTTAGGAAAGGTAGTGTTTGAAAACCGTGGCGAGTCAGCTTGGTGAAGGTTTTGGAGATAAAAAGGAGGATGATTGTAGAGGCCAGTGAGTAGTTAGTAAGGACGTCTGAGCAGGATTTGGAGTATGGTGTGTTTTGTCCCTGTTTTGTTTTTAGCTATTACTACAGAATGTGGGTAAATAGCTGTAGGTGGTTGGTCAGCATCTTTTGTTTTTATTTTCACTTTAAAAAAAAAAGACTTACTGGAAAGTGGCTGTGCTACAGCATTCTTCCATCATTTTCTGTTCTAGCTGCTCAGTTTATTTACTCGCGACGTGACAAACCTTCACTTGTTGAGCCTGTAGAAGAATATGATTACGAAGATCTGAAAGAGTCCTCCAATTCTTTTTTGAACCATCAGCTAAGTGGAATTGATCAAGGTATAGTAAAAAGTAGTTTATCCGTGCTTCGTGTTTGAAAATGATTGGTAATCAGTATACCAGAATTTTTCAGTTTTCTTGTGATTGTTCATGATAGTGATGGTGGGAAGGAATGGTACAAATATATCTTGTCTCGTCAAGGGAAATTTACATTTTATTAAGTATATTTTATGAGGAATGTATGGTTAACTGTATGGCTGAAACATTGGTTGTGTGGCTATTTAACTGGAATTTTTGACTGAGATCTTTGTTTTATCTCTTCAGGAGAGAAACTTCAGTGATTTGTTTTCTTGTAGCAATATTTATTATTTCATAAGCTCTAATAGGGAAAGAGATATATTGTGGGTAAAAATATAATCATTATAAATAATTTTTGCCAAGGAAAGAGGAGAGTTGTACATCCTAATATAGTTTCAAATCCCTTTTTTTAGTTTTCAAGATTGAGTGTTCTTCCATGGCACCATTTAAGTACAGCCTTTTAATTATTTTCTGTTCTAGCTCGTCTTTATTCATGCCTTGATCACATGAGAGAGGCACTTGGAGATGCCGTGCCAGATGACATATTGGTCGAAGCAGTTCTGAAGAACAATTTTGATGTGCAGAAGGCCTTGTCACTGGTTCTGGAGCAAGATAAAATGCAGAATTTGAAGGTCAAGAGTGAGGGAGCAGCATCCACAGGGAAGACTGCAAAAGGTATGCTTTTCCTTGTTCTCCTTTAGTGGTTTTACAGCTAATGTTTTAAAAGAGGCACTGATTTGCTCAGGCTGTTAAGAAATATGGGCGGAACATTTTGCATGTTACAGTAATCCTGATTTTCATCAATGGATTTTCCACTTTGTGAATTTTTAAGCTGAGCGCTTTGTTTTCTTCCCTCTGTTACAGCTTGTTTTTTCATAATTTCCCTTTGTTTTGTAACTAGCAGGATATAGGGGAAATAAAATCAGACAAAAACAAGCCACTTGTTGCTTCTTGTCAGTAGCTTAGAGAGCTTTTTAATTATTGTTGTTTTTCTAACTCTAATGGGTCAGGAGGTGGAAATTAATAGCCAGACGATTAATTACAGAAATCCCTTTATTTTTATAGTATTTATAAATATGTTAGTTTTATTGAAATACCATAAGTATCATACTACTGTTTCATTTCAAAGCCAGATCTTTAATTTTAAATTTATAGAATTTGGGGTTAAGCTTGGAAATTGAATTGGCATAAGAAGGGAACTGAGGTACCTCTGTAATAATTGGTATGGTATCTGTCAGTACGACCATGGTGATTTATTAACTGGGCTGGTATTTCCTGTAACCTGAGGACTAGATTTTTTACCACATCAAAGTCGTATGCAATCTGTTACTATGAAACAAGGATGGGTTTTATTATCTATTTAAATTAAAAAAAAATTTTGATGTGGAGGCATTTGTAACTGACCCTATGAAAATGAGTCTTTAATATTTCATCTTTATTAATAGTTTATCCCAGAGATGACAGGATGTTATTTGTTTGCTTGTTTTTAACACATTAAAAATATAGGAGAAGATAAACCTAGTTCTTTTCATTGGTCTTTTAATTGTTTTGAATTTGAGATAACCATGACGATAATTTAAGTACATTAAAACCTCACATTATAAAATTTGTGAAAAGTAGAATATTGACTAACTTGATATTTACGTTTGTATATATTAGTGAACAAAGTATGAAGGTCACTGTAGATGGTTAAAGGAAGGTAAAATTCCTTTATTATTGTTTTTTTTAGAGTGTTCACTTATTAAATAATGATCAAATATTTGATCGCTTTATTCATGCTGTAATCATAAGAAACATTTAGTAATTAAATGCCTCATTTCATGTTTCCTTTTGGTTGCTGTGACTGTCTTCTGCATATGTCAACCTATTCATCTGAAAATTAATGGCTTTTGTAAGGTAAGGAGTCTTATTATCTTCCTCTCAAGTTTCAGCTGATAATGTTCAAAGCTCTTGTCCTCAATCCGCAAACCATTTGGATTGTAGTAGCAAACCCTCTGATTTTTCTGGCCCACTAGCAAAATATGGATTATATCATAATTCCTCAGTTGTACCAAGTCACTCTTTACTCCATAAAAAAAAGAAACCTGACAGACCTAAAAGTGAAAAGAAACTAGAATCATGTAAGTTAACAAAAGAGCTTTCGCTAGCTGACCTCATTGATGATGCGCCAAGAGATTCTTGTAAAAGTCAGCCGTCAGTCAGATTATCATCCACGGATGGTCTGGAAAGTCTGTTTTCAAAGAATCTAGGTGCTGATCTGTTTAGACCTCATGAATCGGAATGTATTTCCAAAGATGATTCTGCATTCAAAGAAATACCAGATTTAAAATCCTTAATGATAAAGAGCACAACGCCTAGTAACTCTTTATGTATTCAGAATAATTCACTTCCTGCTATCCATAACATTCCAGTACAGAACAACTTAGGAAATTTAAATAGTCCTTTGCTCTTAACTAGCTCATTGGAAAATATAGCTCATGATAATTTAAATACTAGTAAAATGACTGAAGTTGGAAGTGTTTCTTCAGTTGAACAGAGTGCCAAGAATTACATTTTAAAAGATGACAGTCTGCAGTTTGCCGGGTGTGAAAGTCCATCCCTAGCTGAACTGTTTCAGGAACACAAAGAAAATAATCCAAGCCAGTGCTTTACTTTATCTGATCTTTGTAACCAGTCATCTGCCAGTTTCACAGATCTCAGTTTGGGATCTTTTCCCTTGTCAAGGCTAGCAAATCGGTATCCATCTTCGACTGGAATATCAGAGTTAACAGGATCTCTGTCATCTTTGGCATTTTGTAAAGCTTCTCCTACAAGAGACCTTGAGAATTTGTCACTTTCTGATTTGATTGCAGAAACAATTGATGTAGACAACTCTCAGTTTAAGAAGGATTCCTTTAAGCTCAGTGTATCTGAAATGAGTTCACCTGGAATAGATTCAAATATTGATCTTAGTGTCCTTATAAAAACCCCTGATTTTGTTCCAAAACATGTAGTAGACCAATCAGTTGCTCCAACATCAGGAACTAAAGTTTTAAATTCGAAGTTAGGGAAAAATTTCAATTCTGCTAAGGATAATAAGAGAACCAATAAAGGCTCTTTGACTAGGAACCCACCTTTTTCTCTCTCTTGGACCAAGGCTCTTGCTGCTAGACCTTCAGCTTTTGCTTCTACACTGTGTCTTCGTTACCCATTGAAAAGCTGCAAGCGACGCACCCTTGACCTCTATAAGACTTTTCTTTATAGTAGACAAGTTCAAGACATAAAGGACAAAGAAATAAGTCCTCTTATAGCAATAACACCATTTGACTTCAAATCAGCATCTCCTGATGACATTGTAAAAGCTAATCAGAAGAAAGCTTTCACTAGAGAATAGTAACAGGAGAACTTGATAACTGTTGTAGAGTTTTTGTTTTAATTTAAAATCTTTATAGGATTACTGTATATTATGGGATGAGAGTTGTGGTTTTATATTAAAATTGTCTTAAGTCAGTTGATAACTTTAGTTGATAATGTATTTTTGCACTGAAAAAAACTTTTTTTTACTATATTTTCTTTTAGTGATAACTGGCTTTATTTAAGTTGATAGCCTAAAGTGGGTGTATATGTTTACAAAATGCATATGGAAACTTGATATTGTGAAATCAAACCTCAGATATTTTTGTTTGAAGCACTCAACTTTAGAAGTTTTTATAATGAGACCTTTTCTTTTGTAAAACATTTTTGTGCTTCATTCTTAAATGAAAATGCCACTTGGGATTATTCTAGTTTAGAGATAAAGATTTTTCTTCTGATATGTGGCATAGCATAGGTGAGACATAATTATATTTTAAAATATTAGTGATATCATTCCCATTCATTATTTTTCTGTAGGTGGATAAAATTTTTCTATTAGAAATTTTAAAAACCCTGACTTTTAAGAATACTGTGGAGGTTGTTGAAATACATTTTTGATGATAATAAAATGAAAATCCTTTAAGGGACCATGTACATATTGAAGTTGGATTAGTACATAAATTATTTTTATACATTTTCGAAACCATTTGTCCTAAATGCACACTTTGAAATAAATATGTAGAAAGTGTTTTCAAGTATGGTTGCATGCTGTTTGAATAGATAATTTTATCAGATCTCTTTAGCTTTTTCTTATGTAAGTAATAAAATGTGTTTTCCTCTGATACTGACAGTGTATGTGCTACCATGACCAAGTTTCAGCAGTGTCAGACCAAATCAGAGCTCTTCTAGGCAGTAGAACAAGTATGTAATTCATCCCTGAAAGCAATGGTCCTCAACTAGCGATCAGAATCGCTAGGGGAATTTTTTTCAGAACAGATGCCGTGGCTTCAATCCAGACATGGTCAGTTAGTCTCAGAGGGATGACATTTTGGGACTGTGTATTTTTAAACAAGTCCCCAGGTGATTTTGATGTGTTACTTTTACTTGAGAACTATTGCCTTAGGGGAAGAAATCAATAGAATGGAAAGAATTACTAATGCTAAGGATAGCACCTGACCAATGTGAATTTATATTTTATAGTTTTTCGTAATCAGAAATACCAAGGAAAATTGCTAATTAGGAATTATAGTCTTGCATAAGAGGATGCTGATACTGTATCATTAGTATTTCTTGCAGAAAAAAGTAGGATCTAAAATGTTATTTCTTAATGAAAATAAAATAGCTGGCCTTTTCCTAGTAAAGACCTACTTTCTCTGGCAGCTACTTCAGAGTGCTTTTTATAATTTTTCTTTTTTGTATTTCTTGTTTCAGTTTATTTTCAGAATGACATTCCAATATTTTTAGCTGTGTATGGTGTTTTTATATCCACTGTTTTGGTGGGAAATCTTAAGCTAGAATTATGTTTTCCTTATTCTTGACCAAACACTTTTTTTTGTGATGCCTTCAGGTTTTGTTTTTAATTGTGTATTTCAGTGTATATCATACTGATACTTACGAGATGATATAAATTAGGTTATATTTTATGGTCAGTTTTAAAGTTTAAATTACCCCAACTGCTGATTTTGTTTTCCTAGTCTTATACCTTGATGAAACATTTTAGTACTTTTGCAAAATTAGTGTATGACTCATCAGCTAGATTTATATATGGGCCCTCTCCAACTTAGAAGTGAATTGTATTCTATGAGTTTGGAACTGACAAAATTCCTGATAGATTAAGTGTTAATGCAAGTGTACCCACTTTGCACGTGAATCCACAAATATTTATGTAACTCATATTAAAGTTGAACAGTGGTACTATTATTTTACCATCTTTTATAACAGATTTTCAAGTGGAAATGTAATACTTTTAAGCCATTAAAAGTAGATTTTGTAGTGAACTAGATTTCCCTTTGTTGGCTCATTAGGATTGTAACTACCATTTATAAGGTTATTTCTTTAGGGAAAATCCTATACTGCAGGATGATAGGAAAGGCAACAATTTTTAAATAGGTCTCCCTGCCATTGTCATGGCTCCTGGTCCATCAGGCAAGTACATGACATGTACTTGGCTTTGTTGAGTAAGGAATTGTCAGTCTCTGAGATTCAG
Organism: Panthera pardus; assembly: GCF_024362965.1. Classification (NCBI taxonomy): domain Eukaryota; kingdom Metazoa; phylum Chordata; class Mammalia; order Carnivora; family Felidae; genus Panthera; species Panthera pardus. Next base: position 30,112,481 of record NW_026526732.1, read on the forward strand.
AGAGTGGAGCCGAGAAGACCCTTTGCCCTTTCCACCCTTGGCCTTTGGCCCTTGATAAAGCGACCAGTGCCTGTTTATGGATACACCTCAGTGACGATGATTTGCTCGCACTAAATGCGTACTCTGCACCAACTGCCCGTTTTTGACTGCTGTTTGGTAGCTCAGGTATGCTAAGTGTTTTGATTTATTTTCCAATTCTAATACCAGTTTTGTAGTGCAAAGTCATTTTTATTTGCATTATGATCAAGTGCATTAAAATTTTACTTTAGGAATAGATATAATGTTGTAATTATGTTCTAAATGATACAAAATACAAAAGATATTTAAAATTACTAGTTTTGGTCACGTTTTTTGTCCTTAAATGATCTAATGTTCATGGATGTTTTGTCCTTTTGCATTCTCAAGTCTTTGGTTGGCTCTTTTGGTTATGATTCTTCTTTCCATTAATTGGCAAGAACTAGGGTTTCACTTCCTTACAGAACACTTTGCTTAACTTTTCTTTTTTGTTTTACCTTTTTCCTATTTCCAGTTTAATAATTGGCATTCCAACCTCCTTCCCTCCTTTGGCTTTTAATTCTTCTTTCTTGAACTTTCCTTTCATCCTATTGTCTTCTCATATAAGTAGTAATAAATAGCCCAAGTGTGTTATATTTTGTTTTTAGTGTTCGGTGGGAGGTCATACAACTGATTTTCACATCAGAGATAAAACCAGTATAGTGCTTTTCTTTGTATGTAAAGGGAAGCACTGTTAAGATAAACACAGTTGAGAGAAAATAATGGGTTCGTATGTGATTACTTACCTTTTAAATTGATCCTGAATTTATATGTGGACCACTACAAATAAACAAGTGCACAGTTATACATGGAGGAAGAACTGTGTATCAACAAGTTTTTTTGTCTTGTATTCCTACAAGTATGTATTTGCTTATAGAGTCAGATTTGTAGTAGCCTAAAAATTGTTTTCTATTACTTGTGTGAACAAAGAGAATGTTGACTAAACAGGGAAGGATTGATAGTAATTTCTTTACTAGTTTTCTTTTAAAATTATATAAGACTCAGTATATGCAATTATACATTGTATTTTTAATTTTTAAGGTGTAAAAGATGTCATTTTGAGTGTATATATACATTTTTGTAAAAGCGACGTTGAAATAAATTACAATTCTGAGGTTCTCCAAAATCAAGTAAGAAAACAACACAGTTTATCTATAGGGATTTTTAGATAAGCTTGAGCCTTCAGAATGGAATTTTAATAATTTATGCTGAAGGTACTACTTTTATGTTCCTGTAAACAAATTAAGAAAAAAAAAAAGAACTACCTGTTTGTAAAGAATTTCCTCTAAGATATTTGCCATTTCAAATTCTTGCCTTCCAAAAGGTAAAATTTCGTATGTATTTACTTTTGAGGACTTAACATAGAAATCCTATTAAAGTATAGGTTATAACGAATATGGGTATTGTAATTGCAAGGATGGAAGTAGAAGGGGAAAGAATTGACAGAGTGCCCATTTCTGATGTTGACGTGCCTGGTTTATATTATATGACCGAAAGGGAAACATCACATCATTTTAGTTGCAAGAGATATCACAAGGTGAACAAAGCAATGATTGTTAACCTCAGATGGGAGGGGGGGTTGTGGGTACTTAAACACATAATTATATTGATTGTAGTGTGGTAGTTACATGTCTTTACACTCTCCAAAGCTGACATCTTTGCCCTCCTGATCTAAGCTGCTGCCTCCTCTGTTTCCTATTTTTCTTAGTAGTGTCTCTGTCTTCCAGTTGCTTAACCCAGAAACCTAGCTAACATCGTCCTTGATTTCTCTCCCTCATTTACTTACAATTGATTACCGGTCCTATTTTTTCTGCTTTACAAATAAGTAAAAACATCTGTGTATGTACAGTTGATTGTCGTTATTTGTGGTAGTTACATTGGATAAAATCACAAATTAGTGAACGCTGAGTGCAGTATGCCAACACTGACTTCTCAAATGCTGAAGCATTGCTCTTACAGGAAATACAGGGTTAGGTTCCTTTCATCTTCTGGTCACAACATTTTTGTCAGTATGTAACCTTACTTTATGTATCTATTAAAAGACATTTGTTTAAAATGTATTATTTACATATCATTAATTCATTAACATTGAACTCACAGCCAGTAGCTCTATAACTCAGGCCTGTACAAAGCTTATCGAACACATGGCTTTTATTTATAAGGCACGTCACAGCTGCCGTGTACTTAGGAACGCTAGGCAGTGCTTTAGCACTACTCATGGGGACCATTTTAAACAGCAAAGTAGCCAACTAAAATCACAGTGTGAAAAATGTGACACGAAATAGATCATAAAAAGGATACTTGTTTATGGTGTAAGAGCCAAAACAAGAAGGCAGGGTATCACCTTTTGACCCAGCAGGGAATGTGCATGTTGGGTGACTCAGATTTTTTGCTTCTCTGCATTTGTCTGGGAGTGATTGCAAAAGTGCCATAAATAGTGATTTGGGGGTTACCAGTAAACTTTAGTGAATAGGTGAATTTCTAAATATGGAAACCGTCAATAATGAGGAGGCATTGTACATTTTTTGACCCCACTGTTCTCCATCGTTACTGCCAGTTTACCTCTTAAAAGGCCATTAGTTTTGAGCAAAATTACTGAAAAATGAACTGGTTTCTTTACCTCTCATTTTATTTTGCCCAAAACACTTTCTACATTACAACCAGAGTAACTTTTCTAGCTCTAATATTCTGTCCTCTGTATAAACCTTTTAAATTATTTTATAAGACTTTTTCTGAATTTGTTTCTGTTTTGTGCGCCCTCTCTCCCTTCCCTCCCCCCCCCCCCCCCCCCCCCCCCCCCCCGAACAAACCTACCTGAGTTTCCTCTGCTTCTGTATAGTGCTTTGCCCCTACCACCACCCCCATTTCTCCTGGCTGATCATCCTTCGTGTTGTAGTTTATATATCACTTCACTCCCAGTCCTGGGGAGGGGAACCTTCGTAGGCACCCTAGTTCATTGCATTCCTTTTATTACCTCTCCATGTAAAATTATACCCCTCTGTACATATAGTCCCTTTCCCTTGTAGTCCTGTTGAATTGTCCCTCACAGCACTTAAATCATCTGACATTGTGTGTGCGTACAGAGTTATTTTTATTACCTGTCTCCCTACTGCTCCCCATGGCCCCCACGCAGCTTCTATGGGGGCAGGTATTTTTTGTGTTCACTGATGTCTCTTCAGCTTAGAGTATGTCTGGCACATAAATGTAGACAAGGGTTTAAAGTAGAAAGTGAGTCTTGCTCCCACAGTCTTGTTCCCTACAGGAAGCTGTAAATAAATCTGTAAACAAATCGTTTCTTTTGTATTATTCTTCTAGAAACTTTACTTGCATATCACTATGTGAACCTGCATGTATATATTTAGACAAATGGGAAGATGCTGTAACACTTCTCTATCTGTACCAGTTGTCAAAGCCTTTTGCAGACTTTACTGTTTATACAGAGATCAATCTCATTCTTTTCAGAAGCTGTGTAGGATTTCTTAATGTGGTTGTACATTAAATAGCCCTTGTTGATAAACATTTTAAGTGTTTTCAGTTGCTATCACTAATGACCCCAAAATGAACATCCTACATTTTTAGAAGTTGAATTTCTAGGCCAAAAAATATATACTTTAAATTTTTGATAGATGCTGCCTAATTATCTTTAACAGAGATTGTACTAATTTCCTTTCTCACAGGTTTCTGAGTATTTCTGTGTAGATTCTCACAGATATGGTTATTACTCTTTCTGGTATTACACCAACCTGATAATTAGAAAATATTTTTTTTCATTTATTTATATGTTTTTAATAGAGTGAGGCTAACTGCTTTATCGTATATTTAAATCTATTTGTATTTCTTTTTCTTGGAACTGTCTACTTTTAATCTTTACCCATTTTTCTGCTCGTTGTCTTTCATAATGACTTTTTGTGTGTGTATATATACAATGTATGTATTGTATATATATGTGTACATGTACTTAAAAGTAAAAAAAACATTAGTCCTTTGTTGTATGCCTGGAAAATACTGTTTTCTGATTACCAGCTTGTTATTTTTATAAGATAGAATTTTGATTTTCGTGTATTGAAATGCGTCAATCTTTTCTCTTAAAGGTTTTTGTTTGAAAGTTCCGTTCCAGCAAAAGATAATTTTTTAAAAAATCATTCATTTTTTCTAATACATTTGACAGATTTTCTTTTCTGTTCTGTTCTTTTCTTTTTCTTTTCTAATACCTTTTACTCTTTGATCTAGCTGCCATTACGGAGGAAGCTAGGAATGCAGTTTATTCACCAGCATCTTTTGTCTTTCCAGCAGTTGGATTTGTCACAGTACCTTTTGTTTAATTACATGTCCCTTTTCTCTTTTAACCTGATTTGAACCTGCCGTCTTTGACATACACTAAATTCTTTCCTATCTCTCTATATTTTGGGACTCTGTACTCTTCCATTTCTTTGTCTTGTTTTATGCCAGTACCAGATCGTTAGTTACCGTGGTAATTCTTACACAATTTTGATTTGGTTTTAATGTTTGTAGGCTATCTTGTTTCTTCTTTCCTTTTTTCGTAGTTTTCCTCAGTTATCTCTCTTGGTTTTTTTTTTTTCCACATGAGCTTTAGAAACAAGCTGGTCAAATTATCTGGGGGAAAAAAATCCAGTTCTAATTTTTATTGAGATATTTAGTGTTTTCAAAAATGTTTGGAGAAAATATATTGTCTTTATCAAAGGCAAAAGGCTTTAGACATTACATTATTAAACATTAAACATTATAATTTTAGTAGATTTTCTAGTAGACTTATAATGTGGAACAATCCTAGTTGATCATGGTAGTTTATTCTTTTAATATGATGGATTTTATTTGCTAATATTCTGTTGATGGTTATTCCATCTATTCGCAAATTTAATTTATACTTGTGTATATGTGTGTGTTCTTTCAGGTTTTAATTTCTCTTTGTGATGCTTTTTTTTTTTTTTAATTTTTTAAATGTTTATTTTTGAGAGAGAGCAAGCATGAGCAGGGGAGGGCAGAGAGAGGGGAAACAGGATCCAAAGTGGGTTCGGCAGAGCCTGATGTTGGGCTCAAACTCAAAAGTGGAGATCATGACTTGAGCCTAAGTCAGTCGCTTAACCAACTGAGCCACCCAGGCGTCCCTCTTTATGATGCTTTTATAGAGAAGAGTTTTTCTTTACCCTTAAGTAATTTAAAGAGCATTGAAATTATTTGTGTCATCAAAGGATTTATCTTTTTCAATAGAGAAATGTTCTAGAGTCAGTTTGAATGTTTTATTTTTCTTAGAAAACCATCCATTTCATTCAGGTGTATTTGTTTAGCATTATAGTAAACATTGTCATTATTTTTTTAGATTCTTTTATATTTAGTTAAATCTCCATTCTCCTCCTTCTTCTTTTTTTTTTTTTTAGTTTTATTTAATCTCTATGCCCTACATGGGGCTGGAACTTATGACCCCAAGATCAAGAGTTGATGTTCTTCTGACTGAACCAGCCAGGTGCCCCAATATCCATTTTTATTTTTTTATTAAAAAAATTTTTTTTAATGTTTATTTTTGAGAGAGAGAGAGAGAGAGAGCACTAGTGGGGGAAGGGTAGAGAGGGAAACAGAGGATCTGAAACGGGCTCCACTTGGACAACGGTGAGCCCAATATAGGACTCGAACTCACGAACTATGAGATCAGGACCTGAGCCAAAGTCAGAGGCTCAACTGGTTGAGTCACCCAGGTGCCCCTCCATTTTTATTTTGTTTTCTCCCCTCCACTTTCTTCTTCCCCTCTGCCAGCTTTGTTTTCTTTTGATTTTATTACTTTTAATTTGTTTCATTCTCCAAAGATTGGCTCTTGGATTAATAATTAGTTCTACTGGTATATTTTTTCATTAGTTTGTGAGTAATCTGTTTATTATCTAATCTGTTTTCCATTTTTTTCTCTGCCTTTCTGAGTGGAACATTTAATTTAACTTAAATGCATTTTCAATTCTTTATTATAGAAGTTAATTTTAATTTATGAGATTGCAAACACAGAAAAAGTAAGAAAATAATATAACAGATACTCATGGACCCACCATTTAGTTGCAGATCTCTCTCTCTGTTGTGCGAAATAAATTGTTAGATTGGAGTCCTAGCTCCACCTTTTCCTTATTTCTCCCCACTGCTTTGTAGTTGATACGCATTGTTTGCATTCTGTCTTATTTACCTAAGTCTCTGTAGTTCTATTTTTCCTGTGGATACTATATTTGCTCATGGGTTCTTTTAGAATCATTGTTATTTTCTGGGTTCCTTTAGAGTTACTGTTATTTTCTGGATAATTCACAATTTTTATTTTGATTTCCTTTTTAAGCCAAGAATCTGAAAGTCTTAAAATTTCCAGGTTATTGTGGGAGTTTCGTTATTTTTGTTAAGATTACTGATTTCACTGTACTGTTAGAGAATGTGGTCTGTGCCCTTAGAAGTTTACTGAGGTTTTTTTTGTTTTTTGTTTTTTTTTGTTTTTTTTTTTTTTGAGGCCCAGTGTAGTTTTAGAATGGTTTCATAGGCACTTGCCAAGAATATGAATTCTGTCTGAGGAATACAAAATATGATACATTTCTGTCAGTTACTTTTTAAATTGTTAGAGGGTTCAGTGGGCTGACTTAAAATCTGTTTCCTTAACTGTAGGCTGAGAGAGAGGTAAGTTAAAATATAATACCCTTCTATTTTATTTCATCTTATTACTTACAGATTTTACCTTATGCCTTTTGATATGTAAAGATACATGATCTTTCTGTGGATTTGAATTTTCCTTAATGTAAAGTTCCTTTCTGATTTGTTTTATGCTTTTTGACTTAAATTCAATTTGCTTAATGTCATGATTGCTTTCCCTAAATTGGACTTGTTCATCCTTTTACTTTCAATGTTTTGAGTCACTTTGGTTATTTGTGCCTCCTGTAGATATAATTGCGTTTGTCAGAGTCAAAGGATAGGCTAGGTATAATACCTTCTGTGATACATGGTCTGTATTTTGACTTGGTGTGTACTGTTTGGTAACTTGGAGATTTGTACTATCTTTGTAACATAGTAACATACTTTAATTTGCCAGCACTAAGAAACAGGTTGATCTCTCATTATGGAAGATGAAGAAATTAATTTATACTTCATCCCCTCCCTATTTCTCATAATTTTTGTTGATATTTTAAGTTCTTAGTTAAAATATTTACCTTTATACCTTTTATGTTGACATTTCTATTAACTGAACTATTAACTTTAAACAGTTAATTTAATGAGTCCTGGATTTAAAAGTTGAGCTCATCAAAGTTACAGTTTCTTATACTTGCCCCCTCTCTCTTTTTGTCCTGTATTTTTAGTCATATTATTTATTGCCAAGATGTATAGCATTTTTATTTTATTCTGTACTCAAAGCTTCCTTACTTTCAAAACAACCATAGTTCATTTTAAAATAGCATTTTCATGATTAGGCTTCTATTTGTCTCATTTGACTGTGACATCTGGTTTGACCACTCACCATCCCCTCCTTGCAAAATACACATGTGTGAAATATTTCCCAAGTTGTTGAATATTTGAAAAGGATTCTGTGGGCCTATATTTGCATGACCAGTTGACAGGTCATGGTTTTAGGTCCCTCTTGCTTTTGTGGAGGGCTTTGCAGATACTGGTGTACTGCTCTCTATTATTGTATGTTGCTAGCTAGTCTGATAATGCTGCGTTTAATGTGGCTTTTATTTCTCTAGTGTTACTCCCCGGCCCGCATTTCTCTGGAGTTCTGCTGGCTTACTTTCCAACTTTTTCTCCTGGTGTTTTTATCATTTTCTCTTTTGTCCTTAGTTCTCTTTCTCCCCTCCCCACACCCGCCCCGTGTATGCGTTTTGGGAGAAAAATAGGGTAGAAAGTGTATAATTTGTCTTAGAGCATTTGATCATATTAAACACCCTCTTTTCAGCTGTAAAACTAGACTGATTTGAGAGGCTTGTCAGTAAGGCAGACTGTAGCAAAGGTTTAAATGCTTAGGTATAATGATTCCACTATCCGTATCAGCCTGACTTAATCATGACATAACACTGAACAGTATAGAGAGAAATTTCTTCTATTTCTCATTTAGAGAATTTTTCAGTGTTTTTGTACTTTTGGAATTTTGGACTGAGAACTTAATACCTATGTGAAAATTAGCCTTTTATTATGGCATAATTAACTAGAACTCTGATGTCTAAAATAATGCATTAAATGTCAATGTGTCTCCTTAATTTAGATAACATTTTAGTTCAGTTTTTTAGCATATGCAAAATGGAAAATCAATAGCAAATACAAATAATCTTTGAACAGGTTATTGTGTACTTTTGTTACGCATTCATGAGCGGACTGCTAAAAGAACATATATTTAGGCAGTAAAATCCTGGGACAATCTTGTAGTTTTCTGATGGTGTTTTCCTTGCCACTTAAACCTACCAAAGGAGAAGATACTCCCCAAACTGAGTAACACAGACTCTTTTTTTTTAAACAAAAACATCCAGAAATTGAAATACATGTAGTATTGTTTGAAAGGAAAGTTCTTGGCAGAAAAAGTCTTACTATTTATGTTTATAAATGTATAGTCAACCTAACTTGGAAGAAAGTAATTTCCCACACAATGGATATTATGGTGTGAGGTGAGGTTTAATTCTTGATTGCTTTGGAGGCTTTTTCTAACATTGGGTTTATTTTGATTCTTGAAAAATAGTTGACCTAAAAAAAAGTAAGTATTAAGAAAAATAGTTGGTCTGCAAATCTGGAAAAGGAATCTTATGTAATCTAAATTGAACATTTTTTATAGTTCTTGAAATTGATACTGCTATCACCTTACAAGTAAAGTAGCCAATAATTATTTAAATTAATCAGATCATTAAGAGAACTTATTGTTGAGGGGGACCTGGGTGGCTCAGTCGGTTAAGTGTCCAACTTTGGCTCAGGTCATGATCTCACAGCGCATGGGTTCAAGCTCCACATCAGACTCTGTGCTGACAACCCAGAGCCTGGAACTTGCTTCAGATTCTGTGTCTTCCTCTCTTTCTTCCCCTTACCCACTTGTGCTCTGTGTTTCTCTCTCAAAAATAAACATTGGAAAAAAAAAAAAAAGAACTGATTGTTTAAAAGTTTTGGAGACTTTGGAGAAATATATTTTAATAGTATACTTTACAGTTGAGCTATTTTTGATAAGGTTTGTCTTAATATTGGCTTGCTCATACTGTTTAGAAATCTATTCATTTTCCTTTCCCTTTGAATTTCATCTTGTTTTCCCTTCATTTAGAAAATAAACTCTAATTGTACATAGTGAGGATATAGTTATTTTCTGTATCTTATTATTTTCTTAATAAGTCAATTAAGCAATCTTCATATATATAGTATATCTGTATTCTATTTGAATGTCTGAAATATTATAAGTATGCACATAATGATTTTCATATTCTTGAGTCTTAATGGTAGGTTGTTCACTAGAGAAGGTGTAGGGAATTGAAAAAAAGATAAAATTGTAAGAGTTGTAAATGCTTGCAACAAGATCATTTCTATTTCTTTATTGTGTTTTGTTTGTCTCTTAAACATCACCCAACGAAATGGAAGAGCAAATGACATGAGAGTTTTAGGAGGAGATGCCACCCTTCTTTCTTCTCAGGTAGAGCGTGTTGTGAGATTTTAACATGTCCTGGAAATAAATCCCAGTATTAATTTGAAAAGTCTATATTACAGTGAAAAATTGTTAATATGAGAACACTTCTAAACACTTCTAAACATGAACTTTTAGTAAAGTGCTTAAAATATATTTCATTTTACTTTAATCCTTTTTTGTAAGGAGTTTAAAGTAGGCATATTTAATATTTTTGATGTCCCCTGTAAAATACCTTTCTCTTTGAAAAATTTTTTTCACTAATTTATCACTGAGTAATTTTATTCAAGCAATTAGAAGTATTTTATACTTGTACAGAAAACTTCAGAGTTCATTGACTTTCTGCTTTAAAATTATGTGGGCTTTTGAAAGGAAGTGGTTTATTTCACTGAAAAAACTCATCTGGTTCAGAACGTTCTCAGATGGGTCTTAAGATTCTCTTTGTATGTACACCTACACTGGAAAAACTTAAACACTAATTGCTTAATTTAAAAATAATTTGCTTTAACCTCTCAAAACAGCTTATCTTTTTCTTGCTAGAGCCAGTACCATATAAGAATTGCATGAATGCCAAATACAGAGTTTTCTTTTAGGCTTGATTACTTTTTTTTTTTTAACCATAGAAATTATAATCTGATTATAGCTATATACTTTCATGTTTCATTCCAAGGCAATTATAAGTTCTTTTGGTATATTTTGAGTGCTTTGTGTACATACTAAGCATTGTTAAGTAGTTCAACAAGGAATAGAGTGGAAGCAAATGACAACATTCATTTTAGTTATTTCATACTCACTTTTTATCAGAAAAACATGTGGTAGCCATTGGAGACCTAGATTGAGGTCACAGACTTTCCTGTAGAGCTTTATAGTAGCCCCTGAGGGCTACATATGATTTACTGGAAACACCATATGTAGCCAGGTGCTTTCCCTCTGAACATGTTACCTGTTTCTTTTTCTTGGCTGTATGTAGTGTTCTGTCTGGGAGCCGCTACCTCTCAAGAAACGATAGGGAATAGAATATATTGAAATGTAAACTGTGTTTCAGGCTTTGTATGTATTGTATTTAGTCATTCGGAGAATCTGTGAGTTAGGTGGAAGAAGCTGAGGCTTATATTAAATACATAAATTGACTTCTTTCACATGGGTGTTAAGAGGTAAATTGTAACTCAAATGGAGTTTTTTTGAACTCCAGTGCCCTTTTCATTGTTAAATAGTACTTGCAGCAAACTTTTATATTGTAAAATTTAACCTTGTTTGGTATTTGTTGATAAATACCTTAAGGATAAAATTAAATCCCTTGCCAGGGAAACCAGTTTTATCATTAGTGAGGTATTCAAAAATTACTTTCAAGCATTTTTTTTTTTTTGATAGTATTAACTTGGCAAGAGACTTGGCCTTCATGTATAGAGAATTGGTATCAATTTCCAAGTCCTTGCAAATGAGCAATCCTAAGAAATGAAGTCCTTTTCTAGTTTATTTAATTTAGAACTACTTTGTGGTCTTCCATTTCTTGAGCAACAGTTCGGTTTGGTTTTAAGTCTTGAAAAATTTAATTTTTTTTTTTTTTTAATAGTTGATAGCTTGGTACCATTTTAAGGCAAAAGCTTAAATAAATAATAGTGTTTATTGAGTAAAACTAGAAAATTCAAATGAACCAATGGAAGAAAAAACATGTACCTTAATCCTATTATTCAGAATTTAGAACTATAGCATTTTGATGCATTTAAGCAATAACAGTAGACAATATTAATGAACACTTATATGTCAGATATTGTACTAAACATTGTCTTTAATCTGTTATCTCCTTTAATATTCAATAATCATAAAGAGGAGGGATTATTTTTATCCTAGTTTTACAGTTGAAGGATCTGAAGCTCAAAAATGGCTAAACTTCTTGTCCTAGGCCACAAAACTAGTACATGGTGAAACCAGCATACAGAATAAGATGCCTCTAATACCAATGTCCTTCTTCTTATACATTGTGTACCTATTTCTGTATATATGGAGAATATTAGTTTTTTTTTAAATGGGACCACACATCACTTTTTAAATCTGTTGTAATTTTGTCATGTACTACGTACTTTAAAAGTTTCTTAAAAATTTGTTTAATTTTATTTGTAATTGTGGTAAAATACATATAACATGAAGTTTACCATATTGACCACTGTTTTATATGCACTCCCATGTTTATTCACAATAACCAGGATATGGAACCATTATTCACAGTAACTAAGATACGGAAGCAACTGTATTAACCATTTTTTAAGTGTATAGTTCAGTAGTGTTAAGTATATTCACAGTGTTTTGCAGCCGATCTCCAGAACTTTTTCATCTTGCAAAACTGAAACTCTATACTCATAACACCTCTCCATTTTCCCCTGCCTCTGCCCCTAACAGCTATCCATAGACCTTTATTGTATGCCAACAATTATTAACATAATACTGTTATTTAATCAGACACTTTGCAAACTTAAGTTTTTTAGTTGATTATTCCAGAAAATGCTACAGTAAATATTTTGTACATTTGTGTGTTTTTTCAATTATTTGATAAAAGATATTGTAGAGTAGTATTGGATAGAGTAGCTGGTTAAAAAGGTATGGGCATTTTTAATGCAATTTTAAAGCAATTGGATGGATTGTGCTAATTTACTCTTACATTTAATTGTTATCCATAATAACATTTGTAACATTTTATAAAGGATAATTATATTTCAGTGATGGATTTTGTATTTGTATTGAAGTTTTCATTCATTAATAGAGTGGATAAGCATCAAAGGTGGTGACTTTTTTATGTCATTTTTGGGTGGCTTGTTGAGGTGACAGTCACCTACGTATTTCTGAAAATTGTATCTGTGTGCTGCACTGTGTGTGCTGTTACAGAGGTTGGTATTGTCTAAAATACCAGTTACTCATGAGAAAATGGTACCTAACTTAGAAGTTTCTATAAAGAAGTAAAATAACGTATGTGATGCTGTTGGCAGTGTTTGGCACGTAGAAAGTGCTCAACAAGTGATAACTGAACTTAGTTCAAAGAAATAAAGTGCTCTTTTACTACCAACTAAGGAACAGGTGCAGTTAAAACATGATTATATTAAAGTGTAATGCATTAGGGTGCTTATTAAATGAGTCTTGACTTTCTGAGGCCTATTTTAGTCATTCATGATGTTTTCTTGTAAGCCCCACGTGGCTCTTCTCCCCACTTAGCCATTTTTAGATTCGATTCTTCCATATATTTATTTATTTCCACATAATATATAAAAATAGACACTCATACAGGGGTTTTTCATTAATGTTTTATTAAAAAATACTATAATTTCACATTCTTATAATCCATTGTCAACTAGAATATTTTCAACTTATTCAACTTTTGGTGATTATGTAATATTCCATGATAATGTTATACTACAATTTATTAAAAATTTACCATATTAAAGGACATACATTTTATTTCCAGTTTTTGCTTTTATGAACAGCACTGCTTGTAGAACATCTGTGTATATATATCCTTACAATCTAGGGCTTTTGATTTATGAGATTGATTTCCTATAATGGGATTACTGTGTTGAAAGGCATATTGTTTGCTTTAAATAGATATGGCCAGTGCTTTATGAAAGTAATGGTTCATCCCTTCTCCAGCAGTAGGTATCATTATTTTTCTTGATTTTGGACAGTCTGGCAAGTGAGAAACTGATGTGTCATTGCTACTTTAATTTGCATTTTTTGTGATCATTAATGAAATCGAGTATGTTCATATATTCATTTGTTATTTGAACTTGTTCTGTGGATTGCTAATTGTATCCTTTGCCCATTTTTAATTAGGCTGTCTTTTCCTTATTAATTTGAAGTCTTTATATTATTGATACCAGTTAAAAGTGGTTATTGGAGTATAGTGGACATACAGTATATTAGCTTCAAGTGTCCAGTATAATGATCGACAGTTCTATATGTTACTTAGTACTCACCGTGATAAGTGTCATCAGCATCTGTCACCATGTGATATTAGTAACTTTATTCCCTGTATTGTGCTTTTCATCTCTATGACTTGTTTATTTTATAACTGGAAGTTTGCACCTCTTCATCCTCTTCACCTGTTTCACTTATCCACCACCCACCTTCCCTATGGCAGCCTTTGTATTTAAGAGTCTTTTTTTGTTTGTTCATTTGTTTTTTAGATTCCACACATAAGTGAAAACATGTCTTTTCTCCTACTTCGTTCACTTAGCATAACATTCTCTAGGTCTATCCATATTGTTGCGAATAGCAAGATTTCATTCTCTTATTATGGTTGAGTATTATTCTGTTTGTGTGTGTGTATATTTGTGTGTATGTCACATCTTCTTTATCCATTCATCTATTGATGGATACTTGGGTTGTTTCCATGTCTTGGCTGTTGTAAATAATGGTGCAGTAAGCATCATTTTGCATAAATCTTTTCAAGTTGATGTTTTTGTTTTCTTTGAGTAAATACCTGGTAGTGGAATTACTGTCTCATGTGGTATTTCTATTTTTAATTTTTTTGAGGAGCCTCCATACTGTTTTCCACAGTGGTTGCACCAGTTTCCATTCCCAAATACTGTGCACAAGGGTTCCCTTTTCTCCACATCCTCGCCAACTCGTTATATCTTGTCTTTTTGATATTAGCCCTTCTGACAGGTGTGAAGTGATGCCTCATTGTGGTTTTGATTTGCATTTCCCTGATGATCAGTGATGTTGAGCATCTTTACATGTGTCTGTTGGCAATTTGCATGTATTCTTTGGGAAAATGTCAATCAGGTCCTCTGTGTTTTTAATCAGATTTTTTTTTTTTTTTTTTTTTTGGTGTTATGGGTTCTTCATATATTTTGGACATTAACTCCTTATCGGATATATAATTTGTAAATATCTTCTCCCACTCAGTAGATTGCTTTTTGTTGATGGTTTCCTTCACTATTACTTTGGTGTAGTCCCAATAGTTTGTTTTTGTTTACCTTGTCTGAGGAGTCATATCTATAAATATGTTGCTAAGGCCAGTGTTTAAGAGAGAATTTTTTTAGTTCTACGCATTGTAAATAGTTTGCCTAGTCTTTTTCTTTATGATCTCTTTTTCTATAGAAAAATTTAAAAACTTTCACTCTATCTGTCTTTAATTTACTGGGTTCGAGTCTTGGAGTAAAAAACAAAACAAAACAACTCAACCTCTAGGTTATACATATTCTAAATTTTCTTTTGAGAGAATTATATGAATTTTTTATGTTTGACTTTTTTAATGTCTGACTTTTAATTCTTCTAAAATTTACTTTAGTGTGTAAAGAAGGGTAAAACTTTACTTTCTTACAAAATTTCAACGCATGGGCTTGTATGTATCATAGTATGTATCAGTAGTGTGTGGGATCAGAGGGGTGGTAGCTCTCAAATTAGATCAGTGTTTTGCAAACTAGCTCTGTCATTTGTTACCTGCATTGGCCTTGCTAAAGTGACTGGATTTGAGACTTCTTTTCTTCTTTAAAATGGCAATAATGCTATCTACTTCAAAGTGTATTCTGATTTACTTAACCCAGCTTTTATGCTATAGTAGTCTCTTAAAACCGTGTTGGTTTCCCTTATTTTCTTCCTTTTACTGATTGCTTTAAAGTTCATTACATTTGTTATTAGGGAGTTATTTCTGGATATGGATAGTGTTCAATATTTCCAGGTCTTTTTAAATCATTTAGGAATGACTCTTGGTCCCACATGTGAATTCAAGATGATATGTGCAGATAGTATATATGACATTTTGTGTGTCCTTTTAAAACTTAATTTTATTTATTTATTTTTTAGGATTATTCAATGCAATAGCCTCTTCCTGTCTTTGAGGCCATGTTCTTGAAGATCCCAAAGATAGAATTAAGGAAGGAAATTGGGGACTAGATGGAAATATGGATTAGGTTGACCTATGTAGGCCTGTGTCTGTGCGCATATGTGTGTATTTTACAGTCACTAAAATAAAAGTGTAAATGACAGCTAGATAATGAGAATATTAATGAAACTTAATGCCTTTTAAATTATTAATGCAGTTTAATTTTTATTTATCTCTTTTAAAGTTGGCACTCTTTCTTGAAGTTTTCAACAAGGTTCTTGTAAACTTTTTTTCTTACTTCAGCTCATGTGCATGCTATGAGCCTTTTCCTCTATGCCTTTTCTCTATCCAAATGTTTAGTGTTTCTCTGATTTTATGACTAGAAGTAGATTCTCACTGCTAGTGCCCACAGTAATTTGGAGAAGAGCACAGTTACTTGTGTAGATTGCTTGGATTTATATTCCAGTTGAACCACCTGTTAGCTGTGTGCCTTTAGCAAATTCCTCAGCATTGTGTGTCGCAAATTCCTCATTCAAAAAATTAAGATAATAATAGTTCTTATTTTTTAGGGTACCTATAATGTTAAATGAAGTTATATGTTAAGCCATTATGGCATTTCATGGCACATAGTAGGAACTCATTAAATTTAGGTTATCCTGCATTGTTGAGGAGGTGTTTCTCAAATATGCATTCATGCCTAAACAAGACATGAAGTATTAACAAAATTTGTTAGGAAGTTTCCAAGGGTGGGTAATCCCAAGGATAGGAATATAGACGAGATTTCTTCAGGGCGGGTTTAGAATAAACGAAACAGAAATCTAGGGAAGAATGGTAAGGGACACCAATGTAGTTTTTGAAGGGTTTGATATATATAATTTTATTCTATAAAATAAGAAGGTTTTGTTCCATTTCTGGTCTAACGAAATTTTTATCCCAGTAATATTAACAAAATGTAAATGGGTTTTTCTTAAAGAACATTATTAGTAATGTAGTTTGCCCTTGTTCCTTAACTCTTGAAATAGCAAGAATGTTTAATTGCTATAGAATAAGTTACAATACCATAATTTAAATTCATTACATACATTAGATTATAAATTTTGTGGATACTGCTTGAAGGTATATAATGTAATATACAGGTTGAAATCTGTTCATCTGAAGTTTTTCAATTTTTAAAGATTTCTGGCTCAGTAATGTCTATAAAAATTGAAATCTGATTCCAATGAAAACTTTTTTCTTCTGTGTCATAGCAAGTGGTGGTGCATGGTGGATTTGATGAGGCAAATTATGCTATATAAAGGATGTTTTAAAGTGAAAAAATAATTCATACTGAATAAATCACAGTCAGTGCAGCTGTAATATTGAAGGAAGTGGTTTATTCTCTGTAACCTAGCTGATGTACTTTTTGAATGTACATCTGGTAACTAGAATTTAAAGATGTAGTCAGATTCACTGAAATGGTTTCATATTTGAAGTAGTTGTTTTTCATTGAAAATTTAACACTGGTTTCTTTGAAATTATGAAAATCTTATTTTTGTGTGTGAATACCTATACGTACTGGGTATATTTGAAACATTTTTGCGAACAGTGATGATTGATGGCAAAAAGTATACTTACCTGGAACTCCCCTCTACCCCCCCTTTCTTTCTAAATAACCTTAAACGTTTCTTAAACTTAAGGTGTTTTGATCCAAATTACTTTAAATTGTAAATTTTTCTTACATTAAGAGTCTGTTGTAAATTTAGTTTGAAGGTTTTTATTTTAACCTTATAAATATTTTCTCCTTTTCTTTAAAATCACCTATTAACCTATTCAGTATCAAAGTAGTAATATTCTTAATGTAGAAGAAGGGGAAAATCATTAATGATTATCTTACCCAAAGACAACAGTTTTGTTTTTTGCCATATTTTTTCAACTTTTTTCCTATGCATATTTATTCTTTATCTCAAGATTTTTTAATACAATTATTATACATACAATTTTGTATCCTATATTTTTCTTCTTTATATTTTATACTTGTCTGTACACACATTTTTAAATGTAGAATCAATTTTTACACCCCAGTGTGTTTCAGAGAATACTTTAAAAACCTAGATTAAAGATGGTGAAAAGCATTTTAATTTAAAACAAAACTAGTGTTCTATATTAGTGTTTTTACATCTTTATAGGTATTATTCAAATTTGAAATTACTTTAATGCCATTAAGTAAACAAACCCATATTTTTGAACATCCCCCTTGTAATATTTCTCATGTGTAGTTATGAATTTTATATAGGCAAAACCAAGTACACCTTAGTTATTTTTAACTGGATTTAAGAGTATTATTTCCTAGATAACAGTTTTCACTAACTAGTACCCTATTTGATGTGGATGATAGTATTAACATGTTAAAAAAATATTGTATAGTTGATGTTATTTAGAAATTAATGGTATATATGTGGGGAAGAGATTCTCACTGAATAGGCTAACTGGTTATTTTTAAAAATAGGATTATGAGGGCAGGAACCTTAAAAGGTCATCTGAACTAATTTCCTGACTTGAGGCAGATCTTCAAACATCTTTTTAGTTATGAACCTGAAACCAGTCAACAAGAGGTAGGTTATAATTTGCAAAGAATGTTAATCTGGGTGGTCAAATTGTTTAACTTAGATGAACTTCACTCTTTCATTTATAAAAATATTTTTATACCAGATACGTCATTAAAAAAATTTTTTTTAATGTTTATTTATTTTTGATAGAGAAGGAGAGCAGAGAGAGAGGGAGACACAGAATCCGAAGCAGGCTCCAGGCTTTGAGCTGTCAGCACAGAGCCCGGCGCAAGGTTCAAACTCATGAACCCTGAGATCATGACTTGAGCTGAAGTCGGACGCTTAACCGACTGAGCCACCCAGGCGCCCCTATATCAGATATGTTATTTTGAGTTATTTTTCTGTCTCAGGACATCTGAAAGATAATAATGCTTTGTCAGCATCAGTATCTTCCAGTGACAAGGATTTTCAAAGGAAGAGAGGCAGAGATGGCCTTGTTTTTTTCATCTACCTCTTCTCCCAAGCTGAGAATCACTGGCTTTTTTCCATATATAAAATTATATAATCTTTTAAAATATTTGAGTGCCTGGTGTGTACCAGGCACTGGACTGGATGTTTTGGAAAACAAAAAATACCCTTCTGGAGCTTGTAGGTTGGATGGAGAGGTAAGGCACATACTTTATATTGAAATTTTACATTATAGTCAGAAAACAATATATGTTTTATGAGAATATACAATAAAGGTTTTTGACTTCCAAGTCATATCATTTTGGTCTGGAGTTATCATTGTTAAGAATTTGGGAGTATCATTTATGACCTAAAATTGATAGCCTAATGCTGTGATGCATGCCTTACAGTCTAAATGTCACTTTCCCCTCCTAAAATCAGCATGAGCAGAAGGTTAAGGAGTTAGTATTTATGTGTTTGTTATTAGGGGAACTTAGCCTACCCATCCAATTTCCCATTGGAAATTAAAATTGTGTCAAACAGAAACTTCTTTGGTAAGCAGAGACTGATGTAACTACTAGGCTCTAACCAAATAGATTCTTTGGAGATTTTGAAATGCAAATACTAAAAGAAATCATAATTATTGATTTTAACTTTAACTGTGACCAGAAGTATCCAAATAGGTACTAATGATTAGCCTCACTAAAATCACAAAATCATGATCTTGACAAAGCATTAACATTTTATAGAGACACTTGATTGAGCAGTTTTCGTATACATTTAACTTCAAAGTAAACCTGGTTCAGTAATCTTGAGGAAATCAGCCCCATGAAGTCTGGAGGAGGTGCAGACGGAAACAGAGTGGAAAGGGGAGTGTGCCTTGGAAGCAGCCTGGACAAAAGAAGCAAAGTTCCCATTAATTAAGCATGTGATCTTTAGAAATCTGCTTGAAATTTTCATCTGTAAAATGAAGGACTGGACCAAGTGACTTCTAAAAATACAGCCCACAAAATTGCATGATTCCATGACTCTAAATTCTTGTAAGAACTCTACAAGGAATGTGAATACTTATTTTCTGCCTGTCTCTTTATTAATCTGAGTTCCTCCATTGCCTGCCCTCTCAGCCTTCATTTTCGGTAAGCTACCTCATCCATTCCCAGGTCTTAAGTTCATGTGTTTTAATGGTGCTGTCATTTCTTTTCCTCTGCAAACATGATTATCCAGATTTCTATCCAATTTCTCTTTGCCTTGAAAGAATCTCAGACCCAATATGTTCTATATTCATATCTAATTTAGAGTCCTAGGGATTAAGATCTCTATTTTCTGCCTCTGTAACATTTAATTCATCATCATGATGTAAGAGTGTATTTTCCTCTCCTGCCTGTTTCCTCTTATTCCCTGTGCTACGGTTCTTGCTCATCTGTAGTCATAGCGCTGTCTCCTGCAAAATTCTCTTAATTTCCTTGCCTGTATTTTCTTTCAGTCTTGTCTGTCTTTATGTCTGTGTCTGAAAACAGAGACTGTTATTCATCTTTGTGTCCCCAGTGCCAAGAACATGTTATAATTTAACTTGCAAAACTCTATAGACCCAAGATTGTATCTAAACAGTGGTAAAAAAAAAAAAAAAAAAAAAAAAAATTGGTGGCAGTCCTCGTCTATGTACTGCTGTAATTGTGCACTTGATGAAAGGACCCATACAAAGAAGCAAGACCCTGACTAGCAGATTTCTCTTAGTTCTCTGGAATGTGTTTTCTATTTGGTAATGACTTAACCATCTGCTCATTCTTCTTTGCTGGAAAGTCCGGGAACTTTTACTTCTCTCACCTGTCTACATACATCTAGGTATTATGGATTCCTAATTTTACCCTGTAATAGCTTGGATATCCCTTTCTCTGTCTCTGTCGTTCATATCTTAG
This sequence comes from Panthera pardus, assembly GCF_024362965.1. Classification (NCBI taxonomy): domain Eukaryota; kingdom Metazoa; phylum Chordata; class Mammalia; order Carnivora; family Felidae; genus Panthera; species Panthera pardus. The sequence goes on from NW_026526732.1 coordinate 30,132,854, forward strand.
GTCAGCCCGTAGAATTTCTTACACGTGTTAGGACAGCAGTCTTCTAACTGCTCTTTCTCCAGTCTCGCCTTCAGTCTATTTTCCATGCTGTGGTCAGAGTAAGTTTTAAAAGCTCTGATATTTTACTCCAATGCTTTGATTCTGTTAGTGGTTCTTCTTATATTTCAAAATCAAGTTAAATGTCTTAATGTTGTACATGGCCCTAAATGCATTGCCTGCTTTTCTATTCTTATGTCTAACCTACTTACCCTCTTTGCTTGTGTCCCAGCCATGCCAATCTACTGGCAGTTGCATTGTTTCAGGCATTGTGTCTTATTTCCCAATCCCCTTATCCTTATTTTTCCCTCCAAGATTCATTAGAAATATTTTAAAGGAAACCTTGCCTAATTCTTCCAGTGTGGGTGGGTCAGTACCTTTCTGATGCCTGTCTGTGTTATCATAGTTCACATTGTAGTATGTGTGTTATCTCTAGTAGACTTCTGTCTTTTGATAGGAATTATGTCTTATTATTTGATCTGTTTATCCCAGTGCTTAGTACAGTGTTACACAGTTGGCATTTTTCTTCTCCCCATCGTGAATTAATATGTGATTGCCAGAGAGTAATTTGTAACTGTGGATTCCCTGGTGTCAAACGAGGAAAAGGAAGTTGGTATTTTGGTGATCTCAGAGACTCACAGACTATGCCGCTTTCTGTCATTACTGTGGAGCACTGAGTATTTAATATATGTCAGGTGTTGCTCTAAGTGCTTTACGTGTATTGACTTATTTAAATCTCCTAACATCCCTGTTAGGTAGGTTCTCTTATTGTTATTTTATAGATGAAGAACCTAGGCACAGAAGTTAAATAATTCACTTGAAGTCACATAGTTAGTAGCAGAGCCTGGATTCCACCAAGGCTATGTTGAAGGGGAGTCCAGGTATTACCTACTTTACCAAACTCTGGTGAACTGGAGGATTTTGACATGGAGTGATTATGGGGGGGTTCATGAAAGTATGCAAGTGTATCTCTAGGTTCTTTATTCTGTTGCCAGTTACACAGGGGGTGGGGGGGGGGTGGGGAGGACCAGTGTTTATACCTCACAGGCTCTCAGTAAATCTTTGTAGAATGAATCTAAAAGTCTTTGATCATAGTATATGGTGCTGAAGTTGACCTCTGTGATTCATGCATTATCAAGAAGCCTTGGCTTCCTTATATTAATAATTTGCATGAAAATAATGGGATTTTCATGAACATGGAAATAGCATGGGCCATGGCCACAGATGTGAGAAAACAAGAATGTGTATGCCAGAGAATTCCATTTCATTTATGGGAATGATAGGGAAGAGATGAGTCTTGAAAGGTAAATCAGGCATGGGGTTCTATGGGCTTGACCTAAGTAGATGGGAAAGGAAAGAAAAGGACAAATTTGAGGAATGTTTATGAGGAATAGTAAATACAATTAGTTTTAATTGGATATAGACGTTTTGAGAAAAAGGGAAATCAGAAAACAGTGACTTTGGGATTTTTTATGTTTGGACAAGAAAAAGCAATTGATCATTTTGTGGGCAAGAGGATGAGTTAGGAGATGATCTATACATTTGAGGTAGTGATTATAGGGTATATAATATGTATTTAGTGCTTTTTCTAATAACTGTAGAGCAGTCCTCAACTGGCGGTGATTTGGGGCCACAAGGACACTTGGATGTGTCTGTAGACAGTTGGGGATGCTGCTAAACATCCTGTGATGGGGAGTCCAGCTCCCCACAACAGAGAAATATCCTGCTCAAAACATCAGTAGTACCAAGGTTGAGAAATCGTGCTCTAGAGAATATGAGGCGGGCGGGATAGATTTTGCCATGACCTTGTTCAAAGAAGTTCACATTTATAGTTCCTTTTTAGTTTTCACCCTTATTATTAGAACATTGAAAGAGCTATCATGAAATTATTTTGTTCAATTGAGCAGTCATGTATCAATGATGTACATGTATCAAATATTTAGGTTGCAAAAATAGAGAAATCCAACACATGGCAGTCCTTGCTGTCAAGGAGCTTCAGAGTTTAAATAAGGGGGTTGCATAATCCAAAAACCAAAACTCTTCAGAGCATTACTTTCAGCTTCATAGAGCATGCAGAATATAAAGTTGTCATTGAATGACTGATTGGATGAACTTGGCACTCTTGTTTCCAAGCATGAACTTTTCAGTGGATGTTTTCAGTAGTATGTGGTATTCAAGATCATTGATGGGAAGAGTTTGGGTTGTGGTAAGATGATTCTAAGTGTTACTGTCAAGTAGTAGGATTTTGCTTTATGAACTTATAAGAAAAATCAAGAGCATCTCAAGAATAAAGTTGAGAGGAGTTTTTAGTGTTTTAAAGTGCTTGTTTTAATATGTATGCTTTTCACTTAAACATGTTTAATTATAAAAATAATATAGCATAGAAGTATATGAATTTTGAAAGTTATTTTTTTTCTTGATAGCACACTGTAGATGTAATCACTTTTAAAAGTTCACTTCCATTCCTGTGGACTTTTTAATGCCATTAATATAGTGATACAGCACCTTTACTATATAATATTACAGTGCTTTCTTTTTCCACTTAATGTGTAATGGTTTCCTTTTCATGCATGTAGGTTTACTACTTTTATATCTGACGTGAACTATTCCATTGTTTAGATGCATCATGATTTGTTACCATTCCCTTATTGATGTCCACCCACAATTTTTTTTTGTTTTTTTTTTTTTTTTGCCCTATAGGCAGCACCATAGTAAAGAATCTTGTTTGTATACTGTTGCACAGTAATGTTAATATTTCTGTAGAACACATTCCCAGAAGTATAACATACTTAGCATTTTCATTTTATCGCATTCCTCCCCACCAAAAGTTGAACCAGGCTGTGCTCTTGCCAACAATGTCAGATAGCACTCTCTTTCCCCTTTAGCTTGGCAACACTAGCTGCTAATAAAAAAGAAGTACTCCTACCTATTTCTCTGCTGGCTCTCCCCCTCTGTCCCTCGTCTTCCGCCACCTCCCTTTTTAGTCCTCCTTCCCCTATATCCCCCTCCCATTCACGTCTCCCCTGTGCTCTGCCACACCTTTTTTTGACTTGTGTAATTTGACTTGGGTTGTTGTTGTTGTTGTTGTTTTTAATCTCTCACTTTTTCTTTCTGAGTTGTTTTCTCTTAAGTGGTTTGTAGGAGCTCTTTTAAAATTTTTTTGTTTATTATTTTGAAAGAGACAGCATGAGCGGGGGAGGGGCAGAGAGAATTCCAAGCAGGCTCTGCACCGTCAGCACAGAGCTCAATATGGGGCTCGAATGCACGAAATCATGAGATCATGACCTGAGCCGAAATTGAGAGTCAGAGGCTTAGCCACCCAGGTGCCCCTGTAGGAGCTCTTTTTATTATGTAGATTAACCCCATATATATATTTCCCCAGATACTTGATGTTCGCTTGTGGTATCTTTAATCAGGGAGAAATTTAAAACTTTTATATAAAATTTGTCAGACTTCCTCACTTGAAGATTGTAAATATATTTTTATATGTTTCTCCTTTATGTTCATTTCCTTGATCAATAAGGAATTTATACATGATATACTTATGTGATACACCATAGACATAGGATAGAACCTTCCTCTCAAATGGCCAATATTCCCAATACAGACAGTATTGAATACCCCATGCTTTTCCTGGTGATTTGAAGCATCACTTTGTATATACTGAATTTCTATCTATAACTGTATGTGTATTCTTATGTATTTTTTCATTACTCAGTTCTTACTCTTTTTTTCTTCCCAATTCTTATGTATAACAAATACAAATACATCCTGTTGGTTCATTTGCAGATGCTCTATTCTAATTCATCAATCTATTCTCATTTTAGTTTACTCCAACTTAATAGGAGTTCTTGATATCGCCTAGTTTGGTTCCCCTATTATTATTCTTAATTTAAAAATGTTATTGGTCATTCTCACTTCTACTCTTCCAAATGAATTTCAGCATCAATGTGGCTTGTTTCTCCCCAAAATAGTCTCTGGATTTTTACTGCCAGATCATTCTTTTTGTTGTTGTTATGTACTCTTGAAACTTACTTGCATGACACTTAAGCAAATTAATAAAACGACAACGACAACAACAAAAAAAACTGGGCTCAAGCTAAAAGTAGGGTACGCTTTTGTGTTACTGTCTATGACTAGGCCCAGTTTTTTTCAGAATTTTTGCCTGGTTGACCTTTAAATATGTTTTTTCTCATGTTATTTTTCTTTCTTTTTCAGAGTCATGTCAGATCTCATTTCATTTAAATTTTTTCTAAATAGATGCATACTTCGAATTTTCTTCTTGTTTCTATAACATCTCTACCACTTTTGTAATTATCTCTCAGTTTATAGTATATAAACTCTCTGAGAATAGCTACCATGTGATTCATATCTTTTTTCTTTTTTTTTTTTAATTTAGTTATGTCACAGGCCAAGGTTGTATAGCCTTTGGAAAATCAACAAATTTGGACCTCAGTTTTCTTAAAGTAAAGTAGGTATAATTATACCTACTCTACACCTACTCTACATGGTGGTTATAAAGCCAGAAGAGCTTATAAAGCACCTGCCAGGAGAGCATACTGAGGTGCCCATAGCAAGGCCAACGTGGCGGTCTAGAAAAGCAGAAACATTGGGTGGCTGGTATTAAGTGCAAGAAGTAGGTAGAGAGTAAATTGAGGTTATTGTCCAAAGAAAAGGTGGAGGAAAACTTGCAAAAACAAGAGATCATCTCATGTTTTCAAAATGTAAACCTTTAGGGGTTAATCACTAAACTCTATTGAGTGCTTGTGGGCAGAGCACCATGTCATGTGCTGTCGAGTATGTGAACATATGTATACGGCAGTTTCTATGCTCCAAGAGCTAGTAGTCTAATATTGAAGATGCTTTGAGACCAAAGAAATGAATCAGAGATGGGTGAATCATGTGGATGGATATGCACGCTTAGGTTGTCATTAAATTCAGCAAGAGAATGACATTTGGGTGGTACTAGGGAAGCTGAGCTGTGTATCCTTTACAAAGGCATACGTGTTGAAAAAGATCTTCAAGACGAGGCCTGGATAGTTTCGTACTTAAGAGAAAATCTAGACACTGCTATTTAGATCTTAGCCAAGAAAGGAAACAGTGGAGCCCTGGAAGAAGCAGCCCATCAAGGAGTAACTGCAGGGAAAAAGGAGGCTTTGCTTGAGAGCCAGCTGGGAGTATGAGAAAGGTGAATTGGACAGGTAAGGTAAGATGATTAAGTGTTGGTCCTGCCACTTGACGTGAAGTCACTCAACTTCTTGTCTCTTTTTCTGGTCTGTAAAACAAGCAGGTTAGACTTGGTCAACTGGATAGCTGTCATTTCTATCCGAATGAAAAATCAAAATGATGATCGATTCTCCTCCACTCTACTAGAGACTGAACACTAGTCACTAATATGTGAATCTTCGGAATGCATATTTTTTTGGTAACCATGATTTGGTCGCTGGATTTTACATGACTTGAGAGAGGACATCCTTTTCCTCTAGAATGGCACATTTTACTTTTACTTCCTAGTGGGCTATTTGATTTAAAGATCGTGTTAGTGGTTTAGGAGTCATAGACATATACAGAACTAGAAATTATTTAATTTATTTCATTGTGTACAGATGGTTCCTCACTTACAATGGGTCTACTTAGATTTTTCGATTTTACAATAGTGCGGAAGTGATACGCATTTGGTAGAAACGGTATGTTGAATTTTGATCTTTCCCCGGGGATGTAATGTGGTGTGATCCTGTCTCATGATGCTAGATGGTGGCAGTGAGCTGAAGCTTCCAATCAGTAACCTGATCGAGGGGTCAGCAGCCAGTATGCTTACAACCATTCTGTACCCATATAGTCTGTTTTTACTTTCATTAAAGTATTCAGTAAGTTACATGAGATACTCAATACTTGACTAAAACGTAGGCTTTGTGTTAGGTGATTTTTTTCCCCAACTGTAGGCTACTGTAAATGTTCCGAGCACATTTAAGGTAGGCTAGGCTAAGCTATGACGTTCTGTAGGTTAGGTGTATTAAATACATTTTCAGCTTATGATCTTTTCAGCTTAGGCTGGTTTATCAGGACATAGCCCCGTGGTAAATGGAGGAAGGTCTGTAGATGAGGAAACGAGCTAGCGAGATTTAGGGAGCTGCGTAAGCTGGAAGGTAGGTAATAGCTGAATAGTTGCAGAGCAGGAACCAGAGTCCAAGCTTCTTTTTTTCTATGCAATAGAAAATTCATTCCATGCTGACGTTTTTTTGGACTTTATGAAAATTTAATGCTGTTTTTTGAGGTTGTTATACAGTGAACGAATTTCTAGTTGGTTAGGGAGGATGGGAGAACACAGTAAACATTTTACACTTTTCTGTGATGGATTTGAATACTCCTTTGAATACTCATGTCTCTTAGTGATCCACAACTGGTTATTTTAGTTATTCATTCACTTCTGACCTATTAGTAGGTTTTGTCTGCCATCTGATTATGAGGGGAATTTTGTAATGTGGTTGGATAAGTGGAAGTGTATCACATTGCTGTTGACAACAGCTCAGTGGAAAATTTGCTGAATGTATCTTTTTTCTTTGACTTTGGATAACATCAAATTGAAATTAACATATTTCCAAAATAGCCTGAGTCAAGTTTATCTCTCAAGGGGAAGGTTCTAGAGTTGGAATTATTAAACCGCTTGAAATCGCATGCAAAATTTTGTGTGTATGGTGCTTTTTTCTGTCAAGCGTGTCCCATTGTTTTCATGAGTTTTTTCAAAGGGTATGTGACCTAAATAAAAAGATTTCAGAACTACTGCCTTAATGAGTGATAATCAAATCTATAATACTGGACTCATTTTCCTGTTAGAAAAAAAAAAAAAAGACTTTCACTTAAATGACTGAATTGTTCAAATACTACATCTTGGGTTTGATGTCTGATAGATAAGAATCACCAGAAATGAAAGGGATATATATTTATTGCATCTGCAGAAATATTATAGGATCACATGTTGTGATTTTTGTGCTTAAGACTTTCTATGCCACTTTATGACCCACCTACTTAAAAAAAAAAAGTCAAAATTACAGTTTTTCAGTGTATTAAATGTGTAAGTGGGGTCAACGTTTTTTACATGCAAACCAGTTGGAAGTTATTAAAATGAATTGTAATGGGAAGTGGGAATTAGTCCTGTATAGCCCGGATTGAGACATTTCTGTGCTTTATGGGTCTTTCCCCTATTCATTTGACAGAGGCCAAAATTCACCATGCCTCTTTTCCATGTCTTAGGGTCACCTTCCAACCTACACACACCCCACCACTGCCATCATCATCATCATCATCATCATCATCATCATCATCATCAGTATCAGTGCTCTCAGTTTCCTCCTTATCCCTCTCTCATCTCTCACTCCTCTCTACTTTGCTATAATCTGAAACTATATCCCCCCCCCCCCCATAAAAGTCAAATGCCTCTGTAATCCTCAATCTGTTTTCCTAGTGGTTTTTCCACTCCTTGGCTTTACTCCACTTATAGTTTCTCAAACCTCAGGGTCTGGAATGTCAGCTTTGTTCTCTTTGCTGCCTTTTCCAACACCGTTATTCCTTCATCCTTTTTTTTTTTTTTCCTTATGTCTCTGCTCCTCTGAAATTCCTGTCTTTTGCCTAAGCCACCTGTTTGTTAGTCCTTAGTGAGCAAGCTCATGGCTGCTTTTCCTTATTCACTGGCAGTTGGTTTACAGTATTCTTCACCCTCAGCTTCCGATGATCATAGCTTACCTGGGCATCCGTGTGGAAAAACACCAACAAATACCATACCTGGACTTTGAGTTCATTGGCCACTTGATTTCCAGTAACTTTCACCTCATCAGCAATTCACTATAATCCACCTCCTCCAGAATCACATATTCACATCCTTATTCTGACCACAGCCACCTAGCTGTGCCTCTCAAATCATGACCTTTTCTTGACCTTTGGGCCTCTCTCCTTTATTCCCAGTGTATCGGTAGTCTTCCTTCTACATTTTATTTCTTTAATCCCACCTAGAATTCGTGATTTATAATTTCAATAACTCCCCCCCCTCCTTTTTGCGAATACCTTTAACTTCCTTGTTTCTCTGCTTTTTCTCTTTGCACCTGTTGGATAGAAAGTTAACACCGAATGAAGCAGTTAATGTCTTCTCTGTGTCTGTTCATACATGGCTGAGCATTGCTAGAAAAAGTCACAAAGAAAAAATTGATTCCTCTATAAATGTATTATCACAGATATTTATTTATTTGTTTGTTTATTATTTTTAAGGTGGACTTCATGCCCAGTGCGGAGCCCATTGCGGGGCTTAAAATCACGACCCTGATGTCGTGACCTAAGCTGAGATCAAGAGTCAGAAACTAAACTGACTGAGCCATCCAGGCATTCCTCATAAATCTTTTTATTTATTTGTTTATTTATTTTTAATATTCTTAAAAAATTTTTTTTTGTTGTTTATCTGTTTTTGAGAGGGAGAGAGAGCACAAGTGGGGGAGGGCCAGAGAAATGGAGACACAATTCAAAGCAAGCTCTGGGCTCTTAGCTGTCGGCACAGAGCATGACACGGGGCTTGAACTCATGAACTTACTGCAATGATTATTGAAAACTCTTTGCTTCGCCAGTTTTTTTACTTTCCTCGTTCAGTCTCAGTCTCACTAGGTCGCTGGCTGCTTTGTTATGGAGAGAATAGAATCTAACCATTAGGGATTTACATCTTCCAGCTCAACATACGTATCTGCCTCCTGTTACAGTAAAAACAGCCTTTTACCTATCTTAGTTTGGATTCTGCCTGTGCTTCATATCCCATCCCTTTCTGCCTTCTCAGAAATTCTAAAATATCTAAATGTGGTTCTTGCTTTTCCTAATACTGTCAGCCAGTCCATCTCACTTTTATCTTTTCTGTCAGCTGACCCTTTTGCTACCATTCTACCATAACCCTCCCTTTCCAGCCAAACTTTTTAAAGAGTCATTTGCATATATTCTCATCTAAAGCCCTTCAGACAAGATTTGACTCAGAAATCAGATTTTTTTTTTTGGATTTAGAAAAGCATCGACATGTACGTACTACCTAAGGTTGTGATAATCTCAGTGGGATGTGGGGCAGCACCCTGTAATCATCACCTTGTTGTTTCTGACCTGGACATGCATGGCTTTACACTTTAAGTGGGATAAGTAAGGACTATAAATAGTTTCATGTTAGTCCAGGTCAGGTTTTGTTTTTGTTTATTTTAAGTGTATTTATTTTTAGAGAGAGAGAGAAGAGCGTGGGAGGAGGAGCAGAGAGAGGGAGAGAGGGAATCCCAAGCAGACTGCACTGTCAGTGCGGAACCCGACATGGGGCTCCAACTCAGGAACCGTGAGATCATGCCCTGAGCTGAAATTTAATGACTGAGCCACCCAGGTGTCCCGGGTCAAGTTTTGCTTCCAAATTAAAACAAAACAAAACCTTATTTTTTCAGAGCTCTTGGTTTTGGAATTAGGAATAGATTGTGGACAGGTATTGCCGCCTCTGTTTTTTATTTAGCTTCATTTTTTTTTTTTTTTTTTTAACCCATCCCGGCTTCTCCTGTCCCTTGTCTCAAATGGCTCTTGCTAATTCTACCAGTGACCTTTATCCGAAGAGATCATGTCTAGAGGACTAGTGAACATCTTCACATCTTCAGTCCTCAGACTCTGGTGATGCCAGATCCGTCAAACTTCCCTTGGCTTCCTCGGCCACCTCCCCTCCCTGTCTCTTCCCTGTCACCCTTTTGCAGGCTCAGCATCCTCTATCTTGTGACCAAAGGCTGGGTTTCTCGCAAGGCTCTGTCCTAGTACCGCTTCTTTTCCCACCCCCGGTTCTCTCGTTTTGTGATCTCACTTATGTCTGTGCCTTCAGCTAATTCTGTGCTAATGAATCACAGACAGATGCTCCAGAGGAGACCTCTCCTTAAGCTTGACTTCTTATCTTCTCCCCTGTCTCTTTCCTCTTCTCCCTACTTGCTCACATCATTTTGGTGGCTTCCAGTTCTGTTAGGATGTTTGGCATGGCCTAAAGGCTCTGCATGGCCTGGCCGCTGCCCCTACTTCAGCTCCATTTAACTCTGTTCCTTTAACCTTGTGCTTTTACTTCCTCTGAGGTACTGTGCTGCCTCCCACAATGCAGTCACTGTACCAGCTACTCTCTCTGTTTGCAGTGCTCTTCCTTCTGGGTAGGTCATTCCTACTCATTTTTACATCACTGCTCAACTCTTAACTCTCCTGTGGAGGCCCTCTAATTTGTGTGCCCTATCACCATATCTTATGACACCATGTATGCTTATAGCACTAATAACAGTTTTATTTTTGTTCAGTTAGTATACCTTCTCCACTAGATGTGAGCCCTTTCAGCCCAATGATTACATCAACTTTTGTTCACCATCATATTTCCAGCATAGTGCTTGGCATCTAGTAGGCAAATAACAAACGTTTTATATGCATTCTGTACATTAATTTATTTCTAATTTTAAAAGTAATTTATGTATGTATATTTACCAGTGAAGCATGTGCAATTTCTGCAGTTTTAAGTGGACTCAATCCTAGTGGTAATACTACTAAAAATTATAAAGATACATTGTAGAGAATTCTATGAAATACCTGTATATTTTTTAAAGGATCAAATGCATGAAAGCCTTACTTTGATCTAACTCATAATTAATTTTGTTCTTCACTGTTTCTCTATTGATATCTTCCCCAATATTCTTGACAGAGATCAAATATCTTACCTAGCCTAATATTGTGCCCAAGTAAAATATATGCAGGGTCCAGCACAATCCAGCAGACTCTTAACTTGCTCATCAGTTTATAGGTACCATGGGATTAAAAATAGCTTAGCCATCTGCTAACTGACCAGACAATTTTAGTAGTGTGAAAGGGCGTGGTAGGAGAGAGGGATCTAGGGTCTAGGTGTTCTGTCAGAGCAAGGCTCAGTGCAGAAACCACCTTGTGACCTCTTAATACTGAAACTTAAGAGTCACTTCAAAATTAGGAAGAGATTTGGTAGAGGTTAAGCATAGCATAGTCCCAGTAGTAGGGGATTTCCCAGAATGTAGGGTGACAAAAGAATTTCAACATTTTAATGTTCCACTAAATTTTTTTAGAGAAAAGAATATGTTTAAAGATATAAATTACATAAAACTTAATTACCATATGATATATTCATATAATATGTAATGTGTAACAAATATTTCTAGAAATCAACTTTAATTAATTAGTCTTGTGTATTTATTCTCTAATTAGGAAAATCAGTAGATTCCCAGTCATCTCACAGTGAATCTGAAATTGTGCCAAAAGTTGCTAAAATGACCGTGTCCGGAAAGAAGCAAACTATGGGATTTGAAGTGCCTGGGTAAGGTTTTTAACCCTCCCCCACCTTTTTATTTGAAATTGGTACTGTCTTGTATTTGACTGTAAGAGAACTATTTTAATTTTGCATGATGTGTCATTAACATTGAAGTATCGTGCGTTCTCAGAATGGCATGGTACAAAGAAAAGGGATTGATTCTAAATTATGTATATGACTTAGTCTATCTCGTTGTCAGTGTCCTCATGTAAACTAAACGATTTTTAGCTACTTAACATAAAAAAGCATATTTTGTGAAATCTAACACTGTGAGATACGGAATCCTTCTGCCACTAGATGGCGTAGGTAAGCAGTGTTTGGGAATTCAATGTCATGGAATCATGAATTTAAAAAGTTTTTCTGACTATGATATTTAAACTCTTTTAGATTTTCAGGTTGACTAAAGTGGGCCACTAGAACAAGGGCATAAAATATGAAATGAAACATACCTAGAATTTCAAATCTGGTGAGAAATGATAAATCCTATATTAGTAGCACTCATTTATCACTGTCTTTAGGATTCTCCCAGGAGTTTTTGTAGAGAAGGGAAGTTGGTTGCTTGAGACTTAATAGCACAGTTTAAAAACATTAACTTTAATAGAGCCTCTTTAAAATTTTCTTAAATCTATTACTTATAAATTGTATATGTTTTGTCTGCCATTTAGATAGGTAAGATTTGCTGTTATCAAATGTAAACAAAGAATAGAGGATTTTTTTTTTAATTTTAAGAAATATAAACTAAGTAGCCTCAATTTTTTTCCCTTAAAACATTCTTCTATCTAAATTAATGGAAGTTTCATGAGTCTTAGTTGTGAAGAATCTTAAATTGATGAACTTATTCTAATTCAGTGCAGGAAAGAACTCCATATCTAGGACATTGGATGAATGAAAAAGTTACATTTTAATTTGGGTAACTTCAGTCACTTAAAATAATTTTGAATCCTGATTTAGTTACCAAAACCTAAATGTATGTCTTTTCTCTCTGCATTGGGGTTGGGTTGTTGGAATCATAAATTTCTTTTTTATCCTTATGTCTTGGGAACCATTTAATCCCATTATGGGATTATTTTCATTGAGAGAGGAAAAAAAAACCCAGAATATGCAATTCTTATTCTAAGGATTTTATAATCTTAATGCAGAATGTTTTGGAAGTCTTAGAAAGCAACATGTAAATAAGCCCCAATTCACATTAGAAGTAAATGCATAGTTATCTATGGGAATAATTAGAGGAAATAATGGATAATAAATGATCAAGAGAAAAATAGTAAATACAAGTAAATAATTATTGACAGCCTAACTTTGTATTACTTTACAAGTGTGATGCAAGCCTTTCAGACTATATGCTTCATGAGGGCAGGGCCATTAATGCTCATCATTGTATTTCTTTCATAGAATAGTTGTTTAAATATTCATTGATCAGAGTCCTTGGGGAAATACATTTTATTTTAAAAACAGACTTGGAAATACGTAAATATGTAAAGGTGAAAAAACAGCCTGTGAGTTAGTACTTTGATATAGCTCTATAAGAGACATCATCAGAACATGAAAGGTCTGTAGGTACAGATCAGGTTACTCACAAGTACATAATATTGCTTAAGGACCAAGCTATATTTGTTCAAATACTTATATAGGACTTGTTAGGGATAATACTTAGGCTGTTATTCTGATTTGATCTTGAGAAAGCGCAGAGAAACATAAAAAAACACTTCTGAGTCGAGATTTCAGCAGCATAAATATCGACACAGTGTGATTCCCAGTGACGGCTTGTAAAAAAGGGTAATGCATTGCTTAGAAGAAATGAGATAGCAAACTTTTTCTTCACTAATATTAAAGATGGTAAATACCTCTCTAGACAAAGCTTATTTAAGTATAAATGGTTTGAACCTTGCATAGAGGACAAATACTCTTAAATCTAAATTATTAGCTTCCTAGTCTCATTTAAATAACTCAACGAGAAAGAAAGCCTCTAGATTCATGTAGAAATATTCCCACTTTTGGAAAGATGGTTTAGGGAAAAAAAACCCAGAATAATCATATGATAATAATAGATAAGTTTACAAAATTATATCAGAAAGCACCTGAAAAAACATTCAGCCAACTTATTCTTTCTTTCATCAGTCAGTAGTTACAAAATTGGTCATTTAAAAAAAAAAAATTATTTATTTATTTTTGAGAGGGAGGGGAAGAGAGAGAGAGAAAGAGAGCAAACATGAGCAGGGGAGAGGCAGAGAGAGAGGGAGAGAGAGAATTCCAAGCAGGTTCTGCACTGACAGCAGGGCATAATCCCATCAACTGTGAGATCATGACCTGAGCCAAGATCAAGAGTTGGATGCTTAACCCACTGAGCCACCCAGGTGCCATCCAGAATGGTCATTTTTAAGCCTCATCTTAGAGATTTTTCAAAATCTTAAAAATACTGACTTTTACTTCGTGATAATAAACCTTCAGACGGTTTTCCTGAGCACAGACTTACCTAGGATGCTTTTCTGTTTACTTTGGTCACTTCCTTCTAACACTGTACGATTCAGTGACCTGATTTGCATTTTACCTAGGATTTACTTGAAAGGGACTGTTTTTGTGAAACCAAGAGAAAAGCAAACCTTTCTGTTACTGAATCGTAAAGGAAATGTTCAAGTCAGACCCATGTTTTGTGAAGCTCTTCCTGTGCTGGGCCCACTGAGCTCTGCCAGCCATAGCCATTCTGCTTGGATCTCTTCTCCATACAGGAGTTAACGTAAGCTTTCCTTTGAAGAAAAGCTTCTGTAACTACAAACAGAGATTTGAAACGAGAAATTGTGATGCACAGTTGTCATGTTTTGGTTTTAGAAGCTGTGGTCATTCAAATGTTTGCAAATTATAGTCTAAGATTTCACTTAATTTAGCCTGTTGGAATCCTTCAAAAGAACTGGAACCTTTTCCACAAACTTAAATTTTTTTGCTGTGGTTCAAGATGAAGCTAATCTTTCTAAGCAGTGTTAGCAAATGAACACCAGAATTGTTAGTAGAGATTTCAAAAGCAAGAGAAAGTAGGAGTGGATGCGAGGTTTTAGTAAAGTTGCAAATATAACTAATGTGACTCTTTCCTGAGGCCTAGGATGAAAGGTCAGCGTTGAGCATATAAAATTGCCCTGAGTCGTTTTTGTTACAGCGTGCAAGAAGAAAATAGATTTACTATTCTCACATAAACTGCTTACTGTGTATAATTCTTTGTCAGTTCCAAAGTGAATTGGATAGAGTTGGTCTCATTTTTAATAACTTGCAATTTAACTTGTTCTTGGTCCTAATTTTTATCTATGTCATTGAAAGGAACGTTAAGTATAGCGTAGTCTGGTTGATTAGATCGTGTTGCTTCTAGATGCCCATGGGATAGCACTGGATACAGTTTCTGTAGATAATGGTCAAAGAGCTAATGAACTAAGATCAGTGTTTACTTGTGAGGGTATCATCATTATCAAAGGGAAAACAAGTTATGCTAGGTGGCCTTGTTTCTACCTTATGTATTTGAGTCCCTCACTAGATGGTAAACTTTTGGGATTAGTAGATCAGTTTCTTATCTGTATCTTTTCTTTTCAACATCAATGCCAGTTGTGAGTTGTAGTTTTTAGAAGATCAGGTATCTTGTTGAATTAATGAATTAAAAGCTTCTTTGCTGAAAGTATTAAGAAAATGTAAACATTCAGAAACACCTCCTTTAAAGATGGTATTTGAGTGAAACAGATGGTCTCTGTCCTGTTGGAAGAATGAGTTAGGGATAAACCCAATTTTTTTTTTAATACTACTTTATCTCTAGGAATACATTTGATGCCAAGTTTTACAAAATATCTCCTTTATGCCATCTGTTTTGATAGGATTATATGGCCAAGGCTATGGGCTTGAATTCAGTTATTTTACAGGATATTTTCTTCTTACCTCAGTTTTTGATAGACTCTTTCTCTCCTGGGACCTTCCAAGTCTGTTTGTGGGCTTTGGGTCTAGCTACTTATCATTTCCACCTTCATTGATTGGCCACTTAGCGGAGATCATTTTTGGTCTCCAAAGGTAAGAAATGAGAACAGACAGCTTCTCTGCCCTTCTGACATTATAGGATGCCAGTTGAGTTGGTTTAAATACTTTTTTTCTGTCTCTGCTTTCTGTAGAGTAACTGAAGAAAATGGTCATAGTTTCCACACGCCTCAAAAAGGCCATCTTAGTGAAGAAACCGGCATTGCTCCTTCTGATGTTCTTGACACTGTTTCTAAATCAGTTCTTCCATCCCACACCATTCAAACATCAGAAGAGCAGAGTTCAGCACCAACACCAGTGAAAAAGTCCGGCAAGCTGAGGCAGCAAATAGACGTGAAAGCGGAACTGGAGAAGCGGCAAGGAGGGAAGCAGCTCCTCAACTTGGTAGTCATTGGTAATGCCCTTTGTTCCTCTGGATGGTTGGTCACCTCTGCTTCGGCCCGGCAGCTTTCTGGTGGCAGCGTGCAGACTCATTCCCAGTCTGAGTTTCTGTATGGGTGTAAATGGACCTAAGCAGGGAGGCATTGCATCGTAATGCTTGCTAGTCACCCCGGGTGACATAACGCCACATCACCAAGGAGGTCCTTAGACTTGCTTGTGGCACGTTCGTTTTGTGAACATTTTGAAAGTGGCATGTCTTATTGACAGTTTAATTTCCAAAAGTCAAGGAAACGTCCCCCCCTCTCTAAAGAGATGCTCTTTTTTTTTTTCTCCATTTATTTTAACTATCCTTTGATAAAACTTGGTACTTACTACTCTAAACACTGACATGAGCTATCGGATTACATATTCTTGCAATGCCTCTATGTGAACAACATCTGGAAATTGTACCTAGTATTAATCTTGAATCAATTTTCCTTAGGTCATGTTGATGCTGGGAAAAGTACTCTGATGGGCCATATGCTTTATCTTCTGGGTAATGTAAACAAAAGAACTATGCATAAGTATGAACAGGAGTCTAAAAAGGCTGGCAAAGCTTCGTTTGCATATGCATGGGTCTTGGATGAGACTGGCGAAGAAAGGGAAAGGTAGTCACTATATTTCAAAATTTTCAGTTTGAAATGATATACATAATCTTTTAAATAAGTATGCGATATGTGTTGAATATGTGTGGAAAAAAACATGAAATACTTTAGAAACTTTTTTTTAGAGAAAAGCTTTTAATTATCAGGGAAATATTTTTATGATAGCTTTCATTGTATCTATATACATTTTCTACTCTTCCAAATTCTATGAGAATAGTTTAAAAGGATGTTTATCAAAAAATTAAAAAGCAAACTCAGAAAAAGGCAGTAAGAACTCTTAGCTACTTATTCTGTGAGAGAAGTTTCAGTTGTCACTTCCCTCAGTATATGTCAAGTTGACTTGATTTTGAATTAAAATTATGAATAAAACTGTTAATTTTATATCAAGTGACTTTAAGGAAAGATAACTTTTTGTAGTAAACTGTCTTCTGTCTCAAATTAAAATGACCAGTAAGTTTAAATTGTCACTTTAATTCACTTTATACTTTCTGTACTATGTTTTTATGAGATAGAGTTAACAAGTAATTAAATCTATCTCCTACCTTGGGATGAGCACTGGGTGTTGTATGGAAACCAATTTGACAATAAATTATATTATAAAAAAACAACCTATCTCCTACCATATAGGTTTAATCTAGTCAATTACTCCTGTATCTGTTACTGTGCCCAATGCTAACTCTGCAGGAGAGAACAGCTACTCATAGACTTCTGGTCAAAGTATTTCTTTTGAACAAGTCTTTTTAGAGTAGTGATATTTATCATGTTAGAACTGTCAGGGATGAGGGGGCGCAGTGGCATCTTTTTCAGGAAAGAAAGAGGACACCTAATAATTAAGTGAAATGGCGAGATTATCGACTGTGTCAAAGTAATGACTAAAGACTTTGAAGTCCTCTGAAAGTCCTAAATCAACAAAGAAATTATTGCATGTTTCCTATCTTCCTTCTGAATATCAGAGGATATATTTAGATTTTCATACTTTAAAAAAGTGCGTATTTATTTTTTCGGAGTCTTGAATAGTATGTGTTATAATATAAGGCAATTCTTAATAAAAGGAGTCACAATATTCCGTAGCTCTTTTGATAAACAGAATTTTATACCATGGTGGGTTTGTTTTTTTTTTTTTCCTGGTAGGTATCTTTTTTATTCTATATAGGGTCATAAGCTTGTTTTCCAACCTAATAAGAAAAATTGGAAAATGAATATTGAAAACAGTGGCACTTTTGTATGATGTCAATGTTAGAAGACTAAATAATTTTCACTTATCAGTTTATGAAACATATTGTTAAAATATATGGCTTTTTAGTTGTCTGTTGCTCAGTATGATGCAATTTTAGAGTATTCTTTCATTTTATATGTAGATAGCGGATGCTTCTAGATACATAATGAGAGTTTAACTCACTACTGTGAGTTAAACTCTTAACATTAATAGCATTTCAAAAATACAGTGTGTTACTTATGCCACCATGTTAAATATTTATAAATCTTCTGTTCTGATCTAATATTGAACATAAATGAATTTTATATCCTTAGTGTGACAAATGCAGACCAGAGCTGGCTCAAAGGAGTGTATTCTGCTGAAAGTCTAGGCAGGAGCTCAGAATAAGTCTTGGTTCATCAGTATTCTAGGCAATTATTTGAGGATTATTAGAACTAAGCATCATTTTTACCACGTCAACAAGCCCATGGTTTCAGATTAGACTAGAATGATATGATCAAGGAGACCCACAGTTACCTTACTGCTATGCTAGGGTGGACATATAATTTATTATAATCGTCAGAACCCTTGGTAGTAGGGTAGTGCTCATTCATTATTCTGAACTATTTGGGGCAAACCAAGATGAATGATTACCCAGTTTATTGCCCACCTGATTTCCCTTTCCTGACATCTGGAAAGACTCAGTACCCACATAGACCCTCCATGGGCTTTCTTAAAATCTGAACCTACTGTTTTATAGCTAAGAGGCACCGTGTTGGTTTCCAAGAAGGATGAAATGTGATGTGAAACAAACTACTATTTATCTCTCTTGATTTTTTGAAAAAATTGCTATCTCCTTTGATATTTTCTTTTTTCTAAATGTGTAACATACTGACCTACCTACCTTGCAAATGAAAGTTTTATAAATTTATAATTAGTGAAACATCTACATTAGAAGATGAGGAAAACTACCTCCTGATAGTGGTCATTCTTAACTTTATCTTTTCTCCTGTTCAGTATTTATTGTTTCATTTTCCAGAGATGTCCCCACATATCTTTCTTTGTTCACAGTCTGCATTGTCTCTTACCAAAAAGGGGGTGGGGGCAGGAATGGGAAATACCCAGCATTTTGATTAAACTTTGCTGCGTCCACAACCTTATTTTCAAGCTATACAAGTGTAATTGTATTATAGCAGAAATTCTAGTCCCAAATGATACCTTGATTAGTCAAAATAATAGACTAGGTAATAAAATTCCCATTGTTACTTAGGAATTTAGACTGTCATTTAGCCTATATTATTAAATAATTTAATCCGTGGTAGCACTGATTATTTCTATAATGCATTCTAACCATTTTGATTTCTTTAAGGGGAGTAACAATGGATGTTGGTATGACAAAGTTTGAGACCACAACCAAAGTTATTACACTAATGGATGCTCCAGGCCATAAGGATTTCATTCCAAATATGATTACAGGAGCAGCCCAGGTACGAGATATTTCCTGAATTATAGTACACCGATTGTATATAAAATTTCCTGATGCTGAGGTTATAATTCTACACTCTCTTAGATATAGAGAACAACTGATGGTTATCAGAGGGGAGGTGGTGGGGGATGGGTGAAATAGGTGATGGGGATTAAAGAGTACACTTACCGTGATGCATGTAGGGTCATGTATAGAAGTGTTGAGTCACTATATTGTACACCTGAAACCAATATAACCCTGTATGTTAACTATACTAGGACTTAAAATTAAAACAAACAAACAAAAAATATTGTAAATTAAAAATTTTTAACTTTTGGAAAAATTTGAAAAAATAGAGACATACTGTATTTTTATGATCTTATTGGTACTATATAAAACCTTTTCTAATTATGATATAGAAGCAAGTGTATAAAAGCTGTGGATTTCTTATAGTAAAAATAATGATAAAGTGTTAATGAGTTATAGCTTTATATCATATTAATAAATTGGAGTGAATATTTAAGTATCTGCCTTTTTACTGTATTTATAGTCAAGGCCTGTATCTTCTTAAAGAGCTGATTTATGCAGAAGTACTGAAGCTTGGGAGTTTTGCCCTGCGGTTTATTTATTTATTTATTTATTTTTGAAGTTTATTTATTTATTTTGAAAGAGAGAGAAAACGAGCGGGGAGACAGAGGATCTGAAGTGGGCTCTGTGCTGACAGCAGAGAGCCCAATGAGAGGCTCGAACTCATGAACCATGAGATTATGACCCGAGCCGAAGTCAGACTGTTAACAGACTAAGCCACCCAGGCACCCATTTACTTTCTTTACAGGATTAAACAACCATTGCAATTTATAGAATTACATGGTTCTTAAGGATACTGAAAAAAATCAAAGGTAATATCTTTAAATAAATAATTAAAACATTGGGAATAACCCTGCACATAGAGGCCATCAATTTTTTTTAATAATAGATGATTGTTGGAAAATATGAAGAGTTCAGAAGTTTGCCTGTCACTTGGTAAGCATTTGGCCATTTTCTGAGTTCTTAACAGCTATTTAAATGGAATGTTAATATGAGCATTCGTCAACCTAAAAAGGATTTTATATGAATAAATTTGAATATATTTGAAGATAAATGAGAAAATACTCTGGTTTAGAAAGTTGAGATATAATTTCAGAATATTAATTTAAGGTCTATGGACTGAACAAGATAATGAAGATTGAAAAATAATTATTACTCTGGATTGAATACCAAATATGGGCTAGACACTGTATTAGGTGTTTTGTATGCATTTAGTTTAATCCTTACAATAAAAGTACACATCCTCCCTATTTTATATTATTTTTAAATATTTAATTTTTTAATGTTTGTTTATTTTTGAGAGAGACAGAATGCAAGTAGGGGAGGGGCAGAGAGAGAGAGGGAAACACAGAATCCGAAGCAGGCTCTAGGCTCTGAGCTGTCAGCACAGAGCCTGATGCAGGGCTTGAACTCACGAACTGTGAGATCATGACCTGAGCCAGTCAGACGCTTAACCAACTGAGCCACCCAGGCATCCCTTAAAGATTTTATTTTTAATTAATCTCTGTACCCACCGTGGTGCTCAAACCCATAACCTTGGGACCAAGAGTTGTATGCTCTGCCAACAGGAGTCAGCCAGTTAACCCCATCCCTGTTTTAAAGTAGTGTAGATCATGACCAAAGAATACAATATATTTTTCTCTTTACTAAAGGATACAATATATTTTTCTTTTTGTTTCAGTGTGTGTGTGTGTGTGTGTGTGTGTGTGTGTGTGTGTGTGTTTCTTTCAGTGCATACTTACTGAATGCCTACTGTGTGCCAAGCACTGTGGTAGGCAATATAGGGATATGATGAACTGCAAAGCACATTTTGATAGTTTAATGGGAAAGGCAAACATCAAAACAAGTGGTTACAGTAAAGTGTCTTTGAATCCTAGAATCTTGGAATCCAGAATAATCATAATGATCATTTATTCCAAGCTCCTAATGGAATTAGGATAGGAAAGGACTTCAGAAAGTATCTAATCGAATTCTGTTATATGACAAATGAAGAAATAGACTCAAAATATTAGGTAACTTAGTGTGCAAAATACTGGGGTCGGCTTTTAGAGATACAAAGAAAAATATGGGGTATGCTGCCTGTCCTCAAGGAAATCACAGTGTAGGAAGGTAAACTTTGTAAAGACAAAAGGCTAACACAAATGTACTACAAGAAGAATATATGCAGTATACGTGACGAGGGAAGATCTCTTTTTAGTGCTGGAAGGGCTTCCTTGAAAATGTAGGGGCATGTGAGCTCCCCAAAACAAGCTGTTGCATGAAAGAAGAGAGAAATTGCCCCCCAATTTTTTGGAG
Source organism: Panthera pardus (assembly GCF_024362965.1). Classification (NCBI taxonomy): domain Eukaryota; kingdom Metazoa; phylum Chordata; class Mammalia; order Carnivora; family Felidae; genus Panthera; species Panthera pardus. Next base: position 30,154,306 of record NW_026526732.1, read on the forward strand.
ATATGTAATAGAGTGAATTAGGAAGAATACTTACTGCCTTAGATATCTTCATGCTCATTCAATGAATTTCAAATTTTAACCTAAGAAAACAAATAAAACTTGACGGCTGGTGGCAAAACCTGATTAGAAAGAGATTTACAGTTACTGAGCCTAGGATTTGGAAGGTCAGGGCTGGGTGCTTTATATATTACCCTTCAGTGTTTCTGTGAAGGGAGTAGATTTTTTTTTCTTTTTTTAAAGTTTTTATCTAAATTCCAGTTAGTTAACAGTGTAAAATTATTTTCAGGTGTACAATATCGTGATTCAACACTTGCATACAAGTAAATTGACCCTTGACAAGATTAGACAATGTTTGCCTGAGGTGGGAGACCTGTTAGTGAGTACAGATGAGTGAGAGAGCTGGTTTTGACATGAATTGCTCTGGCTTGTGCTCTTAAACAAGAATCCTTGTTCAAAGAACTGGATCTCATTGAAGAAATTATGGGTCCGTATTTTAAGTCATGAAGGATTGGAAATGAATGCTGCACTTGAGAGGAGAAGAAGGGCAGAAGTAGTTGGGTAGGAATAAAAGGAAGAAGAATAGAAATCATAGTGTAAATTGCCCCCACCAAAGTATGTGCATGATACTTCTAATTTCATTATAAAGTTCTGCTCAGAGCAAAGTATCTGATATATTTTTTACTCACTTTATGGCCATTTTATTTCTCATTGTGAGGATTATATGGCAGTTCATGTGAAATTCTTTAAAAACTGGGTAGCATAAACAAAGTGTCATTGAGGAAACAGCAAAGAGAAATGCTATTGTGGACTCTGTTCTGACCCAAAGGCCAGAGCGTTTCATGTGGACGGAGTGTAAGAGGACCCTCGAGAGAGTGCTTATCAAGTACCTGTCTGAGGTAGCTCAGGGGGGTACTGTCAGAGTTAGTCAGTCTATCCTGGGTTAGAGAAGACCAGATCTCTGTTAGAACAGGTAAGCCTGCAAAGGGGAAAAAATGAAAGAGTGTTCCTTTAAAGAATGTCCCGACAATGCATTGACAGAAATAATTGATGATAATGAATATGGAGGAACACCTATGATTGCACAGACTTTCCTGCAAATTTTCAGAGACTGCATCCACGTGATGCAAGTGGAGACACAGAAAGAAGCATCAACACAAAAGAATAGTGGGAACCTGTAAAACTAGTGTTAATTTAAAGCTAGAGGAAAAGGAGCTAAGGCTGAGGTTAGCTTTTTCCCTTTTTTTGTGTGTGTGTGTAAATGGCATATGAGAGGAAAAAATGTCTTTCACCTGATTCCCAAAATACTGCAGAAAGGTTAGGAGACTGTGCTAAGTCAAGGTTCTTTTTCTTGGCCGTAGAGGGTGAATATGCTATTTTTGGTAATGCGTTTATTCAGTTTTTCATCATGATAAATAGTACTCTGATAAATATCTTTGTGTAGATTCATAATTACTTCTCTAGGATAAATTCCTACGAGTGGAATTGGCAGGAAGCAAGATATATATAATTTTAAGGCTCTTGATACTTAGTGTGAAAATGCCCTCCAGATTGTTTGCACCCTTACACAGGCACTGCATAGGAATGCCTGTCTAATGAGACACCCTGGCCTACAGTAAATCGTTCTGTCTTATAAATCTGGCCTAATGTGATTTCTAGAAATAGGGAAGGAAATAATATATTGATGTATTTTTAAATGCCCTTTGTTTGTTTGTTTATAGTGAATCTGAATTAAAAATTATTATTATTTTTTAAATATTTATTTATTTTTGAGAGAGGGAGAGTGAGCGAGCCAGCAAACAGGGGAGGGGCAGAGAGAGAGGGAGATCATGACCTGAGCCAAAGTCGGACGCTCAACTGACTGAGCCACCCAGGCGCCCCTGAATTTGAATTTTTTAATGTTTCTTGGCCATTTATATTTCTTCTTTAGCAAATTGCTTGTATTCTTTACCTAGTTCTCTGCAGAGCTATGTCTTTTTTTTTTTTCCTATTTTAGTAAAGGCTTCATATTAAGATTATAATTTTTACCAATACCTATCCCTGTTTACTTATTTTATTATTTTTTTTTTACATTTATTTTATTTTTGAGAGGCAGATAGAGACAGAGCACAAGTGAGGGAGGGGCAGAGAGAGAAGGAGACACAGAATCCGAAGCAGACTCCAGGCTCCGAGCTGTCATCACAGAGCCCGATGAGGGGCTTGAACTCACAAACCGTGAGATCATGACCTGAGCCGAAGTTGGAGGCTTAACTGACTGAGCCACGCAGGCGCCCCTCAGTTTACTTACGTTTTAATTGTGCTTATGTTTTCCCTCCTTTGTCTAGATATTTTAATTGTTATATAATCAAATATGGGAATTTTTAAATTCTTTGTATCGTTATTTTTGGCCACATGCTAGTTTTTTTAATATTTAAGTTTTAATCCATCTATGTAATTCTTTCGTTTGATTTGCTTTAGGGTTTGGTGTCAGGTTAGAGTCTGCCATTAAAATCTGACCACAATTAAAAAAAATAAATAAAATCTGACCACAACTAATTGACTAATTTGTCCTTTGAATTAAAATGCTGTGACATTATTTCTAATTTTGATTATTTCTTTTTTCTTAGGCGGATGTAGCCATTTTAGTTGTAGACGCCAGCAGGGGAGAGTTTGAAGCTGGATTTGAGACCGGGGGACAGACACGAGAACATGGCCTCTTGGTTCGTTCTCTTGGAGTAACTCAGCTTGCGGTTGCAGTCAATAAGATGGATCAGGTATTTGAAGGCGACTGAGAATTCATTGTAGACGTTAACTAAAATGTTCTTCTGCTGTATCGATGACCTCGGATGTGGCTAGTGTACATCTTACTAGTTTGGTTACCATAGTTAAAAAAAACGCACGATCCTGGTATTAAATAAATGAAATACTAGTGATTTTTAAGCAAGAAGATGTCTTCTCATTTTCGGAGATAATTTTAAAAAGTTAAATTTTTAAAATTGTTTTTGGTTAAAATAATACACAATGAATTTAGTGTAAAGAAACCCAAAATAACCCATATTTCCAACTCTCTTTTTTTCCCCAAAATCTTTTAACTTTTCGTTTTGTGCATCCATCCAGTTTATTTTTATAGATGAAAATATTTTTCTTCATAACATCGTGTTATTTTTGTTAGCTCCTTTTTAAAAAAATTGATAATGTTCTTGTGCATGTTTCTAAGTAATTAATTTTTGTATAAACAGCTTGTTTTTATAGCTTTATTCTAGTCTATTTTAAAAAAATACTATAACTTGTTCAAATAATCCCCGACTTTTGAATATTTCCGTGTGTGTGTGTGTGTGTGTGTGTGTGTGTAGTGTATTTAGAAATTGTTTATTTTATGAAAATGTTTGGGCCTACGGGCATATGCATTTTTAAGACTTGCTATGTATGATCAAAATGCCTTCAAGAAATCTTCTGGTATTTACTCTTGGCACATATGGTGTAGTCATTTTCCCAAACTCTTATCAACACTGCTGTTATTAAATGATTATTTTCTAATTTGATATGCCAAACATATTTATTTATTTATTTAATCTTTATTTATTTTTGAGAGAGAGACAGTATGAGCAGGGGAGGAGCAGACAAATAGGGAGACACAGAATCCTAAGCAGGCTCCAGGCCCTGAGCTGTCAGCACAGAGCCTGACGCGGGGCTCGAACTCATGAACTGCAAGATCATGACCTGAGCTGAAGTCAGATGCTCAACTGACTGAGCCACCCAGGCGCTCCTAAATTTATTTTAATGCTTTTTTTTTTCTTTTTTTAAATGTTTTTGAGAGACTGAGAGAGCACAAGCAGGGGACAGGCAGACAGAGAAGGAGAAAGAGAATCCGAAGCAGCCTCCAGGTTCTGGGCTGTCAGCACAGAGCCTGACATGGAATTCGAACCCACAAACCTTGAGATCATGAGCTGAGCTGAAGTCAGACGCTTAACCAATTGAGCCACCCAGGCACTGCCAAACATGTTTTTTGTTTTTTAACCTACTCTTTAGTGAATGTTAATAATATTTAAATATACTTTGTATATTTATTAACCATTTATGGTTTTATTTTGGGAATTATTTATATAATTTGCTTATTTTTGAAACATTTTTTTCTTACTGATTTTTATGTATAATTTACTTATATAGATATTAATCCTTTATCTTGTCTTAGGTATTTTTCCCAGTTATTTTACTTTTCAACTTATTTATGGTTTATTTTTGACATATAGTCAAGTTTATAAGCATATTTTTTTTTTTTTATTCTTTATGCTTAGGTATTTTCTTACCTTGGGATCAGATACTTACTTACAATTTTCTACATGGTTCTTTTACAGTATTATTGTTACACATACTTTTTATTTTTCCCAGTGTTTTAGTACGAAAATTTTCAAATGTAAAGATTAGGAAAAAAATAGTGGAGAGAGTTTTACGATAAATACCATACTATACCCTCTACTTAAGATTCTCCTACTTACTGATCTCATCTTTGTCTTATCTACCCCTGTGTCTCCCTATTAATTCATCTTATTTTGACAAGAATTTCCAAGTAAGTTACACACGTTGTTACACTTACCTCTAAATACTACAGCATGCATATTGTTAGATAGAGTTCATATAACATACATTTTTAGTCTATTTGGCTTGCGGTGGGGGTGCATCAGTAATTTTATTTTACATCAGCAGTTGGTCTGAGCATAACTTAATGAATCCTTCACTCTGTCTCCCCAAATTTGAAATCACTTATAGCTATATACAAAAAATTCTATATGTCTTGCAGTTTCTTTCTAGGTTTTCTGTTGTAGGGAAAGTTATTTTTAGATCATATTAATAGTAAGATCTGATATTCCAAGTTTAAATTTTAATAGATTTCATATTTAATAGATTTTATATTTTTATTTTGTAGTCTTGACTTTTTAATATTTTGTTGCAGAAATTTAAATTTTATTTATAGCATAATCTGAAGCATAGTTTTAAAAATTGAATCTTTGTCAGGTTAATTGGCAACAAGAAAGGTTTCAAGAGATTACTGGAAAACTTGGGCACTTTCTTAAACAAGCGGGTTTTAAGGTAAGATAAATTTAAATTTATTTGGTACCTTAAGTCTCATTTTACTGATTGCTCTTGTCTTATTAAGTATGTTTAATTCTGTTTGTTTTTATTTCTGCCTGGTCTTTTGTATATCTTATATTCTTAGGATTACTTTGCCTTAGAAAATTGCACATATTTTATAACTTGGCTTGGATTTAACATAAGTAAAAGACTTTTCTCCAGCTATTAAATTAGGTGGATAGGTTTAGGGAGGTACCAGAGGAGTGGAAACCACACTTCCACTGCAGTGGAAACTAGTGGAGAGGAATTTCTCTAGCAAAGCGTTTGTTGCCCAACAAAAGTGCTTGAGTGTTTTGAACAAATTTGTAAGTTTCTTACAAAAATCAAAAAAGTTGAAAACTGTTGGATCAGATAACTTCAAGGCTGTAGTTCTGTGATTTCTATTACTAAATGTTTGAGTGAGAAAGAGCCAGTGCAGGCAGGGGAGGGGTAGAGAGAGAAGGGGGGAGAAAGAATCCCAAGCAGGCTGTGCACTGTCAGCACAGAGCCCATCGCGGGGCTTGGTCCCACAAACTGTGAGATAAGACCTGAGCCAAAATCATTTGAGCCAAAGGACATTTAAGTGACTGAGCCACTCAGGTGCCCCTCTATTACTTTTTAAAAAGTATGTTGTTGCTTTTACAAACTTGGTGCAGCATGGTAATGGTGGGTCTTTTACCTTTTGAAAACAGTGTTGTATTGTTTCATATATTCAATCTTTTTTAATAGGAGAGTGATGTAGCTTTCATCCCTACAAGTGGTCTCAGTGGTGAAAATCTAATCACAAGATCTCAATCAAGTGAACTCACAAAATGGTATAAAGGACTATGTTTATTAGAACAAATTGGTAAGAATTTAGTACATTATAAGCTTGATGTTGTCATTTAGAGTTCTGGATGGGAGACAAGTGATGTGTGTGAAAAAGCATAGGTTTTATAGTCAGAAGAGCTAGGGTAGTAGTTTTGAAATCCTCTGCAGTATTTCAACTAAATTTCAACTCCATTTCCCTTATTTAATTACTGAGGTTCGTGCCTACCTAACCAATAGATGGTTGTTGACATTAAATGAGATAACGTATATGAAAACATTTCATAAACCACAAAATGCTAGATGAATGAGAGTCAATTTGCTATTAGTAAGTATAAAAGAAAATTATTTTCTAGGAGACATGGGATGACAATGGGCCGACTAGACCTGAGTCAAGAATTACTTTTAAATTAAACCTTGGTTTTTACCATTTTTTTCCAGATTCCTTCAAACCGCCTCAGAGATCTGTTGATAAGCCTTTTAGATTATGTGTATCTGATGTTTTCAAAGGTAAGCGCTGCCTCCCTGGTTCTTCTTTAGTACGGTCCCTGCTTTTCCATTTTTCCCCTGACCTCTTTTCTTAGACGAAATCATTGCATTGTCTTCATATTCCCCCTTCTTTATGCCAGCGTAAGGATCAAGGCCCAATAAATCTTGAAGTGCATAGTTCTAGTTATTTAATGTCCCTCCCCAGAAAAATCTTCAGTTTACTTCAGCTTACATCGTTTCCTCAGCTCATACTCTTCTTCCAGGTGTGAAATCTCTTGCCCTTTATCTTTCTAGCCTCATGGTTTTTTTTCCCTCTCAATAGATCTTTTTAGTTTCTGTATCCTTCAACCAAACTGGATTGTTCACTATTTCTTAACCAATACAGAATCTTTGTTACCACTATGTCTTTCTCTTTTCTTGCCCATTTCGTACCTATCTGTAGCAGAGTCTGGGTCCAATCAGGAGAAAGATACCATCCATAGCTGAAAAGAGAAGTTTGAGACAAAGAATTATTAATATGATAAAAGAGTGATTATAAGATGTAAGGAAACTCTATATGGTACCAGAGGGCTGAGGAAGAGGATGCAAGGAAGGGCAAACTTAGAAGGCCATGTTGGAGAACGTGTTGTATTAAATAAATACCCAAGAGTACATCCAGTTTAATGTGTACAAAACCCTATTTCGAAAACTATAAAATAGAAATGAAATAAGAGATATTAATAAATGGAAGGGTATAACGTAATTGTTGGAATAATCATTACAGTAAAGATGTCAGTGGTCTCCCAAATCGCCATTATCATGGAATAGGCAGTGCAGAATGGATTTCGAACTGAGCAGCAATAATTTGGTAACTGATGGGCTCACCCATCATGTACCCTAAGGTGTCCTTCTGTGTTCTCAGTATCTTCTGTCAGTGTATTGTTCAGTCAGTAGTGTAATTGTTTCTGTGCTTTTTATTGAACTTAGATTGTGGAGTCCTTAAGGGCCAGTACTGTCTCTTCTGTATCTTTATCTGCAGGACCTAGCTCAGTGCAGACTAGTGCCTCCCACGTATACATGCTTAATAATTGTTTAATAAATGAAGGTGCTTCCCAAAAAATCATTCAGTGAAATTAAAATGAATCATTATTATTACTAGCTTTCCACATTCTAGTAGCAGAAGAAATACCGGTAATGCTTTTTAAAATGCCTGTTATCTCTTTAACACACAGAATACAAAAATAGTGTTTTGAATAACAGTGTTTGCTAACTCTACCTCTTTACCTGCTATTCTCTCTCTCTTCTCAGGCTGCTTCCTGGCTTCTGCCTACACTACTCCCCCTTAGCATGTTCCCGCTGAGGTTACCAAATGACCCTTTGGTTGCCACAGTCCCTACAGAGTTTTCAGTTCTGTCTTTCATCTTACTTGAATTTGGCATTACTTCTGAAGCTGGTAGCCATATCCGCCTTGAAACTTTTCTCCCTTGGTTTCTGTGACCCACTTTCTCTTACTGTCCTGTCCATTTCTCAGACCTCTCTGTATCTTCTCTGTGGGCTCCTCTTTTTCTGACTCCTAACTGATGTTCTGCCTCAGTCTTTTTCTTACTTGACGTGCTGTTTTCAGACAGACATCCATGACTCATCTACCTCCTGTGTCTTGATGCTTCCCAAGTCAGTATCTCCAACCCAAACCTGTTCTCACTTTCCGGATACATGTGGTAACTGCTACTGGACATCTCCACAGGGAGTGTGCTCCCAGGGTCCCATTCTCATGGAATTTGATGTGATTGGTGCCCCCTGGAATGCATTGTCTCCACCTGTATGTCTGGTAGGCACTTCAGATTCACCAAGGCTAAAATGGATCTTGTTCCTTAATTTCCTATCTCACATTTGATGCACCATCATCTTAGACTTCCCCTTTTTGCCTTTATCCCTCTTCTACCTCATCACCTTCAATCTGTCATAACTTATTCCCAAATTCTTGAGTTTGCTTCCAGTCTGCAGTCAGTCTCCCCTCCTCTCTGACACCGAAATACCATCATGTCACTTCTCTGTTCACATTTCTTTACTGGCTTCCTATTCCTTAACTGAGGATGAAATTCAAGCCCTGAGTATGATTTATGAGGTCCCTTTATTGTTTGCCCTTTGCCTCCCCCTGTTGCCTCATGTGGTGCCATAAGCATTCCTTATACGTGACACACGGGTCTTCGTACATCTCACATTTGGTTATGACTCTGCCTTTGCTTATATAGTATCCTGGGTCATTGGTGTTTTCCTTCTTTCCCTCCCCATATACACAAGGACCTTATAAACTCTTGTTCTTTCCCCGAGTGCCCAGCTAACGTGCAGTCATTCCCCCTCATCATGAATTCTTCGGTGTACCTCTTTCTGTTTTCATTGTACATCCTAAGTTATACTTGTCTCTGGACAGTGTAATTGTTTTTGTCTTTCTCTTCACTAGAGTAAAACCCCTTTACAGGTAGGGACTTATATTTTCATCTCTTTATTCCTAGAGGCTAGCACATTGCTTGGTACTTGGTAAACACTAAACATTTGAAAGAGGAATGAATCTCCCTTTTTGTAACATGAATATTTTTATTTGTAAGAAGATATAGAGTAGAATGTGGTATGTCTTATTTAGTAGATAATGTTACAAATTCTGAAATGATCATTGCTAAATGTTCATTGAACTACTAGTTTTATATAACCTACTAGGGAACAAAACGTAGCTAACAGCTTGAATCATTAGATAACGTGGCTACATGAGTTGTAAGATTTGGGTGTATTTTGCAGATCAAGGATCTGGATTTTGTGTAACTGGTAAAATTGAAGCTGGCTATATCCAGACCGGTGACCGACTACTAGCAATGCCTCCTAATGAAACTTGTACTGCGAAAGGTATTCCTCTGCAAGATTCTTTTGCTGAAAACCTTTAAGTTGAGACAGCAGATTTTTAAAAGTAGTTTAGTTATTAACTCCTAAGTAAATAACCTCTTAGTGAAATTGTAACTGACTGTCAAAATGATACTAACTGTTGAAGATAAAAATGTGAAAACATTAAACGATTTTTTCTGTTGTGACTATGTGTGTATAAATGTACACAGAACATTCTAACTGTGGTAGCATTTCTTTTTTTTTTTTTTTTTTCCTGACACTGATTCTAAAAGCCTGGTTAGGATCTAACCAGATGTATAGACACCTGACAGATACATTGAAAATAGTATTCAGCAGCAGAAATTAAATTTAACCCCATCCTGGCACTAAACAGTCAGTAACTAGTTGTTTTGAAATTTGTATTTCAGAATTACTATCAGTTAACAGTTTAATCATGCTTATACCAAAAAAAAATTGTTTTTTGCAGAAAGACCTAAGAAAATAAGATGCAAATGCAGAGAATCCTAATGTTAAAAAGAGAAATTGAGCTAACGTGCCAGAATTACTGCTTTCCCACATGTAATATGTGACCTTTCACACTGACCAATAACTATTTCTATTTTCTAATCTTTTGACTTTACAAGTGTACTTGTTGTTCTGAATTCTGCTTAAAAGTTTATAATTCTGTACTTACCTTAATCTAGTTTCCAGCTAAGCCTCCAACTTCAACATAGACCTGACATTCTGATTTATACTTCAAAGTAACAATTTATAGCAATTTTAAATTACAGTATACTGAGAATGTTAAAAGTTGTTACATTTCAGTACTTTTCTCTGTTACTCTTATTATAGTTTATATCCAGAGTTGTACCTGACTGGATGATAAATTTGAATGTACATTTTTAAAAATTAATTTGCTTACTTTAAAAGCAGATTTCTTAGAATCTAAGAAATTAATGAATATCTGTTTAGGTAACAATTTAGAACAAATTTAAAGATGAATAGGGGAATGAAAGCCAAAGTTATTTCCATTTTGCTTCTTTCTTTCTGCTGGTTTAGGGATCATGAAAATTCTATTTAGATGACAAGTAATGCACGCTTTTTTAAAAAGAATCCTTTTCCATTGATCTATTATTTGCAAGTTCAGATCTCTTACTGTTTTTTAAAGTGATCAAGAGCAACAACACTTTTGAAATACTAATTTCTTTGTAGGTTAATGAGCTTTTTTGAGATAGGAAGTTTTAAAATAATCAACAGACATGAATTAAAACTAAAACCATGGTCCTAAAATTATCATGGACCTTACAGACTGGCTCTTTTGTGACCTCCAGAATCATAATTTACATCTGTAAGTCCCACATTCTTTCCCTCTCTTCTTCCTGTCCCTTCCCCACCAGAAAAACTCTAATCATTTATCTTTAATCTTAAAGGAAAGCTGTGTAAGAAGTACCTGAGATCATACCCTACTCCTTGATGGCTACTCTTGTAACCCAACTTGGAGGTTCTCAGTCCTCAATTTCTTTTCTTTTTTTTTTTTTTTTTGAATTTTTATTTATTTTTGAGAGAGAGAGAGTGTGAGCAAAGGGAGGGCCAGAGAGAGTAGGAGACACAGAATCCAGAGCAGGCTCCAGGCTCTGAGCTGTCAGCACGGAGTTTGATGCAGGGCTCAAACTCAGGAACTGTGGGAATCATGACCTGAGCTGACGTCAGGTGCTTAACTGACTGAACCACCCAGGCGCCCCTCAGTCCTCAATTTCTAGCTCCGTTGCTTTTGCTTGATTTACTTAATTGTTCAGTGCACCCTTCTATCTCAACAGTTCTATCACTAACCAGTAACATCTCCTAAAAAGAGAGAAGTGACTAAATCTGCTACCAAGAAATGGAAGTTCTAAATTGTGTTTTCATTTTATTAACACATCGAGTTTTTGGAGTGTTAAAAAAGTACTACTTTGTGTGATGTCTGTCTCATGAAGAAGGTCCTTAAGAAGATGAGTATCATATATAGGACAGTGTAACATATTTGGAGGGAGAAAATCAGATTATAGATTGCCTCTACAAAATTTTATATTGCGAATTAAAATTCTAGTATGAGAGCTCTTCAAAATCCTGAACTAAAGGCAATCTCTTTGTAAGTGGCCAGCTCCTGCCTTCAGTTCCACATTTCATAACAAAAATCAGATGTGATCACTTTAAGTTTACATTTAAAAAAACCTTTTTTTTAATGTTTATTTATTTTTGAGACAGAGACAGAGCATGAACGGGGGAGGGTCAGAGAGAGAGGGAGACACAGAATCCAAAGCAGGCTCCAGGCTCTGAGCTGTCAGCACAGAGCCCGGTGCGGGGCTCTAACTCATGGACCATGATACCATGACCTGAGCTGAAGTTGGACACTTAACCGACTGAGCCACCCAGGTGCCCCCCCAACCTTTTTTTAAAATTTTTTTTTAATAAGTTTACATTTAAAAACTAAATTTAATTAGTTGAAAATTTAACAAACATTCCTTAATATTATAATTGTTAAGTTTTTGGAGTCAAGAACCTCTTTGATGCCTTGATAAAAGTTATGGCTCCTCCTAGACTAATGCAGGTATATACATACATAAAAATTTCAAGTAAAACTAGGTTGTCTCAGAGCTTTTAAAGTTCTCTTTGAACTCATAAAAAGTCTAAAAGAAACTTAAGAGTTTCTTAAGTGTATGCTACATGGGAAAAAAATAGTATTTTGAGAAAGATATGGGTGAGTTATCATTTACTAAAAATATGTCCATCAAGAACTATTTCACAGTGGTTGGCCTATGCACTGTCTTCATCAAAAGGTTCAAGTTCTAGTGGAAAGGAGCTTACTATTAGCCCATTAATTTGCCCCATAGAATCAGAAAATATGAGATACCTTTTAATAGCTTTTGAATAAGGTAGTGGAGTAATGCCCTTTGTAATTGTTCTCCAGGATTGTCCCTCGGTAATAAAGGTGTATAGCAACACCTGGGATCATTTTTAAATTAAATTTCCTTACACTTTTCTTATAACCAGTTAGCATTGTGGATCTCTCTCTCTTTCTGGGAAGCATTTCTTTTGAGCCAGGAATAGTGAAGGGGCCTGTCAAGAGTACCATCTGACTGAGCACTGATGCCCTAAGGGTTACTGGACACCTCCCCTAGTCCCATATTTTATGTTATTAAGTGATTTGAACTGCGTTATTATGCCCGCATCTATTAATATAAGAGAACTGTTTGAATGGGGGCATGTTTAATAGCTGTATAAATGAGTTATAAAATGAATTGTATAAATGAGTTTTAAAACCTTGATTAAATAAGCAGAAATCAGCCTTTTTTGGACAAATACAAGTCACTTTATGTTTAGGGTGGTGTTCTAGAAGAGTCAAGTCTAGAGGAAGTGTGTTTTCCTCAACGCTCACAGTTACACTTCTCATTCTCAATCCATTCATATTGAAAATGATGAGTAGTGACTGATGAGGCATAAATCAGCCAAGCTCTCTTGGTTGTTATGGTTTGATATTGAGGTGTTTCACTGTATGCTTTGGTTCTTACTCATTTCCAGGAATCACTCTGCATGATGAACCTGTTGATTGGGCGGCGGCAGGTGATCATGTTAGTCTTACGCTGGTTGGCATGGATATCATCAAGATCAAGTGAGTGAGAAAATGAGTTTAAGCGACCCTTATTTTGGATGTAGGACCTCAAAACATAGATTTTGCAACTCACCTACTGAACTGAAAGAATGAGTATTAATTTCGAATTTCATTTGGCCAAAAATAGGCACTTGTAGAAATGTAAAAATGATGAGCAAAATCTGCTTAAAACTGAAATTAATACATGTCAGCACGTGTACTCAACACGTTCTTTGAGTGAAAGCTGTAACGTATGAAAATGGTGGAAGGTTAATAATGGTATAAGCTTTGCCTTAACCCAGAAGGGAGTATTTAGAAAAGTCCCCAATTTACTTGATTGTTTTATTTGTAAATGGTTTTAGAGATACTCCTATTTGATGTGTATTTATTTGTTCTTCAAGTACCTTCTCTCCCCCCTCCCCCCCACCCCGTCTCTGTTTTTTTTCTGTTACAGTGTTGGCTGCATATTCTGTGGCCCCAAAGAACCCATTAAAGCTTGCACTCGTTTCAGAGCTCGGATCCTCATCTTTAATATTGAAATTCCTATCACTAAAGGATTTCCTGTAAGTTTCAAAATGTTTGTTATTGTTTTTATAAATTTAAAGTAACTTCATCTTAAAAAGTGTAACTTACTTTACAAGCGAGAATGCTATTATAGTTATTTTCAGCTAACCTCTTTCTACCCTAATCCAGAAAAACATGAAATTAGACTTTGAAAGTCATTTGCATTTTTTCATTTTGGTCCTTGAGTCTGATGATTTTTTCAGGGAGGCATTAAAAAGAAATTTTGTAATCAACAGGATACAAAGTAAGGATAATAGTAAAATTCATTTAGGGAAAATGGTTGATGTTTTTTACTGTGTTCTAGAGGCTACCTGACTAATCTTAGATTATGTCTTCTGTTCTGGTTTTAATATGCTTATTTATAGTGTTTTTGATTATAAAAGTAACACATTATTATAGAAAACTTTGGAAAACACACACATAAAAGATAAGAATACTCTGTAATTGCATACTACATAAATATCTCTACACTTTACATTTAGTGTATTTTTATGTGTGCGTGTTGTCCACCCATTGGTATTTATGAATACGTTCTGGGGATGCTTGACACAGGGTTAACTTTAATTGGGCTGAAGCAACACATTTAGACCCTGCAGGCTGTGAGGTTTGTTTGTAGGTTATCATTTACCAGCATCATCTGAACATGCACATTTATGGGAAGGAGAGGAGTTTTTCTACTCTAATATTACTTGGCCAGAAGATACACTGCCTGTGAATTGCATGGGTTTCTTCTTTTATGTGTAATTTTTTTTCAGATGTTTGGGGCCATCCTGTGTTTAGAGTTTGATACTTTGCTTTTGCCACTTAACAGATGAAGTTTTTCCTATTAGACTTTTTTTTTTCTTTCTTGGTCAGCTCATATAGTACAGATTTGCACGACAATAAAATATTTAGTGGAATTAAATGGCTTGCCTTTGAAAATATAAACAGATCGTTTTCAGCATTTAATGCATCTTTGAAATAAAAATAAGACAGTAGTAGTAATTGACCTTTAAGCTCAGTTTAGTTAGTGATCATGTTTTAGAGGTTGGGAATAAATTTATTTAGCTTATTTAAATTCATTTTATACTTACACACCTTTGAAATAACCATGCACTTTGATTATAACTCTTTGTAATTATTGCTATGTAAATTTGGTCATATAAAAAATATAAGATACTGTTCAAGAATTTTAGTTTTAATCATATACCATTTCTCCCAAATGCTAAAAAAAGACTAAAATTGTTTCTCCAAAATAGTTGTTATAGTTGAAAATATTTAATTTTTAAATATTCAGAATTCTTCTTTAACAGGCAAGAAACTGTAGCTTAATTGCTGTGAATGAATGGCACTCGTTCTTAGAAAGCAGTATGTCCAGTGGGGAGAAACTGGAGAGGTTGGTTACGGCGAGTTTTTACTCATGCAGCAATAATTTTTGCCATTGGAGAGGTAGAGAGGTCAAGAGGTCAGTAGTTACTTTGAATAGTAATACTGTCTTCCTGTCTACAGTAGTTTCTTAAAAATAAGTATGAATTGAAAGTTTGTCCGTGTTCCTTTATGAAATTACACCGCGTATATTGATTCACGAATACGAGGATGAAATTTGTTTTCAGAATAAAACAGTCGTGTTTTGTCATTTAATCTGCCCCTTGTGGGAAGGAACCTTCAGTTTTTGTTTGTTGGTTTATTTGTTTTGTTTTTAAACCGAGAAGAGGCTTCCCAAGCAATTAAAATTTTGCTATTTGGGGACTCATTTCTTAACACTACATAAAGTATTTGTGTCTCTTTGTATGGTAAACTCTATTTAAGAAGAAAAATAGAAGAATGGGTTCGACTTTAACTAAACTTATGCTTTTTTACTGTAAAATATTTTGTAACATAAAATTTACCATTTTAATCGTTTTTAAGCGTACAGTTCAGTGGCGTTTAGTACACTCACGTTTTTGTGCGACCGTCAACACAACACCATCCATCACCACAACTTTTTCCTCACCCCCTACTGAACCTCTGTATCCTCTACACAAAAACTCCGTTACTCCTTCCCTTTTTCCCTTGGCAACCGCTATTCTACTTTCTTTCTTTATGAATTTGCCTATCTTACGTCCCTCATAAGTGGAATCATACGGTTTTGTCCTTTTGTGTCTGACTTACTTCATTTAGCATAATGTTTTCAGAGTTCATCAGTATTGTAGCACATGTCAGAATTTCATTTCTTTTTAAGGTTGAATAGTATGTGTATGCCATGTATCGTTTATCCGTTCATCCGTTGATGGACCTTGGGGTTGTTTCCATCTTTTGGCAATTGCGAATAATGCTTCCTTGAACATTGGCATACAAGTATCTGTTTGACCCCCCCCCCTTTCTTTTTTCTTCAGTTTTTTTGAGTGTGTATCTAAGAGTGGAATTGCTGGATCATGTGGTAATTCTGTGTTTAACTTTTTGAAGAACCGCCAGACTATTTTTCATAGTAGCCGCACCATTTTATGCTCTTTCTAGCAGTGTGCAAGTGGCCTCTTTTCTCCACTTCCTCACCAACACTGGGTAGTGTGTGTGTGTAAGGGGCGGGGGGGGGGGGGCGGTGTGGGTGATTTTTTTTAAGCTTCTTTATTTTGAGAGAGAGAATCCAAACAGGCTCTGTGTGCCGTCTGCGCAAAGCCCGATGTGGGGCTCGAACTCACAAACCATGAGATCATGACCTGAGCCAAAAATCAAGAGTAGGATGCTTTTAACTGATAGGCAAACTAATGGTTGTGAAGTGAGTGGTATTTCATTGTGGTTTTGATTTGCATTTCCCCTAATGGTTAGTGATGTTGAGTATCTTTTCAGTACTTTATGTATTTTGGATATTAATCCCTTGTTAGATATGTGATTTGCAGATATTGTCTTCCATTCTGTGGGCTGTCGTTTTAATCTCTTAATAATGCTGTTTGATGTACAACAGTTTTTAATTTTGATGAGGTCCCATTTATCTTTTGTTGCCGATACTTCTGGTGTCATATATAAGAAATCATTGCCAGATTCAACATCAAGGAAACTTCCCTCTCTGTTTTCTTCTATGAGTTTCATAGTTTTCATTCTTTTGTTTGGGTCTTTGATCCATTTTGAATTAATTTTTGTACATGGGTAAAGTAAGGCTTCATCTTCGTTCTTTTGCATGTGGATTACCCAGTTTTCCCGGCACCATTTGTTGTAAGGACTGTCCTTTCCCTAGTGAGTGGTCTTAGCTTTCTTGTTGTAAACTAATGGACCATATATGCCTTGATAGTTTTAAAATATAGGTCACCTGGAAGTGTAAGGAAAATGATAATTTGACTTATTTTACCACCTAACAGATGATGTAGCTCATTACAGTCTTATAAAACACTGCATAATTTTATTTTCCCAACCCCACATGAAGTAGAGTCCCAACCCTTATCTGAAACTCTTCAAGCTAGTGTGTTTCAGAGTTCAGAAATATTCAGATTATAGAAAGGTGATGTGATGCATGCATGTTATGTAAAACCCCTAACAGATGATGGGGCAACACCCTGTAAGCAAACATACTAGTAATTCTGCGTCACAGCTTGTCAATGCTAAGTAGAATAAATAAGGACTGTAAATTGCCTTACTTCAAGTCCTCTTTTGCTACTTAAGTGGGTTATCGCAGAATTAGGAACAACTTAGGTTTTCAGTCTTTTGGGTTTTTGAATTGCAGATAAGATCGTAGACTTGTGTTAGTGTTGTCTGCACTTCCAGGTGAGGAATTGGAGACTCGGGTGTGGTGACTGTCCGAATAATGAGTGATTAAGCCCGGACTCGTAGTCAGTACTTTTCACTTTGAGATCCTTTTCCTTTTACATTATGCTGCATACTGGTTTGAATTATAGATGACTTGGGTTATATGTAACATGAACTAAATGTTAATATAATATACAATTACTTTCCACTTACTTGGCATGTAGATTTTTTCACTCGTGTTCCGCAAGGGTTTTTTTTGTTTTTGTTTTTGTTTTGTTTTCCTGAGCTACTTACCTGTAAGATACTGTGGACATAAAACACACACACACACACACACACACACACACAGACACACACGCACACACTGTACCCCAAACTGCTACGACCCATTCTTCATCCACCTCATTGGGTGGAACCCACACATAGCTCACAGAAGTTAGAAGAAACTTAAGTGGGTTCGTGTGCCTCTGTTCTTTCAAATTTGGCGAGCCTTGGATGGAGACTGGTATTGATTTCTTAGTCACACCTGAGCCATGTAAGGGGCTTTCTGCTTATTTACCTGTTTGTTGCAAAAGAAATGTTTCTTAGATTTGTAGAACTACGTTTATGTTACACATTGGTGCTCTTTGACCCCTGACTGTGTCGGATACACAAATGTAACTTTACCATGTGTTGTGGAAGGTTTTTTCCCCTGGTAAGAGTTGGTCATTAAATTTTTCTGGAATGTTTCCAGTTTATAATGGTCAAATGCCATTGATAAAAAACAAAACAAAACAAAAACTAATTTGCCTTTGTAGAATAATGGAGGTTCGGTTGTGCCTTTTAAAAAAACAAAGAAACAAAACCACATGACTGATTTCTTCTTGCATGTGTTGTAGGTGTTCTTATTCCTTCATTCTTACATTTATTTCATAAATACTTACTGAGTGCTGGTTAAATGTCTGGTACTGGTATACATAGTTCCTTGTGTCACAGAGTTTATATTTACATGGGATGACAGACACTTAAAACAGCAGCTGCAATAAAAGTGAGAGGTTATGTCGTGGGATTAGGGGACCCAGAGGAAGGTGTCTAGCTCAGACTAGAGGTCAGGCTTCTTGCAGGAGGGGACGCTTCACGCTAAGAGGGTTGGAGTAGCATGAGTAGGAGTTAGCCCAGTGAGGCTGCACAGGTGGAGGCTGTGTTCTAGCCAGAGGCATCACATGTGCAAAAGCCTAAAGCTTACAAAGGGCGTGGTACATGTAGGGAGTGGAAGCTCTGTGTGCCTGGAACGGAGAATGGAAGAGACGATGGAGAGAGATGAGGCTGGAGAAGTGAGGGTCACGTTGAGAAGGGCCTTGTGCCTAGTAGTGGAGTTAAAGTTTCCATGGTTTTAAAAAGCAAGGGTGTATCATTAAATTTTTCTTTTAGAAGATCAGTCTGGTAGATTCAAGAAGACTGGCGAAGGGAGGGACAAGAGTGGTGGCAGAGAGACCAGGAAGGAGCCTGCACTTTAATTCAGATGAGAGAGGATTGTCCTGGACTGAGGGCAGCATTGTCCTGGGGAGAGAAGTAGACAGAATAAACAAAGTGCTGGTTGAAAGACTTGGGTTTTTAGAAAGTTACAGAGTCCAGGATTGTGCATCCACAAGTCCCCCTTGTATTTCTCTTTTCTGAATGTGCCGTCCCAGCCAAGAAGTCCCATAGTAGAAGTGTCAGTGTTTTTTCAAGCAAACAGCATAAAATGGTCAGACCACTTAAACTTTGCCAGCTTTGCCACTTGCTGAGTATTTGGTCTTCCCACTATACCCAACTATAGACATATTGAACATTTAGTGCTTGTCATTTGAATGAGGATAGCCAGTGTAACTCTTACTCTAGTTGATCCCAGCATATAAAATTCACCTCTGAGGGGCGCCTGGGTGGCTCAGTCGGTTGAGTGTACAACTTCGGCTCAGGTCATGATCTCACAGCTCGTGAGTTTGAGCCCCGTGTCGGGCTCTGTGCTGACAGCTCGGAGCCTGGAGCCTCCTTCAGATTCTGTGTCTCCCTCTGTCTCTGCCCCTAACCCACTCACGTTCTGTCTGTGTCTCTCTCAAAAATAAACATACATTAAAAAAAAAATTAAAATTCACCTCTGAAACATATCACCATGGCCACATTAAGTTGCTTAACCTTTTTGATATTAAACTTCCTTACATATAAAACACGAACAATAATAGCTAAAATTTAAGATCATCAATTAACTGAATAGTCAGCACTTCAAAATAACATTATCTGATTTTTCTCATTGATAAGGAACCTGAGGCTGGAGGTGTTGGGGATAAAGGGCTTTAAAAGGACTTGCCCCAGATCACACACTTGGAAAGTGTAGAGTCAGGCCTGAGTTCAAAGACTGTCTAATAAAGTCCTATATAATATTTTATTCTCATTATCCAACAATGAATACATTAACTACTGCTGAATATCACATGATCCCCCTTCCCTCATTTTTGTGATGGAACAGTTTGCATCTGATGAACATCTATACCAGGCACTGTCTCTGATCTTGTTCAGTTCTCATCACGACCCTGTAAGGAAGGTTGTGTGATCTACTAAGGTTCGTTAAGTTAGTGGAGGAGAGACTCGAACTAGCTCCTGTGACCGTTTTCCCTTAGTAAGTGAAGGAACACCCTGATCGGAATGGTAGGACTTAGGAAGCAGCTGGAGACCCCGAAAGCTTCCGGCAGGAGTGCCGAGTGCATTCATATGGTGGAATGTGACACCAGGATAAACAGCCGCGGGTGCACGATAAAGAGTGTTTTGACAGAACCATTTTTTGTTTCAGGTGCTGTTACACTACCAGACTGTCAGTGAGCCTGCCGTTATTAAACGATTGATTAGCGTCTTAAACAAAAGCACGGGTGAAGTCACAAAGAAGAAGCCAAAGTGAGTATTTTAAAATTTAGCAAAGGGGTGCCTGGGTGGCTCGGGCGGTTGGGCGTCCGGCTTTGGCTCAGGTCATGATCTCACTGTCCGTGGGTTCGAGCCCTGCCTTGAGCTCTGTGCTGACAGCTCAGAGCCTGGAGCCTACTTCGGATTCTGTGTCTCCCTCTCTCTCTGCCCCTCCCCTGCTCAAGCTCTGTCTCTGTCTCTCTCAAAAATAAATAAACATTTAAAAAAAACTAAAATTTAGCAAATTTTTTACTGATTAATTCATTTTGACAGTATTTCTCTTTGTGATAAATGAAATCTAAATCTAATTTTACTTGTTCCAGAAATCTTTCTTTGCGCAGACTAGATTAAAATAAACACAGATCATATATTTAAGCTTCCGTCTAGGTATGAGTGCCGCTAGATATAATTTCTGTTATGGATGGTGGCAGTGGGGTGTGGATTGTGACTAAAGATATTAATGTAAATTTGCATATATGTGTCAAGCCCTAGGTACTGATGATGTAAAAATAAAGGCACGTAAAAAAGTCCGTTCTACGTTTTAAAGAATGAATTTCGATTATGCCTAGCCACCAGTTCCAGATTACGCCTGAGTGTTGCCCTTCACTTTCTTGTCGCCTCCTTAATGAGAAGCGTTCCGTACTTTAAGAATACTCCAGGCAAAAAGTGTATTGCATACCCTGTAGCTTCTAGTTTTTTTCCCACCCAGAATTTTTCTTTCTGTTCAGAATCCACATGGAGCTTTAAGCTGAGGTGATCACCACCATGTCGTTTCCCTCTTGATTATCGTTAATATCCAGGCCTCAATGGGGACAATTCCCTTTGGCTGGGACAAGGTTGGGATTTTTCAAAGGAAGCGCTTCCTGAGAACCTGAAGTTTTTTACCCTAATTCAACTAAAGGCTAACTAACCACAGTTTGGCTTGGCTGCTTTAGCTTTGGGGTTTTCCTCGTTTCAACCCTATGGGGAATCCCACCCAAAATCCCCTTTTTTTCAGTCTTTGGGTGTTCCTCCTCATTTGCACCTGGGTAAGAGGCCCAGAGGTGGTTAGTGGGCTAATAGGTAGGGTGCAAGTGGAAGTGAGTCTTCACTCTGCTCTATGCCCATGCCCGCTTCTCCATCAGTTAGGAAGAAAGAGTTACTTAATCTCTCTTTCGAAGATAGTTCCTTAATAGTTCTTTTTATTTTATTTTTTTAAGATGGATTTTAAAAATGTATTGAAATATGGTTGACATGCAATGTTATATTAGTTTCAGGTGTACAGCATAGTGATTTGACAGTTCTGTGCATTATTCAGTGCTCACCACAGTATGTGTAGTCACTGATACTTCTTGAGGTTTAACCTGAGTCTTTAAAGTCCATGATGCCATAATGTCCCGAGAAGTGTAAATAATGGCGAACATCTGAATGACCGCTATTTCCTAGGCTCTCTCAGGACTGCTTTCACGTGGTTTATATTCTCAGCAACCTTACGAAGCACGTACTATTTCCCCCATTTTTCAGATAAGGAAGCTGAGGTTTAAAGAAGTTATAGAACATGTTCAAGGTCACAGAGCTAGCAAGGGGGCAGAGTCAGGAATTTAACCTAGTCAGCTGGTTCACATAAATTATAGTATTTTTGGCAGGATCCAGGTTGTTTGACCCACACAAGTGATTGGGAGAATTCTCAATCTAAAATTGACTCATCATATCTAATTCTGAATTTTCCCCTCCCTGCTTCTGCTCCCTGCTCAGTGATTCTGGGTTCTACTATATTCTCATATTAATTTTTCCTGGCACCTAATTTGTAGCCTTTCTCTTACTTTACACCAGGACCATTTGGTCTTTCCTTCCTTTCCACCGCTGGCAAATTAGACTTGATTGCTTCATATGGATGGAATCAAGCTTTCTAGAAACAACATTAAGTACAAGTTATGAATATATTAGATACTCTCCTTTCTAAGGAATGGGACTTTGGACTGAAATTGTCCAAAGCCAATTTTTGGAAATTTTGGAATACTTTTTTAAAAACTTTTTTGGCTTATTTTGTCTCTGAACTAATCTTTCAGAAGGAGAGTTTATAATTGCTGTTTTCTTTCTAGAATACATCAAAATTAAATTAGAGAATGTTATCAAAATTAAATTAGAGAACATTTTCAAAATATCCCCTTTTGGGATCTACTCTTCCCGTAAGTTTGGGAGGGCCCATTGCATGAGGATTTTTGTTTATATTTGTATGGAACTGTTTATATGAAGGCTCCTGCCCCACCCTGTTCATTTCCTACAGACATCATACGGTGGGAAAATCTTATGTGATTTTATTTTGAACCCTTGTTAAAGAATTATTATTCCTATGTGAGAAAAGAGAGAGGAGGGAAGGAAAGAGAGAGGTTTAGAATAGTCTGTTGGCACTAGGAGATTTTGTCCCCTTTATACATAACTTCCTAACATTTCGTCCCCCCAATTAGAATTTTATATTATGTTCCTCTTTTAAAATGAAAATTCTTTACTTTCTTTATTAGATATTGAACCTCTCAGTTGCATGAGGGAATGAAAGGAAGGCTTTGGTGGAGGGCCCTTGAGCATTTTAGGTTATAGGGTCCTTCAAGAGTTGTATTTGGAAGATTGGTAAAAAAATACACACACACACACACACACACACACACACACACACACACACACACGTATATAAAATGTAGCTAATATTTCTTAAATCTAGAATTATTCCTCTCATTTCTTTCAACTGACCCAGAAAAATTCAAAGGTATATATTTTCATTTTAAAAACTCTTTAAGTTTTTGAAAGTTGATCAAATGTGAAATATACATTTTTTGGTTCGTTACCGCATTATTCACCTCTGCGGGATATCCGTGTCGTCCCCGCTCCCCCTGTCCTGACAGGTTGCTGACCAAAGGCCAGAACGCCTTGGTGGAGCTGCAGACGCAACGGCCGGTGGCGCTGGAGCTGTACAAAGACTTTAAGGAGCTGGGGAGGTTCATGCTGCGCTACGGAGGCTCCACCATCGCCGCGGGCGTGGTCACCGAGGTACCGTGAGGGTGGCTACCTGTCGTGGCGTCTCTTCTTTACCTGCTTTGTGAGAATGCTCACTGAGACTTTATGGCTTAAGGGGAACACAGTTATGGTATGAGAACAAGATTTTAAAATTTATGTTCAAGTCTTTTTACATGATGGCAAGAAAATGTGTGGTTTTAGAACTTTTCACAGTGAGACTTCCAAACTATCTTCCCCATGAGTGATATTCCTCAAAATTAAGGTAACTTTTGGGACGCCTGGGGTTGGCTCAGTCGGTTCAGTGTCCGATTCTTCATTTCAGCTCAGGTCATGATCCCAGGGTTCATAAGATCGAGCCCCCACGTGGGGCTCTGCGCTGGCATTGTCGAGCCTGCTTGGGATTCTCTCTCTCCCCCTGTCTCTGCCCTTCCCTTGCTTACACATGCTCTCTCTCTGTCTCTCTGTCTCAAAAATAAATAAACGTTTATTAAAAATTAAAGTAAATTCGGGGCACCTGGCTGGCTCAGTGGATTAAGCATCTGACTTTGGCTCAGGTCACGATCTCACTGTTTGTTTGAGCCCCATGTTGGGTCTTTGCTAACACCTCAGAGCCTGGAGCCTGCTTCAGATTCTTTGTCTCCCCCCATCTCTGCCCCCCTCCTACTCCTTCACTGTCTCTCAGAAATAAATAAATGTTAAAAAAAATTTTTTTAAATTAAATTTGTTGAAAAATAGATTTGGAACTATGCAATCCAAATTATGAGAATACAGACTTTAAGAGTCCAATGAATTTGGGGGAAGTGATTTCATTTAATAGAAGAGCCATCATTATTGTTTTTTCTTTAAATAACTGGTTCTCAGTGTTCTTTGAAATGATTCATTCAGAAAGTTCAATTAATGTTAATGAAAGGGACCTATTGTATAATGTAAGGTGCAGTTGAATTTTGGAGAAAATAGCCAGAACTGGGCCAGAGAACTTCAGTAATTTAAATGTTCTTCCACACAATCATGATTAATGTAAATCTTAGGAATATTATTTTTTTAAAGGGAACTTCATTACTTCATTTGATCGTTTTCCGCATGAAAGTTATTCAGTTCATCGAATGGAGTGTCTACTTTGAACATGGGGCTTTCTGTTGCATCCAAATCCAGTTATACTCGCATCCTGCAAAAGGCTTTGGAGTCCAGCTGCCCAAGTTTGTTACTACCCCACTGACTCCTAGCAGCACAAGCACATTTCTCCTTCAGTTTATTCACCTGTAAAAATGGGGTACAGGAACCTACCTCCCAGCGTCGTGAAGTGAAGGTCTACACAAAACACTTGGCACCGTAATTGGCATTCAGTAAATGTTATCTAATGCACTGTCAGCAACGTTACACATAATCCATCAAAGCATTCTTTCTAAAAGAGCATTCTAGAAATAAGACACAGTGTCTTGTGGAACATAATGGAGAGATTGTAGTAAATCTCAGAAATAGCATGACTGGGGAAGGGGAAAAGTTGCAGGAAAAAAGAAAAGTTTCATCTTGATATAATGATTATTTCACTGTCATTTTCCTTTTGTTGTTGTTCTTAAAATGTGAATGAATAAATTATAGCGCCTTTTTTTGTTTTTTTCTTTTACAGATAAAAGAATGATGGGTCAGAATTTCTACCATGTTTCCAAATGCAGTGAAATAGCTAACCTCTGTTTTAAAGAACCCAGTTGTTCAGTTAAAGGAACAATGTGCAATTGATATTTTTTTAAATGAGAGAGAAACTTAAAATGATATAATCAACTACAAAGAAGTATTAATCAGCACTCCTGCGAAAATTTCAAGTTGCCAAATGGCAAAGAAAGGCTAATATTGCACTTTCATTTAAGAAAACAACTTTCCCTTTGAAATGTTAGTGAATGGATTTACTTTGCTGAGGTTTATGGAAACTATCAGAAATATGTATTAGAAGATGTTCAGTCATCATGAAATGAACTCTACTTCCAGCCAAACCACAAAATGTTTACAGTGTTCTCTTTTGATTTTCAACTCTCCTGCGCACATTTTGATGGAAAATAAACTAAATTGGTTGTTGAGGTAGTTAATATTTGACCTGAGCAATTTTTTTTTTAGTTAACTCTAAGAAAAGATTTGCTGAAAGTTATAAAAGAGGTATTTTGTGTGGAGCATAAGAATGTTCTTCCTCCAACAATGAACTTTTGAAAGCTTAGTTTGGAATTAGTGGAACTGTCCCTGTAGGTAACCAAGAGATTATTTAAGGTGTAAAGCCAGCTAATAAATTGCCTTAGTTTGAGCATAACAGCAGATCGTGTTTTGTTTCTTAGAGTCTGTTTATGAGGTTCTCTACCACTCTTGCTAAAAATGACTTGGGGATTTTATGGGATCTTTTTCACCTAAGTTTCCCGACACATGAATTCCTTTTTTTTTTTTTTTTTCCCTAACAGATTAAATTTCAACTCCTCCATTTCTAACCATAAATTTATTTCTCCTGTTCTCTGTTTTAGAATTACATACATGATGACTTTATCTTGCATACTTTATAGACTGTAAGTCCCCTGTGAGTAAAGCCATGTTTTTCTTTAAAGTTGCAACAGCAAACTCCAAGGTAAATTTAGTTAACGGGTATTTGTTGTGCTGCCTCCTGAGTATAAGTCACTTTAGGGTAGAATTCATCCTCAGCTGGGCCTGGGACTCTGATCTGATGGACTGTATGATAAACCTTTTTATTGGGAAATAGTGTGATTTGTATATTGGTGGCTTACCTTGTGTGACAACATTTCTTTTATTCTGTGGAAGAATAACATCCATGTGCTAAAATGTACAGAGTGTAGATGTGCTGCTGGGTGAATGATCACGGAGCAAACACACCCATATAGTACATTTCTTTACTGAAGAGTGTTTGAGTAGTTGTCACTCCAGTGTAAACTTGCTAAGCTAAGAAAGTGTTTTATTTATGCATTATAGTAATCAGGAATTTAACAGATAGATCTGACAAAAACCTAACTTAAAGTGATGTAAACCAAAAAGAAAGACTAGCGGTAGCCAGACATTGACTCCATCTAGATGGAGCAGCTCAGTGTCAGCAAAGACTCATTCATCTATACTCGCCTTCTCCAGTGTTGGCTTTTCCCTCTGACTCTGTTCAGAACCCCCTGCAATTCCACACCTGGATCCGCAGAGCCTTCATCAAGGTCAAGGGCAGGTTTAAAGAGCATTTGTTTTCCAGAAGTTCTAGAAACAGCTCACCACTGACTGTAATTGAGTTTAATTTCTTTGCTTGGGGCACCCTTGTAGTTGGGTGTGAAGTGGTTATCACGCACAGCACGTGGCTGAGAATCATGGGAGGGTTGGATGGAAACTCAGGGTGATTTTAGGCAGGAGAAATGGATTGGGACTGGGCAGGGGTGCGGCCAGAACAAGAGACGTGCACTCAGTGTTGTATAAGGCCTTGATAGAATTAACTGTTAAGAATTTAGCATCGGGGCACCTGGGTGGTGCAGTCGGTTAAGTGTCCGGCTTCGGCTCAGGTCATGATGTCACAGCTTGGGAGTTCGAGCCCCGCATCAGGCTCTGTGCTGACAGCTCAGAGCCTGGAGCCTGCTTCCGAGTCTGTGTCTCCCTCCCTCTCTCTCTGCCCCTCCCCCACTCATGCTCTGTCTCTCTCTGTCTCAGAAATAAATAAACATTAAAAAAAAAAAAAGTTTAGCGTCAAAAAATAGTAGCAACAGTAGTAGAAATGAGTGTTTATTTCTCCCTTCTTAAATTGTGATAAAGTGCAGTCTTCTTATTTGCATTATGTGTACAATTGATTGTTGTTTAAGGGGGTGGAGACATTAAGGGGATGCACCCAGCGTGGGAGAGGTGTGGTGGCAGTAGGAGGTTGGGGTTAAGTGACGAACAGCAAGCATACACCAGCTTGGCTTTGGTGGAAATCTTCCCCCTGAAACTTCCATCCATACTACTAACAGTGCATCCATTTGGGGGCACTTTTGCTTCCCGTGCTGTTTTTCTTCTTCCTATTTATGGTTTCTCTGTTTCTGCACACAAGTGGCTTCTTTGTTCTCTGATCTCAGCTCTTTGTGAATCTCCACCGCTCAATTGCCTGTAGAATAACTGGCCTTAAAAACATGATAGATCCATATTTTGACTTGTTAGTGTTTTTTTCCATAGGTACATTATTTACGACAGTATTTGAGCCCTTCTATTTTGAGAGGTATTTTAGAAAACAATTTCTAGACATAGACTTTTTTTTCTCCTATGGATATGCAGATGAAAAATTAACCATTGTTAAAATATAATCTTTCACTTTATAAAATTTATAAAATACAGAAAAGTGGAGGGAAGAATAAAATTCACCCATAGTTCCATTGCCCAAATATTGCTGCTGCCAATATTTTGATACATTTCTTTTCTGCCTCTAGCACATATTTTTTTTATTTATTTTGAGAGAGAGTGCATGTGTGTGCACCCCTATTTTTTAATGTAGTTTTGATCATTACTCAAGATCTTTTTATTTTATACTGCAATCAAGATTTTTCAATAGAAGTATTAGTAGCTTTTAATAAATGATGTAAAGGGGCACCTGGGTAGCTGAGTTGCTTGACCTTGCAACTCTTGATTTCAACTCAGGTCATGATCCCAGGGTTGTGGGATCGAGCTCCCATCAGGCTCCGTGCTGAGTGTGGAGCCTGCTTGGGATCCTCTCTGTCTCTCCTTCTGCCCCTCTCCCCTACTCTTGCTTCTCTCTCTTAAAAAAAAAAAAAAAAGATATAAAAATACAGTCATTTGAATGTCCCCAGCACATTCCTGATTTGTAGGAATTCATCAGGATTACATGGCTAAAACACATACACACAAACCTTCCAGATAAGAAGACCCAACAAAAATTACTGGGTCATCATTTTCCAGTTTTCCTCTAAAATACCCATAGAAATACATGAATGGAAAAACATTCCTTCCTTCCTTCCTCAACATGAGCCTGCCATATTCTAGGCACAGGAGAGAGCCCTGGAGCACAGGTCTTCCTAGGGCTGACAGCCCAGCCCAGGGGGTTCTCTGAAGAATTAATATGGAAGCATCTAGCAAGAATGTACCTTAAGGACAATGCAGGGGGACTAGGTGAGGAGGGGAGCCATTATGATTCTGTTGAATCTAAGTAATTCAACTTGGAAATCACAGTCTCCCTCCTGCAAAATTAAAAATTGGGGGTGGGGGGGCGGGGAGAGGGAGGCAGGTTTTGCTTTGGCAAAATCACCCAAGAGGGCAGCTTTTGGCCTCCAAACTAGCAACATTTTAAAATCCCACCAACAGTGAAAACCATTCTTTAGAACCCACCTACCTCCAGTAAGAAGAGCCACACCGATGAGCATCTTAACAGTGGGACCAGAGCTGCCACAAGCCAGCAGAACAACGTGCTGACAGGAGGGATGGGGTCCAGGGGCAAGATGAACCCAAGAGAAACCCTTGATGGAGCCACTGAAAGCCCTTCTGTATCAGAGGTCTTAGGAAAAGTAGAATCGTTGAATAATTTACAGTCTGGTTCTTTGAAAATGCCAAAGCTATTCAAGATTTTTAAAATAAACATTAGGGATGAGATGAGGCATATAACTACATGATGAGGATTGGTGGAAAGACCGCATGTAACATGAGGTTCAGCTCCCGCGTACCAGCTCGTTGTCACTTTCCAGGGAACCCGTGGGCTCTGATTACAGTAGATAGGATTACTGCGTGCTTTCATGGACCTTGTCCCTGTCCTTGGAATCCTTTCATGGCTGCAATTTCATATTTCATTTGTATAATTCGTCATTTTCTCCTATTGAAATGTCGGTCCCAAGAGGAAAGAGACCTTTTCTGTTTTGCCTACCACTATTTTTCAGCAACTGGAACAGTCCCTAGCACGTACGACTGTTGAGTGAGTGCAAGAATTAATGCCGGTGGCAGCAGATGACTGCTTTCCATTTCCTTATGTGTGTAGTGACCGAAAATTACAAGCTTTTATTTCTATTCTAATGCTGTGTGTGCAGATGGCTACTTTTATAGTGAAGGAAAGAGAAAGAAAAGCAAACTTTAGCACTGCTTCTGTCTGTCCTCTTGTCATTAAACCACAGCCCCACTTTGGAGTCTTTCCTGACCTGGGGTGAGCCTCTTGAGCTGCGGAGATTGAAATGTGCTTGCGTTTCAGAATGCGAACAAGAAATCAACTGGCTGCCAGAGATTCTACCAGGACGCAAATGGACTGTGAGGTGGCTGAGGGCACGTAATACACTCTTGCTTTCTAGCACTGGGCTCTGATAGATTTCTTTTAAAGATGATTGTGAAACACAGCATGAGGGCTGTGGAAAAATCAGCCCTACATGTAGAGTAGTGTTCTGAGCAGCTGGAGGCAAAGACCTTTCAGGTGCATCCTAACAAACATGAGTTTTCTTGAACTGCTGCATGGTGTCTCAGCAGGAGATTTTGCTGAGTTGAGGAAGGAATCAGGATAGGCTGGAAGAGACTGCATAGGAACTGACCTAAATCATAACAGCAACATCCAAATACTCGCTGAAGACTGAAAACAGGTGATCATTATAAGTTTGATGACCTGTAAGTTTTCCTTCGGAGCCACTCCTAGAACACAGATAGATGAAAATGGTGGACAGAGAGATCCCAAGATTGCACGTGATGAGAGCACACCATTTTTGTGCAAAACATCACAAAGGGATCACAACCACATTTTTCTGTCAAAACGTTGACTTTTCTAAGATTAAAACAAATCTTGGGAATAAAGCAAGCCTCCCCCAAAAATGTCATCTTCAAAGAAATGAAAAATTAACCCCAGTCTTTTGTGGAGCACCACATTTTAGAAGACAAAGGGACACAGGTGCCAAATGTGTAAAACTTTTAGAGGGGGTGTAGGCCACTAATTTCATTATGCATTTAAAAAAATTTTTTTTAACGTTTATTTATTTTTGAGACAGAGACAGAGCATGAATGGGGGAGGGTCAGAGAGAGAAGGAGACACAGAATCCGAAACAGGCTCCAGGCTCTGAGCTGTCAGCACAGAGCCCGATGCGGGGCTCGAGCTCACGGACCGCGAGATCGTGACCTGAGCCGAAGTCGGACGCTCAACCGACTGAGCCACCCAGGCGGTGGTGTTCAGAGGTGAAGGTAAGGAGTCCTTGTGGGAGGGGGTGGAGAAGTGGGGAGGCAGGATATACAATACTCAGGTCATAGATGTAGTTCAAAACTTCCGGGAAGTCATAGTAGAAGAATCTGCATCAAGCATATGTTGGTGCCCATCATTTGTTGGTGTCATCAGTCAAAGACCACCAGGACACGACTAGTCAAAATGACCGATGCTGGCTGCAGCAAGAGAGGCCATCCATGATGGAGACTAGGTGCTTCTGAGTAAGAAGGGGTACAGAGGGGCTTGTTAGAGAGTTTGGCACACATAGGTAATTTTGAGGTGGGCTGACCGATGCTGGCTGCAGCAAGAGAGGCCATCCACGATGGAGACTAGGTGCTTCTGAGTAAGAAGGGGTACAGAGGGGCTTGTTAGAGAGTTTGGCACACATAGGTAATTTTGAGGTGGGCTCGAGTGAGCAAGGGTTTCTTCTGGACTTGGTGGCTGTCAGAAAGTGGAAGTAATTCTGCAACTGGGTACCCTTTGAGGGAGGGGCAATGGCTGCAAGTAAAGCAACAGCAGTCACTCAAGTTAGCCACAGGAGGGAGTCGTTCAGTCGTTTTTATGGTTTGCACAGTGCTTTTCGCTCAGCGGTTATAGGATCTCACTTCAGGATCACAGTGACCTTGTCTGATGTCAGAGATTTAGGAATTGTTAATGTTTGATAGAGGAACACCATGGCCTACCCAAGATGGCCAAGCCAGCTTTCAGCTCTCAGACGCAACTTTTTCCTTACTTGGAAACCACTTAAATAGGTAGAAATAATAGTGTAAAACAGAACAAACAAGTCAATTAAATTATGCCTCCAATATAGGGGCAGGAGGTAGCGCGTGGCGTTTGTAATATCAATTCGGTACCCCATTAACTGGGTTTAATTTTGTGATTCTCAGAGCAGTGTTCTCGTGCTGGAGAAGATACACATTTTCACTTTATCAGCTTCTGTTTTCCTCCATATAGTCACATGATACAATATTATAGTAGAGAGACTTGAGCCCATTAAAAGGCTGCAGAACCAGGAGAGGGGAGAAGGAGGGGGCAGAGAGGAGAGTGTCTTCTGGTCAAGGTTCTTGTGGAGACAGAAGGATGGTGGGGTCCTCAACAGGTCTTGCCTCTGCCTGGAATTACCCACTTCTTGTCTGCCTGTTAACTTCCTCCCCGTCCTTCCTTATCCACCTCCAAAGTCCCGTCCTCTGGTCCCTTCACTGAACTCAGGTGGAGCTCTCCATTCCCCGCCCTGGGTTTCTGCCAAGCATAGTGCCCGCCTTCGGGGTACCCACACGCTACTACATTGTGACTTGCTTCGTGCTGTCTCCCCTAGACGAAGGTGAGAGAGAGAACTGGAAGGTACCCGTATCTTCCCCTATGGCTTCTGGAGATGCTTACGTAACAAACACACCGTTTACTTCTTGGTACTGCGGCCCACCTGGGTGGTTCAGAGTTCCAAAAACACTCGAGAGGATCGTGGAAAATCAGGGAATAATTCCAAAAAGAACAATTTGTTGCCTATGAGGTGAAAATTACCCTGTCGCCTTCTGAAGTATTCTAGAACTACTGATGTTCAGAATATTGCACACCTCATGTTCATAATTTTGTCAGTTGAACTTAAAGCCTTGAGTCCTCTATTCTCACTGTGCAGTCCCTGGCGCTAGAGCAACCGCTGGGGTGCGGCAGGGGCAGTTGCTGCCAATGGGAGTACACTTGGACGCAGTCCAGGGGTCTGGGCTCAGCAGGACGAGCACTGCAGAGCAGGTGGACCAGTCCGCAGGATTTGGGAGCAGGTCACATGCAGAGGTACAGTGAGGCAGGTGGAACCACAAGGGAGTAGAGTCTCTACTCCTAGGCTTGGGTATCGGATTTTAGTCTCCTTAAGGGAAACAGGCAAGAGACGATTGGTCCTGAGTTTCAAGGGAAGGGCATGAAGACCCATTAGGGCTCAGGCCGAAGTGAGGCTGAATGCCGTGTCCTCGGGAAGTGTCTCCCACTTCACCTGCGCTCTGGTTCCAGAGTCAGGCCTGTGGCTGAGCGGCACGTGGGGATCAATGTTTGCCGTGTAGACAGGAAGGGGCTGCTAGGACGGAGGGAGAAGGGAAGTGAAGGGCCACGGCACTATGCCCAAATGGACCAGGTCAAGCTTGAATGACAAGTGGCACAAAGATGCACCAGCTAAAGCTAACTTCATGTCTGCTCTGAAGCTGGGCCGATTTCCGTGAGAAGTTCTGAGAAGCACCAAGTGCACGTTACAAGTACTGGGGCCAGCTTCTCACACTATTCTGCTTCTCTGTGTCAGAAAATTCCAGAAAATTCCCCCCCGGTGTCCTTGGAAAGTCCCTTCTGTTTAAAAGATCTCCCTTAGGTAGTCCTCTAATTAGAATCTTTTGGATTATTGCAAACTATACAAAAAGACAAAAACCTTGATTAAGCAATCCACATTAGTCTCCGTTGTTTCTGTCGCACAATCAGATCTTTTTCTCAATAGCTTGGGTGAGAGAAATCTCAGTGAAGTGGGGGAGGGGAAGGGAGGGTGATGCATATTTTTGAGCATGACGTGCTTAGGAGAAAGAAGGGTGGGCTTCTAGAAGGTTCGGAAGGAGCAAACAAGACACTGGAAGCTGAGTGGGAGAATCAGGGACTCAAGCTAAGAAAAGTCTGTCTGCTCTGTCTCTCTCAAAAAAATAAATACATAAATACATAAAAATTAAAATAAAATAAAATAAACATTAAAAAAATAAAAGAAAAGAAAAGTCTGTCTGGGCTGGGTATTTCCCTGCCAGCTCTCTGCTCCAGGCTCCCTCCCTGGTACTTTGAACTGTGGGGCCACAGCTGGGGTCTGCAGACCCTATCGCTCAGATCCCTTGCCAAGTGGCTTTTTGCCAACGGGAGGCACTAGGAAGAGCCTGGAAGGAGGGGGAGGGAAGAGACACTCCCTGTCTCCAGGCCCTGTCAGCATCTCTCCAGCGACAGCTCGAGCTGCAGCCCCCAGCTGCCCTTGGCCCAGCCCGCTGTGGCCACGCCACAACCCTGCAGGAGCTCCCTCTACCCACCTCTTCTTGTGTTCCTGGGGCTCAGACATGACATCTTCTCTTTGATGTTAACTATCGTCTGGGCACTTCAGCCGGACTGGCCCCTCTCTCCTCTCTCGGCCTTCCAACACAATGTAACCATTTCCCTGCATTAGACTTCGAAATACCCACCCTGGTTTCTGGGTTCCGGAATGGACGCTGGCTGCATGTAGTGTTGTATTTGTCCCTGCACGTATGTTTCTATTTATATGTAACCAGGTATCCAACAGAAGCACCTCGAAATGACCCCACGTCAATAACACAAGATAAAAGAAAAGTCACCTGGAAAAGGAACGTTAAGAATTTTAGGCCGGGAAGAAAAATGTTTGCCTTTAAACTTCTTCCCTGCTTCCCTGCTTCTTACTGGGTGAGGAGAAGGAGCCTCGAGAACGTGGCTAAATTAAATAAGATGAGTAGTAATTCCCAAGTTTCTGCAGGGGCTTTGAGCTGCAAATGAGAGAACACCAGGAGGTTGGTCCTTTGTTCATCAGACCATCATCAGAGGTCACCTTTAGATCTGCAGAGAGGCCTGAAGCTTAGGGAAAGAACAGCCTCTCGCTTTGCATCACTGATTAGCAAGAATTTTGGAGATTATTTAGAGACCAACAAGGGGGGAGCAGGGAAGCCCTAAGGATCTAAGGTTGTGCACAGCCAGGAAACATCCCAAATGACCAATGAATTTAGAATATTGATATCTCACATTTGACAAAATTTTAACTACAAAAGTGGCTTATTGATAAAGGTTCATCACAAAGTATTCATGAAATTTAAAACTGTATGGAGTAAAAAGAGGAAAAAACCCTCACTCCCCCTGCCCTTTCCAACCCCTCAATCAAATAGGCATCCAAGGAGATTATATAGGACATATTATCCACTAGCTCTCTTTTTTCACCTAATTCCACATCCTTTCAATGGCTACATAATATTCCTCACTGTGGGTGTCACAACTAATTACCATATTTGTCAGTTGGTAGACATTTCTATGGTTTTCACAGTTTTTTTTTTTTAAATTTTTTTAATGTTTATTTATTTTTGAGACAGAGAGAGACAGAGCATGAACGGGGGAGGGGCAGAGAGAGAGGGAGACACAGAATCAGAAGCAGGCTCCAGGCTCTGAGCCATCAGCCCAGAGCCTGACACGGGGCTCGAACTCACGAACCGTGAGATCGCGACCTGAGCTGAAGTCGGATGCTCAACCGACTGAGCCACCCAGGCGCCCCGTAGTTTTTAAATGACCATACAAACAGATGTCCTGTGACTCAGCTACTTGCACCAGAGCAAGAAATTCTGTGAGAGAGATTCCTAGGCTTACCAGACTCCAAGTGGGCACATTTAAAATGTTGACGCTTCCGGGGCACCTGGGGGCTCAGCGGGTTAGGCGTCAGACTTCAGCTCAGGTCATGATCTTGAGGTCCGTGAGTTCAAGCCCCTCAGGCTCTGGGCTGACCGCTCAGAGCCTGGAGCCTGCTGCATATTCTGTGCCTCCCTCTCTCTCTGCTCCTCCCTTGCTTGTGCTCTGTCTCTCTGTCTCCCCAAAATAAATAAATATAAAAAAAAATGTTGACAACTGCCTGGTTGCCTTCCCAGGTGTGTTGTAAGCCCTCCCACCCTGGGAGCCCACGGAAGAGTACATGCTGCCCACGGGGGATGTGTACTGTCTCTCAATGGGGAGACAGGGCATCTCTCTGTCCTTCACGTCCTTTGATTAACAGTGTGGCCGAGCACCTCTCATACCTTCATTAGCCAATCGTGTATCGCATCCCTTTTGCTACGAATTGTTGTTATCTGGGTTTTTTTTTTTTAGCCTTTGCTTATTTTTTTCAATCGGGCTGTTCATTTCCCTCACCAATTTATAGAAATTCTTACACACATCACAGATATGAATCCCTTGTGTGTTACACACACCATGCATATATTTGGCTTGTGTCTTTATTGCCATGGCACATCTGGCTGGTAAGCTGCTGGTTTTGGGATGGAGGGACCGGTCAGAGAGAAGGCAGGCAAGGTAAAGAGAAACACAGATGAGTGATGGAGAGAGGGTGTCTGTCTTCAGTTACCTCTGTGGGGTGAGGGCAGCGATGTGTGGAGGAAAAACATGATCAGGAGAAAAACGGATTAATGGTCATTCCTTACTAACTGCGATTTTGGACAAATTGACTTCTTTGAGGCTCGGTTTCTTCTACAATAGAGGGGATTTAATGACACTTTATATAGGGTTGCTGTGGGGAATAAATGAGTACATTCGTGTCAAGGACTTGCTTCAGGGTCTGGCCCTCAGTGTTTGAGCAATAAAGCTTATAGTGTGAATGCAATAAAAGGAGATACACAGATACCTTCTGACATTTCAAAGGGCCATGAACACATAAGCTGATGTTAGTTTACCAGGTTATTATCCCCTTCTCAAAATGTACCGGAAGTCTGTGAAATATTCCAGAACTCTCTTCACTTAGAGTTGGGAGACTGGAAGGCTCCTGAGTGTCAGGACGCCTCCCACATTCCCTGATTGGTAAATGAGGACGTCGGGGCTGGAGGTGAGGACAAGGCAAACTCAGGGTAGGGAGACTCCCTCACCGGTGGGGAGAAAGACAGGAGTTGTCTCCACCATGGCCGGAACAAAGGCACTTCTGACGCTGGAGAACTTCATTAATGGAAAGTTTGTACCTTGTAGCTCATATATCGATTCTTATGATCCGTCCACGGGGGAAGTATACTGCAGGGTGCCAGACAGTGGAAACGAAGAGGTGAGTAGTTCACTTAGGGAGACTGAAATGTACTTGGTGTCTGGATGATTACACGTCACTTACTTTTTTCTAGGAGCAAGGGGAATTGGGAAAAGGTGCCCAGTTGTTAAACATCGGCGGACAGGAAGATTTTAGTTCTGGGAAGGTTTGCTTTGTAATCGGACTCCTAGGATGTAGGTTTCCCCCGCAATCAAAAAGAGAGCCTTCCTACGACACCTGTGGAAATGGCATAAAGTGCAGAGTCTCCTCCACTTACTGAAAGTTCGTGTCATGCAACTTTGCTTTTGGGAAAGAAGTACAGACTATGGTAATGGCTCTTTTCCTAAAAGTGAAAATCCTCTTCGGGTTTCTTTTGGTTAGTGAAAACAGGTGCTAAGGTAAAAGCGAAGCAGTGTCATGTGACCTTTCAAAAGGGGCTACCTGGGACGCCTGGGTGGTTCAGTCGGCTAAGCTTCCGATTTTAGCTCAGGGTGGTCTCACGGTGCGCGGGTTCGAGCCCTACATCGGGCTCTGCGCTGACAGCACGGAGCCGGCCTGGGATTCTCTCTCTCAGCCCCTCCCCCCAATAAATAAATAAATAAACTTAAACAATATTCTTTAAAAAAAGGGGTGATATCTGTGCACGGAACAAAGCCCAGGTGACTCTGCAGAAGCAAGTTATTAGTCTAGGCAGCTTAACACACGGCTGCATTTCTCAGACATTCCTTAATAGGTGTCTACTAAAAACTATTAGTTGTTAAGAATGATCAGTATTACTGTGTCCTTTTTTCTACCAAGTGTTGCCTAAACTTGCCACTGTATTCATGGTTTTCTGAAAAACTTATTTCTCTAAAAACAAGCAAAAGTAAAAACCCAGGGATTTATTTTAGGTTATCCTTTAATAATTCCTTATGTTTTTAAAATATCTGGTAAAGTAAAACTGATCATTTGAATGGTGAAATGCAAAATCAAATTCCCATATAGTTTTGTGTTTAAATTTAATACCATCCTTTTTCTTACTCAAAGTGCTTAATGGCACACACGTTAAAAATTTTTTATTGATATTGAATTAATTTTATTTGAGAAATTTTATAAAATGGTGGAGATACATTTGATTAGATATCACTTATTGTATTGAGAATGTAAATGTGTCTGGGGTGATAAATGTGGCTGATGTACCTATGCTCATCTAATGCCTAATGGATTTTATTTCTTAAGGCACAAAGAACTAGATTATTTAAAGGATAATTGTAACCTTCATATATTAATAAAGATATATAAACAAGCCTTCATCTATACTAAGCTATTATTTCTCATTTGTTAATAATATTTTAAATCTGTCTTTCATTAAAAAAACCTTTAGACTTGTGGATTAAAGTCTGCAAATACTGGCTAATCTATTGGTTAAACTGTAACCCACAATTTTGTTTGTTTCAAATGACCTGGGATAGATGTGGGAAATCCAGCTTTGTGTTTTCCAGTCCTCCTGGTCTCAGGGTGTTTTCTAAACTGAAGTTAAAAACGACAAATAAGACAAATTCAGTTGAAATATTTTCTGCAGCTAACGGCTCATGCCTTTTCAGAAGACAGAATGTACTATGGAAGCACCTGCTGGTAGAGGAATAAACATTTTGGATTTCCCTGCAAATATTCTCTCTGATCCCCATAAATCCCAGCTTTTTCTGGCTTGAA
Source organism: Panthera pardus (assembly GCF_024362965.1). Classification (NCBI taxonomy): domain Eukaryota; kingdom Metazoa; phylum Chordata; class Mammalia; order Carnivora; family Felidae; genus Panthera; species Panthera pardus. Next base: position 30,191,965 of record NW_026526732.1, read on the forward strand.
AACTATGGTCCACATACAAACTACATGCCCGATTTTACAGAAAGTCACTCACAGAAAGTGCTGCTGGTTTTGCTAACAGCAGAATTATCCCCAATATGAGTCGTAACAGCCTACAAATAAGACTTTATCATCGTCCTTTATTCCACAGATGACAGACAGTGAGCTAACATTCTCATCTCTGATGCTTAGATCAGTGGCCACACACACACGTATGGTGGCATTTACATGATAGCTTTGCAGTCATCAGCACAGACTGGGGTCGGACCACCTAGCTTCAAAGACCAGCTGCACAACTTAGTGTGTGTGGTCTTGACTTAGAGCTGAACTTCCGTGTTCCTCAGTCGCCTTACCTGTAAAATGGGGATAATAATAACACCTTATAGTGTTGTTCTAAGGATTAAACAGACTGGTATATGTAAAGCCCTTAGTGTTTGGCAAATAGTAAATGCTTCCTAAGTCTTAGCGTATGCTCATGTTATATTCACATGTATTCTAAGACAACTTAGAAAACATGACTGTACTTGAGTTCTCTGCATAGTGAAAAGCTTAGCTTTTACACTGACAAACCTCAGGAAGAGGACGTTTTGTACTGACCACAGCAGGAATGAACCCTCCTCCTGTTGGCGGGCACCCAGGCCTCGGCCGGACGGCAGCTTCTGGTGCCCACATTCTTCCTTCATTGTTTCTGCGGATCCACATTAGAGATTCAGCTTTTGAAATGAAAACACCATTTTTTTCCCCCAGAAATGTATAATTAAAATGAGACTCATTTTATCCTTTATTCAGCCCCGCTGAGAGGGACTCTGTTTGCATAAAGAAAGCAAAGGAGGAATGTACGTCGGGTTTGGGGGGAGAGGGCAGCAGAATTGTCAGATCATGTGACATGAGAAAGACGCTCGTGGTGACCTGAAGCCTGTGGAAAAGGATTCTGAGGCTGGGTCTGAGCCCAGGGGTAGAAGCACGCGGTGAGTTATTATAGTCTTCTCGTGTGTGAGAGGGGAGAGGGGTGAGACACAGGCTATAGATTTGCTGTCTCTGGAAAAGATACTGCTTAGACTTTGCTAAGGGGCAGACAAAGGCAGCCCAAGACCCGTTCCACCTTGCATGAATTGGCCTTGCCCGTACCTTCCCCTGTATATTTTTGGATTTGGCTCCAAAACCAGGTCTCCAAACTATCTGTTCAAACACAGATATCCTCCTCCCCAACAGGCCTCTTTTACTGGGCAGAGCCCGGCAGGGGCAGGGACTGAGGCTGTGCCACAGAAGGCCAGCCATGGTCTCGGGGGCCACAAAGATCTGGGTTTGAATCCTGATACTGCCACTTATTGGCTGTGTGACCTCTGCTAAGTGACTTGAGCGCTCTGTGCCTCAGTTTCCTCATCTGCATAATGGGCATAGCAATAGGCACGGTTTAGAATTTTAGAACAGGTTAGATGAAATAATTTGTGTGTCTAACATTCCTTTATACAGAAAAATTAGTAAATGGCTATTATAATTAGTCATTCAGAGGGGAAAGAGCTTGTAGATATGATTTCAAGCAAAATTTTAGACTTTCTCAGATGTGTTGGAGCTGGATTAAAAGTTTAGAGATTCTACATGTCTAGATGAGTTTCCCCTCCCTATGATATTAAAAAAATGTGTATTTTGACATGATTGAAAACGTGCATCTGTTAAAATTAAAATGGCTTTTATTTTTAATGTTTATTTAATTTTGAGAGAGAGAGAGAGAGGGAGAGAGAGCGAGCATGAGCAGGGGAGGGACGGAGAGAGAGAGGCAGACATAGAATCTGAAGCAGGCTCCAGCCTCCGAGCTGTCAGCACAGTGCCTGATGCGGGGCTCAAACTCACGAACCACGAGATCATGACCTGAGCCGAAGTCGGGTGCTTAACTGTCTGAGCCACCCAGGCGCCCCTCAAACAGCTTCTTTTTAATAATCTGATTGATTGCCACATCTGCACACCTTGGTCAAAACGGATCCCTCTTCTTTGTTTTTGTGGTGCCCTGATTCACCGGTCACAAAAACACCACTTTGCAGGTAACTCGGCACTAGCAAGTGTTGCATATTTGAAACTAGGCTGAAAAAAATTAGGCATGCGTGGAGCTGTGGTTTCTGGATTCCTCGAACCTCAGGAGCAACAGTCCTAAGGTGATTGTCTTCCTGATGCTCCTCAAAGATCGAAGCTGCAGTGGAGGCCGCCAGGGCAGCGTTTCCCGGCTGGTCGGCCAGGAGCCCCCAGGAGCGCTCACAGGTGCTGCACCGGCTGGCGGATCTGCTGGAGAAATCCCTGGAGGACTTGGCCCAGGCGGAATCCAGAGACCAAGGTGAGTGCAGCCGCCTCTTAGCAGTGCTTTATGGCAAGTGCCGTACCACTACTCAGACGCTGGAGATTCACACCCTCGTTCCGGTTGGGCAGGGGACCTCTTGCCTCTTAACCACAATGGATGGGACTCAGGGCACCTTCTTCCCATCGGGCTAGCCTGCACGACGCTTCTCATGGCAGAGGTAGAGGTGGAAAGCAGAACCACCTGGGAGTCTGGCATCTGGCCCACGTCTGCCCTATTCTGATGGCCACAGCAAGTCAGAGCTGAGCCCAGGTTCCAGGGCAGGAAAGCAAATACATTTTGTCCATTTGGTGGAAGGCACGGCGGAGATGCTTGGCAAAGGGCACGGATATGGGGGGAGAGGAAGAGGAGGGCTGATCCTGCAATTCTCCAATCCTAGGCAGAGGGGTTCTAAGCGCGGGTAATTGAAGAGCAGTTACAGTCAAGTTGTTCAGAAAGAGTCCGACAGGTCAGCGTTCCGCTCCCAAAGCAACTACCGTCCCAGAGGTGTGGATAATGGAGTAAATGCCCATAAATCCTTGGAGGGACGTCTGTTAGGAAAACCCAAGATCTTTTAAAATGGTATGTGTGTTATATATCAGCTTAAACTTAGGAAGCAGCTTGAGTCTAAGCCCTTAAGAAGGAGATGTTTCCTGCTGGTGCTCCTGCTGCGGGGAGTCCCCCGGAATTGCCAAAGAGAATAAAGGAAAAGTCCGGAATCTCTTTTTGTTCCGTCCAGGAGCTAGGTGGTGCATGGGGCACATGGTGAGCGAGCATCACATGCCAACCCCCGGATGCCATTGGTCGCTCTGTCACGTGCCCATCTGAGGGTCTCTGCCACGTGCTGGGGGACATTTCATGTACAGCGTATGTCTGTCCGAGGGGTTTTATGGTGTCGTGCAGATACAGCTGTCCTAACACCCATTACTCCAACCCCTTTGTAGCCTGCACAAGGCAGGGTGATTCTGAATTGAAACAGCTGATGTGAGCGGAGTGGTAGCATCTGGCGAATTCATGATCGCTATCAATTGTTCAACCCTTCCCCCACCCACAAAGATTACTTGACTCCGTTTTAATTCCCCCCCCCCCCCCCCCATCTTATAACGTCATACCTAATTATTTCACAGCTTTATGAAACCATGATCAGCTGTCCGTGTAGTCAAGGGCTGGGGTCCGGGGCTGGAAGGCACCAAGGCTACGTGAGCGTGAGTTAGGATGCAGGTGCGGTGGTGTCTCCACTGCACTGACTGTGCCTCCTGTTGCTGACTTGTTACAGGGAAAACCGTAACGTTGGCAAGAACCATGGACATCCCCCGGTCTGTGCAGAACTTCCGGTTCTTCGCCTCCTCCATCCTGCACCACACATCAGAGTGCACACACATGGACCACGTAGACTGTCTGCACTACACCCTGCGGGCCCCCGTGGGGATCGGTAGGTGCTGCTGGGTGAAAGCCTGCACTGGGTTGGTGCCGAGGGACGCCCCGTCGGTCCTGCAGCACCGATCGAAGGGAACAGACCCAGAAAAAGGAAAGAGCTGATTTCTTCTACTTGGACTGAAAATTAATGGGCCACAAAAATCTATTTCGAGGTTATTTTTCTTTGTGTCAAATTCCCCACTTATTCCGAAAACATCGTTCCTGGGAAATTACCAGGAAAGGAATAATACCGAGAGGAAATTCACGTACAAAGATTTTCCCCCCATACACCAAAAAAAAAAAAAAAAAGTTTCTTTCCAGAGAGGCTTGTCCTTAACAGCATGGATTTTGGATATGTGCAGGGTCAGTTTCGTTAACATTTGTATATTTCACGATTCTTATCTGAAAAACTGAGAGAATAGTTTAATTTTATACTTATATATTTTAACATGGATTAAATGAATTAGTAAGTGTAGGGCACTTAGAACAGTGCCGGGTAAGTGAGCCTTGACTGAACGGGCCGGGCCGCTTCTTGCTTCCTTTTGGAGGCCATATAAATATGAGCAATGTCTCAAAATATCCACTAGATGTCACTGTTCCTCCGAGGAAAAAACCCACCAACCTCCCATATTTATTACATTTTATGACAGGATAAAATAAATTAAAAGGAAAGAAAATGGGATATTTTACCACTTTGATTATTTGAACCCTTTGGAAATCACATTTTGAAGGCATTTAAGAGAAGCTCAAACCTTCCTCTAAGAAGCATGATGATATACAATGCTGAAAAAATACTGTTATCCCCTAAAGAAAAGATTTTCCAACGAGAAATATAATAATATAGAGTGTATGTTTACTTTCACAGCACAGGTTTGAGGGAAGAGTATAAAATAAAATGAATCCATTTACTTATTCATAAGGTAGGTTGTGTGTGTGTGTGTGTGTGTTTTATGGTTGGAAGCCTACGCATGGTTTCAGTATCGCATGGGAACAAATTCTAGATGCTGGTTCTATCACTTGTTTAGCAATCCTATCTGCTCATGATACAGGTGAGAACCTAGAGAGAATTTTTTATTAAAAAATCCCCTGGCTCACCAAAATGGATTTCGCAGTCTATGCATCAGAATTCATCGGCCTTACTAGTAGGAGGCCCCCACAGGGCACGCTCATTACTGATTTGTTCTTATTTTACAAATGATTCTAAAAAGCTTGAGACTTTATGTCTTAATCCACAACAGATTAGAAACAGTGATGGAAAACCTTAAGTAGGAGCTAGACAATTTGATGATGGAGAGAGAGGTTTAAAAAAATGTGAACATCAGACTATAAATCTCAAAACTCATCACAGCTGGAACTGTTTAGTGACAAGTGACAGCCTCTTGGTCCTAGAACTTATATTGCTGTTTGTTCATCAATACAATTGTTACGACATCAAGAAAAGAGTAAATTGTATCGATTTATAGTTTGAAGAGGCACAATGGCATATGATACGTTTCAGAATTCTTTTCCTGAAGGTGGCTACCAATAGCAGAATTGGGGACTTTTAGAATAGTAAGCTTCACTTTGATGCGGGAGGGAGGAGCTCCACGTGAAGAAACCCAGTGTGGCCAGCCTGCTTTGAGGGGCATGCCATTGCTGAAGGTGCTTCTGTCCTCTTGCAGCTGGTCTGATCAGCCCCTGGAATTTGCCACTCTACTTGCTGACCTGGAAGGTGGCTCCGGCCATTGCTGCCGGCAACACCGTCATAGCCAAGCCCAGCGAGCTGACGTCAGTGACCGCCTGGATGATGTGCAAACTCCTGGAGACAGCAGGTGATTTAGCTGCGGGTTCCAAGAGGCACGGGATCGGCTTTGGGGTTGCGAGTTTTGCGGGCTGCGGCCACCTCTGCGTCGCTGACGTTTGAAAAGTTATTTTGGATGGAAATCCGCTCAGAGCAAGATCGATTCCATCGACATCTTTGCTTGTTGTCTCCCTGAGCTTTTCCCGAGAAACCCCTTTCATCACACTGCTTCCTCTCTTGGCCCCGTGTACCGCGCTGCCGCAGGAACCCTTCCGCCAGCAGGGGGCAGGCAGTACAGAGACTTGTACAATCGGGGAGCCTCAAGCCCGACAGCAGCGGGCCCCAGAGAGTGTCTTCAATGGTCAATTTAAATCTGTTTGGACTACGTGTTAACCTTGATGAAAATAAGGCTACTGTTAGGCACTTTTGTGTATGGTTATAGAGTAACTGCTCAAAATAGCCCATTTTCAAGAGATTTGAATATATATCCCTCAGTTTCCCTAGCACTTGGAGCCACTATGTGGAAGCTGATGCAATATGGTTCCTTGTCCTTTTTTTTTTTTTTTAATGTTTATTTATTTCAGAGAGAGAAAGAGAGAGAGAGGACACAAGTGGGGGAGGGACACACAGAGAGAGGGAGACACAGAATCCGAAGCAGGCTTCAGGCTCTGAGCTGTCAGCACAGAGCCCAATGCGGGGCTCAGACCCATGAACTGTGAGATCATGACCTGAGCTGAAATCTGACACTCAACCAACTGAGCCACCCAGGTGCCCCTCGTTGCCCTCTTTTTGTGAATAGTGTAATGGTCACATTCAAGGTATGTTCCTGGTTACCTTCTGGGGTAAACTCAGCGTGGGCACAGGGTTAGAGGGGAACCATTGGGAGGCCCCAGCTTGTAACCCACAGGAAAGCCCCTCGCTATTAGGTCCCTCAGCTCAGGTCTCCATACTCACTCTGGGCTGGGATGATGGGTGATGGTGGGAAACAGGCTGTCTTTCTGTCAGTCTCCGCTGTGCATACGTCCTTCAAGCCCGCAGAGAAGGTAGCTGGGCTCACCCATATGTGTAAAGTAGGTGGTTGGAAAGAGCCCATCCCTCCCCCTTCTGGATATCTCATCTCTCCAAGCAAAAATATACATATTGGCTTCTAAAGAAGTTGAGCCAGTTCTTGACTCCAAGGTTTAGATGGCAGGTTGAACTGTGGCCTTATGACCCTAGTCTAGCTGCCCATTTCCCTTGTATTGTACAGAGGAATGAGGCCCTCCATCCTCAGTCTTTGAGGTGACATTTATGGATGCCCTAGGCTCCTGGAGGGTGTGTGATAGAAAGATGGAGACCTCTCCCACGCCCCACCTGTCTGTCATTCCTTCCTTCCACGAGGGATCACATTCTAATGCCCTTCTTTGCAAAACTAAGTGCCTAGTGTCTGCGGGGGTCCAAGGCAGTTCTTCCCTGCCTGTTGACTGTAGGTCCCCCGGGTGAACAGAAGTGGGACCTAGGCTCTGCTCTGATCCATGTCGGGGAGGGAACGCACGGAGGGGGCGTGGGCCACAGAGCTGTGTTCCCAGAACCGTGCTCTCTTGAAGTCAACTACGTCTTGATCTAGGATGATTCCTTTCCCTCAGTACTCTCCCCTTCCATACACCCAGAACCTGGTCTGCATGAGAGGTTTATGTATCCATGTATTTGCACAGCATTGATCTTCTTTCTTGTGAACAAATAAACTGACTATACCAAGGTGGTCCTTCTCTCCTTCCCAGCCTGGGCTGGCTTTGCTGAACTTCCTTCCTCTGGCCCACTGAGAGCATAAGGCTCAAATATCACCTTAAAAAAAATTATTTTAGAGAGAAAGAGAGGGCACAAGCAGGGGAGATGGGAAGAGGGAGGGAAAAAGAGAATCTTAAGCAGGCTTCATGTGCAACGCGGAGCCCGATGCGGGGCTCGATCCCATGACCCTGGGATCATGACCTGAGCCTACATCAAGAGTTGGATGCTTAACCGACTGAGCCACACAGGCACCCCTCAAATTGCACCTGCCTTAAGCCCTCAGTTTCTCCATTGAGACTATGTAAGAGACGCTTTTAATGGTGTAAGAAAAAGAAAGCTAAAATGACCTGCTGGTGCGTTCTGGATATTTAAAGAGCCAGTCCTCTAGTCCTGAGACTTCAAACAGACTTGGCAGATGACCTTCCTGTGAAGTGCAATCATTTAAAAAAGCACGCAGCGAGTAACTCTTTGCAAGTCCTAGAGTATTCGCTTCTTCTTGGGGGTACCAAATGTTTGCCCTTGTTCTTGGAGGGTCTACTGAAAGTGGATTTCTGGCCTTCCTATTTAAAAAAAATTTTTTTTAATGTTTATTTATTTCTGAGACAGAGAGAGACAGAGCACGAGCGGGGGAGGGGCAGAGCGAGAGAGGGAGACACAGAATCCCAAGCAGGCTCCAGGCTCTGAGCTGTCAGCACAGAGCCCGACGCAGGGCTCGAACTCACAGACCATGAGATCATGACCTGAGCTGAAGTCGGTCACTCAACCGACTGAGCCACCCAGGTGCCCCTGGCCTTCCTATTTTTGTTCTGCCCAATTTAAGCTTGTTGCCACCCTGCCACATCCTAGCATGGGAGGGACCTTGTGCCCTTTCTTATCCGTTAGCCACCTATTCTGAGGTTTCTCGAATTGGTATTTGCCGACTTGGCTGCCTTCTTCCTTTGATAACCAGAATATCTTAAGGGTAGAGGGCAGGTGTCTCTAGAAAAATTTCATTACTGCCTCCATCGAATGGCAAACTGGTACTGAGAAATAATGGCCAGTATGTAGCTCTTAACATATTAACACCAGAGCTCAAGGAAATGTAAAGTGTTTACGCCGTTGTGTAGAAGGCAATTGGCCTGGAAGAAATGAGCCCACTTTCCTGGATTATAAATGTGTGGTGTTTCTAAGTTTTCTTCACTCTTCGTTAAAATGCTATTGTAAACGTTAGAAGGGATTTGATCCATTTTTGCCTTCAGGATTTATAAAGCCTGACCAATAGCCCACCTTCTCTTGCCCCCAAACTCCAATCAGAAAACATCGGGCAGGGGCGCCTGGGTGGATACGTCAGTTAAGTGTCTGACTTCGATTCGGGTCATGATCTCGTGGGTTCGTGGCTTCGAGCCCCGCATCGGGCTCTGTGTTGACAGCTCAGAGCCTGGAGCCCGCTTTGCATTCTGCGTCCCTCTCTTTGTGTCTCTCCTCGGCTCATGCTGTCTTGTCTGTCACTCAAAATAAATAAATAAACATTTCAAAAGAAAAAAGAAAGAAAATATTGGGCAAATATTCACATGCCCAGTAATAATTGATGGAGATTAAGACCCCTTCCTGCAAATGATGGGGAACCTGTCCTTGTTTCTCTCCCATCAGCCTCCATGGGGCCCCCCCTCCTGAACCTCCTCTTTGTCCCAACGCAGGGCTCACCTGCATTCACATGGTGTCTGGGTCTGGGTCTGCCCTCTGTGGCAGTGACCTGTGATCCAGGATCGAGCCAGACTAGGTTTCGATAAGTGTGCACATGACTGTAACGGTGGGGCCATTAGAGGTGACGCTTTGTCAGATGCCACGTTGATTCTTCACACCTGTCCCTGAGGCTCACCTGAATGGGGCCTCGTTTGTCCCCTCAAGTGATCAGGCTAAGACTCTGGCTCTACGGGAAGGTGTTCGCGATGATAATGGATCATTGATGAGAACTTATTATTTATACTTTAAAAGCATATTCTTGAAGAGATGGTTGTAATCCCATGAAGTATGTTTCTATGAAGGAGAGAATGGCCAACCTGGACGGAAAAAGGTCCTAGCAGCAGGGTAGTTCAAGAACCTTACACGTTGGAGGTTTTCTGCCTCTGTTGCATTTCAAGGCTGAAGAAATACAGGCAATACATTCAGCTACCTCCAAGCAAACCTAAGAGCTTCCTGGACACATCACAATTGCACACAGATTTTCTTTCTGGGCACTTAAAGCTTTCAAACAAAGTCAAGATATTTGGATTTGGATAATGTATGCTAAGTATTTGTTCATTCATCCACTTAGTTGATTATTAATCTTCCACACCCGGTTTTGCCTCATAATGGTTGCCGTTTAACCTCACTTTGCCTCAGTTTGGGTGAGGTGAGGATATTAAATCCTACCTGCATCATCAGTTGTTGGGAGATGGGATGGATGTAAATCACTTGCAGCAATAACTGACCCGCAGTGAATGTGAGCGTTTAGCAGTGTTAATCTATATGACAAACTAGGCCATGGCACGGGGAACAGAGTGGGGAGCAAAACACAGACACCATTTCTGCCTTTAGTGTGCCTTCCAGTGTTGGATAGGTAATAAACAAGAAAAGCCATAAACACATAAAAAAAAAAATACACGCAAATGTAGGAAGGTAGGGTCTCATGATAGAAAGATTGGGGCACCCGTGTTCGGGTGTCCTTGGTGTTTTACGTCAGTCCAGGAGTGTAATGGTATGTCCATATTATGAGACACAGGACCTTTAACTCAATACTCACCTTCCCAGAGGAGCCTCCCTCACGTCCCTGGGCCAGGATAGTCTAATCTCTTCTTCCCTCTACTTAACGTGTTCACACTGCGTTGTGACTTCTGGATGCCAGCTAAGAGCAGGGCTTCTCTACCTTAGAGGGCCTGACCTGCCTGAGGATATCTCTGCGTCCTCAGCCCCTGATGCCTGGTCAATATTATGGAATGAATTAATTAGAATGTTCTAATCTTCGGGGCGCCTGGGTGGCTCAGTCAGTTAAGCGTCCCGCTCTTGATTTCGGCTCCAGTCAAGATCTCACGGTCTGGGAAATCAAGCCTTGGATGGGGTTCTGAGCTGACAGTGCAGAGACTTCTTGGGGTTCTCTATACTGGCTGGCTCTCTCTCTCTCAAAATAAATAAATAAACATTAAAAAAAAGAGAGAGAGAGAGAATGTTCTACTCTTCGTTTTTCTACGGCAAAGCGCATGGAGCTTTGTTATTAAACTAGAGGCGGCCGTAGACATTTCCTCCCACCCATTCAAGCTATTGGACTTTCCAAGAGAATGTCTGTGTAACAGAAGTTCTCAACATACCGAGAAGAATTAGTGTAACTGTCACTGTGTCCCATCCAGGTGTTCCACCAGGTGTGGTAAATATTGTGTTTGGAACGGGGCCCAAGGTAGGCGAGGCCCTGGTGTCCCATCCAGAGGTACCCCTGATTTCCTTCACGGGGAGCCAGCCCACCGCCGAGCGGATCGCTCAGCTGAGTGCTCCCCATTGCAAGAAGCTGTCCCTGGAGCTGGGGGGCAAGAACCCCGCCATCATCTTTGAGGACGCCAACCTGGAGGAGTGCATTCCCACGACCGTCAGGTCCAGCTTTGCCAACCAGGTACGTCCTCTGGGTTGCTCTGTTTGTTTTTATTTGGTTTCGTTTCATTTTTGGTTTGTTTATTTTTAAACTCTGTGACCCTGTCAGACAGGATCTCTTTCATCACAGTACAAAGCCAGGAGTGAGCGGGTCAGTCTGGTGCTATTTCAGTGAGAAGAGGTTGTTACATTGTGTTATTCTGCTGACTGTCTGTTTTATCTCGATGTCCATCTGTGGTCTTGTACAGTCACAGCTTCTGTTTAGCAAGCTCCTCTTTCTGAGTCACAGCTTTTTGTCAGGTACTGGCCATGGGCAAAATGATTGATTTTTTGTTTCTCCAAGCTTTTCTCTGCCTTAATTCATAGAGTCACTCTCATTCTCTTCTCGCTGTCTCAATGTCCTATCTCCAGTGAACCTTTGCTCCCCCAAAGCATCCTAAATGCACCACACACTTAGAAATAAATGCCTAAACCAAGCCTACAGCACCTTTCTTATGTTGGAGTCATGGGTGTCATGGAGTCGTGGCAACTTTTCATCTCCTGAAATTGTGTAAGCAGTTGTTTTTCTGGAGGCGACGGTTTTTAGCAAATTCTTCGATGGCATCCCAAAGGGTTAGGAAAACCAGCCCAGACAGACCAGACTGGAAGCATCACGAAGAGGACACCTGTACCTGCTTTGGGGGCACACTTGACCTTCAACAGGTATACGAAAATACTGAATGATTTTCTCCAAAGGGTCTGTTTTTATTTTATTTTTATTTTTATTATTTTTTTTAATGGTTATTTATTTTTGAGAGAGACAGAGTCAGAATGCGAGTGGGTTAGGGGCAGAGAGAGAGGGAGACACAGAAGCAGAAGCAGGCTCCAGGCTCTGAGGTGTCAGCACAGAGCCCGACGCGGGGCTCGAACTCACGAGCTGCGAGATCGTGACCTGAGCCGAAGTCGGACGCTCAACCGACTGAGCCACCCAGGCGCCCCTCTCCAAAGGGTCTGTTTTAAAAAAAAAAATTAGCAGAGGGCAAAGAATTAATGAAAGAGGACTGTCATAGAAGGATGAGTAGAATGAGATAGATCTTTATTTAACCTGAATAAACTGCAAAGCCTTTTGAACCTTTGTTTCTTTACCTGTAAAATCACGGAAGCAAGAATGATGCCTTCCAGTAGGGTTTTCATGAGTGTCGAGCGAAAAACATTCTTGACGGTGGTTTTTCAGGATCATTACAATTGTAATGATTTCTCTCGCAGTAATTCTTAGAGAAAGTGGTTTGATTACGTATCTCTGTCCGCACCTCTATATACAGATATATCTGTGTGTATAGAGTGTTTCTGAATCAATAGACTTCAATTTCAGATTTGAGAAAATAGACTTGCAATTTTATGATACAGCTATTTTAATCATTAAAACCAACAAGGATCAAAACGAACAATGAAATCGAGCATTTGGGTGGCTTAGTGACAACAGTGCGGTGGGGGGACAAACCGTGGCCTGAGACATAGTTGAGGGGGTGTTCAGTGGCCTCTGCATGGTGGCAAATGCACTCCCAGTGCACAGAAGGACTGTGCAAGAACTCGAAGTGCTCAGACAGCCTTCCTCTTGGGGGGAAGGGGGGGGCGTGTATTTTAAATGCCGGTGGGAAAGGACATGAACCCACCTGGCTAATTCGAGACAACAAATAGACTTTAGGCAAAATAGAGGGGCTGATTTCTTTTTCCTTGGCCGAGAGATGAGTCCCACATAGTGAGCACTTCCTCCTCAACTGGACACAACGGGCTCCTTCGAAACATCTCCACTGTGTGTACTCCCCTTTGGAGTGGGGCACACTCATACTTAAGACATGCCGTGGGACTCGGAAGAAACGAACGCGGACTTCAACATCAGTCAGACTGAAGTTGAAACTTCCTGTGCCTGGGGGCCTTGGGCCTGTGTTTGGTCAAACTTCATTTCCTAATTCTGAACTGGAAAAGCTAGTACACCACAGGAGTATCATGAGGAAAGCATCCCGCGCTGTGCCTGGGGCACAATGGGCACCCAATCAATAAGATTTCCCTTCTCTTATTTCCTCTCAAGTCATGCCATTAGGGACGCTAGTCTCACCTATGCTTTCCCGGCACTAAGTAGTCAGGAAAACCCTGACTGGTTAACCCCTCAGATCTCTTTACCACTCCCTCCCCTGCCTCCCGCACATGGCGGAGGGCACTCGTGTTGGGAGATTTCCCAAGCCAGGTGGGCAGATGGTTCCAACCGTGATCCTGGCTGGCAGAGAGAATTTATTGCTCCCAAACAGTGAGTGTTTAATTTGGACAGTGCATCTTTGCACAACCAGCGAGATAATTAGAAACGTTCTATTGTTAGGATTGTTGTGAAGGTCAAACAAATATAAATGGGACAAAAATAGTTGTTCATGCGTACGTGTACTTGTCAAACCTATATAATGCTTTGATGTGTCTAGAATGGTGTTTGCGAACGATTGCATGGCGTAGCCAAATGAGAGTAAGGATGACTTTTCATTCAGGCACCTGTTAGCACCTCAGCCCAGGACACTCAGTGCCTCTGCTTGGGTGACGATTAGGCGTCTGAGCCTTACCTGTGCGAAGCAGAACTTCCGGTTTCCCTCACTCTCCTTTCCCTGCAGTGCTGATCTTCTCCCTGCCGTGGGCTCACCTTCCCAGGGAAGAGCACTACCATCTGCTCTGTGGCTCCATCAAAAACCTGGGAGCCACCCTGATTCTTACCCTTCCTTTTCCTTCTGTCTCAATAACCCATCAACCAGTCTTGTCGGTTCAGTTGTTTTTTTTTTTTTAATGTTTTTGTTTGGTTTTGGTTTTGGTTTTGGTTTTTGAGGGAGAGACAGAGCATAAATGAGGGAGAGGCAGAGACAGAGGGAGGGAGACAGAGGGAGGCAGAGACACAGAATAAAAGCAGGCTCCAGGCTCTGAGCTGTCAGCACAGCTGTCCAGGCTCTGAGCTCCAGGCGTGGGGCTCAAACTCGTGAACCGAGAGATCATGACCTGAGCTGAAGCTGGACGCTTAACCGACTGAGCCACCCAGGCGCCCCGCAATTATTAGGATACATCCTGAAACCTGTCTGTTCTGCAGAGGATCTATACCAGTTTCCTTGCACTTTTGGGGTCCCATGTCCCTTTTCGAGTCTGGGAACGTCAGTGGATGCCTACCACTTCTCTCATGTCCACTGGGCCTGCCCTGGTTCGAGCTACGTCCACTTATCTGGACTTCTGGAACACTCTCTTAATTCTACTCTGATCCTGCTCGAATTCCCTTCCATTCTATTCTCCACACAGCTGCTGGGAGGATCCTTTCACAACGTGAACCCCATCACATCATCCTGCTGCTTAAAGCTTAAAGGCTTCCACGGTCTTTTCATGATGCCAGGAGCAAGGTGCAAGCTCCTTGTGAGCCTGTGAGACTGCATGATACTGCCTTGCTCCTCACCTCCTGCCCTCATTTCCTACCCTCCCCGACCCCATTCCTGCCTATACTCCCGCTCAGCCCTGCTCACGCTCACTGTCTTGCCTTGCCTCGCACACCGCACCACTGTAAGCTCGCTCCTGCATCCAGCAGCCCCTCTACACTTCCTGCTGGGAACTGTCTTCCTCGACATCCAGCCCCAGCCAGCTCCTTCACCCCAGTCAGTGTGAATTCAAATACTCCCTCTTCATAAGAGCCTTTTAGGACTCCCTCTACTAAAAGGGAGTAAAAGAGCTGTATTTTTCCATTAATTTCTCTTCCTAGCCTCTGCTTAGTTTTCTTGTATTGCTTTGGTCGTGACCTGAAATTATATTATTGATTGAGCTCATTTACTTGTGCTCTTGTCTGTCTTCCACACAAGACTCTGTGGCCCTCATGGTGGGACTTTCTCTGGTTTGTCACCATCTCCCGTTGCCTAGACCAGTGCCTGGCCACTGCCAGGTGCTCACAATTGCCGCGTTGACCTATCCACGAAGGAGGGTGTCTTGTCATTGTCCTCACATGTCATTCTTGGCAGGGTGAAATCTGCCTCTGTACCAGCAGAATCTTTGTCCAGAAGAGCATCTATAGTGAATTTTTGAAGAAGTTTGTAGCAGCTACCAGAATGTGGAAAGTTGGCATTCCCTCCGATCCATCGGCCAACATGGGAGCTCTGATAAGTAAAGCTCATTTGGAAAAAGTAAGTACATCTGTGCAATGTGAGTTTGGGCATAAGCTCAGTGTAGGACACAGCACACATCCATGGTTTGAAATGTTGTTAATTACTGCCTTATTCTTCAAGCATTCGGACCTGTATAGGAAATGGTCTCTGAAATATTAGATACGAATACACAAATGTAGTCCAAGTTAAAGCAGCATCTACACGGAATGAATGAATCTAGGAAGTCAGCATGGAGATAGAATCAAGAGTGAGGAAGTCAAATTTCAAAACATAAGGGTCACTAATAAGAATGATGTAGACTAAGGGAGGCAGGAGTTTCCATAGATAAAAGTTCCCAGTGGAAAGGATTCTGCCTCTGGCTTACAGCAGATGGAATTCTGGAAGGGCCAGCATGCATGATCCTAATTAGGTGGTTCGTAATTGGTAAGGTGAGTGGTGGTCCATGTGGGAGAAGCCATCGATGGTCTTTGGGTGGTTTGTGGAATTTAGGTCTTTAAGGTCATTTTAACTTATTACCTGATGTGACTCCCAAAAGAAGTCATAGAATTGGGGGCTAGGGGACCTTGTTTTCAGCTGTGGTGACTGAGGGCCACCAAGGAAGATACGCTCCCATCAGTTAGCCTCTGAGGGACAGGGCCTTTACCTAAGTTTCTGGAAATCTTTGACATTGCACAGATGTGGCAGATTAACTGCATTTTAACTTTGACTTTTACAATATTGTGAAGCAGAGATGCACATAATGGAGGGTGTAGTAGCTTGAGGGTCTCTTCTTATTTCTTCTATTTTCTCCAGGGAAGCAGGAAGCAGGGTGAGGAGGGGAGAATGTGTGAAATGGTTCTGCAGGAGAGATCCCCATGGCTTCTAGCGTAGCCACAGAAGCTGTGGACAAAGGGCAAGAACCCTAACCTAAGCCATACGTGATCTTTAGTTTGTTTTCAAGACTTGAGCCACTGACAAGGTTTTAGGCCCAGTATGGCCACCCAGAAATGCCATCTTCTGTGAAACCAAATTATGCTGGCAAGACGGGCATTTATTTAACGTGGCAGTTGGATTTTGTTTTCTTACTATCATTTCAAGGTAGTTACTGAGGTTCCATGAATAACCCTGAGAATGGTGACGGGTACAGTTACCAGTTTTTTCCTGACCGCATTCAAACATAAGCACGTATTTATCTTTCAAACAGAAGTTTTCGAACACTCCCGAATATTTTTACCCTCATGAATGTTTTCTATCTCCGTCAAATAACTAAGAAAAAAAATAAACTTTCTATTTTGGAATAACTTAAGATTTATAGAAAAATCTCGAAGAGAAGGCAGATGGTTTCTATATCCACTCACACAGCTTTCCCTTTGTTACCGTCTTACATGTCCACGGTGCAACTGTCCACACCAAGAAACTGACGTTAGCACATTACCGTTAGCCAAACTGCAGACTTTTCAGCCAACGTCTCTTAATTTTCTCCTCGATCCTTAGAGAAAATAATTTCTTAGCTACTTTCCTTATTAAAATAAAATAAAGTTAATTACTTTGCACTCATTTTAGAAAGTTCCATGACCCTACTGCTTTTAAGGAGAAAGATTTTGTACACACAGTTAGAAAGTTTTTAAAAAGGGGTCCCTGGGTGGCTCAGTTAAGCACCCAACTTCGGCTCAGGTCATGATCATGCAGTCTGTGAGTTTGAGCCCCATGTCGGACTCTGTGTTGACAGCCCAGAGCCTGGAGCCTGCTTCAGATTCTCTCTGCCCCTCCCCCACATGCACTCTCTCTCTCTCTCTCTCTCTCTCTCTCTCAAAAATAAACATTTAAAAAATTAAAAAAAATAGTTTTTTATCATTGGCCAATTTATTTTATTTTGATTTCTCTAGGGAAGCACACTAAAGATGTTATTCCCGTTACCCCACCACGTATCAACCCGCTGCTGTCTATGGAGTCTCTCGTGTTTGTGGTCCCTCCTTCCTCGTGTAGAGCGCCCCTCAGGTGGACTTACGTTTCCTCCCCTTGTGAACCCTTAGGGCAATCCTGCGGGGGCTCAGAGGGTTCCTGGATGTCTGCCATCGTCGCTGCTCCACGTGGAGCAAGTGTGCCCAGATGCAAGGAATCACAGCGTCCCTCTCTGACTCTCCCACCAGGTGGACCCCTGACAGGTGCTTTCAGATCACTTCTTGTGCGAAGGCCCTGGGTAACCTCTGCCCTTGACGGGGAGCTCATGGGAGCAGCTAGGGAAGTGTAAATGTGGCCTTTCCGGTGGGACTCTTTTCAGTCCAGTATGCCAAACCCTCCGGGACGGAGGAGGCAGCGGACACGTTCCACTGGTGGGCATCTTTCCTCGCCTCTCACTGGAAAGCTTGGGGGGCTGCGTGCTAAGGAAGGTCTGGCTGCCATCTTTGTTTTCTTCTGCAGTTTGTCTATATCTTCTCCGAATCAAATTAGCCCTGCAGCGTCTGGGGTCTTTGTCCCCTGCAAATTAGCCCCGCAGCGTCTGTGTCCATCTTACTTCTATGTGGCTGTCGCGATAGGTGGCGATTCAGGGACAGAAGAATCCCATTAGAATATGTCGAGGTTGTCCTGTAATGGCAAAGGACTCAGAACCCACAGAGACACAGCATGCTCCTAAGAGGACCTGTGACTTTTCAGGTTCCCAGAGACCCAGGGGATGCATAGGTAGCTGCAGGCGACTCTGTCCTCCAGGTGTGAAGAAAAGGCTCTTCGCCTATTGCACGGTGTTGCTTTTTGTTTTCACTTTTGTTTTTCTTTTTACCCCCTTGAATTCTTTTCCACTTGACTGTCTGGAGAATCTGCCTATATGCCAGCCTCCCCAAAGATGCGGGTAATTGGAGACGGAATTGTTGAGTGTTGACAGTGAGGCTGGGGGAAGCGCAGGGGATCCTGGCTGGTGCCCTCCCCCGACAGGGCCAGGCTTCAGGCCTAACAAAGGTCCACTTTGGCAGTTTCCTGTCTTCTTTTGTCAGGTTAAAAAAAACCCACCTGCAGGGTGGGAGCATCTCTGAAGTCTCTTAGCCAGTAAGCATCAGATCGTGTGTTACACCATCTCCTTCTTCACCAACAGCACCGAGAGCAGCTGGCATCCATAAGACTTACTGCGTATCGGGCGTCACGCTAAATATTTCACATGCATGATTTTCTTGAATCCTAGGAATGGGTGGGAATGTTAATCTTATTTTTCAGAGGGGAAACTGAGGCATAGAGCATTTGAAATCTCTCCGCGAGTAAGTGGAGGCCCTGGGATTTGAACATTTGGGCTCCCCAGCACTCCCATCTGCCCTCTGTGCTCTGATTTACGTGCAAAGCTACGAAGTAATAACTACTCTCTGTTCTCAAAAAAGTTCCGTAATAATAGTCTATTACATTTTATGGTATATTACCAGTCACAATGTTTTCTTTTTTCAGATTTTACTGAAAATCTCAGTTCCTGAGCTTCTAGTATAGATAGTCTATCATCCAGTAATACTTTCCCCAGAAAATAAATTCAGTTTAGTGTGAGTCATCTTATATATTAAATATCTTGAAAAGTTCACAGTTTGAAAACCGACGCTTTCATGTTTTAGAGCCAAGAACCTCTAAGAGATAGATAATCATGAAATTCTGGGTAGAGGAGACAATCTAAAGCCAGAACGCTCTGAGTTTGAATCACTGAAGAAAGTTCTGGTCCTGCGACCAGCAGGGGCCCCTGGGGACCTTTGCCTCAACTTCTCTTGTTCATGCAGGATGCGACCTTTGGCATGTTTTAGTTAATCTGGGTGGGTTGCTTCAAGAGGAGTAAGAGAATACGGGAAGGAGGAAGGAGAAGTCCAGACCTCATTTAGTCTCCACCCGCAAACTAGACTAGGGCTTTTCAGGAAGAACATTGAGATCCCTGCACGGGTTGGGGGGGAACCGTGTAGCAGCTTGGAATGCAGAGCTGCTCCAAATGTTCTATTTTTTGAAAGTGTTTGACTTCATGGCTTATTAAGTGTTCCATAAACTAGAGCGAAACGAATCATAGAACAACATTACCTTTTTATTTTTACAGAGTGAACACATAGCTCTACGTTGAATACAGTTCTACGATGAAATATTAATCTGATACTGGGGCAGAATGCTCAGATAGATAGGTGATAAGTAAGAAGCCAAAGTATGATTTCAACGTACCCAGCCTTTGATGGACCACCTCACTGCTGTTCTATGCTTTTAATTTGGGGGATTACTTTTCTACGGCTTCTATGCTTATCATACCCTTCAGGGGCAGGATAATGTTGTGACCGCAACAAGCCTTCCAGACATAACCATACGTATCATTTTATAATGAGTCATTTCTACAACCATTATTAGTAAACATCTGTCATTGTCCCCGAGTCACTGGGTTTACTTATTACATAGTTTATTTCCCATTATAGTTAGCTATACTTTATTGCCTAGATATATTTTTAGAATATAATCAGTAATGAGACTAGAAGTTAGAAATTATTTGTTCTGGAAGCCTAGCTATCTTGGCCATTAATGAAATCTTATACACCCTTCAACTTCCCATATTCTGCAGTGGACACAGTCCCTCCCAAAAGTGAGCAACTATTCTTTTGTGTATTTAACTACCGATTATACCGGAGTGTGGATTCTGGCTTTCCTGTTTATTCATTGTATGGACCATCTACCCTTTTTGACGCTCAATTTTGTCAGCAAAGAGGGGATAATAATACATAGCTAATAGAGTTTTGAGAGAATTAAGTGAGAATGTCTGAAAAGCGTTTATCCATGTGCCCAGCACGTAGACATTAAATAAATGACTCCTCTCCTCTAACGTATGAGGGCTGGATGCCCAAATGATGGTCAGAGCACTTCTGCCCTCAGGCTTAGCAGCTGAGCAATAAGGTAGTCAACTTTAGAGTTCTTTTTTTTTAAATTTTTGTATACATTTATTTATTTTTGATAGAGAGAGACAGAGCACAAGTGGGGGAGGGGCAGAGAGAGAAGGAGACACAGAATTGAAGCAGGCTTCAGGCTCCTAGCTGTCGGCACAGAGCCCGATGTGGGGCTCGAATTCACAAACCGTGAGATTGTGACCTGAGCCGAAGTCGGACGCTTAACCGACTGAGCCACCCAGGTGCCCCTCAGCTTTAGAGTTCTTAGCAATGACCTTACACGTTTTATGTAGATGATTCAAAAATATTGAATTTTCTGCTGCTTTGTGTAAAACCAAATGGTAAGGTGCTGCTAATCATGGTTTCTACCCACTTAGGTCAGAAGTTACGTCAAGAAAGCCCGCGCCGAAGGGGCCCGAATTCTGTGTGGTGAAGGGGTGGATACGTTGAGTCTCCCCCCCAAGAATCAAGCAGGATATTTTATGCTTCCCACAGTCATAACAGACATTAAGGATGAATCCTGCTGCATGAAGGAAGAGATATTTGGTCCAGTGACATGTGTCGTCCCCTTCGATAGTGAGGAGGAAGTGATTCAAAGAGCGAACAGTGTTAAATACGGGTTGGCAGCAACTGTGTGGTCAAGCAACGTGGGCCGTGTCCACCGAGTGGCTAAGAAGCTGCAGTCGGGCTTGGTCTGGACCAACTGCTGGCTCATCAGAGAGCTGAACCTCCCTTTCGGGGGGATGAAGAGTTCCGGGATAGGCAGAGAGGGAGCCAAAGACTCTTACGAATTTTTCACTGAAGTCAAAACAATCACCATTAAGCACTGACCTCGGCCAGCGGAGAAAGCTGTTATGGTCAATGCTCGGCTGTAGAGAATCAGTCATCCAACGTGGTGAGCAGACTCACCAGCATAAATTCTAGCCACATCTTGACTTAGCGGATTTTCTCTACCTTATCCTCGGTAGTTAGTATTTTTATCTGCTGTCAAAGAGATGCTGTCTATTTTCACTGTGGAGTCAAAGAAGAGAAGACTTCTGAACAGGAAGGCACAAAAAGGGAGCCAAGGGATTGTCAGGTTTCCTCTATGTTGTGTCTTCACTTTTTTTTTTTTTTTTCATTGTTTTGATTGAATTCTTGGTAATTTAAAGACAATCTTTTTCTTTTTTTTTGCTTCTTTTTTTTTAATTTAAGAGAGAGAGAGAGAGAGAGAGAGAGAGAGAGAGAGAATGAGCACAAGTGGGGGAGAGGGCCAGAGGGAGAGAGAGAAAGAGAGAATCTTAAACTGGTTCCATGCTTAGCATGGATGGATGCAGGGCTCCATCCCATGACCCTGGAATCATGACTTGAGCTGAAATCAAGAGTCAGATAGATGCTCAGGCAACTGAACCACCCAGGCACCAACATCAATATTGATGAAGCCAATGTTGATGATAAGCATAATATGGAATTTTGTCAGAGCAGGCTTATATGGTAGGTCCCACTAAATACATCTATATAAGGACAAAGAAAAATAACATAATGACTGCTTTTGGAGGGAATTTGGAACAAGAAGAGGAAATAGTTTGATCCATTTCTACTGTAGTGTCTAATTGATTACAGTTCTTCATGTATGCATCTCATTAGATTTACAACCTACTAATCCTAAAAGAATAAATGGTAAGCAATTTTAGTAGACAGTATGACATATACCTTTTTCTTGAATTGTCCTTTATTCTTCCTTATCCTCATCCTCTTAGGGGTATGGACTTTATACAAAGTAATAAAGGTATTTCTAGTGCCTTTTTTTCTGGATCCCCTAATGATCAAAGGGGAAAACCGAGCTTTACGGAGATTAAAGTAGCATGCTCAAGGTCATACATACGGTAAGGGGCAGAGGAAGGATTCGAACCCAGGGATGTCAGTCTCCAAAGCCATGATCTTTGACCATCTCACACTTGTCTTGGGTTCTGCTTTGGAAACAGCCACATAGTTATGGCTCATGGAAAACATCGCATTGTGTCTCCTTTCCATGTCTCCCTCCCCCTGCCCCTCCCTGGCCCCACTAGGCCATGTGACCCAGGAACTCCTCCAGCACAGCCCTTCCTGCACAGACTGAAACCACTTGTTTGCATATCTGACCGCCCAGATAATTGCTGAAAGCCCAGGCAGGTGCCACTGCAGGTGCGACTTTCCACTGAAGTCTCGATCCGAACACAGTGCCTGGCACACAGAAGGTGCTCGAAACAATTTCCAGGAATGCAGTGAAGGTCTTCCTGATACTCTGGGGTGTTTGTTTCATCGTGTATGGGGGGGGGTGGGGGTTGGGTCAGGGCCGGGGGACAGAATAGTCTTTACCATTTTGTGTAGTTTTTTGGATATGTCAGCGTGTTCACAAATGCTGGAAAACATAAACGCCTTTGAGGTCAAGCGATGGTGTGGGATTATATCTGGTTCCCAGCTTCCACCTCCCCTCGCCTCCCCTTTCCTCACCTGCCCTGTTCTCCAGCTCAGGCCCCGGCGTCTTCATTAGTTAAGTCTAGGACCAATCCCATGAATCAACAGGAAGAATTTCAGCAGCTCCAGTCTCGAAGAACCCACAGTTTTGTTCTTATACCTGGTCTAGCCCAAGCTCATCCTTATTTCTGAGACCTAAGCCACATCTTGATTCCAAATCTTGTCAGGGCTCTGGGTCCTGTATTGTTCAGGAGACTGCTTCTTGCTGACAGACATTCTGGATGTAATTTCCCAGCTTCTGGGTCTCTTTGGATCTCTAGAAGCTTCTTCTGGGCTCATGAGGCAGTCTCATTAATGCATATTTGACCAGATGCTGTTCTCTGTCACCCCAACACGGGCCCAGTTCTCCGTTGTGAACGCCAGTGGCTATGATGTCTTAGCACCCGATGGGCCTTTTTTCATTCGTTCTAGCCTACCACGGGTCACTTTAGCTCCAAGACCTTCCCCTCCCAGACCATCCTATACTGTCTCAGGCCCCACATCAGTTAAGGGCACCCTTTGGGTCTGTGCTGGCCCCACAACAGAATCCCACCAGAGGGGTGACTCTGCAGCTGTGTGCCTGCCGTCTCCCCTGTGTGCTGTGTTCAGAACTGATAATGAAAACACCGGAAGGGGAGGCACAGGGGTTTCAATTATATCTGTTGAGTTTTATTTCTGAGCTGGGTGACGGGTGCTTGGGTGTTTGCTACACTATTGCACACACAGGAAATACATTCCGAAAAGGGAAAGTGGATCGTGGTGAAGGACAGAGTGGAGCACGCACGGGGGAAGCTGAGGGGACGTAGGGCCACTCCTTCTGGCACGGCCCCAGAGGCTCCTGCTCGCGGAGGTGGCCTGGATGACAGCAGGACATGAGGGGGCAGGAGCAAGGACTTCGAGGAGCCGCACTTCTGAGTGTGCCTAGCCGTGCCTTTGAGTCACTGAGGTCTCTGGTTCACAGGCAGATTCAGATTCAGATGGTCCGGGGTGGGGCCCGGTTGCACTTTGAGTGTCAAAGAATCAGAGGGCCACTTCAGAAAAGCTCCCACTCTGAGCCTCCTCCCAGGTCTCCTTCCCAGGTCTCAGGAGCAGCTGCCTCCTGGATCTGGCCCCTCCCAGACACAAAGGAGGTGCTCAAACGCCAGTGTAGACCTTCCTGGGGAAGGCCTCCAGCGTGCTTGTTGGCACGGAGCCTGAGACAACTCAGGACCTTCACACGCAGCCCAGAGGAGGTACAGGAAAGGCAACACCTAGAGAGAAACCCACCAAAGAATTTCACCATCCGGGTACCGTTCTCCTCCCTTTGATAGGAGGGCACACACTGAACTGACCTCACAGCCTGAAAAGAAGCCTGTCTCTGACCCGCTTACACAGAAATGTAGTTAGTTAATTAACACCAATTAGTTAACACCATTCAGTGACAGGTGTTAGGGGTAAATGTTCCGCCAAACCGTAAAAAATAACTTTGCCGACTACCTATAATAATCAACCAGCATGCTTTTTATTAAGAGCTATCACCAGTCAATCGAGGATCCTCAAATATCTGGCTAAAGAGAAATACTAAGGTGTGCGAAAGAACAATTAACCATGGGAGAAACAGATACAAGAAAGAAGATGGGAAACACCGAATTTGTCTCAGAGAGATCTGAGGGCACAGCACATTTGTCCACAGCAGCGGGCTACTACGGACAAGGAGCGGGCAACGGACGTGAAGAGGCCTCGAAGAATTAAACGTTGGCGATAAAATGAAGTAAAATGAAAAATCAATAGAGTTGAATCATTGGTTTGGCTGAAAACTACGTACCGATCTGGAAGATAAAGTTGAGAAAATTGCTCAGAATAGAGGGCATGACAGAAAGGGAAAAATAGAAGATGGAGCAGAGATCTAGAAAGCTGTCGATGTAATTAGTCCAAGATGAGAGAACAAAGGTAGAGAAGCAAATAAATAATTAAAAAATAACTTTCCGATGAAAAACACTCACCATGTGCTAAGGACTATTCTGTTGAAATTTAAAAATTCTTAGCATAAGGCTTGCAGAGAGACCTGCCAGGATACCTACAAACCTTCCCCCCCCACCAAAAAACAAACAACAACACAACAAACAAACACACACACAAAAAAACCCAAAAACAAAAATACAAGCATAGGATTGTCATCATGTGCTTTTCATTAATAATACTGACTTTGGGCATACCTGGGTGGCTCAGTGAGTTGAATGTCAGACTTTGGCTCAGGTCCTGATCTCATAGTTCGTGAGTTCAGGCACTGCAAGGGGCTCTCTGCTGTCAGTACCGACTTCAGCTCAGGTCATAATCTTGTAGTTGATGAGTTTGAGTCCCGCATCAGACTCACTGTTGTCAGCACAGAGCCTGGTTCAGATCCTCTATTCCCACCCCGCCCCCCGTCTGCCCCTCTCCCACTTGTGCTCTCTCTCTCTCTCAAAAAAATAAAATACTGATTTTGGAAGACAGTAGAGCAAGATTTCAAAGTTCTGAGGAAACATTATTTTGAGCCTACATGTTATAGCCAGCTAACCTGTTACTCAAGAATCCAAGCCAAATAAGCTAATGACTCAGAGTGTTTCTCCTGTTTACTCTTCTGGGTGTGACCTGGGATGTAACTTAGGAGAAAGAAAAACAAATCCAACAAACAGAAGAACTGCTGAGGAACAAAATGAAAAGAAATGTCAAATTATCAGCAGTAAAACAGGCCTAGAAAGTAACTGGCCCAAATTAGAACAGAGTAGACCGGAGATGGTAACTGACGAACACTGATTACAAAACATGTGTAACAAGCTGGAAGATCTTAGATGTGTAAAAATGTCCACGTATGTCTCTTCTCTCCGTTAGAATAAAGGAAATAACAACTATTCAGAAGTGATGATAAGACGAAGTGAACCGAAGTGTGACATGACCTGGAAAAATAGAAAGGGTGTAAATAAAGGGAATCCATTTTTCCCTTATTTTTTGGATGGACATTTTTGTAAATATAAAATTGCATTTACATCTTCATGGGCCTTACATATTGCTGGGTTCTGCAATGAGTGTTTATATGATCTTAATGTTATGAATGTCTCTCACTGGTTTTCAATTTTTAAAGTCAAGCTGTAGACAAAGTACAGAAAACTAACTTAAAATGACAGAACAGAGTACAAAGGTTCCAGCCTGGATCATAGTAATCAGCTGACGAGTCGCACAGAGGAAAGGGTGTGGCCAAGGCTAGGCCGCGGGGATCTACTTTCTTCCTCTTACAGAACAGAGCGTGGGTTGAAGATGCCACAAATTGATGAATCAAGAAGCAAGGATCGAGGCAGATTATTTAAAGGGACGCACGTAACCATTCAAGATCTCAAAATGTTAATGGAATTAATAAAAGTTGGAAGGTGGAATGCAGGTGAACTCAGAGTACAAAGCGTATTAAGTGCACACACCTTTCCTCGTGGGAAGATTATGTATTATTCGAAGTTGATAAGGCCAGAAACACAGGCACACACATACCGATTAGTTCTGTAGTATAGACAGACCTAAAACCAGAACTGTTTAAAAATGGTTGCTTCTCAGTTGAACAAGGACAGGCGAGGGGTTGTTTAGTATAATGGAGAGAGTTTCATGTGAATCATGAGGTACCCTTTGAGTTTATGTTTTTTAACGTGCTATGAACAGTCTTATAAATAATAGCATATATATTTCAAAGCTCTCCCAGTGATGCTTTTTTATGCATGCGGTAATTGGGACGAATGTACTCTATGCTCCAGGGTATCTTAAGCTTCTGGCCCTCTGACCTCTGGTTGCCATAAGAGAGCTGAGATCCCCGGGTATCTGGGAGACGCAGCCTGATTGCAGAGCATCTGGGAAGCCTGCCCCGGGTCAGGTGAGGGGAGGAAGACACCTCCTGGTCTCCTGTGCCCTGTCCCTAGCCTGGCCGGTCTGCTCAGCAGGGGGCTCCAGAGAGTCACCGCCCAGGAGAACCTCCTTCCCCTTGCACCTGTTCTTTCCCTCTGCCTGCACTTGGAGGGTGAGAGGCAGTGCAGGATAACTCACCCGGCCATCCATGCTGAGCTGGGACTTTAAAAAGAAAACTCCACAGCCTATGGTCCTTCTTGGCTTTGGATTTGCTTCTCTGCTGGGAATTTCCCATGTCCTTTTTTTTTGGAGGTTACTGAGGCTGCCTGTGACCTACACTGAAGGGGGACATCCCTAGGATATCCCAGGGACGAGACTGGTGCTTTTCAGATGAAGGTTTCAAACATAGTTTTAGGTAAACGTTTTGTTCGCGGGTGTCTAAAGCAAGCTTTCTGGAAGGTGTCCTCGTGGTCATTAGCCCACCAGGTCGGAGCATTCACATCGTCCGTATCTGCTGCCACGTTAGTCAGCACCCCAATCACTGCTGACTCACCCCAGGGCCTGTGCAAAGCATCAGAGTCACTTCTCTGAGGCTTCTGCCAAAGAAATGATAAGCAGCCTTCTGGGAAGAGCCCAGTTTCCGATTGCGGCCGGCCACCCATCAAGCATCAGGAATTTGCCTGATCTTGCCTGTTAGCGGAGGATATGTCGTCGCCTCACTCCAGTTACACTTTCCCACGCTACACCTCATGGCATTCCTCATCCAATCTTTCTTACCTCAGGAGGAGTCATTCTACTCCAGCCTCGTCTTACAATTGCCATGCCAGTGTGACTCAGTTTCCAACGACGCGCTGAAAACTCCTCCTCGGAATCTTACGGACCCCGGGGGGTCATTGAATCACAGCGAGGCAGAATTGCCAGGGATCTTGAGGTCACCCTGTGTCGCTCCCCATTTCCCGGTGGACAGTTGAGGCACAAAGAGATTAACTGACTTGCCAAAAATCTTACAGCAAATAGTTCCTCCAAGTGGAACAGGAGGTACAGAAATATACAAGCGTCAAAGAGATAGGGGTATTCTGAGGACAATGAAAGATAATTGCAAATTCTAGTAACTATTTTGGACTTCCTTCCCACAGATAGTAAGCAGCTGGCCTCTATATCCACCGAGGACAAGATAAAGGGGGAAAAAAGGTTCTTAATTACAGTTTGAGTTCATATGTAAAATTAGAAGTGCTTTATTTTGATGTTTTGAGCTCAGAAATAGTGAATGGTGGAAGAGGGTGGAAACCCGTTTTCCGGAGGGCTCCAAGCCCAGGTGGGGCCCCCGTGAGGGGGTGTGAGGAATGAGGTAGGGGAACAGCCCCGGGTTCTGTGTCGCCTTCGTTGGCGGGGGGGGGGGGGGGGGGTGTCGCTGCATCCCATGCCAATAGCCCGAGTGGAATTTCAGTGCCCGCATCAAATGTTGTCACTGAGGCGTCTCATCAGGGTGTCCACGTGTCGGATCACGAGGTCGGCCACAGGTAAATAAGCCTCAGGAGGGCACAAATTCCTAAATAGGAGAAATCAGACTTTCATGTAACCTCCTTGAGAAAGGAAAGCACGTGAGAATCTTCAAGATAGGTAAAACCTTGAAGCTCAGCATTATTTATCCCTTTGGGGGGCTTTGGAACTATTTCTCTGATGTTTGAAGCGCACCCGCAATACGTGCTTCTTGAGTCCTTTTTGCCTGAATTGGAGGTATCTTCGGGGAAATGCACTCTCTCAGTTTGCAGTAATAACTCACCAGAAAGCAGTTCTGAGGGGTGATTTGTAACTCTCTGGGATCCTGAGGCCACCGGCTCGGACTTGGGCTGTTAGTGGTCCGCAGTCAGACTGAGCTCCATCCTCAGAATGGATATTGCCCTGTTCCCCGGGAAGCAACGTAAAGCGCTTACTGAAGCATTTACCCTGAGCTGAGCTCGCTGAACCTGCTCCCCTCCCCTGCTCCCTCCTCTGATATCCTAAATGAAGGGATTGAGTTCACATCTCCCGGACAGTATTTGCAGAAAATGTACTGCACCCTTTCCTCAGGATGTGTTTAGTGCGTTCTAATCTTTCGAAAGACTAACTCCCTGAACTTAAGGTTAGAAATAATTAGACAAGAAAATCCCTTCTCTTGGTTTCTTGTAACTATCCAAAATGATGAGTAGTGGAAAAATCGCTGGAGGTCAGATCCCTCACTCTTCCTGAACCTTTGCACCGTATTGTTTATAGAAAGAATGTGACATCCCTTGGCATGATAAGGTGAGTGTTGCTATTTCTGCCTTTTGGCTGTTCGTTACGCTTTGCTATCATAAGCAAAGGGGCAGATAGATACCGAAACCTTAAAAAAAAAACTAAAAAAAATGATTACTTGGGACTGTTCGGCATGTTGCTACAGAAAACACCTCTCTTTGTTTTGGCAAATCCATTTCGGAAAAGTGATTTAAATCTTGGCACAAATAGATAGCTTTTTACATCCTATTTTGATTGCCTTAGAGGTCAACCGTACAGTAAGCAACATTTAAGTTTTTAAGCTCTGAAGGGTATTAGGTGTCCCAGTCTTCTTTTTCTTTTTTAGTGATTGACATACTTTGATGCTTGTATAAGCATCGTCTCTATGCTTCACATAAAGTGCTCTGAAAATAAGTTCCAACACCCTTCCGTTCTCCAGAGTTCCAGGTCCTTGAAGTTAGGGATTGGTTTTTCATATTAGTCATGCCAACATTTCTTTTATCCCTAGGGCAGATCAGTGCCTTAGACAGAGTGGAGACTGAATACAAGTTTGCTCTTCTGAGCTTAAAAAATATAAAAATCACTATATGATAATTTGAATAGTCTTGTGTCCTGGGGAAATAGCACGCTTATTTATGAGGACGCCCAAACCAAGTGGTATTAATTATGCCACTCTACTGATCTCTGAGTAGGCACATTCATCCCATAATCAAGAATACAATGTATACCTGAATCTAATATTATACTGTATGTTAACTAACTGGAATTTAAAGAAGAACTTAAAAACTAAAACAAACAAAAAACCCCCCAAAAACCAAAAAACAGAACACAAAAGCCAGGTGTCCTGGCTCGTCAGACGTACAAAGTCTGAGGTCAGGTTCTTGTTTCTTGGCTGAGGGTTATAGCCCGAGTGGTGAGGGCTCAGGGCTCAGCCTACTACCCAGACAGATGCGACCTGGCCCCGTCCACTGTTCCAGTGTATTCAGAACTCATTACATGTGACCCCCTTGAACATCACTCCCCAGAAAACTAGACCACACTGTGTGACTGGAAGGCCACGACTGGGTCATTTATAACCTTATAACTGCTGGAATACCTTCTAGAATTTTTGTTATGCTCTCCAAAGTGCGTGCCTGGGATCTGCAGGAGTAGAAAATACTTCACAGTTGAAAACTTGAGAGACACAGTAGGTGCCCATAAAGCAATCTAAAAAGAAACAAGTCAGTGGGGAACATGAACTGACATTTTTATAGGAGTTTAAAATCAGAAATGTACTGACTCAAGTGTTTTGGATTAAACTCACTAAAGCAATAAATTCATATCTTATAAAATGACGCCTTCTAGTAGGAGGAGCTGGCCAGTTAATGAGGGGGTGGTGACATGATGTGCCAGGAAAGTCTCTGGGGCCAGTGCTTGGACCATGTCATCTACAACTTCTACCTTTAGTTCTTAAAACCTCTGAAGCCGTCCCTCACTTTTTTTTTTCTTTTTTCCTACATTGGTTCTGTTATGGCAAATGTAAAATTTTCAATTTGATCCGCGCCCAAGAAATAAAAATTAGGTGAACATGTTTTTCATCTTATTTCTGTTAGGGAGGAAAATGTTTCTTCTGCCTTCTTCTGCTCTGTTCCTGGGGCCTGTAAATTAAACTGACAAATGACAGAATAAGAAGAGAAAAAGCATAAACATTTTATTTTTAATTTTACATGAATGGGGGTGGTTTCCCTCCCCACAAATGAAAACCCAAAGTAGCAGTTAGACTGGGGTTGGGGAAATTATATACCATTCAAATAAAGGGCAATAGATTGTGGAGAGGTGTCTAAATGAAGGAAAGGGGGTTTGAGCTTCTAGGGGTGAGAAATTACGGGAGGGTAAACATTCTGGAAAAACTAATGCTAGATAAGGGTTATTTAGTAAAGTTTGTTTTTGGAGACTCACTTAGGTGCTGTCTCCGTTTCCGGTGATAAGGGCGGCTCTTTTCCTGGTATGGGAGAGGGCAGGGGACACCTAAAAAAGGGGAATTCATGTTCTGCTTTTGGATAGATAGGAGGAGGGCAGAGAGCTCTTCCTGTGTCTGGTTTTTCTCAGTTGCTTTCAGTTCAAAATAATCATTATACCAACGTGCTATTTTTTTTTGGAAGCTTAAAACAGCACCCCTTTATTGGTAGGAGAAAAACACGTCCAGTGGAAAAGAGATGCTGTGAGTAATTGGGGTTTCTAAACCCCAGGACGATCTTCAAGACTCTATGTCCTCACAGAGCAGCATGAGTGAGGATAAATGCAAGTCCTAGGATAAATTTCCCACTTTGGGGCTCCAGGATTAATCTAGAAAAGAAATGAAAACGCTATGTTCCAGTGGGTATGGTTATCATTTTAAGAAGGTCTGTAGAAAAGGAGCTGATCTAACCCACCAGGAGTCTACCAAGTCTTCGATTGGTCTATCCAGATCCAGTGGACAGGAAGTTCAGGTCATGAGTGTAGAACGGAATGGACAGTCTTCATATTTTTCTCAAAGTTTGTTATCTGAAAGGAATCTTTACAATAATAACTTAAAGCCAAGATCTCAAACATTTCATTTTTAATGTGTCATACGTATAATATTCAACGAGAGCATTTTCAATGCCCATGTATTTGTAGGATCATATGATGGAGAACAAAAAAGCAGATTCTGAGTGCATGTGGCTTCACAGAGCTTCTAAGTGAGGGAGAATGAGAAGAACACCCAAAGAAAGGAGGCAAAATTAAGTAACACACGCTCATATAAGTAAATAACATATAAAACAAGGTGGGAATTACCAGGAGTTGTTATTTCCTTCATGGGGAAATGTTGGGAAGGTCTGAAAAAGCACAGGGTTCAGTGGACTGGTGGGAAAGAGGCAGACTGGGATTCTAGAAAAGGAAATGTATTTCTGAGCATGGAAGGAGTTTTAATAAAAACATTATTGTGGTTGTGTCACCTTTTCTGGAGGATGATTCCATCCTTCAGGAATAGGTGACTTTCCGAGCACTTGCAAAAGAGAATTGCTCCTAAACAGATACATCTTGTGTCTCTTTGTGGAATCCGAGGTTGCTGTGAGCGAACTGTGTCCAGAGGCCAAGTGCACTGAGATTGGATAACTGAGGCGATTCATTCTGGTCCTGTGAGTCTCTGTTTAATTTGGGAACACTCACTCTCTTCTGTGGAGCTACAGTTCACGATGAATTTCACAGCCCTATTTTCTTTTTTCCAGGAATTTCTGATCTCCTGTTAACCTTTAGATTCCCTATTAGATATGTATTTTATAGCATGGACTTTCCCCGCTCAGCTATATTATTCTTGACTGATTTTTGATTGGGTGTAGCTTTCCTGGTTGAAATGATCACATCCCTGAAAGCATATATCTTATAAGAGAAAGTTTCTTTTAACAACTTCTTAAATCCTTTATAGCCTACGTTTGCAAACTGTTACATTTCTCCAGCAGGGTTTACTTTAAAAATGTCAGCATGAGATTTTAAAATGCAAATATTTCTAAAGCTACCACCCACGATTTGAGCTGTGAAACGATGCACATATCTGAACTGGCCAGATTTGGGGGCGCACATGCCATGCCTAAATCCCATCTGATCTTTATCAGGCCTTGCAGACACAGTGGGTTCTCTGCTGGCTGCCTTCTGGTGGATGGGAAGGGCTGCCATTGAGGCTTCCTGGGACTACCCATGGTGGCTCAGAGGGACTTCCTTTACCAAGGTCTGGGCACTGCTGAAGCAACTGGCAAGCAGCTTTAAGCTTAAGAGAAAATGCAAACCCGAGCTGGATTAGCTATCCTCAGCCCCAAATCCTCCCCAGTCGGAAGGACATCAATGAGCTGCACTGGGCAACCATGGGGTGAAACAGAAACCACAGCTCCCGTCTTTGCGTCCAGAGCTTTTCCCGTCCCGGTGACATCTGCTTGCCAAAGTTGAGCAGGTGGGGGTTGATTATTTAAAAACAAAACATTATTAAACTCTTTGGAACCAGACGGCTTGCGGTGACAATTGTCATGGTGAGTGTAGCGCCCACGTGGGCACTTCACCCCAGAGGAGGGATGGGGGGGGGTTCTCCTTGCTTTGTCTAATTTGCATTCCTTTCCCTCCTCCTTTTCCTTCCCTCTCCTTCTTCTTTTTATTTTTTGGTATGTATTATTAATGTGCCAACTCCAGATTTTTTTTTAAATATCTGCATCATCAAACATTTTCCGCCTCCCTCCGTCTCCCCCACCCTTAAGTATTTCCCAGATACGGTCAGAACAGCCCGTACTCAGAGTTCATATCATGGGCTCCCTGGCGATCTGTACAGGCATCTCTGTCACTGAGTACTGCTAAGTTAGATGAAGTGTTAAGATTACGGGGATTGTATTAGGTTACAGATTCTGAGACATCATGTGAGGTGGGGTGACGACTAATGTTCCCTGGCACATTTTCTGGGCTTGGCCTCTGCCACCTGTGCAGATTTCAAGGAAATGGCTGAGTGGTTTCGTTCTGGTCAGGTGGCGGGGAATGGGGACATGTTAGGAAACACTCGTCTTCCCTTCAAATCGTGCCATGGAGCAGGAACAGAGGAAAAGTCCAGCTTGGCTAGTCACCCTTAGCATTGACCTGGTGTGTGAGCTAACCAACACTGAAATGCTCTCCTGGTACAATGATCGCAAAGATGGCTGGGAAAATACGGGCTCCTTTTGAGCTAGGTGTTTCCTTCCGCAGGGTTGCTCTCTACTGGGAACAATTGATGCTGTTTTCCTCCCTGCTGCCCTCAGTGCCGTGCGTGGGGTGGGGGAGCCTGGGGCAGGAGACAGGTGCCCCGAGTGCGGAGCAGAGAACTGAAGCCATCTATAACCCTCCCCACTGGAATCCTGGTAGACTTCAGGGAAGGGAAGTGCATGAGATCTGGGATCCATCTATATTCGCTGATCTAATCATCAGGGATCCTGGACTCTTGGTTTATGGCTCATGGTGTCCGTCAATCTGCAGACAGTGTGAATGACGTCAGGTTGAAGATGGCTTCATTACGGATGCTTCTTGACCAGCCAAGGAAATGCATCTGATAATAGTGCTCCTCAAGTAATGAAAATAAAATCCTTCTCTAATCCCACATTATTTTTTACATATGAGTCAGAGTTCACAAATCCTCGTCAACATAACTCGTTTTATTTACTAGTTATAGGATGTGGATGGAGTACGAAGAGTTCTGGATTAGAGGGTAGGCTGGTGACCCTGCTGTGGTTCAGTCTGGGCTCTGGTATGACTGGGGCAGGGCCTGGTTAATTGCAGAAGGTGAGAAAGAGCCAGGCCCCTGCACTACATGCCCTCAAAAGGAATAGGGCAGGTGCTGCTGGGCCAGGATGCCCAGGAGAGCTGGGCTGGGAAGTGAGAGTGCCACTGTGACAATAACCACCAGGGGGCAGTCACTGCAAACAGCTGGAAGCCAAAGAGCTCCTGTCCTACCAGGGGCTGAAGTTATACTTGGAAATAGTAGGAGAAGTTCCCGAACGCTGGCAAGCTGGGGGTGGCCTCTGGACATGTTGTTGAAGAGAGTGAGTGCCTGCTGGCACTCACAAGTGGGGCTCTGATTCCCAACAGGAAGATAGGGAAAAGCAAGACAGAACCCTGATGCTAGCCGGTGCTGGGAGCACCAGGAAGGTTACCCAGAGCGGGAGCTGTCACTAGGCCTGCAGACAAAATAGTCTTATCTCAGTGACCTGGTTATCAGCACTGAGGCACAAGGTCAGGGTTAAATGAGCCAGCACGGGGACTTGAGCCTGGAGCTCTTTAATCTCTTATTTTTCAGCGCAGGCGATGCTCAGCCCCGCTGGGCTGTGCCTGTTTATTAAGTTCCAGTGGATGGTCCGTGCGTGCGTGGAAGAAGGGAAGGAAGTGGATGGAGAAATGGGCTGCAGAAGCTGGGACCCAGTCCAAACCAGTCTAACATGGCTGTTGTGAATTCAAGGTTAGATATGGTGCATTAAAGCGCTGAAACAGAAATCCATGTGAAAACTATTAGGTAAAATGAGAATGAAAGAACTGAAATTTCCTGAGACAGAGATGCCAGGATGTTTCCAAGCATCTCTGCGCAAACCCTCAGCCCACTGCTGCTCCACTTAGGCAACGCCTATTTATTCTATTTATCTTCTGAAATTCATTTCCGTCACCCTTTCCCTGGGGAAATCTTATCTGCAACCCAGACTAGGTGACATCCTCCTTCTAAGTTTCTCAGAGCACTTAGCTGAGTTAGAATTTTACAGAGTTTCGCTTCATTAGTTAATTACCTTTGATCTGTCTCCCACTAGAAGGTGAGTTTTACGAGAATAGAGAATATGTCCTGTTAGCTGCTGGATGCCTAGAACCCAGCCCAGTACTAGGTATATTTCAGGGATTGAACGATTATTTGTTGAATGAATGAACATTTTGAGAGAAATAAGAATTTTTTCTTTTGTAGGTAGGCAGTAACAGAAGTATGACTGTCGTATTTGGTATTGGAGAGCACTGATGAAAATATACCATTCTGTAAACACATATCAATGCCCCCCAAATCATCTGGGGATACCAGATTGCAGGGAGTTGCAAGCCTCTGGATACTGACGATTAAGTCCTTATACCATAGGCCCAGGTTTTGACATAAAAATAAGTGAAAATGAAGATCAGTAGATTCTTTAAGGAAGTTTGAGTTCATCTATTGGGCAAATACATGGCAGCAAACTCCTAGCCTAGTTTCCGTTCTCCCTACCCCTTACTTTGTATCCTGTGTTCACAGATCTATGTAAATAAATAATATATACATATAAAAAACACATTGAACACATTTTTTTAGGGGAAAATAACTCATGCCCACAGCCAGAATGGAGGCTGTGGAAGTGGGGTACCCTTCATTTGGTTCTGATGAATGTTAGAGTTCTCTGATTTCTAGCAGCAGACTCTAATACTGGCTATTGTGCAAATCATAGAACCAAAGGGAAAGCTGAAAGCCTGGGTTTGGGAATAAATATGAATTGAACCATTTCTAGTAGTCAAAACCACTACTTAGTTGTTTTGCTTAGTTATAGGTGTGTTTCAATTTTTTAAATGTTTATTTATGTATTTTGGGAGAGAGAACAAGACAGAGAGGGAAAGAGAGAATCCCAAGCAGATCTATGTTGTCAGTGCAGAGCTCAGTGCAGGGCTCCATCTCATGAAACACGAGATCATGACCCGAATCGAAATCAAGAGTCGGATGCTTAACTGACTGAGCCACTCAGGCACCTGTATAGCTGTGTTTTAAAAAGCCATCCCATTTGTATTCTATTCATCATGTTGCTTAGGTTTCAATTCTAGGAGAATCATGTGCTTGGGTTGGTCCCAGCCCAGAACATCTTAAAGCTTCCAGTAGACTCTACCCAAAGGGAGGAGGAAATTTCTCAAAGGATAATCAAAGTGCTATTTCCCCAAAGCATGAAGTAAGAGTTCAGAGAAGTGTCAACAGAGGAACGAGTGAACAAAATGTCGTGTATACATACAATGGAATATTATTCAGCTTTAAAATGATTAAAATTCTGATACAATGCGGATGAAACTTGAAAACATGCTAAGTGACATAAGCCAGAGGCAGAATGGCAAATAGTGTGCGATTCTACTTATATGAGGTACCTATGTCTAATTCATAGATACAGAAAGTAGATTAATGGTTGCCAGGGCCCGGGGGTGGGGGGGGGGGGCGGAATGAGGAATGCTTGTTTGATGGGGACAGGGTTTCAGTCTGGATGGGGAAAAATTCTGTAAGTGGATGGTGGTGATGTGCACAACAGTGTGAATATAGTTAATGCTACTGAACTGTGCACCTAAAAATGCTTAAAATGATAAATTTTATGGTTTGTCAATTTTGCCACAATAAAATAAAAAGAGTGCAGGATAGTCAACATCAAGCAGTGTCAAGACAAGGAGAATGGAAAGTCACGATCATGGGAAGGAAAGGCCTCCGAGGCACCTGGTGTTGGACCAGAAACCCGGACTCAAGTCCCAGTTCTTCCGTGTAACCTTCAGAGAGTCACCAGGCCTCCCTGAGCCTCCTTTTCTCATTTGTGGATAAAAACCCTGGTCCCATCATCTATCACATAGGAACCGTGTTATCTTGTGAAAGTATTTCTGTGAACTTATAAAACTCTACTCAGAGGACAGCATTACTATCGGAAGGGATGAAAAGCCCTTTGTAAATCCAGATTTCAGTGGCCTGGAGGAGAAGTGGAGACCATCACTTTCTTAAGTTAGTAAGCTTTCTGGAGACAGCATTCCCAGACGGAAGGCAAGGGTTAGAATAAAAATATGAGCAGGATAGGTTAGAATAAAAATATGTATAGGGGCTACAGGATCGAAATGGGTCTGAATTATCCTTCTGTGTTGCTGCTCCATCAAGATTTCCCAGCCCTCCGTGGAAGTCTCAGACATATTAACCAATGAAGCAGCTGGTACTTCCAGTGGAAAGTCTCTAAATGGCTTGACCGTGGTGGAGCTGTTAATTGATGTCCATAAAAACCAGGAAGGGGTGTCTGTTGGATTCTTATGACCTATTTCTGGTAGAGGGTTTGGGCAAATAAAAGAATGATTGATTTCAGGCAAAATTCCAAAGATTTGGCTTTAGAAGACAATCATCAATTTCTATGCCAACCACTTATTTGCTAACGTGAGATGCAAAAAACAGGATTAAACAGGTTTGATTGCAAGATTCCTCTGGTTTTGTCGTTTCTCTAGATCAAAACCTTCAGAGGGAGTCCACTGGAGTTATAACTTGATCAACTTATAGGATGTTCCGCACCGTCTGTGTTGGAAGTAGAAGGGGTACTTCCTACGCATGCTCAGTTTTCCACCTCAACTGAGAAAGGAGTTGGAAATTTCTGTTACTAAGTTCTGATGATTTTGATACTTGGACATCCATGGACCAGGGAAGCCAGACGGTGCTGCCTTTATGGAACCAGGTATCTCCTTGCTCTGGTGATCTCCTGGCAGACAGCTTATGACCATTTAGACTCACTACAGCCTTTTAGGAGGAAAGGACAGGCCCTACTCATTACCACAGGACTAGTCTTTTTAAGGCATTGAAATGTTTGACTGATATTGATTTAAGTGACTTCATTTCCATGCATCCAGTAATAGACCAGAGCTGGGGTTGAAGATTCTGGAAAGACCTATGGTAAAGGGAAAACTATGAATGAGATAGAAAGAAGAGCAGAGGGAAGAATAAGAATGAAGACAAAGAAAAGGCAAAGGAGGGGGAAATTGAATGGTCTAAGAGAAAGAGTAAGAGAGGAAAAGGAGTAGGGGCGGGGATAGGGAGAATACTGCCTTCCTCTGTCCTGTTCTCTCCGGAAAAAAATGAGCTTCCTGCCCTACAGCTGGCGGCTTCCAGCAGGAGCCAAGCTGTGATCACATCTGGAGGTGACAGCTGACAGGTGCATGCACCCTCAGACATGTCCTCTCTAGTGCCTTGTCTTCCTTTGTCAGGCACAAAGTCCAGTTCGGACTCTGGAGCCTGCTTCAGTTTGACCTGAGGGAAGCTCATTTTCAGGGAATACCTCACCTGCGAGAGCAACCCGTGGCTATTTTTTCACAATTTCTAGGTATTGACTTTAGGGCAAGGCTGCTATTGCTACATTTGTTTTCCTTTTTTGAGCCGGGGGGGCGGTGGCATGTTGGGGAAAATTTTCAGCCAACCCACTTCCTGTGGGACAGGGAACATCAGTGAAAATCCAACATGCAAAACAGTTGTAATGATGTAATGCCTGAAGTTCCAAAACCTCCCACAAAATACCACCAGAGTCGTAAGTCAAAGCCAAGCGGCAAGGGTCGTTTATTGCAGGTTCGAACCTGGTCCTCTGCGCACTCGTCGCCGGTGACACAAGAGGCCACGAATAGGGTTGGTATAGCGTTTTTATAGACAGAGACAAATAGCACAGGGGAGGTTTTTTACTTGTGGCGGGAGGAAGAAAGGGGGAAGGGGGTAGGTGAGGAATGTGCTAAGCAGGCAGGTTTACAGAAGCGAGAAATGCCGGTTAGTTTGTATACAATCACTCATTTCATTACATATCAGACTACATTTAGGAAGTTTTACAGCCCATTCTACAGCGGGTTACAATCAGGAAAGGTCTCACAATGCTCATAGCAAACAGCAAGCAAAACAGACTTCTCAGCAATTGTATTTCTTATCAAAGATCCATAATAAGCAGAAAAGAGAACCTAGCTTTAAACTAAGGCAGGGCTGTCATTTGGATTCAAAGCTGTTCCTTTCAATGAAAGGATTTTGACAATGTTCTTGAACGTTCTTGAAGATCTGAAGAAGCAATCTATCTGACTGACCGACCTCCTGCGTTTCAAATGATCTGCCACACAGGTTTTGCTCCAATGCACAAAATTAATATGGGACCTTGGAATTGTGAGATTGATGAATTCTAATTAGTTCTCTCTTTAAATAGCAATGTTTGCTGTGTGGTGCTACTTAGAAACTTCTATCACCCCATTCTATTTATAAATTGCTTTTATAAGCATAGGATCTAAAGGCTGAAAGAGACCTTAGAAATGCTGTAATGAAAAGAGCACTTTCCAGTTCTAGCTCTGAGACCCATTTGTGCGTGACCTTGAATAAATCACTTAACTTCTCTGTGTCCGCTTTTCCTTCTCTGTAAAATAAACTGCTTGAACTGACTGAGGTCAGCTTGGTTCTCACATTCCTTTGTGTACCATCCCGCTGCTGCTTCACGGAGAGAAATGGAGGTTCTGAGTTGTAAGCACCCTGGCGGGGGGCTGTCCCCTAATGAGGGGCAGACTCACACCCATCCCGCCACCTGCTCTTCCTGCAGGATGTTCCGCACCCTCTGGGGTGCCTGCCGTCTGGCTTCCATGCGGGCCCAGAGAGCCAGAGCAGGCCCACATCAGCTCTAGAAAGTCAACTCAAGGCTGGGTGGGAAATGGGCCTGTTTTCCAGAACTCCCCATGTTGGTTCTGACTGTATTTCTTCCAAGAGCCTACTATCTGCTCCATAGTGTAAAGCTCCAGTCACTTTAGAGGGAATGAAGCCTTTTCAGTCTGAATACAGATGTTTATCAAACAAATGGATATTTCTCAAGATTAGCTCACCTGTACCTTCAGGCTATTTTTGATCTCCTCAGCTTCTCTTTATAAAGGCAGACTGGGCGCATCCAAGTAGGTAGGCCTCGGGGCCGTGACTTGCCTTGACTGACACTGACCTCATGACTCAAGCCATACCCTGACCCAGCTGCTTCTCTTTGCATGTTTTCTATATCCATTCCCACGGTCCATGGCACTAACATCTACCGAGTGGCCCAAGCCAGATACATCTAAGTCAATGTTGCAGGATTTTTTACCACAATACTCTGGATTTGTTGTCTTGCTGCTTTGAAGAATGCAGAGGTGGACACGAAATGAGCAGCAGGCCAAAGTTTATTAGAATATAAGATTAGAAAGGAAGAACAGTAGGAAAGCTCTGCTTACAGAGAGGGGACATTGGAAAGTGAATGCCTGAGGGCTATACGTAAGGGTCCTTGTTTTATAAGGTTCTGGCGAGCCCTCCCCCAACCCTTCCCCCAGTTTCTTCTCAGGTTCTGCCCTTATTGGCTTGATAGCTCTGGGTTCTGGGTTGTCCATTCCTGATGGGCTCTTTTCCATTGCAGGGCGGGGGGGGGGGGGGGGGGGGGGGGGGGGGGCTGGTGGTGGTTCTATGGCTGTACTTAGGTCTTTTGTCAAATTCCTGAAGAGAAACCTGAGGGGGCAAAGGTGGGGTCTGTTACATTCTTAAGAGGAACCTCATGCCTGAGGGGTTTGCTGTGCTCAGACACTCCCAGCATTGTTCTCAGATAGGTGTTCTACCCACCCAGGGACCTCAGGCCCTAATCTTTCCCTCTCTGCCTACTGAATCCTATTTTCTCCAATCATATTATTGGATTTCTTCCTCTTCTTGATGTCTGCACTGATTGGTCTCTGTATTAGCTTCCTAGGGCTGCCTTAAATTACCACAGCCTTGTGCCTTAAACTAACAGGATTTATTCTCTTACAGATCTGAAGAAGTCCAGAATCAAGATGTCACCAGAGTCATGCTCTGTCTGAAGGCTCTAGGGAAGGATCTGTTCCATTCCTTTCTCTGAGTTTCTGGTAATCTTGACATTTCTTGGCTTGTAGATAAAATGCTCCAATCTCTGTCTCTGGCATCACATGATGTTCTCCTCTGCTTCTGTGTCTCTTCTCCTCTTCTTATGAGGACACCAGTCATACCGGATTTGGGACTCACTGAAATTAGTGTGACCTTACCTAAACTTGACTGTATCTACCATAAGACTATTTCCAAATAAGGTCACATTCCTGGGTACTGGGGGACTTTTATATATCTTTTTGAGGGACAAAAATGCCTGGGCGCCTGGGTGACTCAGTCTGTTAAGCATTTGACTCTTGAGTTCGGCTCAGGTCAATGATCTCATGGTTCGTGAGATGAAGGCCTGTGTGGGGCTCTGTACTACTGACAGTGTGGAACCTGCTTGGGATTCTCTCTCCCTCTCTCTCTGCCCCTCCCCTGCTTCTCTCTCTCTCTGTCAAAATAAATAAATCAACATGAAAAAAAAATTCACTCTGCGGCAGCCTCTAAATCTTATCAACTGTCTCTCACGTCCTTCTCCCCTTCATTCTCACCACCATGCTCTGTTCCAAGTCCTTATCTGGATGGATTCAAAGTCTCCCGACAACCTTGGAGGGATAATTTTGTCTTGTTTTATAAGATGCAGTGCTAAATGTGGGATTACTAGGTGAAAAAGCATTATGTCTACCGTTTTGATAGGTCCTACTAACTTTTCTCTAAGGAAGATATTTACACTTGCAGCTCTAGATATAACATCTGCGAGTGTCCTTTTCCAACCTACTCTTGTCGACACAAGATTTTCTGAATTAAAAAATTGTTTTGCCAACCCATCCAATGACGGTGTCTCAGTATTTGCGGCTGTATTTTCCTAATCGCTGGCGACTCAGCTCACATGCTGCTACTGTGCTGACGGTGGGTGGGCCCTTTCCCTGGCACAGCCCTCTCTCCTTGCTCAGCCTCCGTGGGCCCTGAGCAGCAGTAGGTGAGCAGTGAAAAGCAGATTCACATCTTTGTGTGCTCATAGGCTGAGGGACACAGAGCAGGCTCTTTCATGCGGTCCTGTGGCTGAGTAAACATGCAGGTTGGCACTCTCTTTCCTTATGACAGGGGCTCACCGAACCCTCCCTGTATGGATTGGGTTGGGGACTGGAGCCCAGCATCCCCGATCCTGCCAAAGCACCTTTCCCCAGGCTTGCAGCTCACTATCTGGGTGATTCCCTTTTTCCTTCCCTGAGCCTGACCTTGTGCTTCTGGAGGATGGATGGAGTGGTGGGATGAGGGTAGAAGGACCAGTCTGGTTAACTCTATGAGGCTGAAGGGAACTGGGGAAGCTCCTATTTACAAGGCGTGGCTTTGTTGAGATGATGAGCCTAAGCTGTGTAGCTTTAGCTAAGATTTCAAGACTAAAGGAGAAGACTCATGCCCCATTTTGTGACGTATATGTTACCGTTGCGTGTGTGCATGGAAACACGTCTGCAAGGGCACACTCATGCTGTTACTCTGGGGGGAATGGAACACCTGTGACTTTTTTTTCCATGTTACTGTCCATGCATGGGGCCACCTTTACTCTGCTTAATATGGTTTTATATTGCTTAAGTTTTTTTTTAATTTTTTTTTAAGCTTTATTCATTTTTTCAGAAACAGAAAGACAGAGCGTGAGCAGGGGAGGGCCAGAGAGAGAGGGAGACAGAATCTGAAACAGGCTCCAGGCTCTGAGCTGTCCGCACAGAGCCTGACGCGGGGCCCGAACTCATGGACTATGAGATCACGACCTGAGCTGAAGTCGGATGCTTAACCGACTGAGCCACCCAGGCGTCCCATATTGCTTAAGTTTTTAAAGCAAATGTTTGTTACTTTTGTGTATACAAAAACTTAAACATTAATAATTCACTGTCAGGTATCTTTTTACTAGGTTGTAGAAAGTACAGGTATGAAAACATTGAAAGATTTTTCTTTCAAGAAGAAAGGTCTACTTTTTTAAACTTTTTCAAAAAATATTTATTTTTGAGAGAGAGTGAGAGACAGAGCATGAACAGGTGAGGGGCAGAGAGAGAGGGAGACACCGAATCCAAAGCAGTTCCAGGCTCCCAGAGCCCAACGCGGGGCTCAGACCCACAGACGGTGAGATCATGACCTGAGTCAGTCGGACGCTTAACCCACTGGGCCACCCAGGTGCCCCAGAAAAGGTCTACTTTCAAAATTATTTTCTGAATGCATGTCCTGTGCACACCTTGGGAACACAGCTTGTTCTATTTCTTGTTTTGAAATCCCACAATACCTTGAATAAGTATTCCTAAATAGGAGGCTGAAGGCAGAAAGGAAGAGGAAAGGGAGGGAAGGGGTGGGGAGAGGTAAAGAGGGAACGAAGGAAGGAAGGAAGGAAGCGAGGAAGCAAGGAAGGAAGGAGGGAAGGAAATTGACTAATCAATGATAATAGAATCCTGAGGACTGTTCAGAGGTGAGCCACCCTGTCACATTCTCAAGACTCCTCTTTAACTCTACACAAGACTTCTTCGTGGCTTAAATTTATCTTGCAAAGATTCTATTGCAAGCCTGATGTTTCGTTCGGTAGAGAGGTACTTGTCTGATTATGGCCTCCAAGACCTCCGAGCTGGTCTTTCTCCTCAGAAATGACACAGAGAACTATTTGAAGTTTTCTATTAAATTATGTGTCCAAGGGCTATCTGTACCCAGGAAATTTGATTGTGCTTCAAGTGCTGGTCGAGTGCTTGAAAGTGATGGAGAATGATCCAGAACTGCCTCTGACCTGAAACACAACACTCCGGTTTGCTTTCCTCGCTGGTCCTTGGTTCCGAACTCTACTTTGAGCCTGAACTCCAAGAGCAGAAAGCGAGCTAAAGCTTTCTTCTCAAAGATTTTGAGAAAAAAACAAAACAAAACAAAAAACCCAAGAGTTAAAGACGGAGTAACATAACAACACACGTGGCCAGTAAATATAGAAAAATTATCCAGCCTCATGAGTATTCAAATAACTGTAAGTTTGAACAATGAATATAA
Source organism: Panthera pardus (assembly GCF_024362965.1). Classification (NCBI taxonomy): domain Eukaryota; kingdom Metazoa; phylum Chordata; class Mammalia; order Carnivora; family Felidae; genus Panthera; species Panthera pardus. The sequence continues at coordinate 30,235,562 of NW_026526732.1, forward strand.
TTTTCCACCTTTCAAATTGACAGGGATTTTATTGTCTATTTATTTTATTTTTTCACAAAAATTTTAAAAAGGGCATGATCCAATGACTAAGGAAGCAAACACTCTCATATTCTTCTGCTAAGAGTTCATCAGAACAAAATTTTTAAGAGTGTGTTTTTTCCATCTGTATACATAGGTGCATCTATGTGAGCCACCAGGAACACTTTTAGGAGTTTATTTCAGAAAATATCCTAAATGAGCATAATGATTTAGTTACACGCTGCCTACTACAGTCTTATTTATTTATTTATTTATTTAACATTTATTTATTTTTGAGACAGAGAGCATGAACAGGGGAGGGTCAGAGAAAGAGGGAGACACAGAATCCGAAACAGGCTCCAGGCGCCGAGCTGTCAGCACAGAGCCCGACGCGGGGCTCGAACCCACGGACCGCGAGATCATGACCTGAGCCGAAGTCGGACGCTCAACCGACTGAGCCACCCAGGTGCCCCATACTATAGTCTTATTTACAATAAGGAAAACTGGAGGCGCCTGGGTGGCTCAGTGGGTTGAACATCCAACTTGGGCTTAGGTCATGACCTCACAGTTTGTGAGTTCGAGCCCCGCGTTGGGCTCTGAGCTGACAGCACAGAGCCAGGAGCCTGCTTCGGATTCTGTGTCTCCCTCTCTCTCTGCCCCCACCCTCTCTCCCGCTCCCACTCGGGTTCTGCCTCTCTGTCTCTCAAAACTAAATAAACGTTAAAAAAAATTTTAAATAAGGAAAACTGGACATGAACTCTAGGTCCCACAGAGGAAATATGTTTGAAAAGGCACGGTTCATCCATAAACAGAATGCTACTTAGCCACGAATGTGGATGTTGTGATGATCACCCTTTCAACCGTGTTCCTCAGAGCCCAGGGGTCTCAGGCATTGATCTCGGGCAGGCTGAGGGTGGGGGGCTCCAAGCACCTCACACCCCTCTCCAGCCAGAATAGCAACATGATGTGAGTTCCAGACGGGAGAGCTACCGGCAACACAAAACATGAGTCTTCATCCAAGGAAAGATGTTTGTGATGTGATGAGAAAAAAAGAAAAAAGCAACAAAGCACTGCGAACACCGTAAGTTTTCTTCATCAGTGCCACGATGATTTGGGGTCTTCCTCCCCAGTTTTCCCTTCCTGAAGCATGTCTGTCTCCCCGGAGAGGCAGGGTACACACAACGCCTAATAGAAGGGAGTCCTAATGGAGCTCAAAGCGGGAAGAGGGAGTCTTTCAAGCATGCTAAGGGGGAACAAGTAAGAATTATGCTAAGAAGTAGTGACATTGGGCAGACGGAAAGATCTGTTTTTAGGGGTTTTTTTTGGTAAATGTTGCACTTACCTGTCATCAAAATCAGAACGCTGTCTCTCATTCCTCAGGACCCACCGCATTAACTAGTAAATCTGACACGGGAATCCTCTGATGTGCTCACATGAAGGTCTGCGGGGCAGGGGGTGGGTGTTGGGGGGCACGCAGAAACCCAGAGCACATTTTATGTGGGTCTTGTGGAGACAATGTCTCTATAGTTTTACAGATGCTGGTTGGAAATTTCAGTCTAGGTATCATGGAGGGTCCACTGATGGTTTCAAGGGCAAACTACCTTGCCCGTGAAAGAATTTCCCGTGTGCTTGGAACTTGACGCAGCCTTCTTAAGAATGTTGAAAAACTTTCAGAGACCTAAACTGGCTTAAAAAAAATTATCAAGGCATATTTTGCATATCAAATATTCACCCCCTTCAAGTTTTGTGTGTGTGTGTTTTTTTTTTAGTAAATTTACCAAGTTGTGTAGCCCTCAACATCAATCTGTTTTAGTACATTTTCATCACCCCCAATATGTGCATTTACTGCTAATCTTCATTGTCCAGCATCCACCCCCCCCCCCCCCACAACCTCCCCAGCCACGATGAATCTACTTTTTGCCTTTTGTGGATATTTTGTATATACAGGAATCACATAACACGCGGTCTCTTTTGTCTGGCTTTTTAGTGAGCACAGTATTTTTGGAGTTCATTCATGACACAGCACGTATCGGTAGTTTGTTGTTCTTTTTTCTTTAACTGCTGAATTATATTCCATTGTGTGGATGTACAAGTAGATTGTCTCTTAAGTACACGTATAGTTTCAATAAATGATACAAACAAGAAGAAAATCTACCTGCTGAAATTTTAGTAGCATCGTACGAATATCTTTCTGAGGTACTATTTCCAACGGGAATAGAACATTCATTTTATGATACATTATCCAATCCATCTATAATGTGCACTAACGCTTTTCAAATTAATTCATTAGCTCATGCCAATTGCTACGCCAGGTTTTGGTGAAATGGGCATAATAAGACATAATCATTACCCTGAACATACTCAGATTTTTATGGGGAGATAGAGCTAGAACCTAAGGGGAAGAAATGAAAAAGTTTTGCTGTTGGTGGAGTAGCAACACAGCCAAACTTAAAACTCTAAATTGGAACATTAAATATTTATTAAATATTTACCAGGTTCCAATTCTAGTGCTAGAACTGAGCTGAAATGTTGTCTAAAAGGAAAAAAAAAAACTTCTAAAAGGAAAAAAAAAACTTCATTAAAAAAATGAAAATAAAGGGGTCCCTCGGGTGGCTCAGTCGGTTGAGCGTCCAACGTCAGCTCAGGTCATGATCTCACAGTTTGTGGGTTCGAGCCCCGCATTGGGCTCTGTGCTGACAACTCAGAGCCTGGAGCCTGGTCTCCCCCTCTCTCTGCCCCTCCCTCCCTCTCTCTCTCTCTCTCTCTCAAAAATAAATAAACATTAAAAAATTTTTTTAAAGAAAAAAACTTCATAGGAAATGACATGATGTATGCCATAGGTTTAGCACAATCAAGTGCTCACGTACAGGATGAAGTGAGCTTGCTCACCAGGAGTAGCTAATGAACAATCCTAGCCATGAGTCCAGCTCAGACCCAAACTGAGTGTACCGCAGGCTCTGGGTGTTGCTGCTGTCCTGTTTAGCGCTCTGATTTCTAGAGCATTTCTACACCAGTGTGCTCAGTGCTCCAGAAAGACATTGGCAAAATAGTCCAGACTGATCGCGGTGATCTAGGGAAAAGAACAGGTGTTGGGAGGTGTGGGAGTAAGATCTGATGCCTGCCTTTGAGTGTTCGCAGAAGTCTCCGGCTGGCCCACCTAGCGCGGGAGGGTGCGCACGTCACCGGACACAACACGGATACTGGAAAGCTGTTTGGGAGGATGTAGCACAAATTGTTACTGTGTCGAGAGGCAGATAATTTCCAAGTTTCCTTCTTGCCCAAACCTGTCTAATGAAAAAATTTTAAACAGTTAACCGATCAGGTAATTCATTCATTATTTATGCATTATCTACAATGTGTAACCATGTCTAACCAATGCTTTTCCAGTTCTTAGCCTTCTAGATGTTTCTGCGGCCTTAACATCGTAACTGCTTCTCTCAAGCTGTGGGTCAGGATCCTTTTCCCTCTATAGTAGTTCCTTTCTGGCTTGTGTGTGTGTGTCCCTCCTTATCTTCTTCCTTATTGCATAGTGGGCAACCACTGGGTTTGATATTCAGAATAATTTTAAGTTATTCTTTGATACAGAAAAATATCACAGAGACAGATTTCTTTTCTGCGTTTAGGTTCACACTTGTGGCCTTGAAAAATTTCCTTTTTCACCTCTGTGGGGCTTTTTTACACTTTCAGGGCATCTTTTCACATCTGAAAATCATTTCATTCTGTGTCTGATTGCCAGGTGAGTCTTAACACATACTCCTGATCATTTTATTTTCTTTCCCGGAAATCTCCAGTGCTTTTCGATTGCTTACAGGAACAAGCTCAAACTCCGTATCCTTTCATTTACGAAATATCTCATCATGTCTCAATTTCCCTTTCCTGTCTTATCTCATACTATTCTAAAAAGTCTTACTCAGGTTCAGTTAATCTTTCTGGTATTTCTCAAGCACATTGCATTTTATTTTATTTATTTATTTATTTATTTATTTATTTTTAGCCCAAAACTTCGAAACATGTTTTCTGCCTCCATGTTTTGTGCTTGGCTCCATTTTTTCCATCATCCCTGAATGTTATCCAGATCCTTGTAATTCTGCATCTGCGGATCGGGAAACTCTTAAAAGCCCCACTGGCTGTCTGCCTGAAGCATTTGTTCTCAAAGCAGTTATGGTCCATTCTACCCTGGGACAGGGGTTGATCAGAATCCTTATTTACTTTTTATAATTGCTACTTATGTTTGTATATTTTCATAACAATTCTCTACAGTGACAGGTCAGGAATGCATCCTATGCCTCTACCCCTCAGTATACAAAATGCCCCATGTTCAATAGAACTCAACAGATAACACTATTTTCTCCAGGAGGCTGAATTTTAGAGATGGAAGAGATTTGGAGATCTGACTGGTTGGTTGATTGATTAATGGAGTCTGAACTAAAGGACACTTGGGACCTTTGAACCTAGCCACCTACTTAGAATGTCAGATTTTGACTAAATGGCTTTTAATAGCACATATCATTGAAGCTGATTTATAAAGAAAGATACGTAGTAGCATGGCTGAACAGTTTGAGGCAAAGGTAAATCTAAAACATGGCTAAAATTAACCTGTGGAGAAATCTTTCCACAGTCTGATGGTCTTGTCAAAATCGAAAACCTCAGCTTTTGATTAAGACTGACGCTCCTGATTCCATACTCAGGAACGCCCCAGACTGGAGATTGGTCCTGATTTAGATTTATCAAGTGCAGCACCACTGAACAGCAGCAGGTGGCGCTGCTTCTCTGCAGAAATTTTTCATGATCCACTCTAGCCTCTCTCTCATTCAAGTCGCTCCTGCAAAGGCCTGACCCAGAAAAGCGACTTGAATATCTTATGCTAGGGGAAATAAGACTTGCTTACATCTGTCATATATTCCTTGATAGACAAGAGTTTCAGAGAACCAGGTCTTTATTTACTTATTTTTCTCATGGCTTCCATTTTCCCATTTCTGACCTTGGAAGACTTGGTTCATTATCTTTGAGCCCTTCCCACACTGAGCTGATCTGTCAGTTCTTATAGCCAGTTGAAACTGAGAGAACTTGAGCAGGCACCTCCTTTCTTCAGTGAGGATCTCAGAGCCCAGATCCCTGGTCAAGGTCATTCATGAAGTCGCAGGCAGAGTCCCGAGGCAAACCCAGGTGTCCTCCAGTCTTCCTGGCCTCCCCATCCTGCCCTGATCTTTAGCACGCCTTGCCTCTTAGCATCGGGCATGCAGGGCCACCAACTGCCAACACCGGTTTCCATCGGAGAAACTGCCAAGGGCAGTCCCCAAATAGGAGTGTGCTACTGAGTGTGAGTGAGTGTGTGAGTGTGTGTAACAGGGATTTTGTGCAACTATCTCATTCTTTTTTGTAGCATCTGACCTGAGGTAAGCCCTCAACAAGTATTTGTTGAATAAATGAGGGATGGGAGGAAATGAAGAAAGCAAAGAAAGTAAGAAGGAAGAGAGGGAAGGAGGAACAGAAGCAAGGAAGGGAGGAAAGGAGGAAAGGAAGGGAAGGAAGGAAGAGAAAGAAAACAGAAAGGGAGGAGGACAGGGAAGGAGGAAGAGAGAGAAGGAGGTAGAGATGGAGGGAGAGAGGGAGGAGGTGTGGAGGGAGTGAGGAAGTGGGACAAGGGGGAAGAGCTGAGGGAGGAGGAGGAGCAGAGGGAGGGAGAAGAAAAGGGAAGGAAAGGGGAAGGAGAGGGAGGGGAGTGAAGGGGGTAGAAGCCCAGTGAACTCGCAGGAACTCTAATGACCAGTGACATCTGGTAGATCCTGAGATGATTCAACCTGGTTTAGAGAACTCTTAGAAATTAGGTAACACTTTCAAGCCAACTGGGTTATTTTATTAGCTCTCATTTCATGCTATTTTGACTCAGGCAGTAAATTAAAAGGTGAATTCAGCCCTCACTTCTCTTGGTGAGGATAAGTCTCCATCCGCCATTGTTGTCAAATGTGGCAGCAGTGAGCAGGCTTCAGGCATCTCCCTGCCTTCCTTGGCTGACATCATGGAAATGACCCACTCATGAGGGCAGATGGGACATGGACGTTTTTGGGAACAAGTCCATATTCAGAGTCAGAAAAATTCCGGGAAATCCAGACACATGGCCTTATTAGATTCATGTCTAGAGACAGAATTACCGTTGTAAGTGGAACCAGAGCATCTAGGCGATGAACCGAGACAGGAAGTACAGCTTTCCCATTTCTGACTCAAACCTGAACGATCGGCTTTTCTCTCTTTTGATCCATCTAATTCTAGAGGCAACGCCTAAATGCCGGGTTTTATTTCTGTGATTTTTCTTTCAGATCCTGTCCTTCCAAGGGGTAACATCTTATGCCATGGATCTCACTTGACCTAATCGGCTGTCAAAACTCATTGGTCTCATGTCCCATCCAGAACCTTGCCGATTGACCAAATACGTTGATATGACTTGATAATTCTTGTCTTAGGGGAGCCATGTTTGATTTTTAAACACGGGCCTCCTGGAAACATAATGCATCAGATCAGGAGTTATGTCTCTTCTGCCAGGGGACATTTCTGGCATTATATCATGTTGGGAGGGAGGTAGGTTCAAACCGCTCCTGGACTCCATTTGGTTGCCTGCCAGTCCTACCGCCTGGGCGGCCATATGTTCTAGCAAATGCACGAAGAGGTTGCATGAGAAAATCATCCATTTAGCAAACATGATTGAAGAGCTGCTAGGTGCCAGGCACTATGTTGTCAGGGCCTAAGGCACAAAGATGATGTGAAGGTAGGTCTGTGCCTTTAAGGAAAAGACAGCCAAGGGTTTTGGTGATTAAACTGCATAGTGCTGGGTGCGGCAGGTAGGGAGAGAAGTGGATGGAGTTCAGGGTTGGAAAGGGGTAGACTGCAGCTCATGGTAGCTGCCCAGTGCTGATGGAGAGGGGGAGGAATGAATCCAGGGTGACTTCCTGTTTTATTTTGGAAACCAGGCAGGTAGAATAAAGGGTACTAGGGAGTGTAGTCGTAAGAGGAGTCAGAGTTACACGAGGTGTGTGTGTGGGTGTGTGTGTGTGTGTACAAGAAAATGTGAGTGTGTTGGCAAGTGAGCATGGTATATTTTCAGCTTAGGGATGAATGACTTTGAGCCTAAAGAAATACAAGCATCGAGAGACCTCACTGTTACCAACCAGGATTACAGTGCAACATCACAATCTGTATCATAGTTACAATATTTCAATTATTAAAAGACCATGCTTGATTTTCTCTCCACCCTAGAGGAGGTTAAATCTGCAGTCCTTGCAAATGAAGCTCTATGGGTAAGGAGGACCGTACCGGTAAGGACCGCAGGTCAGCTGAGCACACACAGAGCCCCAACGCACAGGAACAGGAAACGCGATGGAGAACTGAGGGAGCCCTCCTCTGCCGTGGGCTTCGCCCAGCACTGGAGCAGGGCTCCTAAATGGGTTCGTGTCCTGCACCGGTCGTTCCCTCACACTTCCCAGGGGCTAGAGAATGACCCTCACTTGCTTTATCATCTACAAACAAAACGCGTTGGCAGACCCTATGGCATTCCTGGCAGTTGCTCAGGGCTGGTAGTCGTTTGGGAGGTAGACAGAACCTTGCAAGAAGGCGTCTGAGGCTCCATTGGGGCCTCCTTTTGGCTCCATTACACCTTCTCTGTGCCACACGTACAGGGGTCGTCAACTTTTTAATAGCCTACGAGTACTATGCCTGAAACTAAGAAATGAAATTAGTGAGCAGAAACATTGAGTATTCGGTGCGCTCCAAATGGTGTCGTATTTGGCTTTGGGCAGTCGGAAAGTTTGCGGGAACTTTTCAGTCGTTCTGTGATGTGCTCGGGATGAGGAACGTCAACATGAGTCATAGGGGTAAAGACTCTTCAAGGGTCTGTCTGGAAACTCTCTCTAGGACTTATTAATGATGATAAAGAAGCCAGGGTGAAATGCCCAGGGTCCTGCTCTTTTTTTCAGAGAGTCCAAAGCTTTGGGGGAAAGATTGCAATATCTTAGAATGGATTTAGGGGCGCCTGGGTGGCTCAGTCGGTCAAGCGCCAGACTTTGGCTCAGGTCACCCAGTTCATGAGTTCAAGCCCCGCATTGGGCTCTGTGCTGACAGCTCAGAGCCTGGAGCCTTCTTCAGATTCTGTGTCTCCCTCTCTCTTTGCCCTGCCCCCACTCATGCTCTGTCTCTGTGTCTCTCAAAAATAAATAAACATTAAAAAATATAATTAAAAAATGGGATTTATAATGATGATGTGTTTTGGTAGTTAAATCAAATTCAGAAAAATCCCAAGCCATTGAAACTACTCCATAAAAAAGACTTCAGCCATTTTGTAAGTTTGGGAAACCCTCAGAACCTCTTCTTCCTAATAGGTCATCGACATATGAAGGGTCCTAAGAATGTATGTGGTAAAGATGCCCCTGGAGGACTTCAGGCTAAATTTAAAAAAAAAAAAAAAAATCTATGGGCGAGTGTGTTAGTTATCTGCTCTGTGAGTGTATATTGCCATCTTTCTCTTTTATCTCCTGCACAGAAGCTTTAGTAAAATCAACAATGCACAGACTTCTTTGAGGCAAAGCGGGTGGGCTAATGTCTCAAGGTGAACATGCATCATCGCCGGAATATGGTGAAAGGAAAGGCTTGTTTTGGGGGACAGTATGGGTTCATACAACGCAGAATGAAAAGCAGAGCAAGTAAAAAGAGACACTGTGGGAGCTCAGAGGGGGGTTTGAGTAGGTCAGAGAAGGCGTCCTAGGACGATGGCTAAATGGAAACCCGAAGGGTGAATGGGAGTACCCAGGTACCCCAGTTACTGCTGCTGTGGAACAAATTATCTCAAACCTTGGAGTCTCAAAATAACCAATTCCTTTTGCTCACAGTTGGGGGGGGGGCAGGAAATCGGAGGGTTGGTGGGAAGTTCTTGGAGTCTCTCCTGTTTGCAGCTAGATGCTGACCAGGCTGCAAAAATTCGAGGACTAGCGTAGTGCCTTATGAGGGCTGCCATCATGAAGTGGCACAAACTCTGTGGTTTGAAGCAACAGACATATCTTCTCACAGATCTCGGGGGCTAGAAGTCCAACATCAAGGTGTAGGCAAGACCGTGCTTTCTCTGAAGAGTCCAGGGTAGGGTTATTTCTTGCCTCTTCCCAGCTTCTGGTGGATGCCGGCAATCCTTGGCTTGTAGATGGAGCCCATCCATCTCTGCCTAGTTGTCACATGGCGCTCTTTCCGTCTCTTCGCAGGGTCGTCTTCTCTTTGTGTATGTCACGGTGTCCAAATTTCCCTCTTCTTGCAAGGACGCTGGTCATTAGATCAGGGACCACACAAATACAGTATGACTTCATCTCAACTTGGTTATACCTGCAAAGTCCGTATTTCCCAAAAAGGTCACGTTCATGGGTTCCAGACATGAGGACTTAAACAAATCTTTTTTGGGGTCTATTATTCACCCCATAATAGCTAGTCAGGGCTGAATGTCTAAGATGGCTCACTCACATGCTGGCAGTTGAGGCTGGCTGTCAGCTAGGAGCTCGGCTGGGTTGTTGACCAGAGCACCTAAGTGTGGTGGTCTGAGAGCAGTCGAACTTCTTACCTAATGGTTGTCTACCTCCACACCCCCCTCCAAAAAAAAATACCAACCAACCAAACAAACAAAAAAAACAAATCCTGAGAACCAAGAAGCAGCTTCATGGCCTTTTCTGGTCTTGCCTCAGAAATCATATAGCAACATTTCCCCCATACTGGGTTGGCTGCAGCGGTCATGGGTCTGCCCAGAATCAAGGAGAGGGGTGTGGACCACACCTCTCAGTAGAAGGAGTGCCAGAGAATTTGCCACGGTGTTTGGCAATTGCCACACCAAGCAAAAGGAAATGGTGCTGGCACTGGTAAGAAGCGAATCTGAAGGCCTATGACAGGCCAGATCAAGGGCACTTAGCAATTTGCATGAGATTGTTTCCAAAATGTTTGCTCAAAGGCTAATTAGTACCAGTCTTTAAAGAGAACACATAGAAATGAGATGGGCATGTAATTTTCTGTAAAGATATAATTAAACTCAGGAAGAAAAAGCTCCTCTCCCCCCTCCTCCTCTCTATCCTTCCTTCCTTCCTCCCTCTCTCTTTTTCTTTCTTTCTTCCTCACTTTCTTCCCTTCTCCCCTCTCTCCCTTCCCCCCACCTCTCTTTCTTTCCCTTTGGAATCTCTAAGCATGGAGGGGAAGCATTAACATTTACATTTCACAGTACAGAATCCAGTTTCGACACCATATATGTGTCCAGCCATGACCCTTCCTTATAATGCAATTCAACTGAATCTTAATTCATGAATTAATTTATTATTATTCTCTAGTATGTGTTAGCACCAAACAAACTTGCATATTTTAGAGTTGCCTTAGGCAAATCTAGTCACAGGCTAGGTATATGGCTTCAGTTTAAAAACATTTTTTTTAATGTTTATTTATTTTTGACAGAGAGAGACAGAGCATGAGTGGGGGAGGGGAAGAGAGAGAGGGAGACACAGAATCCGAAGCAGGCTCCAGGCTCTGAGCTGTCAGCACAGAAGGTGATGCGGGGCACGAACTCACAGACCGCGAGATCATGACCTGAGCCAAAGTCGGATGCTCAACCGACTGAGCCACCCAAGCGCCCCATGTGGCTTCAGTTTGAATGAACAGAACTATATAAAAAAATGAAAGAAAGATATGTATCAAATACTAAAGGTAATAATCTAAAGGTGGTGGCATTCTGGAGTGATTTTTTATTTCCGTCTGTATACTTTTCTATAGCTTCTAAAATCACGGCAATAGGCACTTACCACTTTTAGGAAATAATAAAGTTTTAAAATATCGTGACTTAATTTTGCTTAAATTTTTGCTGACAGTTAGGGCTAATCCATTTTATTATTCAACAAGCTAAATGTTAAGACTTGTTTAATGCCTTGCAAATGGAGGTAAATTATTTAATTTCACACAAAACAGAAAAGATGGTGTGGGGAGCTACTTTTAAAGAATGTCTTCAGGGAAAGTCTTTGGGAAGAAACGATAGGTTTGCTGACTCCTAAGTAAAAGAAGCTGGCCAATAAAGAGCTGAGCCAGAGCATTCTAGGCAGCGAAAAGAGCACATTCAAAGGCCCTGGGGTTGCAAATGTGCTCCTCTTGTCTGGAACAGATGGATGGTTCCTGTGGCCAAAGCACAGTGAGTGGTGTAGAGGCACCCAGGATGAGGATGGAGTGTAGAAGGTGTCACATGACCTAGGTTTTGTAAGGCAGGGGTTGGCAAACTTTGGTGAGATACTAAATATTTTAGGTTTTGTGGGCCATACGATCTCATGGTAACTCTTCAACTCTGTTGTTGTATGAGGAGCAGCTGAAGACTCGATATAAATAAATGAGCTTGGCTATGTTTCCATAAATTTTATTTCTCAACCCTGTAATTTGAATTTCTTGTAATTCTCATGTGTCATGAAACCTCCTTTTTGAGTTTTTCGACCGTTTAAACATGGGAAATCCATTCTCTGCCGCGGGCTCTCTGAAACAGGTGGCGGCCAGCTTCGGCTCACGGGCTGTCGTCTGTTGACTCCTGCTCAAAGACCATAATGAGAAGCAGAGGTTTTTCCTAAGAGCAACTGGAATTTGCTGAAGGACTTTAAGGGGATGTGGAGAGGTGTTTGTGACATTGATTCGTTCAGAATTTTACAAAATCACTTTGGAGACTGTCTGGAGAGCAAGTGTGGGGGCGTCATGAAGAAAATGGAGAGGCATAGGAAGAGGTTGCAGCGGTGGTCCAGGAGGATGATGGTGGGCTGGACAGGGGTGGCTGTCAGATCTATGGACATCTGCCCCTGTGCAGCAGAGAAGTGATAAGGATTCAGACCCCTCCGTGTGCTAGGCTCTGCACTGGGACCTTCCATGCATGCCTTTATCTGGAACCAAGCACAAATCTCCACCTTCCCTCACACATTCCTATTTCCAGCTTTAGAATTCCTGAAATTCTTGCCATGCTAGTCTTGTTTTGCTTTGTTTTGTTTTCTTTCAGTAACAGGCCATTATCCTTAGGTTTCTGTTACCTGGGAGACTGATATACTTACAAATTGAAAAAATCAAATCGCAGTTTCTAACATCAGATAATTTGTCTACATTATACTTGAAAGTAGAAAACGTGGACTGAAAGACAGGGACCGAGGAGCGATGCATTTTGAGGGGGTGAAGTAAGTAAGACCAGGGCAAAAATATCCTCTCTGGAGGAAGCTATGGCATGGGTGTGTGGGAGAATGGAAATACACGTTACCAGTTATGGGCTGAATTATGTCCCCTTCCAGATTCATACGTTGAAGACTTAATCCTCAGCACCTCAGGATGTAACTGTATTTGGAGACAGGGTCTTCGAATAGCTGATTAAGTTGAAAGGAGGCTATTAGGGTGAGTTCTAATCTAATCTGATTAGTGTCCTCATATGAAGAGGAGGTTAGGACACAGATACATACAGAAGGAAGACCATATGAGGACTAGAAGAGAAGGTGGCCATCTACAAGCCAAGGAGAGAGGCCTCCAGAGAAATGCTGCTAGCACCTTGATCTTGGACTTTCAGCCTCCAGAAATGACAGGAAATACGGTTCTGTTATTGAAGCCACCCAGACTGTAGTACTTTGCATGTCCACCCTACCGAACGAATACTCTACCCAACGGCATGAGCGAAAGAGCTGCTAATTCTGTAGAGATTCTGAGGGCCAGCGTTGGTCACGCTTAAAATGTCACTGAGCATTCACAAGAGTTGGGGCTAGCACCCTGTAACCACTTCTATGATTTTAAAATGTATTTTCTTTATCTCTGTGCCTGTAGGGGGGGACGTGAAGGCTGGAGCGTGGAGAGCTGGAGTGAAGGAAGTGACCTTAACACGTTCAAGCGGAGTGACTCAGACCGATTCAGATTCTGGTTTAATGGTTCATTTGTCCGGCTCTGCAAAACTGTTGGAACGACACTCTGTTCTGTATCAAAGAAATGTCTGTCTTCCTTTTACCTGTTAAATGTCTTCCTTTTACCTGTTAAAGATGGTTCCAGGGGTCACTGACACCATCCCATTCTGTGCTTTTAAATCTACGTGGTCCTGCTAAGGACCAGGCTTGCAGTTAGAAGTTCTGTTTGAAACGACAGCCATAGCAGGTTAACCTCCTCCAAACCCGTTCTTTCTCTCTCAGAGTCCTCCTTTGCATCAGAATAATAATAATAATAAAAAAAAAACTTTTAAGTTTTTAAAAACATGTGACTGCATAGCTAAGTGATTCAGTTCCCTACTTGTTTGGGGGCTACATGGAGGTAGAAGAAAGAATGCAGAATGAAGGGAAGGGAGAGTCTAGGGGCCTGGGAGGATTATTCACTTTTGCATCCATTCCCCAGCTTTGTCCTCTTCTCTTGGGTGTCCTGCTCCAGGCCAGGGGACATGACTTCAATGGACAGTGTCACTTGAGCTCTTGCCCTCTGCTTTCTGGCTGGTCTGACCAATGGGGGCCATTTGTGGGGAGAGACAGAAGCACAGAGAGAGGTCTGGGTATTTCTCTCCCCCCACTCCCCCTCTCCCCCTGTGCCTGCATGCCTTGCCACAGTTCTGGAAATTTCTCTGCCTGTGGTTAGAGCTCCTAGTGGTTGGTTCCAGGAAGAATATCTCTTCCCTTTTCCCCTCAGGCTTCGGAGTAGTAATTGCTCCCATATCTCCTGTCGCTTCACCTTTCCTTGTTATTTCCTTCAACGCTACCCACTACTTTGCAAATAGTCTTTTCATTAAGCTGTTCTCAGTTAAACCTTTGGGTATGCCAATGCTGGGCTCCTCACTTATACACACTCCTAGCTCAGAGGACCTTGGCTTTCTCATACTAGCTAACTAAAGCACTACCATGTATCCTGGCAAACTTTGGTATCCTGTCTCCTTCTGCTACTTTATGGAGAGGAAACATAGCACAGGTTCCCACCACTCAACTATCAATGAGTTCTTGTACCTTTTAAATCATTACACATCTGCATTCTTGTGGTTTCACCAGGCACATGTAAGCCAAGTTAGGAAGGAGTAGAAAGGAGGTTCCCTGTGTGACATAACAACAAATATGAAAAACAAACAAAACAAAGCAAAAACAAATAGACAAATATATATCCAAGGGTATGCTGGTATGTGTTTAAAAACTAGCTCTCTTGGGGGGCCTGGGTGGCTCAGTGGGTTAAGTGTCCGACTTCAGCTCAGGTCATGATCTCACAGTCTGTGAGTTCAAGCCCCGCATCAGGCTCTGTGCTGACAGCTCAGAGCCTGGAGGCTGCTTCAGATTCTGTGTTTCCTTCTCTCTGCCCCTTCCCTGCTCATACTCTGTCTCTCTCTGTCTCAAAAATAAACAAAAAGATTTTTAAAAATTAAAAGAAAAAAAAAACTAGCTCTCTTGGGGACACCTGGGTGGCTCAGTCGGTTGAGCGTCCAACTTCAGCTCAGGTCACGATCTCACAGTTCATGAGTTCGAGCCCCACGTTGGGATCTGTGCTGACAGCTCAGAGCCTGGAGCCTGCTTCAGAGTCTGTGTCTCCCTCTCTCTGCCCCTTCCCCGTTCATGCTCTGTCTCTCAAAAATGAATAAACATTAAAAACAAAACAAAACAAAACAAAACTAGCCCTCTTGGTGAAGGGGGAGCCTGATTTGTGGCATTTGCCATTTTCTGTGGTGTAAATTTCCACCATGGCCAATTTCAAGCCACCAGTGCGACATCAGTGAATATAAATTGGGAAGAGGTGCTCCCTAAGCCTCAGCCCTCGTGAGCTGGTACAAGTCGGCACGAGCATATCCCAGTGTTTATATCCAGCTATAGACAGATTGGGACGAACACATTTGTACTACAGAGGGAATGTAATAGGTTAAAACGTTATATATACTCAAGTTGTTTGTCGGGAAAGTCATTATATGACAAAATGGGGGTATTAATGAGTTAGCAGGTGAACATAAATGAGAAGCACAGGTGTGTTTGTGTTTTCGGTGAGGGTACAGCTGCTGTTCAATCCTTCTAGGTTTCAAGTGCAAATTGGAGGCAGCCTGCTGACCCTGGTATCCTGGTACATTGTCACAGTCTCTAAACTATTGAATCTGTTGCTGCATTATTGCAAATAAAGCTTCAGTTACACCTGGGGGGGGTTGACTTTTCTCCTTTCTCAGTTCAGTTTTACGTCTAACTAGCAACGTGAGTTGGAGGTGAAAAAATTATCTAAAAATGACAGAAGGACCGCTGAGGTTTCACTCGACATTCTCTGAATATCCTCCTGAAACGTGACCAAGACCGTATAACCAAATAATGGGATCCGGAACCCACAAGATAGCCCTCAAAGCTGGAAAGGATACAGGCTGAAGAGAACACTAAGTAGAAGTAGTAAATAAATAGCAAGTATTAAAGGTACAGTCCTTATAACCCCCTAATGTGGGCCATGATGAAAATATAAGTAAGTTTCGAAAGCCTTCAGAGAAATTCTGGGATGAAAGGAGTACTGTAAGTTATTATGGAAAACTAGTTAAATTTGCAGTCAATTCCAAACCTTTCGAAGTGAAATAAGTGCCAGCCATGATTCCATACATGTTACATCACTCAGGGAAACTGTCAAAAATCCAACGGGAATTTATTCCACTACTTACTCCATTGGGAATGGATCCCGGTATTTTTTAACTTGTGTGCGAATCTAGGTTCTGCAGTCACATGCGATTTTAAATCCATTAGTAGGAGCTGGCGGTGTTCTGAGGGTGGGGGCCAGGAGCAGTCAACTCTCTGTGTCACGATACGGAAGTGCATTGTGTACAGAGAACTTAAAGACGGTAATAAAACTGACTGCAGGTAAGCCTGCTTTTTATCATCGCCATGTGCTAGCAGTTCTAAATAATGTCAGTGATGAAATGCTCCCCAGAAAAAAAATCTATTGTTGGTTTAAGTTCCAAACCGTTTTTATGCTTACTACTAAGTTTTTTTTTTTTAAAGTTTTTTTTTTTTTTTAACGTTTATTTATTTTTGAGACAGAGAGAGACAGAGCATGAATAGGGGAGGGTCAGAGTGAGAGGGAGACACAGAATCCGAAGCAGGCTCCAGGCTCTGAGCTGTCAGCACAGAGCCCGATGCGGGGCTCAAACTCACAGACTGTGAGATCATGACCTGAGCCGAGGTCGGACGCTTAACCGACTGAGCCACCCAGGCGCCCCACTAAGTTTTAATAATATACATATTAGCTCCAAATTCGCAAGTATTTATTACTTGCCCTTTAATAAACATTATATTGAACATGGAAATTAATTTGGAGGATTTCCAGCTATCTCACTGGCCCCTAACATATGTGGGTTCAGCACACGTGCTTTTTCTAGACTAAGTTCACAATAGTTTGGATTTGTTTAAGCTTGCTACTGACAAAGTTTGCGTCTCCAACCCCATGGGTACTACATACTCCTTGCGTTTAAGAAGTAGATTTGAAAAAAACAGCGTGGTGCAGAGATTATAAAGAGGAAGAAACAGAACTTGAGTTATTTCAATTCTTTATTCTTTGTCACAGCTTTGTTTTTATTTGCGTTTAAATGAGGCACAGTGGAATAGCAGAAGTGCTATCTTCAGGGTGGAATATTTTGGTTCAGTTGGTACAAATTTCATCTGGCATGATATAGTTTTCTGAACTTGACGAATAGCTGTAAGATAGAATTTTTTTCTGCTTTTTAATTGTTAACCGTTTATCTATTTATTAAAGCGTATTTATTTTGAGAGAGACAGAGCAAAGCGAGGGCAGGGGAAGGGCAGAAAGAAAGAGGGAGTCAGAGAATCTCAAGCAGGCTCCGTGTTGTCAGCACAGAGCTGACCTGTGGGTTGAACTCATGAACCATGAGATCATGACCTGAGCCGAAATCAAGGGTGATGCTTAACCAGACCGAGGCACCCAGGTGACCCTATTGTTCATTGTTTAAAACCCAACAAAAAATGAAGAAAAGAAAACATGACATTAATGGTATGATTTAGAAGCAAAAATTTAACTTCTGTGAATATTTCAGCTTTATTAAAATCACTTCTTTAATGTGTACTAGAATGATTACCTATACAAAGTTAAACAAAAGAAATGGATTTATTTTCTGACTGTTATGATTATTGATTTCATTTCATATTTGTACTAAAAGTAATGTCATGCAGAAGAGGAGCGTGAACAATGCTATGTCACGGGTGTTAAATACATTAGATACGTACCCTAGGGGGTAATTGTATAAAATCACCGCCGATGATGTCTGCCTCGTTACTATAATGTTTATACATTCTTTAGGAGAAAGTTAGGAGAAAGTTACACATTCTTTAGGAGATACATACATCTTTAGGAGAAAGTTATACATGCTTTAGAAAGAAAGCTGTTAAGATCCTACTCTAAAGGACTCCACGTGTAATGGGCTCCAGTAACACAGAAGTAGAAATGATATTCGCTCCCAGGAGCCTGTGGAGGAAGAGACCAGTCCCACCTGAGTTCCTTCCGTACACAGTGGTCACTGAGGCTCAGGGCCTGAGTGCCCCTCAAAGATCGTCAACCAAATGCTACGTGGGCAGAGGCTCAGAGAAAAAGACGCACGTGAAAATGTCCTTCTAGGCTAAGTGCTGAACAGCGCCCATGCATGCACGCACATGCACACTGACACGCACACACACGGGCACACGCAAAATTATACTTGATAAGACGGCATCTTTTCGTCCTTTGACAGCATGGCCACCTGAAACGAACCCTGCGCGTCTGTAATTTACAAATGAGCAATAAGAGGAACCAGACGATCTCATCACTGAAACTACTGACCACACCTCAATCTGTTGTTTCCTGCACGATATCACCCCTGGAGATAGAATTCCTCTTTGGAATGAGTCCTCTTTGCGGTAAACCAGTAAATTAAAAATTTTGCTACGATCGTGTTTTAAATCTGCTTACTCAATTTGCCATCTTCTATTTTTTAAATAAAAATCACTTTTCGTGTTCCAGGTGAGGGCTCACAACCATACAGCTGTGTTCGGTTACTGGAACAGTGCTCATCGTGCTGAAAAGCATCTTTCAGAGCAAAAAAACTGCATACTCAGAATGTGTACCCTCACGATTTAGTTTTAAACATTTTATTTGTCCTTTCTTTTAAAGAACATTTGTTTCTAGGGCAGTATGTTAACTTCCTAGTACCAGCCGAGGCAGGTTCCCTGAGTCCCTAACTTACTATGGCTTAATTTAATCACATATGAAATCTGCATTCTTTCTTTCTAAAAACTCAATCTCTTGGAGGTTGGCAACATGTCTTGAATAATGGAGATTAAGAAAAAAATTCAACCTCTTGGCGTGTCAGATTGTTTTTTAAGGCAGAAGACAATATTTCTTACCAGTTTCAGGACTATGAACTCCATTTCTCTCGCTTCTTCCCCCAAGCAGTCTCTGAGAGTACATTTAGAAGTTCGGGACTAAACTAAGTCATTTACAAAAAAGAAATATAATGTAGATCATGGCATGAAAGAAGTATCCAGGTAGAACTACTAGGCCACAGGCATATTTGTCATATTGATCTGATCAAACATGCATTCCTGGCTCCAGGTGAGTTCCTTCTTTATATCCTTTAGGGCTACTGGTGATACTGGGATAGGAAATTTCTCAGGTGATGGGACCACCTGATACAGTGGTTCAACTAAGACTGATAGCCAATCTGGTTAAAGAAACATTCACGCTACAGGTTGATGTCTGTGGTGGGATAATAAAGTTGAAAAATCAATCTGATTGTACCCATAAGCTAGTGGGGCTGAGAGATTTAAGGAAGTTGCCAGAACTGTACTTGAGAGAACAAAGACAGAAATTTCCTTTTTCTTTTTTTTTAACTTTATTTATTTTTGAGAGAGAGAGAGAGAGAGAGAGAGAGAGAGAGAGAATCCTAAGCAGGCTCTGAGATATTAGCACTGAGTCAGATGTGAGGCCCCAACCAACCATGAGATCCTGACCTGAGCCAAAGCCCAGAGTCAGAGGCTTAATTGCCACCCAGGTGCCCCAAAGACAGCAAGTTCCTAATCTTCTAAACTTCAAAGCTAAAGATCCAAGTGTAAGATAGAAAGATATTTGAAGTAAACCATTGTGTCTACTTCCAGAGTTATTTCTTTTCCCCCGGCTCCCCCAGACGGGAGGAATACCTCCGAAGCTGGGACGGAAATGAAGAGAGAATTTGGAAATAAAAAGGTAGGATGGGCACTGACGTGTTATGGAATGCTCTGGTCTATTTGGGGTTGTGAAAATGGAATGGATGGGTGTCTTTCTCCTAGATAAAGCCCAAGTGCTGCGGCTTTGTGGGGACTCTCCCCATGCCCTCACAAAATAGCTGCCGCTCCTATGCTGGTAGCCTGGGGAGTCTGCGTTGGAGAAACTACCAACGTCCCTGGAGACCCAGAGTGGGTGGGAAAACATCGGGAAGTCTCTGGAGAAATTTGGGCAGCTTCCTTGAGGTGAATGAAAGCATAGTTCTATCCCAAGTTCTTGATCCTTGTGTCGTGAAGTTTACGTAGTGAGGAAGTGATAGAATTGTGGTTAAACGCGTGTCTTCTGCTTCATTCTCCAAGGCTCATGCAGTACCTGTGAACTTTCAGCGCCTCTCTGAGACAGTTACCTAACAAATGAGGGAGAAACCTTCAGAAAAATGGATATGTTTAATATTGATATGCAATAAGCCCTCATTGAGTACACGGTTGTCTATGTATCATAGGTGTGTCACTGTTAACCTGAAGGCCTTGTAGAAAGTTCATGATGTTTCTGGGGTGTTACCATAAAATATTGCTCATGTACAAGAAATGGTAAGCTTAAATCTCTCCTTTGCTTTTTTTCCCTAATGCTTATTTATTTTTGAGACAGAGAACATGCCTGAGGTGGGGCAGAGAGAGAGGGGGCAGAGGCTCTGAAGCAGGCTTAGCACTGATAGCAGCATGTCTGATGTGGGGCTCGAATTCACGGATTGTGAGATCGCGACCTGAGCCGAAGTCCGACACTTAACCGACCGAGCCACCCGGTGCCCCAAAACTCTCCTTTTCAAACTGTGTAAGGGTCAAACCTAAAATATTCTATATAACTTACAGTTTTAATAATTCCAACCGGGAAAATTTTCTACCTTTGGTGATTTTCTCTTGTTGCTTTTCCACACATGTAAATTAGACAATCTGAATGAGTGCTGTCCAATAGAACTTTCTGTGTTAATGAAAATATTCTGTAGCTACACTCCCCAATACACTGACCACTAGCCACATGTCATTGTTAAGCACTTGACATGTGGCTGGTGAGACTAAAGAATTGAATTTTCAATTTAATTCAATTTTAATATAAATAGCCACATGTGGTTAGTATCTAGCATAATTGGACAGTACAGATCTAAACTCTTATTTTTCCTTACAAAGACTGTATTGAAAATAATTAACGAAATATCCATAACAGAAACAACATCTGTAGAACTTTTTATATAATGTATCATCTCCATCACTCAGTCAACACTTGCTTTCTTTTGGCATTATCGCTTTATATATAAGTGCTTTGATTCCCCATAATCTATGTACTCCTTGAAGAAGGCTACTGTGAATTATATATATTTTTTGCATTCTGAGCACCCATCACAAAACCCTGTGGCCAATAATAAGTATGAGTACATATCGATTGAATCATAATAAAACCATAAAGTAACGACACCACCTTTGTGAATACACACACACACACACACACACACACAGATAATCCTCATTGGTTGCAGATTCTGTCGTTGTGAATTCACCTACTCACTAAAATTTATTTGTAACCCTACCATTAACACTCACAGTGCTTTCACTGTCATTTATGGGCAGGCGTGGATGGGTCACACATTCGAGTTGCCCACCTTCCAGCTGAGGGTGAACAAGGCAGTGTTCTCCCTTCTGTTTCGGCTCATACTATAAACAAGTGTCCTTTGAACGCTCTGTTTATTGCCACATTGCTTTTTGTTGATGATTTTTGCTGAAAAGCCCCCAAACTTAGTGCTAAAGTTCTGTCTAATGTTTCCAAGCACAAGAAGGCTGATGTGACTTTCAGAGAAGATACATGTGTTCGATAAGCTTTATTCAGTCATGAGTTATGGTGCTGTTGGCTGTGAGTTCAATGTTAATGAGTCAATAATACATATAAAATAAGACATTTTTAAACAGATAAACACACACAAAACCAAACTCTATATTGATCGGTTAATGAAAATATGACCAGAGGCTTGCGGGAACCTACCCCTGTATACCCTGTATTTCCCCTTGGGAGCAGTATTCGTGAATTCAGTGTTCCCAGTAGCTTTATAGAACATAATTACCATGAATAATGAGAATCGATGGCATATGCTTGTATGTACACGTGTGCATTTATACATAAATGCGTATGTATCCACAAATGCACACGCACACGCGTGCGCGCACACACACACACACACACACACACACAGTCTGTGGGGTGTATGGAACAAGTTCATTACCTTCCAAGTCCACCATTCACATTATTCTCAGGCAGGGGAAGTAATGACACTGAAGTGAGGGAAGATTCTATGGGGAGGAGATGTGGCACTATTTCTGTTGGCTTTCTGATCACTGCCAGAAATGTCATTTGTATTTCCCTTCACTCCTTCCTTTCTCCTCCTGAAACTCTAGCTCTGTGTGCTTGTTCTTTTTTTCCCTTTAGGCTCTGCAGTGGTGAACACATTGAAAGAATGCCCAAAGTGTGTAAGGAGCACAGCCAGCCTTCCATAGTTTAGGTTTATCCCGGGGAGGTTTACAACAAAGATAAACACATCACTCCTCAATGGTATTCCTCTCTCAACCTAGTGCCCAGCATTTTGGCATTACCCCGGAGACACATAGGACTTGCCTGTTCTTCTTTTGGTGATTGTGGTTGTGCTGGTCAAAGCAGATGAGATGGTCAAAGCAGTCTTCAGTTCTGTGCCAGCCACCAGGTCCCTTGGAATAAACCATCATCTTGTCATTTCCACCTGCCCCAGAGCCCCTTATGTTTGGAAGGAAGAAAGGCAAGAGCTGTAACTAGTTTTGGTCGCTGTGATTCCTTCATTCATAAATTAAGATTCTGAGGATCAACCTGAAGAAGCGGAATCTACAAGAAACTCTATGGCCATAGCAGAGAACAAAAATAGCTATTTCCCTGTGTTACATTCAGAAGAAACTTGGATGGAAGCATGCCGTCTCTTGAAGAGGTAGGGTCAACTTTAAGCAAAATGAACGCCGAGTCGCAGGCAAACCAAACTTCAAAACTATCTTTCCTTCGTATACACATAACATTTATTAGCCTTTAAGACTTTCCAGAAAACCAACCATTCCTTTAATTGCAAGCATTAAAAACAAGAAACTAGCATCCTTTCCCCCTACAGCTTGCATTTATCAACACATAGAGAGTGTGAATGGTTATGTTTGCTTGAGCAACTTTGAAGTGAGTCAATTTTAGTGCCCTTGTCTCAGATTTGAGATGAAGTCACTATATATACCCCCTAGCATTCATTTGACTGGAAATTGACAATCTGCCAGGAGTGTAAGCAGCTGCCATTTCATTTGTATCTACTAACCATATTTTACTTATTTAGGGGATTTTTTTTTCTTTGTAAAAATGCATATATATCTTTTCTACTTGTGACTTGTTTTTATTTTAGGAGGGCATCTGCTGCTTCATTTAAGTCTGGAAACAATTTCAAAAGTTAGTTGTCAAAATTTGTCAGTGGCCCTCATTCTTCCTTCTGTTTTTCCATCTTTCCCAACTTTGAAGCTGGGTAAGCACTGAGCCAGAATCTTCAGGTAGAGGATTCTGGGTCATCCAGCTCAATTTTCCTGTACGGAAGTGCATTTACCATGAAGTAAATGAAGCTTAAACTTCAGAATCTGTCCCTTAGATGAACTCTTTGCGAGGTTGTGAAAGGTCCCCAAATAATGTGTTCACCTGAACTGATAGGTTTCTGAAGAATTTTGTTATTTCATATTCTTTTTCTTAAAAAAGCGCCCACGTTCCCTACAATGGTCTGAGCTTCAAGTTCCACAAAACAGTCCATTTCTGCCCCTGTGGTTATGGTGACCCCTAGGCCTGTGTGTCATTTCCCTCCTGTAGTATAGACAGCCTCTCCTGGGCTAAAAGGCTGAGTGAGGTTGTTCATACCTTTGGTTTTTATTGCTCTTTTCTCAGGGACTGGGTTAAGTCAACAGACCTATGTATCATGCTCACATGGGGCCCTGTGATAGTTATAAACTCTTTATTACTCAGGGCTCTTCTGAGAAACAGACCAAAAAGTTCACATTCATATTCTAACTAACTAACTAACTAACTAACTAACTAATTAACTGTAAGGAATTTGCTTATGCTATTATGAAGGTTGTCAAGTTCAAAATCTGCAAAGGTGATGTCCAAGTTTAAAGCCCATCAGGCAGGAGAATTCTCTCATACTTGGAGAAGGGTCAGACTTTGGTTCTAGTGAGGCCTTCAGCTGATTGGCTGAAGCTCACCCATATTATGAAGGGAATTGGCTTTACTCAGTATGCTGATTTTTTAAAAAATTTTTATTTATTTTTGAGAGAGAGAGAGAGAGAGAGGGAGAGACAGAGAGAGAGAGAGTGTGTGAGTGGGGAGAGTCAGAGAGAGGGAGACACAGAATCAGAAACGGGCTGAGCTGTCAGCACAGAGCTTGACCCAGGGCTCGAATTCAGACTGCAAGATCATGACCACTCAACCGACTGAGCCACCCAGACGCCCCCTCAGTATACTGATTTGAATGTTAATCTCGTCCTAAAAGACCCTCACAGAAACACCTAGAATAATATTTGACCAGACATCTGAACACCCCATGGCTAGTCAGGTTGTTCCATAAAATTAATCGTAAATACTCTTGTTCTCAACTGAGTGTGCTATTATTCCCATGACTGGCCTGTTTATACCTGGCTTCATAACAATCCATTGTTTGTTCATAACAATCCGTTGTGACTCTATGCGATTTTATTTTAGCAAGCATTATTTGAGAAGTCATTATAGGTCTTTAGCCAAAACGTGGGAAATAAAGGAAAAAAAAATAGGGTCTTGTCTTTGGGGAATTTGTCCTTTAGGGATGACCCTGTGACTAACCTACTCATTGGAACAGCTTGAAGAGAATAAAAAGGGAAGGGGATGATTTAGTTCAGCTCAATGCAGAGTCCAAGGGACCCTAAAAGGAGGCAGAGCTCATTACTAAGAGAAATTCTCAGGAAAGACTTCAGGCAAGTTTGAAGCTAAATTAAAAATAAAACAGAACAACATGGCAATTGACTCGATGGGGGACCAGGAGGTGGAAATTCCCATCAGATGGAGCCTCTGTAGAGAATTCCAAAGCACAATATGTGGCCTGGGTGAGTAAGGGGGTGGGGCTGGAGAAGCTACTAAAAACCAGGTTGACAGGGTCATGGATTGGCAAGACAGGAACTCTGTAGCTCCTGTGAGGTTTTGAATTGAGAGGTGGCTTCTCACAGCAGAGAGCTGATATTTAACGAGGACTTCTACCTGAACTACATGGGGTAACAGCCCTGTACAATAAACAGGATTTTCGCTGCAGCAATGTTTGCTCCTTTAAGAACCTAAGAGAGTCGTTCTTCCTTATAACGTTAGCCTATGTCTGTCTTAGAATCTAACTATGAATTGTTCTCTGAAGCTACCTGAGACTTGCCACATATAAAGGTAGTCCTTTTAACCTTAAAATCCTTAGGAACCTTACTTATGGTTTTACACTCTGTGTTGTCTATAGCAGCTACAGATTCAAAAGTTAAATTCTCTTCTCGATGTCAGTGGTTTCAAACTGCTCCGGGAAGAGTAAGAGAAGAGTCTTAGTTCACAAGTTGGGTCTAAAAAGTTGTTAAAAGAAAGAGATTCCCTGATTTTTTTAAAAAGCAAACTTCTGCCTTAGGATAAAATGAATAGTTACAGAAAATCAAAACTAGATTTATAAAGCTCAGAAAAATGTGTGCATGTGCCTGTGGTGGGGGTGGGAGGGAAGGAAGAAGAGGTGACACAAAGAGATCATTGGATCAGCCCGAACAATTAGGTATAGAATCTTACCGATTGCGCCTGTAATACACAAAATGAAACACAGTCGTACATTTTATGAGTGGTTTAGATATTCAGAAACTTGCAAACCAGCCATCAGCTTTGTGGGATTAGGGAGCAGAAACCTAAGATATTAATGATTTAGTCTTTCTCATCTCGGTCAGCAATATGTTCTAGAACACCAAAAGCAAAAAAATTGGACCAACTTTATTATTTAGTCTAGAATTTGACTTTAATTACTATTTCGTTGATTACTGAGTATAGGAAACCTAGAAAAGGATAAGTACAATCTATTTCCTTCTTTCAGAGAAGTCCACTGCTGCTTCAGGATTTGGCAGAGTGAGACTGTGATGGGTTACCGGAGGCTCCGGGTTGGAAACTCCTAGCTTTCGGTACAAGTCCCACTCTTCTTTTGTTTCTAGAATTGAAGGTGTTTTGATGACTAGGAATGGATTTCAGGTCCTTTAGCAGGGTTTAATTTCCACACCATCCCTCTTGCCTCCCAACAAACAACAAGAAAATCCCCAAACATCTTTTCATCTAAATCGGTAGTTGTCAACCTAGGGGGGATTTTTGTCCCCCAGGGCATTGTGGCAATGTCTGGAGACACTTCTGTTGGTCACAACTGGCATCTTGCAGAGAGGGGCAGGGATGCTGCTGAGTGGCCCACAGTTCACAGGGGAGCTCTTGTCAAAGAACTATCTGGCCCCGAATGACAATAGTTCCAAGGCTGAGAAAGCCCAGCCTAAATGGATCTATCAAGCCTCATTTTTATTAGACGTCCTGCTGGTTGTCCATTTTCCAATGCATTCCTTGCTTTAAAAAACAAAAGGCAACACGTGTGATCTCAGCGGAAAAGCCTGCATGCAAGCATTTAGCTTAGTTTCAAATGATAAATGCTGCCCCTCTTGTAAGTACTCTTCAAGTAATGAAATTAAATCACTCCAGCACTTGCAAGTAACATTAACAGAGGCCTTCTCCCTACCTCCCCTCCCCGCCCCCGCCCCCCAAGAGGGGTAAGACTGATTACGGAATTTCTAAGTGGTGAAAATAGCAGAGTCATGAGTACGACAATCATTTCCAAAGAGGCAATCGGGTGCTTCACACTTTTCCTCTGTTGACCTTTGCTGTAGGATTGTTGACAATGCTCATCTGATACTCAATGAAAAATGATTACCCTGCTTCCTTGAAAAAGGGAGACCGGTTTACATCAAATTCCACCACCTGCTCCAATGTCAACAGCAACAACCACCCACAAGCTGCGTCCTTGCAGGATTCAAGGAGAACCTTTGTGTTTTGTTTTCCCAGCAGCCGCTGCAGCGGCTCCCCACAGATGGCAAATTGGGTGTCAGTCAGTGGGTGTCCAATAAATATTGTTGACGGACTGACTTCAGACCTGGAGTGAGTTCGGCTCTGCCTCTAATTCCTTTCACTCTGGCAACGACCAACACTTTCCCGAAGTCCACCTGGGCTCCTCCAACAGAAATAAGCTTATGAACATAAGCAAAGAGAGTGAGAGTTTCACTTCTGAGCACATTTTCAGTAAGACAATTCTCAGCAGACTTAAAAATTGTGTGTCTCACAGTTAAAGAGGAGACACGTCCAAAACAGCCCACGGAGAACCATTTGTTAAACTTCAAGGTTGCTTGACCTTGTTTTGACATCACGTATACCCTCTTATCTGCCTCATGATGAGCAATTTTTGTCAGCTCATGAAAAATATTTTGACTAAGGTGAAAGCTGACTCATCTCGTTCTGCTCAAATGGATTGGGAAATAAAACCAGGTGAAACTCTTGGGGATAGAAAAAGAGGCCCAGATGGATTATTTGGATATTTCATTTTATTTTTGTACATTTATTTATTTATTTTGAGAGAGAGAGAGAGAGAAAGAGAGAGAGAATTCTAAGCAGGCTCCACACTGTCAGTGCAGAGCCCGATGCAGGGCTTGAACCCACGAACTGTGAGATCATGACCTGAGCCCAAACTGAGAATTGGATGCTTAACTGACTGAGCCACCCAGGTGCCCCTATTTTATTTTTTTTAAAAATGTTTATTTATTTTTGAGAGAGAGAGCGCTAGAGCGTGAGTGGGGTAGGGCCAAAGAGAGAGGAAGAGAGAGAATCCCAAGCAGGCTCTGCACTGGGGTTCGAACCCATGAGCTGTGAGCTGTGAGCTGACATCGGGAGTTGGCCACTTAACCAACTGAGCCACTCAGGTGCCCTGGATTAGGGTTACTTTTCGTTCATGAGTTCTGATGATATAGGTCACCATTTATAAACTGGAAATACAAGCCACATCTAATCCCAGAAGGTAGTTTAAACACGTGTGATTTTCAGATCTGTTCCTGAACTTTCACAGGGTGCTTTGGAGTCTCAGTTCTAGAGAAGTTCTAAACCGGGGCAAATCCCAGCCTCCGAAGTGGGTATAGTACCTACAGTAGGCGTCGTAGCCCTTTTCAGCCTGGGCCAGCATGTAATGTGACCTCACTGCTATTGATAGACTTGGTGCTGTAAGGGAATGGATGTCCAGAGATCATCACTAGGGTCCTTTGATAAAAAGAGCTGATCTCGAAGAAAGAAATCCCAGTCGGCCTGAGGAATCAGGCAGTGGGGCTCTTAGCCACTGGCACAAAAGGGAGAGTCCACTCAGGTAACAAAGCAACCCTTTCCAAGTCAGCCAATAGAGAAAGGCAGGGAGTGACCCCTTAACAACGGGCCTGATACTAGGCCCATTCTATAATTAGCCCTCTGTTACTCAGGATGAGCTCCTTACTTTGTGTTCTATGCCCCTTTCTGCTGCCTGACAGTGGGCTTGGGGCTTACAGCCTGCAGAAGGATGTCGGTTTTCCTAAAGAGAGGTTAGAACGCTACCCCGGTAGACAACAACTAAAAAGCAAGGGCGATACAGCATCTTTCTTCTCTATTCCCGTGGTGACATTAAAAAACACTTTCCGTTCTCGTCATATCCTCACTCGACTGAACACCCGTGGCATTCTGAAATCTGTTCAATTTTCAAACGCCGATCTGATGAGCAGGAGGCCGGCAGGCCAGAGGTCACCGCTTAACCTTGCCTTCCTGCCCTTGGGTCTCACCGTGTGTAAGTGCTTAGCAGAGAGACTTCACGTGGGTGTTACATCTCCCGTTAATGGATCAGTGAGAGGAACTTTGGTTGATGCTTAAAGCTGGAGGGGTCTTGGGGCCATCAGTGTTTTATGTTTGAAGAAGTGCCGGGCAAAGAAACCCAAGGAGCCTGCCAAGCCTTGCCAGACTAGGGAAAACCCAGAGGTTGATGCTGTCTTCCTGTCTGAACCCATGGGGGGGCATGTGCATCCACATCTTTCCTCCATCCTGGGATTCTCTGCCACAAGGCCTCAAGGACTTGAGAAACAAATGGAATGTACCTTAGTTTTCTTCTCAAACCGGAAATGAGTAGGGGTGTCCTTTCTTCTGTATTATTTGTTTCTCTCCAAGAACAGTGCTGGGGTTTTCTTCCTCATAAGCAATGAAATGACACCCGTCGGGCCAACAGATGACCTCAATATATTAACAAAAACAATTTTTTTTTAAATGTTTATTTGTTTTTGAGAGAGACAGAGACAGAGCATGAGTAGGGGAGGGGCAGAGAGAGAGGGAGACACAGAATCCGAAGCAGGCTCCAGGTTCTGAGCTGTCAGCCCAGAGCCGGACGCGGGGCTCGAACTCACTAACTGTGGGATCATGACCTGAGCCGAAGTCGGACGCTTAACCGACTGACCACCCAGGTACCCCTTGGTCTCAGTATATTTTAAAGCAAGAACCTCTGTGAGTGTATTTAAGCCCATAGGGGTTCTCAGCCTGGGGCTTCCGTG
Organism: Panthera pardus; assembly: GCF_024362965.1. Lineage (NCBI taxonomy): Eukaryota > Metazoa > Chordata > Mammalia > Carnivora > Felidae > Panthera > Panthera pardus. The sequence continues at coordinate 30,264,505 of NW_026526732.1, forward strand.
AGCTTGGGGAGCAGTTTGTCATCTTATGAAGCTATCACGAATCTGCTCCTCCAGGTCGGGTCTGGAGGCGTAGGCGTCCCGCCAGGGGAGAGAATTGGTTGGTAAGGAGATGGGGTTATCAGGGAAACTCTGCTGATCTTTGCAGGAAGACTAGGATAGAAGGAGGATGGCGCGATCCGACGGGATCCCGCCCTGCGTCTCTGCTGTGAGACGTGCGAGGCAAAATGAGCCTCAAGCTTAAACCGTTTCAGAACCCAGATCGGGCCGAGCCCCCTCCCGGCAGCCGCGGCTGGCTGAGAAGCTGTTCCTGCAGGAAATGCAGCTGACACTGGTATTTTGGAAGGGGGAGGGGAGCCCTGAGTGTCAGGGCTTCTTTTATAAAATCATCTTTGCCAAAGGCCACATATTTTAAGATTCTGTTTATATGACATGTCCTGAGTAGGCAAATCCTCAGAGCCAGAAAGTGGATTCTCTGCTGTTGGAAGACAGGAAAGGAGATGGGGAGTGACCGCTATCGGGGAGGATTTTGGGGGGGATATAAACGCCCTGGATTAGACAGTGGTGCTGGCTGCCCGATACAGCAAATCTACTTGGAAAAGGTGAGTTTTGTGCTATGGAAACCCTAAAAAAAGAATATATAGTGTGTCATCTTAAGATGAAGAATGGGACGCCTGGGTGGCCCGGTCGGTTACGTGTCCGACTCTTGGTCTCGGCTCAGGTCATGATCCCAGGTTCCTGAGACGGAGCCCTGGGTCCGGTTCTGCACTGTCAGCGAGGAGCCTGCTCAGGATTCTCTCTCCCTCTCTCTGCCCCTCCCCCAGTTAAGCGTGCACACTTTCTCTCTTGCGCTCAAAATAAATAAATAAACATAAAAAAAATGTGGACTACTGAAAAGTGCCACCCGAGGTGGCGGGTTCTGCTGTGCTCTGGTGACAACAGCTCAGGCGTATTGAGCCCCGGGGGGGGGTAGTTTCCCCCTATCCCATCCTTGCTACACCCCACCGAGCTGGGGACCATCCTGACCCACATTTTACAGATGAGGGAACTGAAGCACAGGGGGTCAGGTGACTTGGTCAAGGTCACACAGCTGGGGGGCATGGCTGAGCCAGGCTCCCTCCTAGGCAGTCTGGCCCCAGAGTCTGCATCTGGACTTCAGTGCCGTTTTCCTGTCTGGATTCTAGCGAGGTTACTGTAGGATGCTAAAAACCAACAGCAACCAAGAAAGCAACCCAACCCAAACCAAAACGCTGGAGAGGCTACCTGAGTTCAGGAGCCCAGGGTGGCCCATTTCAAATATTGGCACAGGCTCGGCCTGCAGCCAAGGTTATCTGCCCAAACAGATTAGCCCAGCTGGCTGACGTGCCAACCCCACAGCCAACGTCAGCCTGCTCAGGCCACTGTTTGCTCAGAGCAGGGGCACACAGGCGTCCCTGGCTGCAGATTGGCTTGTGCAGACACACCTCCGCCCCTCTCAGGTATCTCTCAATGGGTGGGATGGAGGAGGCGTGGCGCTCACTTCTGACGCAATCCTGGCAGCTATCGCGGTGCCTTTGACCTTGAGGGTTAATGTGTGCACGCACGCTGTCCAGTTCAGGTCTTCGGTAAGAAATAAGCCTTAAAGCGATTTTGCGTGCTGCTTTGTGCTTTTAAAGTCAGTCATACTGATCTCTGTATGAAAGAAAAATGAGTCACCTTGGATACAAACGATCCTCACTTTAAGCCAGTAATGCATAGAAATAATGATCTAGGGGAGTCTAGGTTGCTCCATTGAGCGTCCGACTCTTGGTTTCAGCTTGGGTCATGATCTCACAGTTTATGGGTTCGGGGCCCACATCAGGCTCTGTGCTGACAGAGCAGAGCCTTCTTAGGATTCTCCCTCTCTCTCTGCCCTCTTCACTCTCTCTCTTTCAAAAATAAATAAGTAAACATAAAAAAAAAAAAGAAATAATGATCTAGCTACTTTCCATTTTATTGAATCCTTAAGTATAATTTCCAGGATCCTAATTTATTTTTAGAATCTCTCTCTCTCTTTTTTTTTTTTTCCTAACAAGTGAAACATAGGTACATGCTTAACGCCAGGAGCTGTAGGCCACCATCTAGGCTGAGAGATGGGACAGAGTAGTGAGTGAGAACTCATTGACTGGGTTTGAAGCTCTGCCTGACCACTTAGCAGCAGCATGCCCTTGGACAGGTTTGTTGCGCTTCTCTGTGCTTCTGTTCCCTGAGTGTCAGATGGGACAGTCACAGCACCTACCCCACAGTGGGGGGATGAGGTGAGCTAGCACAAGGCATGTACCATGCCTACTCATATTAAATCTAGATATGTCAGTCTGATAAATTAACATTTAAAATGGCGATAGTAAGTCATACATTTGTTCTAACCTTCATGGCTTCAGAGTGCGTTTCCTTCATTATCTTATTGGACTCTAATATGGTTCCCATTTGACACACAGGGAAAAGCGACAAGTGTCTGTTTCGGATCACTGGGTCTTAGCTGGGTCCAGAGCTCCATTTTCTTTATTCTTAAACCAGTTTTGTGTATTTTGAGAAGAATCTTTCTGTATAATTTATCATTAATTTCTTAGTGAGAAAGTTTCAAAAACTTTCACAGAAAAAGGAAGATGTGTCTCAAGAGTCAAGAGTATTTAAAGACAAAAACCAGATGCATTGTCTGAGAGATGGAACCTGAGTCCAGAACTACAGCTTGTTAGTATCACAGCTTCTCGAGAAAGCCCCAGTTCGGTCGTGCGTGTTCATGGATAACACATTGTGCAAGGTAGTAGGGACATTAGGGATAATCGGTGTTAACTGTATATTTTATGGATTAGGAAACATTTCCAGAGAGCGGGTATGACTTTACTGAAACTGCTAAACAGTTTCAACTGCCCCCAGTACCCCCCTCCCCGTTCCTGAGCCCCCTGCTGTAACAACCTCTTTAGGAAGAAGGGCTGCAGGAAGCAGTGTCTGCCTGTGATGTTTTGGCAGGCCCGAGAGCTTCATACACATGCAGCAGGTGCATAAACGACCCTTCTCTCCGGGGCTACAGAGGAGCTCTTGTCTTCTGTACCCGGTTCTCTTGGGGCCCTTTTTCTGCCATCCACTAGCAGACTTGGCAATGAGAATCAGTTTTCCCACTTGCAAAACAGGTACAGTTCCAGCCATTTCATAAGGGTGAAACGAGATAATCAACGTATGTGATTTAGCACAGTGTCTCTTATAGAGTCAGTGTGGTTGATATTCTTCTTCTTCTTCAGGACTGCTCTTTGGATTCATTTTAATATGAGTGGGGACACTGGTTGGTGGCAGTGGGGACAAGAGATTGGCTCCAGGCTCCACATCCCTTAGGCTTGTCTCCAGGATTCTTCCTCTCTGGTTTACCCAACACTAGTCCCCAGTGGCTTCACGTGAACACTTCACTCGCCCCTTTTTGCTGAATCCCAAAAGTTACGGGTGTGGTTTCTTCTCCGATTAGAAGGCGTGATAAGAGCCATAAGTCATAGTGATCTAGAATGCCGAAGAGAATCGTGCTTGCCTCCTATTGAAGCAAAACCTCCACACGAGGATACTGAGTGGCATCCAGGACCTGTCCCGGGGTACATGCCGGTTTCCCAGGTCAGACGCCTCTAGGCTGCTGCCCTTCGGAGGGAGACCCCACCGGCAGGAAGGCACACGCTGGGGGCTTTTCTCAGGAGGGCTGTGCAGGAGTCTGACAACTTCTCCGCATTCTGTTGCCCACCCGCTCATCACCAACAGCGTGCAATCATTTTGCATTCAGGGCTCAGAGCAGTCAGCACTTTCCACGCCCCGTTGAGTGGTCTTCTCACTTGCCTGCATCTCCACAGATGGTAGACTCCTTATCAGTGGAGATTTTCTTCGACGTTGCATCTATAGCTCTCAGCACAGTGTGCAGCACACAGTAGGTGCTCAATAAATGCGTTCAAAATAAATCACTGATTAGACAAACTTCACATATTTCAAAGACGTTTATTTTTGAGAGAGAGCAAGAGCACGTGGGAGCGCACGAGAGAGCAGGGGGAGGGGCAGAGAGAGAAGGAAATGGAGGATTGGAAGCAGGCTCTGCACGGACAGCACAGAGCCCGTCACAGGGCTCGAACTCATGAACCGAGAGATCATCACCCGAGGTGAGGTCGGATGCTTAACTGACGGAGCCACCCAGGTGCCCCTAGACAAACTTCAAAGCACAGGAGGCATCTATGAACATGAAGTGAAGGATGAACCTTCTTGAACTTTGCAGGCTTAGAAGACAGGACTTGCCATGACCTGGCTTCTGTCCTATCTTGCACTGCTTTCCTCTTTGCCCTCTGTGGGACGATGACTCTGGTCTCCTTTCATCGCCCTGTGCTCATCATGTCCTTCCCTGCCACGCAGGGTGCACAGTATGCTCTGCCAGGCAGTGTGACACAGAGGTCACTCCACCAAAGGCTGTGTCAATGCTGTCCAGTAGCAATGTCACATGAGCCACAAACACGAGCCATACGTGCAATTAAAAACTTTTTTTGTCACCCCATTAAGAACATAAGAAGAAGCAAGCAAAAGTAATAAAATACTTTACCTAACCCAATCTATTTAAATGGTACAATTTTAACATGTAATTAATGAAAAGTGATTTGAGGTATGCTGTATTTTTTCACAATCGGTGAAATCCAGAGTGTATTTTAAACTTTGAGCACATCTTGGCTTAGACCGGCCACACTGTAGGTGCTCAGAAGCCAAATGTAACCAGTCACTATGATATTGGTCAGCATGTGGTTGTGCTATTGATAGTCTGGACAATGTAGAATTGTGTAAACAGGTTTTCTGGAAGGTGACAGTAAAAAATCTCGTTCTAACAAAACCAGCAAATTATGACAATTTTTGAAAGCAGCCAAGGGTCTTGAGAAGTGGTACGTTTTTTCTAATTTGCACAAAGACCCTTCTGGGCCAGTCGTGGGCTTGTTACCACAGGGCGTTTGCACGTGCTATTCCCTGTGCCTGGAAGTCCATTCCCCTTGGGTCGACACCTGCTCATGTTTCTAGTAAGGCGTCCCTTTTTCTATAAGACCTTTGTTCCATTTTCTCACAGTCCTGTTTCTTTGCCTCATAGCACTCATTTGGATTTGTAACAATATATTCACGTGTGAGATTATTTGATTAAATTCTGTTAACGACACAAAATGGTAGAGTGTAGGAGGGCAAGTCTTTTTCTGTTTTTGCTCACCATGGAATCTTCAACTCTGAGCGTAGCACTGGGTGCTTACAAGGGGGTCCTAAGGATGTGCCGAGACACTGCCCGGCTGAAGGCACGTGTCAGTGTCAGCCAGCCCCATCAGTTTCAGATGCTCACGTTCTTATAGTCCCAGGGACATTTTATTCTCTGCCTTCAGGATGGGGCTGAGGCTAGAATGTCACTCAAGGCCTCTCCGTGGAAGAAACTGACGATCCCCTCTCTCATCGTTCAAATGTGTTTCCTGTTCAAAGCGTGTGCATTCATCTGACCATTTTCCTCTGAATCTGTTCCCAGCGTAGCCACCTTATGTCTCTGTGGAACTGAGTGACCTTGGGTTTTATCTTGATCTCATTCAGATTTCCTCTTCAGTGGCCACTTTAAAACAAACACATTTTAAAAGTAGGCTAGTTGGTAACACAGAAAGCCAGCAGCTCAGGTGATAAGACGCTCTGCGTTTTGAAACACAGAGGATTGTGCAAGTTCTTACCTGAAATCCAAGAACTGGCAAGTTGGGAAATTTACTTAGTTGCTTCATAGTCTGTCTTCTCCCTTCCTATCTTCCTAGGATTCCCATCAACAAATAAAATCCATGCATGGGGCAATTACGGATAAAAGCTGTAAAGTGAATAATGAACATAAGGCAAAATGCTTGCCAATCAAAGAGCGTAAATAATATGTGTACGATGTTAAGGATGGTGGTTAAGATTTAGAGTTCTGATGTCATCAGACTACCTAGATTCAGATCTTGGCCTTGCCATCCATTAGCTGTGTGACCTGGGGCAAGTTACTTAATCTCTCTGGGCTCAGTTTTATCATCTGTAAAATGAAGGATTAAGAAAAGATAACCTACTTCATAAGAGTGTCGTAATACTTCATAGAGCTTCCGATCATACGGTGCTTGCATCATCCAATTCCAGAAGTTACGGCTAATTTTTTTTTTTTTGAAGGAGTTTGCATCCATATGACGTTAAAGAGCTGGTTCAGGATGACACTTCGCGTAGGACATTATGGTACAGACAGAGCCTTGATTTGAGAGGAAACAAAATATTTGGATTGTTCCTTTACTCTTCATTAAGCCTTATCGAGAAGCAATGTTCCAACGAAACAAGACCCTCTCTGAATAAAGCAAAAGTAGAATCGAAGGCTTTAGAGTGCGGAGCTAGGTCTCACGGACGCCTCTTGCTGGCTCTAACATTTAGAGATCTGCATTTTGTGGTGAACAGAGAAAAAATAGTTCAGAGATACAAACAGCAATAGAAATATTTCATAACTGGAGAAGTACTCGGGGCTCACATTGGCCAGTCTATTCTAACCAGACTCTCATGTGCCCGGATGATAAACCGGCTCAGCCAAGGAGGTAGAGCCACACATCATTCGTCACGTGCCATCTGCTCTATTTTCCGCCCGTCAAGATGCACGTAGGGTGGTTTCTCACACAGAGAGGTGAAAAGGAAGCCGCCTTTACGGTGTCCCTGCTCAAGATCGTGTCTCTCGCAAATCTGCCAAAGTGCCCACAAATCCCACCACTATAGACACACTCCTTTGCATCGAGGTATTGGGTCTCCCACAATGCCGTGTTAAAATGAACATTTCCCGCTCCCTCCCCCCAAGACAAAGAGCACATTAAGCCATCCCCAGCTGTAGACACCTTAGTTTGTCTTTGACACTTGGCAATTGGGATGGCAGAAAGGATATAGAGTTTTAGGTCAGTGATACTTGGGCTTAAAACTGGACCTTTAAAAAAAATTTTTTTTTTTTAATGTTTATTTACTTTCGAGGGCGACAGACCGAAAGACATAGAATGTGTGAGTTGGCGAGGGGCAGAGGGAGGGAGACACAATCCGAAGCAGGCTTCAGGCTCTGAGCTGTCTGCATGGAGCCCAACGCAGGGCTTGAACTCACCAACCGTGAGATCATGACCTGAGCCAGAGTCGGACGCTTAGCCGACTGAGCCACCCAGGTGCCCAAAAACTGGACCTGTGAAAAGTTGTATTATCTCTACGAATTATCCAAGTTACTGGGGCTTGTTGTTTCCTTACTTATAACGAGGGTTGATGTTAACAGGCTACTCTATATGGCTGTCATGAGGATGAAATTATGTGATGACTTTAGTGTGGGGAACACATAGTTGTCATTATCCTGAGAAATGAAGAGGCAAATTACGACAGAAGAATGCAAACTCCAGAGTAGTGGTTCTCCCCTGGACGTGAAACTCTTAAAGACAGAACAGAGGCCAAGGTGCCTGAACGGGTGTGTGAGGGGGCAGTGGGGAGGGGAAGGGAAAGGGGAGCGCGTGTAACAAGGGGAAAGGGACACTGAAAACGAGTGTCGCCAGCTTTAAGCCTCAGACTTACAATGCCAAGGTGACATATGTGTGATAGAATTAATAGAATGGGGGTGATACTGACATTACTTTAATCACAGTTAAAGCAGGAGGAAAATACTATGCTCCATATATGGAAAGAACTTGATGTGTCACATAGCTACAATGTGTAATCCAGATTTTAATTCAAATTCATTTGTTTATACATTTTTTTTGAGAGCTTGCTCCAAGCTGGGCACTGTTCTGAAACTGGGGATACACGCAGAGTTTCTGTTAGGTGAGCATAACAGCCTGCTGCCAGTGAGCTAAGGGAGGGAGGGGCGACAGACAGAAACCAACAAAGAAATACAAAATATATCAGGTGATGAATGCTAAAAGAAACATTAAGTAGGTAAAGACGCAAGGAGTGTTGAGGGGTGGTATGTTAGATAGGGTGGTCAGAGAAGTCCTCTTTCATAACAACTGAAATAAAAAACAAACGAACCTCCTTAACGCATTTCACTCAATGGACCTTTAATTGAGTACCTACTATGTGTTAGGCAGTTTGTTAACAGATGGGAGCATAATCATGGACAAAATGGACAGATTCCCTCCATTTCATAGCGCCTTCATTCTTATGCGAGGGGAAAAAGAGATATATAAACAAATAAATAAGGAAGATAACTTCATATAGTGTGAATGTGTAAAGGTAATAGACCATAAAATTATAGAATATGATAGAGGAGTTAGGTTAGGAGAAGTGGGTGGCTGGCATAAGGCAGAATTAAAATCCCAGACAATTTTAACATACAGATGTGCAATAAATATCATAACTTATTACATATAATGTGTATTTTTAGCCCTGGACATCTTTAATATATCAGAACATGTTAATAAAGATTAAATCATGATTAGTTTCTGTGTGAGAGAATATGGAAAAGAATTTCTGGGATATTTTATATATTTCCCTCTTTCTTATGATCTACCCATTGATGAACCCAATTTCCCCTCTTCATTGTTCCCCATGGCTTGAATATTTCTGGTTATCACCTATTTAAAATACTCTAGAGGTCAACATTCTTCATATACTTTACCTGTTTGAACCATTTCAATACTCCAGCACTTTCTGTGATCACTGGCTAAAAGAAATATGCTTAATAATGTAGTTTAGGGCATTCTGTTTATTTCTAGAATGATCTCAGAATCTTTATACAGAAACATGGCTACCCTCACTCTCCTAGAATGAAGGCGTAAAGTTGCCCTATTCAGATCTATTCTCTGCTATTACAACAATTTAAAAACCGTTTTATAACTGACCCCAAAAACAATAATCCTTTTAAGGTCTTTTCTCAGTAGAACTGGCTATAGACTGCAGAATTTATTTCTTCTAGTCATATTTGAAATTGACTCAAAGTCTCTTCATAAGAGGATTTATTTGTAAGATATTTGTCCCCACGACTTAGTCACCTAAAGACTTAGTAATTTCTCTGTCCCTTTTCTCCTTGGCCTGTCCTTTAAAAGTTCCTCTGTTTTCCTTCATTACTCCTCTCTTCAGCCTTTATTTGTTTTCCCAGGTGAACAGATCTATTTCGATAGCTTCAAGTAATAATAAATAATATTGCTGTCGCTTCCCACATCTGTGAGTGCAGCCTGCACCAGATTCAGCTATCAGCTGCCCAATGCAGCTCCGCGCGGATAGTCCAGAGCCTGAGAAACTTTCCATCTCAAATACAAGTTTTATTTCCCCTCCAATATGTTCTACTTCCTGTGCTTCCTTTCTTGGTTAAGGCTTTCCCCCTCTTCGGTCACTGCAGATGGAAATCTAAGGGTCACCTTCAACCCTCTCCTTCGTTTCCCCATCAGCTGCAGGTGACCAAGTACTGCTGTTCCATTTCTTTTTTTTTTTTTTAATTTTCTTTTTAACATTTATTTATTTTTGAGAGACAGAAAGAGACAGAGCACAAGTGGGGGAGGGGCAGAGAGCGAGGGAGACACAGAATCCGAAGCAGTCTCCAGGCTCAGGGCCGTCAGCACAGAGCCTGACGCGGGGCTCGAACCCACGAACAGTGAGATCATGACCGGAGCTGAAGTTGCTTGCTTAACCGACTGAGCCACCCAGGCGCTCCTGCTGTTCCACTTCTTTGGTATCTGCACAGTCTGTCCTCTCCCCACCGCCTCCCAGCTGTTGTCTCTGTCCAGCTGTTGTCAGTCATCCTGTGCTACTTTTAATCGTGTCCTTCACACAAGATGAGAGCTTAAAATGCAAATCTGATTAGTTTGCATTTTATTACTTAAAATTCTTCCATGGCTTTCTGTCGATGACTTCCGATTAAAGTCCACACTCTATGACAGGACGTGGAAGATGGTCCTCCAGGTGGGCCACGCCTGGCGGTTTAGACTTGTCTTGTGCTACGCGTTTGTGTTGTAGTTCTGTCGTCACCGTGTTCCAAATACTGTGCCAAGGACCTTCCAAGGGCTATTTCACTTGCTTTTCGCTTCGTTGCCCTTAACTTGAACATTCACAACACTCCTATCAGGTAGGTTCTATTACTACCTCCATTTTACAGCAGGTGTCGCGTCCTCAAGGTCACACAGGTAGAGAATTGACATTTCAACACAGGCCTGATGTCTGGAATGCGAGTTTGAAACAATTTTTCTTTCCTGATGTTCATTTCACTTCCGTGTAGCGCACTTCTCCACCTGCGTGGAGTCTGCACGAGCCATCTGCCTGGTTGGCTGTGCCTTCCTCCTACTTGTCCTCTTGCTACTTTTCAGGATACTCCTCCTGCAGCACTTCCGCAAGGAAGCCTGTCCAGCGGGGGTACCCTGTGCCCTTCTTTGGCTTCCGACTTGCCGCCTCTTCTCCGCTGGAGCTCCTACAGGTCTTTACGGTGCTGATGCCTTCTGCATCCGAGACCTTCTCTGCACTACAAATTCCTGGAGAGCAGGAAACATATTTGATTATTTGTGGAGCTCCCGTGCCTGCTACAGGACCTGCAACATGCAGGCACTATCTGTTAAATGTTTGTTGAATAAATGGATGAGTACGTAAATGAACAGACCAAGGGTGGGAACAGGCTCAGGGCTCAACTTACCCATCACCTTCACTAAAGTGAGTTGATGTGAGTCTTTTACCTTTTACCTGGTAAACTCCCTCCCTGGATTTCTCCAGCGTATGTATTCATTTGTTCCCTCATTCATTCCACTTTTAAACATGCACTGAGTACTACTACTAAGCCCAGCTAAACTCTCTGGATGAAAAGGCGAAGGGAAAGAATTCCTACCCTTGGAGAGCTACAATGCAGGGGATTGGTCCTGCAATGCAGGGGACTGGTCAGTGGATGCTATAAGATATAGGCTACAGATAGGTTTTTATGTAACGTGTAAATAGCATAAAGAAGGAAGTTTCTACTACGTTTGAGGGCACCAGCGAGGGACTTATAAGAGAATGTAGGAGCTGAGTCTTGAAGGATGTGTAGGAAGGGAAATGACTTCGGGGCTGCGGAAATGCTTGGAATGAAGGACATTAAAAGCAGTAAGAACACACATACAGAGGCAGGAGGTATATGGGTTCCTGGAGTGTAGGGAGAGGGCTCTCTCCAGGTGGTGGGAGAACTGGAGAGGCAGCCAGGGTCCAGGTGCAGAAGGAGTGGGGCTACTCCCAGCAGTGTGGGCTTGACTGTGTGAACACTGGAACGCTAGAGGACGGGTGTGAGCAGGTGAGTGAGTGATCCATGTTGTTGGCTTGTAGAATGGTCACCTTAGGGTCCAGGTGGAGAATCGATGGGGGTCTGAGCAAGCGCGGCTGCTGGGTGAGTGGAGAAGAGGGAAGGGGTCCTAGAGATGCTCAAGGGTGGAGCAAACAGAACAGAGTAACTGAATAAATGTAGGCCAAACATAGAAAAGAGATGTAGAAGAAAAGTGAAGGCTGGTGCCATTAAGTGAGCTTGGGGCATGTGGTTTTGTTTCTTTACGAGTAATAATGATCCAGGTACAATCGTAGGCCAAAGAATTTTTTTTAAAAAAAATGTTTCTTTATTTTGAGAGAGAGAAAGAGAGAGAGAGAGAGAGAGAGAGAGAGACAGAGAGAATCCCAAGCAGGCTCTATACTGTCAGTGCAGAGCTCCATGTGGGGGTCAATCCCACGACCCTGGGATCATGACTTTAGCTCAAATCAAGAGCCCAATGTTCAAATGACCGAGCTACCCAGGTACCCCTGAATAATTTTTTCTAAAAGTACTCATTTAATTGAATAAAATCATTCCCTTGAAGACTTTTTTTATTTGAAAGGGTTTTTTTTTTTGCATATATTGTATTTTAAATATTTAAATACTTTGGTGTTAGGGATATGTTTCAACAATCCTTTTGGCCAAGTCAGTCTCTCTAAATTAATGGTTCTTTGACCCAATTTCTTCAGTCTTCTTTAAAATATTTATTTTTTTTTTCATGAAAACTAAATTAGTTAACAGATAGCGTAATAATGATTTCAGGAATAGAATTTAGTGATTCATCACTTCTGTGTAACACCCAGTGCTCATCCCGGCAAGTGCCCTCCTTCATGCCCATCACCCATTTAGCCCATTCCCCCACCTTCCTCCCCTCCAGCAACCCTCAGTTTGTTCTCTACAGTTTGCCTCTCTCTCTTTTATTTCCTCTATGTTCATCTGTTTTGTTTCTCAAATTCCACATATAAGTGAAATCACACGGTATTTGTCTTTCTCTGACTGACTTCCTTCGTTCACTTAGCATAATACACTCTAGTTCCAGCCACGTTGTTGCAAATGGCAAGATGACAATTCTTTTTCATCACCAAGTAATATTCCATTGTATATACACCACATCTTGTTTATCCATTTGTCAGCCAATGGACATTTGGGCTCTTTCCATACTTTGGCTATTGTCGATAGCCCTGCTATAAACATTGGGGTGCATATAACCCCCTCGAATCAGCATTTTTGTATCCTTTGGATAAATACCTAGTAGTGCAATTGCTGGGCTGTAAGGTACTTCTATTTTTCATTCTCTGAAGACAGGTTCCTCAGTCTTAAGGCCCCAGTGTCTCCACTGGGAACAAGGAAGGCCTGAGCAGGCTGAGCTCTGGGCCAGCCCTTGGCAGTCTCAACCACAGCACCTCTGCCCTTGTTTGTTCTAACACTGGGCTTACATTGTGAATTTCCGAAGGAGCTCTGGAGCTTTATTATCTCTGAAATCACCAATCCAAATATCAGTAACTCATGCAGCATGAGTTCTTAAATGCAAGTGCTTGGCTGCCGTTCTATGTTACAGGGTGTTTCTTTGTGTGTTTCTGTTTCTTTGTGAGTATTGTTTGTTTCCTTCTTGGGAAATGGAGGTCATGTCAGGGGACACATTCATAAATCTGGTATATTGTGCCTGATGGCTTTTAATTGCGGTTAAGATCACTTTAATTGCCACATATTTCTGTTTCCTGATAAACAGGCATCTCACCCACAATGGTCCATGTTTCTTTTAACAGTGGAGTTCGAGGAAACCACGTGTGCCTGGAGCTGACCAAAGGCCAGGCTGGCCCCTGCCATCCGTCTCCATGAGGTGAAGAAGGAAAGCTAGCCACAAGTCAGCTGAGAATGAGCACAAGCTGTTGTTTTTGAGTTTTCCAAATATTTTCCAACTCCCATTGTGTGTTTTTGTGTCTTGTACTCAGAAACCCCTGCCAAAACCTCCCCCAGTGTCATTCCTTCCTGGGTCCCTAAGTTATTTGGACAGCAGACAAAACTTCTCATAGGCCATTCATCTTAAGGAGATATGCTTGTTAAATATGAGGAGATAACTAGGACACGTACATATGTATGTGTATATATATATGTATTTTTTTTTTTTTACTGCTTTTGGGTTCACAAATTTATTTTTTTTAGAATTAAGAACCGTGCTGTTTTTAATCGTCTTCTGATTTTGTATCTTAGAGATAGCGTTCCGATACTCAAAATGTATCTAAAGTGAAACTCATGCCCCTGTAGGTATAGATGCTGAGGGAAGGTTGATAGAACAAGAGAGGATAGAAAACTGGATAATCTTAAATAGAAAGTACAAACATGTATACATTTCTGATATATGTTTATGTCAGTTTATATATGCATATTTTCTGTTACATGCTCTTTTCCTGTACATATATCCAAACTATATATATATATATATATATATATATATATATATATAGCCTGTCTTTCTTTCCTCCTTCCTTTGTCCCTTCCTTCTTCTCTCTCTCCCTCCTTCCCTTATCTTTCTCTCTTTCCCTTTCTTTCTTTCTTTCTTTCTTTCTTTCTTTCTTTCTCTCTTTTTCTTTCTTCTTACTTTCCTGCCCACGGACAGACTATTCTTGGGAAAAGTGCTCTGCTACTATCCTTTTGTTAAATACCATGAATTTTCAGTATGCCTTTTTCTCCACGTCACAATCATTAAATTCTCTGGATAATAGCAAGACAGTTTTTCTTTTTTCTGCCTACATTTATGAGCATTGTATTAAAATTGATTACAATAAATCATGTGTGTTAAGTACTAATCTCGTTTTTCTTCCTTTCATTACTGTTGCCAAATGGAATGGCATAGATACTGATGCCTTCGGGCCCCAGGGAAACAGAAAACAGAGGTTGTCCATCTTTGCCAAGGAGATTGATGTCTTAGTCAATATCACTGTGGGACACATGGGAAAAGTGCCTCTCTCCTGTCCCACCCCTCATTCCTGATTATCAGCTCAGCGGTGGTTGTGATCTCCTTCCTTTCATTATGACAGCAAGGGAATGTTAAGCTTTACTAACTCCTTTTTCAAAATGCCCTTGAAGAAAGACAATGAGGTGTCAGAAAATAATAGATTCACATTATAATTTCTCCACAAACCTCTTAAATATCCTTGGAAAATGCTATTGTGTTTGACTCAGTTTCCCTCTCACTTGGGGATGGTAGGAGTTACACGCACCTAAGCTAACCTGCATGCCTAGATGTCTTTGATACCTAGCATGGTCAACACAAAAGTAAGATCTTTTCTATAATATGTCTTTCACATTTCAAATTGTTTCACTAAAGTTCAAAATATCTAATAAAAACCACTAACTGCATAATTTAATGTTAGCCCTTAGCTTTGTAGCAAGCCAGTTTATCCTGCAGGGGAAAAAAAAAAAAAAAAAGGGGGAGAGGATAAGGGTTGTTCTACATGTTAGGCAGTTTATTCATTATTATTTAAAATCTTTGTTGCATTTTTCCTTTGTGGATTTTTAAACTTCAAAGTAAAATCTGTTTTGTGATAGAAAGGCTATGAAAAGATTTGGAAGGGGAAAAAAAGCCCCATCTCCGCATACTCTACTCCAAATATTTTAAATCCCTTTGGTATGCAGAGATCCATTGTAGTGTGTGTGTGGGATCTTGATTATGTAGCTATGAATTATTTAAACAAAATTTATGTAACATAAAGAACAATTGTCTAAGATATGAATCATTGTTTTCTTCCTTTTGAGTTGTAAATTCATCAGTGCTGCTGCCATGGAAGAATACTTCTTGCCTAAGAACCTAGTTTTCTGCCTTGCTTTTTGGTTAGAATTTTGGCTCCGATGGGCAGATCAATTAGTGAGTTTCCCCACATGCCGTCTTGGAAACAGGGTCACATGTGACAAAACTATGACCCCGCATACCACAAACTTCAGGTTGGCCTTTATGACGTTTGGGCTGACTCTTGTATCAACAAATGTCTAAAATTATAGCATCTGATTGATCCCTTTTCCACCAGGGACACGGTAAAGGAAACTAGCCCCAGGCTCTGAAAGCTGCCAGGGCCTTTCCTTTGGGTTTTTTGTTGTTTTTTGTTTTTATATTTTAGGGTCCAGCTTAGCTCTGTGCTAATACTACATTTTTTTTGCTTTCCTCTTCTAAAATAACTCATTATATCTCTGAACTAATTAACAGGCCACTTGAATTTCTTAGTGTTTTGTAGGGTGGAATGAACACAGGGTGGTTATCTGTCTTTGTCTCTGTCTCTGTCTCTGTCTCTCTGTGGGCTTGAAGGATCCATTCATTATTGATAAGTATTAAATCCTACACTTGTGTTTAAAAGGACAACTTACAAAATACACAGTGGAGGAAGTTTCATTTGATGGCAGCTTAAGATGCAAAGATACCCCTCTGGACTAGAGCTGGGTTATACGCCAGCAGATGTGAGTGGGCAGGTATGGGCTGCCATCATTTCTGCAGGGCCGGCCTCAGGGTGCACTGAGGGAAGCGTCCTACAGTTGTGGGGCAATCCTTGTGGACTCTTCAGGCCTTCTGACAACCGTGTTTGTTTGCAGGCCCTACACGTCAAATGAGATTTGCCCCAAGCTTAGAAAGCCCATTGAAGAATGACCAAGATAACTGGATCTCAAAATAATGGTACTTGGGTGATGAGCGAGGAGTCACGAAGGCTGTAATTTAAGGTGGTGCATAACCGCTCTTGTGAAGATCTGGAAAGTACTAGGAGAAAGGGGTTGCGTGTCTTCACCGTGGCTTCCGAGAGCAGAATTCTGGCTAGCAGGTAGAATTTTTGAAAAGTATGTTTCAGCTTAAGGAAAGGAAGCCATTTCTCAGGCCTCAAGCTCTCTGAGGTGGGGGTGCTACAGGACCTAGTGAATCTCCTTCACTGGGGGTGAGCGGACAGAGGGTGATTACTCCCCTTGAGGGTCTGCAGGAGGGGTCAGACTGGATGGTCTCCGTAGAGGCTTTCAGCACGAAGATGGTCTGAGTCTGTTAGATAACACAAATTCTCTGTGTCTCTAGATACGTCAAGGTTCACCTACAATAGGTGCTTTACAGAAACAGAGAAAATGTACATGAGGCAGGCATCGGCTAAGTTCTAGGGTTCTGGAACTAGGCCGGGTGTGTTTACTGTTTGTGAGACCACGTACTTAACTTCTCACTTTCCGCCTGTATAAAGTGCGGGGTAGTCGAATGTATCTCATAGGGTTGTTGTAAGGATTAAACAAGGATACGTGTAACGCTGTTAGACCAGGGTCTGACAGGAAGCTCTCTCTATTGGTTAGCTGCTTTTACTATTGGTTTACTATTGGTTAGCTGCATATACTGAGGTAACACTGCATTTTAACCGAATTCAAGGAACCACTCATTCAGATTACGGAGTCCTGATGAACGAAGGTCTACTAAGAAGGCTGGTCCAAGTTAATCCTCAGGAGTCTGTGAGACTGAACGCAGACTGACCAGCCAGAGAATTCTTTTTCCCGCCATGCGTCGACAATGATTTTTTCTGACTAAACAACTACCACAATGCAGGATACTCTTGGTCAATTAATTGCTTTCGCAATGAGCCGAGGAGCAGTTTAGTGAACATTTCTAGGTCCCACTAAAACATCAAGTTTTCCAGTTTTCTCATGCTGGCTCAACTCCTAATTATTATTCCGGTAACAAAACTGGAAGCCGTGCAGGAAATCAGTGTGAAATAACTTTGAATTTTAACAAAAATAAATACACAGTGCCTAATTTTAGAGGTAAGTGTATGTTTAGTGCGAGCATGTGCTGCAAGCATGATACAGCTGAGGAAGAAGGGCACATTCCGGATCAAGGAAAAAAACAATAGCCTGGGTAATAGGTTATTAACTCTGCACCATTTGCCCACTCCCTTACTAATGTTTAACAAGGCTTTATTGATCACAATAGCCTTGATTTGTTCATGGGAACAGAAGATTACATTGTGGGCACCAGACCAATCCTTGTATACAACATCTGCAAGCCAAAGACTTCATTAATAATTGATTTTAGGGGAATTGTACGAGCCCATATGGGCCTGTCTTTTGCCAGCATGCTTCATCACAATATACAGTTTGATTTATGAATAATTATAGAACATCAGTTCTGGAAGAGACCACAGATTGGAAGTTGGAGGACCTAATCAGTGGCATAGCCAGTCAGGTTTTCTGGCTCCTTTTGCAAAGCCTTTTACACTCAAAGTATGTTGAATCTTTCACCATCCGAATCTGAACCTTGCACGCAGTTATAAAACCTAACGGCTCAATCATAAAAAGCATGTCTCTAAGCAGCTCACTACAGGTGACCTTTAGATACTCTTGACTGCATCTTCTGTGAAACCTCCCCATGAGGCTGACTCTCTATGTCAGAGACCATGAAGACTGAGTCCGGAAGTTGTTTGTTTAGTGAGACGTGCAGAGTCCCTGTTAAGTATGCAAATGTCGCAGATACCCCAATTCACAGTCCCAGAACTTTCTCCAAAATCAGATAGCAGCCTCGCCTGGAAACTGGTTTTACGACTCATTAACACCCAGGACGTCAGGTAGGATTTGTAGACCATGGCTCATCCAAATATCTGGCTTACTGTGCCTCTAATAGCCTGCCCATTCACCTACAGAGAAGGCCACAAGGTAAGCCCCAGAGGTTGGAAGGCGCTCCTAGCTCTATCTTCCAGCGTCTCGCGTCTGATTTCTAACCTCTTGCCTTGAATGTTTAAGGATCACATTTCTACCTTGGCCATTTCAATTGCTGCTTCACATGGACTGCCTTCTTGGTGTTTTCTTTGGCCCTGGTCTTCCTCAGCTCTATGATTTATGGGTCAGCACCAAGTCACTCCTGGCCCTACATGGCCTGTGTCTGGCAAGCTGGACTCTCGCTTGTCTAGGAGGGGAGTTTAGACATTCAATCCCTGAATCACCAGTTGTGTGAATTTATCATAATTTACCGCCTGTGGCTGTGGCTGCTGCTGTAGCATTCCTTGCCTGGGATCGCCCTTCAACCCTGGCTGGTTCTAGACATAGCTGAGTACTTTAAGCTCAGAGGGACCCAAGGAATGTGGTCCCCACCCTTCTGTGCTTGACAGGAGCCTCTGCCAGCCAGAGATGAGGATTGAGCTCACGCTGCCAGAGGCTTACCAGCACCTTCCAGTTATAGGGCAGCCAGCTGCTTCCGAGACCACAAAACGCCATGGCTCAACTTGGCAAGAGATGGCCAACAATACCAGCCACAGGCTCCATCATGGGTGTGTAGATGCACTACCACAGAATGAAGCCTTGATATAAAAATAGAATGCAAACTGGGACCACAAGTAAAGCCCTGGGAAGACCTCCTGAAAGCTTTGGAGACAGTGGTCCAGTGCCCCACTCTTCCCAGCTTTTCCGAAGCTCACATCATGAGAACGCGATGACTCCTTTTCCTTGACCTCCTTTCCTCCTCCTGGCGTGGTGATTCCCTGCTCCTTCCCCTCTCACAGGGGGTTTTCTTGCTGGCTGTCAGTGTCCACAGCCTTCTGACACACACAGTAGGAACCCATTGCCATGCTGGGTGGCCAGTCTCTGCTGGGTAAGGTGTCCTTTTCCACTGCTTAGCTCTTAGAGGTTCTCCCACTTCCCTGGCTCCTGCCCTGATCAGAACCCAGTTCTTACTCTCAGGAAGAGGTGTGTTCCATTGCACTGAAGTAATAGACTTGAGTGGCCTCATTGACCAAGGTCTGGTCAGACTGTTTCTACCTGTTGGTAGCCATGGACCCCGTTACCTTCTGCTTGAGGAAAGCAGTGGGCTATGGGAAGACTATGCTGCAGAGTTTAATCACAAGCTGTCCACGCTTCTGTCTGATCCCTCCAGTGACCTGGCTATCTTGCGGAGAACCATACCCTTGCTTCCTACCATCAGGGATGCTTCTGTCTCCAGGCAACTTCCACCCTCACTGAAACCATCATGCCAGGGATCCCAGTTGAACATGTCCCTCATAGAAAGGAATTTCTCATTGTAGTGAGAGAAAAACTGATCTGTTGTCCCAAGCGCTATTATGAAATGACATTAGTACCATGGCATATTTTTCTGCTAAGTGGATATACTCTCTGAGTCTGATATTGATGCCTTCCACAAACATGGGGGTACCAACTCATACCGGGGGTTCATCACTCCCTCCGTCTTGTGAGGTTGCTTGCCCTTGAGTGTCTTAAGTGCCTAACGTTTGGCATATGACCTCCTGGTCTGAAGGGCGATGAGGTACTTGAGAACTCCTTCCTAACATTTCACTTGGTTCACATAGTCTCTGTCAGCCATCGCAGGGGTTGGCAAACTTTTCTTATAAAGAGCCGGATAGTAGATACCTTAGGCTTCATGGGCCATGCTTTCTCTCTTGCAATTACTCATTTCCGAGGTTGTAGAACAAAAGCAGCCATAGAGAATATGTCAACAGTGGGTATGGCTGGATTCCCCTAAGATTTATTTGCAAAATAAGGTGGTAAGCCATAGTTTGGAGATAGTTGAGATATTACAATCCCTTTCCAGGTTGTCCCTGAGAAATGTGCTGGTCAGACCTGATTGAGTAGAATGTTGGGGTCATATTTTGCACAGTTAAGCAGGCTTATATATAACGACAGACAGGCAGAAGGTCAGCTGTTCTAGAATGTCCATCCTGCCTAGGTCAGTCGAAGACATCTAATACTCTCTGGAATTCACCCCTTTGTTTCTGTGCCTAAGGTCACTGTTTCCTTCTACCCCTTTCTCTTAGTGCATTTAAATACCAGTGCCTCTGGGAAGCCCTTATTCATTTAGACTTTAGACCAGACTAACTCTTTATGCTACCTATCACCTGTTAGTTCAATGAGAATGGGACGTGGATGATTGTCTAACACAGTGCCAGGTTCATGGTAGGTGTCCATTTACATTTTGATTTTTTTTTTTACAGTTGTCCAGTTGAACTCATTCCCCACACATGCTTCTCACAAAAGACGGTCCTAGTGAATGTGAACTATTCTATTTAACAATGACGTGCACCTTGTCACAGCCGCCCTGAAGGTCTGGAGGTGCTGCCTTGTAGCGTGCTATCATCTCTCAACAGACGCGGAATCTCACTGCACTCAGTCCCAGCTTCTCTGTTGAATGCTTAGAGTTTTCATTTCTTATTTGTTAGGCAGTGAAAACCACCGAGCAGACACCCTCTCTCGGGAGGCCAAGTATGGAGAAGAAATTCTCCAGCTGAGGCTTCCATGGTCTGGCTCTATTTACGACTGACAGAGGTGAGCCAACATGGCCACAGGCCGGCATCTACGCACTCTGGGCTTCAGGCCTCTGAGGCAGCTCTGTGAGGGGCAGAGTGCCAAGGGGGCTGGTTCTAGTGGAGTGGGAAACTGGGAGGCAGCCTGGCTGCAGGGTATTCTCACCTCCCCGTGGTCCACTCAGCTGCTACTTTTCGGAGAGGAGCATTTAGAAATGACACACCCAAATCTACAAGCTGACTCTTGAGGGGGGGCCAAGGAGGAGCTGTGTAAGTCCAGTTATTCTTTGTGGTCTGGCAGCTTCAGAAGCACGACAGTCCATGTTGTTCCCTTTCCCATTGGGTGTTCACTTGATGAATGGAATGTCAGCCTCAACATAAAATACTATGGTAACAGCATTGGCCAATGCACTATATCATATGATTTTAGCGTTTAGCTCTATGTGAAATGTCTGGCATCCATTTGCAGAAAACTGTCAGCTCAGACACATATCTCCTATTATCTATTGCAAAAGCATGGAAAATGGAGTAGAGCTTTGTAAGACCTGACACTTCAATGAGCATAGTTAATAAGAGAAACAACAGCAGGTTGGATCAAGATTTTAGTAGGTAGATTGACTATTTGTTTTAAAAAAATTTTTTTTTTAACGTTTATTTATTTTTTTTGAGACAGAGAGAGACAGAGCATGAACGGGGGAGGGGCAGAGAGAGAGGGAGACACAGAATCGGAAGCAGGCTCCAGGCTCTGAGCCATCAGCCCAGAGCCCGACGCGGGTCTTGAACTCACGGACCGCGAGATCATGACTTGAGCTGAAGTCGGACGCTTAACCGACTGAGCCACCCAGGCACCCCGGTAGATTGACTATTTGTATAAGCAAAGCAGAAATAGAAAACACTGGCCCATGTTGAGAAACGTATTTCTTGAAAAGAAATGACCTCTCAATTACCAGTGTAGAACTGGTTGCTGGGGCACCCGCGTGGCTCAGTTGGTTAAGTACCGTATTCTTGATTTCAGCTCAAGTCATGATATCATGGTTAAGTTTGTGTTAGTCCTGCATTGGGCGGTGTGCCAGAAGCGCTGAGCCTGCATGGGATTCCCTCCTTCTCCCTCTCTCTCTGCCTTTCCCCCATGTATGCACGCACTCTCGCTCTCGAAATAATTAAATAAACTTTGAAAAAAATTCCATCTCCTTAGAATTGATTGCCAAGATTATCTTTTAACGACACATACTAGTAAGCTATCTTTTCCTCTGACACCAATGGGACTGATGTCTTCACAAAGCCAAGAGAAATAGACTTTTCTAGAAATCTTTACACGGCTGTGCTTTTCTGATGCTTAAGATGACCTTTCTTGCTCATTTATTCTTTAGTTCATGGTGGTTTACGTTTGCCTTATTCTCCTTTATCACACGTTTTAGTCTGAAAAGTTTCTATTTCTCTTACGAGTGCTTTTAAATAGAATGCCTATCGAATTATTTTTCCATTTATACAGCCGGTACATGTTGAATGAGGCTGATACGATTAGAAGGGACCATTGTGAATATTTAAATTACTTTCAGAGGATTTATACAAGAACTAAATTGGAAAAAAACCCCAGAGATTTTGTAATTTAAAATTATTTTATTTTTCTAATAAGTATTTCATGCTCTTGATTAACTCCTTATTACAAAGAAATGGACTGAGATTCAATAGGTCTGAGTTTTTGCCCTAACATTGACAAATCATTCACATCCAGGACCTCAGTCACACCAGCTCTGCAATGAGGGCAGCATTTTAGGAAGGAAACAGCTTCAAAATGGCAAAAAATAAAGTGCTTCATTTTCTGGAGAACTGAAAACATAGTCCTTTTTTGGGGGGGGTCATATAATGTGAAAGTATGTCATTGCACATAAAGTCCACGTTCCCGAGGATAGCATCTAAGCACCTTTGTGTTCTAATTCTTTACTTTGCTACATCACTTCCCATTTGTCTTCTTGGGCTCTTTTTTGTGAATATAGTAGACTCTTTGCTGACCCTTTATCATACCAGGTACTTTCCTGACTCTGCACTTTCGCCCTCGCTGTTCCCCCTGCTAGCCTCAGCAGAATGATTTCCCCTGTCCCTTTAAGCTTACGAATAATAGAGCATTTATCATATAAGGCAATTATTTGTTGATGTATTTTGTTTTTCACCTCCAAAGTTAGAGTCCTGAGGGCAGGGGACACGTCTGGCCTCTGGCATATGTTACGAGATGGGTAAATGGTTGAGATCACGAAAGACAAATGAATAGATGCATCTGGCTGAAACTAGTCCGTCCACATGCTTATTCACAGAACTGTCCCGGGCAATACCTAGGATTATTTCAAAGGCAACAAAAATGTCCTTATCTGTCAGTAGGAGGGAAAAGGGAGTGTTTTATCAGCATGCCTGAATGAAATGCGTAACTTTCAGAAGAAAGGAAGATATTTCTCTGATTAAAACACATCAATTGGCAGAAGGCCTGAAAGCATGGGTAAGAGTGTTATGTTGTTGAACACTTGAATCAAGAAGCACTCAAAGGACATCAGCCACCACGGGTATGGGTCCTGCGGTGGAGGATTCCTGATGCCTGGTCAAAGTTTGGCATGAGAAGTCTGAAAAATACAAATGGGAACAGGCATTGTAGGAGAGTGTCCCAGCGAGAGATGTTTGGGCTTTGGAAAATCTAGGGAAGGAAAAATGTCCAGCAGTGTTGTCTGGGGCAGTCAGGGACAGCAGAAATGGGTGAGTGGGTGAGATGTCAGTGAGGGTTGAATCACATCTCATCTAGGTGACTCTGATAAATGGCCGCTAGATGACGCTGTTTCCTCAGTAGGCAAATGCAACGTGTAGCCGGTAAGCACCAGGCCACAGAGGCCAGAGCCTCTGGCTTTGGTCTGGAATCTGGTTCCAGCTCTGCCCCTCACTAGGAGGCCTGGAGGAAAGGGACGTCTGGGTTTTCCGGGACGCTTCATTTGTAAAACCAATCCAGGACTCGGTGATTCCAGAAGCCTCTTCAATTACTTTTTGGATTAAATACTCATTTTTTAAATTCCACCCTTAGAGATGTCTTCTAAGTAGGCATACCCTTTTTACAAAAATATTAAATTTTTGTTTAACCAAATCTGATTTAGATAATTGCATGCTGTATCAATTGCACAATGTGTATATCGGTATACTTTCTGGGCCTCAAGAACAATGTCATGTTAAATCTTATTTCTGTCCTCAAAGAGTTGTAGAGCTACAAAGAATCTTAAAGCCTGTACGGTTCTAGCCTTTACTTTTCCTATCTAATAGCTAAGCATAAGCTTCTCTTTTTTTTTAATGTTTATTTATTTTTGAGAGAGAGAGAGAGAGAGAGAGAGAGGGAAACAGAGCATGAGAGGGGGAGGGGCAGAGAGAGAGAAAGAGAGAGAGAGAGAGGGAGACACAGAATCTGAAGCAGGCTCCAGGCTTTGAGCTGTCAACACAGAGCCTGATGTGGGGCTTGAAACCACAAACTGCGAGATCATGACCTGAGCCAAAGTTGGACGCTTAACGGACTGAGCCACCCAGGTGCCCCTAAGTGTAAGCTTCTTGGGGGTGGAGAGGGGGAATCTTACTTTTTTCTGTTATCATTCCTTTATAGAGACTATAGTTCTAGAACTATGGACTTATCCTTCAGCTCAGCTCTGCGCTGCATTTTCTTATGCAGGCTGTTATATATGACACATGAATTCTGAAAGCTCTGTTAAAACATGCTGGGTCATGGAATAAATGAAAGACGTGGAACTCTTAGTTATTGTGTTTGAGCTATTTTTCTTGCCTACTCTTGGAACAGGGGTCTATAAAGCCATGCTTTGCTCTGTGTTTGCTTCAGATGTTTTCAGTTATGTGAGAATTCAACTCCAAGGCAAGAATATGGCGGGAGATCAAATGTTATAATTATGGCCATTCCTTGCCCCAACCCAGAAGAAGTATTCAGCTCCATACTCTGCCTCCTGCTTACCATTAGTGGAGCCCAGATAATTAAAAACATTTTTTTAATGTTTATTTATTTTTGAGAGACAGAGCACGAGTGGGGGAGGGGCAGAGAGAGAGGGAGACACAGAATGCCAAGCAGGCTCCGGGCTCTGAGCTGTCAGCGCAGAGCCCAATGTGGGGCTCGAACTCATGAGCCGTGAGATCATGACCTGAGCCGAAGTCAGACGCTCAACTGGCTGAGCCACCCAGGCGCCCCAAGCCCAGATAATTTTAATACACAGAAGGGCTCATTGCTCTTCCTGGCAAGTCTTGAAGGTCAGTTGTCTGCTGTTTCTTGCAGTGATTGTGACAACGATTCATCGTAAACAAAGTAGATATCCTAAACCTATAAAAGATAGTTAAAACATTCTCCCAATAGGGCAAGACCACTGCTGATTATTAGAGAGAATTGGCAAAACTGGGGGGGGGGGGGTTGGAAATCAAGGTTCGAAAACTCACATATTCCAGTCTGTAAGTTTACAAACGTGGGTGATACATATTTTTATCTGAAAAAGGTGATAATTTTGTTCTCCCACTTTCCTTATATACTTCAGGGAGGCCAATTTTTAGGAAATATTTAAGTTCTCTTGCTTTAAGAAGAAAGCCAAGAATGGCAGTGACCTCTGAATGCACCAGTGACCCCTAATGACCTCCTAATGACCCAGCAAGTAGTCTTAATAGATCAGTTCAGCCGCAGTGTTCGTAGTTAACAAGGTTTCGTTAGGGCGGAAAAAAATTCGCCTTTGCTTCCAAACACGAGTTGAGCTCTGATAGGGCCTCAGCAGGGAACAGATTTCCCTTTTTTATCTTTCTGCTTCCCTGGTGTGTAATTTTGCCTTTTGAAATAGTGGCAATCAGAACAAATTACCCTACAGAGTGGGGAATGAAAAGATTTCACAGTCATTCTGGGTATTTTTTAGTTTTCTTTAACAATTGGTACCTTCTCTGAGTAATTGAAAATGATCCAAGAAATCTATATGTACTTGGCAAATGCTTTTCTAAGTGTGTGAGCTAGGGGGGACACATAAGGTGATGGGATTGTTTCAGCCAGTGCGCAAGGGCCTCTGGAAAACCAGCAACCTGCCTCATTGCCTGGTTCTTTCCCTCAACAGGGCCCAAGAGGTTTGGGGACAATGACTTCTATGGTAGGGAAGGAGTCAGAGCCTGGAAGAGGACAAGGTTTTGTGGCTGGTCTTTGGCTCACATTCCACATACAAAGTTTAGTGGGGTGGTTGTGTTCTTTGCAGTCTTGAGAAAAGATAAGGAACAGGGATATTCAGAACCCACCCTTGAATTTGGGTTGGTGGCCCTGTCCCACCAGGACCTGGGTTACTGTAAGGAAGGTAGCCTCACGGCATCTCTGAAGCACTGGGCGCTCTGCCCTGGCTGTCCCATTCGTCACACTCTGCCCTCCCACGTACGCTGAGAAACGTGTTCACTTCCAGAGGTTCAGGGAGATAATGAGTGTGCCAAGTCCATTGGGACCAAGAAGAATTTGATCCTCTGAGAGGAGAGATTGTGTAGTCAGAGTGAGTGGGGGGTCGACATTCCCAAGGAATTCTTGGGTGGGGGGGGAACACCTGCCACATTAGGTGTCATTTCTGGAGGTTTACACCTGATGAGGTGGACATGTGTGGAAATGGGAGGGGCCAGCTATATCAAAGGTTACCTGCTGTTACCTGTCGCTGCTAAAATGTCAGGTGGAGAATGGTTAACATCTAGTGCCTGGCACAGATTACCATTAATTGCATGAATAAACGAGCAGAGGTTGGACAGACCAACTCTAGGACTTGGAACTTTCTGAGCCTCACGTTACCCAGGACATAGGTGCTTGGGGAGATACCTGCAATGTCTGGGGAGACTCAAGAGGTGGGGAAGGCTGAGTTGTGTGTAATGGTAAGGATTTAAACAAGAAGAAAATTTCAATAACCGCTCAGGAAAGTGAGTACCAAACCAGCAATTTCTAACGGGTAAGGCCATGAATACCTTGAGCTTGAGAGGATGTAACAGCCCTAAATGGAGGTTTATATAAGTGAGAATCAATGCAGGCCATCCCTCCAGATGCATTTAACCAAAAGGAAGCCTCAGGGAGCTGTGGAGTGCTGGGTCTGGGGCACAGCCCTCAGCCGTAGTGGCGAAGAAACTGGGCACCTGCCAGCAAGCTGGGTCATTAAGGGGATGGATTTCAGGGTGCACAGCCCAGCCACTGGTGTGGACTTCAAGGTCAGAGCAGGAGCAATTTTATCAAGGTCACTAGACCAAATTTAAGATAAGGCCCCATGGCCTCTCCTCTCCTTTGGAACAATGCAGAAAGTACTTTAAAGCTGAAATGTTCATGTCCATCTTCCTCTAGTGAAGCCAAATTTTTCATGTGTTTGGCCAAAAGCTATTACAAAATCAGTACAATAGCCAGGGTTCAGAGTAATTTCTAAAATACAGAGCAAAGTATAGAAATTAGGAGACCACGCCTTAGACATAAAGACAAGTCACATTACCAGCTTATGTTCAAACCCGGCATCGTAAAAAGGAAGTATAATTGTAAATTTCAACAGCTGCATGTGAACTACATTTTGCAGGGATTTGAGAAGCAGCCTGTGCAGAAAGAGATTATGAGTCACGAGCATGTCTGTGTCAGACTGTGAGTAGCACGTCAATTCCTAAAATTGAATTCGAATGTATTCATGTCAGAGTCATCTCGAGATGCTTCTGATATGAGTCTTGGGGTCAGGAGTGGGATTATTCTGGAGGTGTTCTAACTGGGGGATCCTTTTGAACAGGTCCCTGAAAAATCCTCCTCTATCGGCCATGATGGTGTCCGCACGGTCCTTTTTGCTTCACAAAAACTCACCTCCGGTGGGTCAGAGAGGGACTGACCCACAAAAACTCATCTCCGGTGGGTCAGAGAGGGACTGGCCCACAAAAACTCATCTCCGGTGGGTCAGAGAGGGACTAGCGGGGGAGATAAAGAACATGGAGACATCTGGGGCAATTCTGCTGAACAACTTTTTGGATTTACCTGTATTTCACCTTCCTTAAATTTTTTCCGAGAAAAAAAAATAGTGGCAGACTATTGACAATTATTGAAGCTTGGTGGTTGGCGATGGGAGTTCATTATACTATCTTTACTATTTAAACTTTTCTATAATAAACGTTAAAATGGTTCTCCAAAGTAGTTCCTAGGAAAAAAAAATATTTATAAAAAGAAAATAATTTCAGGGATTCTTGTATGTTCATTGGTTTTTTTAAAGTGAAAATCAGCTTAAAAAAGAGAAATGTATTTAGTTAGAGAGGTCTGTTATTTTGCCTATTTGGCACCTTATAGTTGTATTTCTAAGGTGTAAGAGAAAGTGAACAAATGAGGATTTTCCCTAGAGACATTATGTAATTTTTTTCTTGCCACCCTAGTGCTTATCATCTGAAAAATTCCATTAAGGTATGGAAAGTAACAACTAGAGTCCACTTTCCATTTATGCAATAGGCTTAGGAAATGGCTCTTAGTTGAATATACACACACAAAAGGGCACACACTTGCCTTTCATTATGTGGTTATCTTTTATGCAGGAAAACTCTGGTGAGCATCGATTCTAACCCTGGGGTGCCTTCTGAAACATTCAGTGCAGCAAGATTTCATGATAACTCATTCAAGAGGGAATAGCCCTTGGTTTAGCCACATACATATCATCTTCATTTTAATAATTATGTATAGCCTATAAGTTGCAAACCACAACCTCATGCCTGGTTATGTATTTTAAAGATCTGTATGAAAAGTCATTAAGACTGGTCGTGTGTTTGTGTGTGTGTGTGTGTGTGTGTGTGTGTGTGCATGTGTGTGCATTGATTGCGTTATCTTTTGTTGTAGGAAATATAAGTGCTTAGAGAACCCAATTGGCTATCTTTTACGGAATATTAAGAAAAACTGCAGAACCATTGATTTAGCAGTTTAATAAAGCCATTTAGTGAAGAAATATTTATGAAGTGATTTTATGAGTCAGGCCCTGTGGTAGGTGCTGTGAACATAGTAAAGAGCAAAGCCAGGTAGATTAGTGTCTTCAGGGGCCTTCCAGACCAGAATGGGAGCAAACCATCCATGTGACTATGTAATTACAGATGTTACAAGTGCTATGAGAAAAACATAGGGTATTTTGAGAGTATGTAAAAGTCATCCCCACCTAGCGACGGGTCAGGAAAGACTGAGGAGGGGATATTCGAACTCATATCTGAAAGGTAATGTTTCAGGTGCCAGATCGAGGCAAGTGAACATGAGAAGTCCCTGATTTCAGGAAGAAACATGGCCCATTGGACGTACTGAGCGGCCAGGGTAGCTGGAGCGTGAAAAGCAGAGGGTAAATGGTGAGCAATGAAGCTGGAGACGTTAGCTCCAGCCGAGTCCTGCACCATGTGTACCATGGAAAGAATTTGGTCTTTATCTTAAGAGCAATTGGAAAGTCTATTAAGCGTTCTAAGCAGGGGGGATAACATGATCTGATTTACACTTTTAAGGAAATCACTTTGACTAGAATCTGGAAAACGGACTAGAGTAGGGCAAGCATACCTGTGGCCCCTGGTGATTAAACTATTAAGGCCAGCCTCTTCGCCATCAGCTGGGAATGCGGGAGTGAGTAGAATATTAGCCTGTCCTCTTTGAGATCACAAGCTGTGGGCGTCAGACTTGTAGACAGGTAACAATGATACACTATGATAAGCCTCATATATGAAAGGTGAGTAAAACCCATCGTATGAACACAGTGGACAAGGCAATTAATTTTGAGTTAGAGGATCAGAGGACGCTGCACGAGGAAGTATCATCTGATCTGGGCCCTGAAGAATGAGTAAGAACCAAGGAGGGGCTTCAGAATGATTCCAAGAAGAAGGCATAGCAAGAGCAAATTTAAAAGCGGTATGAAATGCCCTGAACTTCAGGGAATGGTAAGCAGTCTGATATGGCCGCCTTATTGCCAACAACCACACTGCCTCCAGCCCAGCTCCGATGCTTCCAGATTGCTGCCTCAGTATCTGGACTTCAATAATTCTTTGATTACACCAGGGTCAGGAATCCACCAACCCCCACGGATTTTCACTGTGCCTCACTCTCCTAGTGTCCTCAATTGCTCAAACTAAATTCCATGAGCATCACTTCCTGGTATGAAGACTCAACTCCTTGAGTTTCCCTTCTCTAACTTTGTCTTAAAGACTCAATGGCCCTCAACCTTGGTTAGTTCCAATTCTGCCTACTCCATCCTCTTCTTGAGAAGCTGCCCTTGGCTGGAGGAGAACTCAGGGCCATGGACTCTCGTCTTATCCAGGGTCAGTGAACTAAAGGGAGCGCTCAATGTAGCCATGACATCTTATTACATTTTCTTAGCCTGTTTGTGGCCCGCACTTTGCCCAAAACGACCATTGTTCACCTTCTACTCTCTTCTCAAAATAGCCACACCTTTATCTCCACTCTCAGTGGTTGACTTAGCCTTTCGTTTCAATGAGAAAATAGAAGGAATCAGAAGAGATTCCCACATGCTCCCACATCACATCTACTCACAAGCTGGGATCTGAGTCCCTAGACTTGTTTCCTTCCTACTGCTATGGATACCAACATTCCTCTGTCAAAAGCTAACTCATGTCCTTCCTTCTCTTCAGGGATATGGCTCCCTCAATTCTTCTGTTCCTTTACCCTATCATTAATTTCCCTCTTCCCTACTGAATCATCTCCATCAACATGAAATAAATCATAATATCTCCCATCTTAAAAAAAAATTAACTCTCTCTCAACCCACATCCCCAAACATCTGACTATTTCTTGTCACCTCCTCTGCCATGACCCTAGTCTGAGCCATCAGTGTCTCTCACCTGGATTTTTGCAACAGCCTCCTAACTGCTTCCACGTTTGTTCCTTTCAACTCTACACAACATAGTCGCACCTCAACATCCAGAGTGATCCTTGCACAACGTAAGTAACATCTAGCCACTTTCCTGCTCAAAATCTCTCAATAACATTCCATCTCATTCAGAATCACATCCAAAGATTCTATAATGGCATGTGAAGCCCAATGGGATTGGTCCTTCTGTTTACCTTCTGACCTCAACTCCCATCATTCACTCTACTTCCGGCATCCTGGCCTCGTGGATGTTCCCTAGACATAGCAGGCATGCTCTGCTCTCAGCAACCTTGCTCTCACTACCCCTTCTTTCTGCAAAGCTTTTCCCAAGAGCTTCACTTGACTTGCTCCCTCACTTCCAGTCTCCCTTCATGTGACTTTATCAATGAGGTCTTCCTCGACCACTCTATTTAGATTAGCAGCTCTACCCGCTGCATTCCTCATTCTCCACACGTGCATTATTTTCAATAGCATTATGGCACCTGATATGCTATGCTAGATTACTGATAGAACCTCTAAATATTCACCCCAACATTTCTATAATTTGACATATTTCAGGGCCATTACATACTCACTTAACACTTCAATGCTAACGTTTTAACTAGCGAGCGGCTTACCTTCACTTGGGATTCAGACACCCAGATCCCTCCATCTGGAGGCTCTGTCTTCAGGACCTCAGAGTTTTCTACATGCAGCAGGAACCAGGGGGAAAAGTAAGAAGTACAGAAGGCACAGCAGGTTCTTAACAACCTTGTCCTGGAAATGATATACATTCACTGCTGTTCACTTTACATTGGCAAAAGTTAGCGATGTGGACACTGTTGGATGCAAGGGAGGCTGCGAAATATAAGGGTAGGGCCTTTGCTTACCAGTGACAACTCCACTCTGGAAATGTTGGTGCACAAAAGGCCATCTCTACCACTACACGTTTACTTGTCTAGGTTCAGTATTGCTTCATGACAATGGGAACTCTATGGAGAAGTGAACTTTTCTACTTATCTCTCATGTAATTCCAGGACACAGAACAGTTGTTGGCTCCTGGTAGATCCCCAATTATTTATTTTAAAAAGGTCATAGATTGGAGATGGGGAAGGGTTACTGACAGGGTGGGAGTGGAGGCTAAAAACGTAGAGTCAGATCATGAAAAACCGCTGCTGTCTGTACTTGTGGTCTTCATGAGCACGGGCTTCTCCAAAGCTTGATCTGAATATGACCAGATTACAGGCAAACTGGACTAGAACCCAAGCATTTGACCCCAATTTTTTTTTCTCCATAAAACCATTTGGACAATAGTTGCACAACAGGAATTTTTCGATTGCCATCCTGTGGCTTTGTAGATAAGCAGCCGTGAATCAGCCAGGACCAAAAAATGTAATTCTGTTTGTTTTAACTGCACTTTTGTACACATGGACTCTGTCCCTCCATGGGAAAGTTTTACTTTGTTCAGTAGGCTGCATGTGAAATCTGTGGCATAATTCCAAATTATTTTCTTTGGTTTTTTCCTCTGCACGTTCTCCTAGTTTAGACTTGATCTGTTATTACACAGGTGAGTATAAGGCATGGAATACCCTTCATGTACTCTGGATTGAAATGATATTATGGGAATGACTTTGGACTTCCAGCCAGGTTCTTCGACTTGAGGCAGCCTCCCTGCCGTGCCATCATTTGAGATCAAACACTGAATTGGGTGAACTGTGGTTTTGATTTGGTAATTCATGTTGGGTTCCTTTAAAATATAACATGGCCATGATATATAACTAAGAGAATATACACGTGTATATTTGGTCAACATATTGCCAAACATTCAGGTATTTTGAAATGTTGCATAATTGACCGAATGCTGGTTATAATGACATGGTCTCTGTACACTTATGTGTTATTAATTGGTCACAAGACTTCTCGTAAAAACCACTTACATCATAAAAATCACCCATAAGATGCATCTCCAAAACAGGTTATATAATGTGAATTTTGAAATGTGCATAAAATGCTGGTTTTACAAGACATTTTATTGAACAGTAGGAAAGTATGTTTATCATTTTTTATGTTTATTTTATGTATGTTTGAGAGTGAGACAGCACAAGCCAGGGAGGGGCAGAGAGAGCAGAAAAGAGACACAGAATCCGAAGCAGGCTCCGGCTCTGAGCTGTCAGCACAGAGCCCAATGAGGGGCTTGAACCCACTAACTGTAAGATCATGACATGAGCCGAAGGCGGACGTTTAACTGACGGAGCCACCCAGACGCGCCTATGTTTATCATTTGAAGAGAAATCAGTCCAAAGGACTTGTGGTTATAAAGACGCCATCCAGAGCCATCTGAGAGAGAGAAAGAACTTGGTAGAAGTCTGACAAACACCTCAAGCTCTTACTCTGAAATATTTTTGTTTGAACAAAGACATGCTAGCTTCAGTTTATTTTATTAAATAATTTGTGTCTTGAGGCAAAATTCTTTCTGAAACATCCACATGGACTTCGGGCCCCATCATATGCTGTTTACTATATAACTGAAGAATAACTACTTCTACACCCCAGAATGGGAGATAGGAACAAATATGAAGTCCCCTCATCCTCTAATATTATTGAACCTGTTATCCCAGTGAAAGGAGAAGATGAAGATATTTACATTCTTAATGCTGTATATCCAAAGCCAGTTTGGTTTTCCTAGGTGATCCATTTTTACGTAAGAAAGTGGAAAAAAATCATTCAAGTGTCCTTCCCTTATTGATCTTGGTTTCTGTTTGTATCTAAGGAGGATAAAAATATCTGCCCCACATCCTGCCCAGCAGGTGTTTATAAGGATGGGATGAAACAGAGGATGTTATAATACTTTGAAAAAGTACAGTGCACTGTATCTCCAAGTGGTAGTGTTGCTTTTTGTCTCCACTGTTGGAAGACCCAATGGCTCCCTAATTGGCTGATTATAAAAATTGTCTTGAGAGCTTTATATTTAAGGAGATTCCTGGGCTCATCTTCAGCGATTCTGACTCAGTAGTTCTATAGAAAGGCCTAGGGAATATTTTAAGTGCTTTCCAGGTAATTTTGGTGATTAGCCAGGCGTGGAACTACTGGTTTTGGAAAATTTCTCCTTTAAGAGTAAGTACTGTCAATAATGTATATTTCACTTTATTACTCACATGAAAGGAAAAATATTGATTGATGGTTCTAATAATAGCATGATCAATTGATCTTAGGAAGGCAATATGTGTTTAGTGGAAAAGCTCTGGAGTTGGGTGTTCCTGAGTGTGAATCCTGATTCTACATATAGCTTTTAATGCTTATAAATCCATTTAGTAAGTGTAAGTTGGGGTAATTTCCCTGAGCTTCAGTTTCATTGCTTTAAAAAAAATTTTTTTAAATGTTTATTTATTTGAGAGAGAGAGAGAGAGAGAAAGAGAGTGGGGGAGGGGCAGAGAGAGAGAGAGAGGGAGACACAGAATCCAAAGCAGGCCCCAGGCTCCGAGCTGTCAGCACAGAGACGGATGAGGGGCTCAAACCCACGAACCGTGAGTTCATGACCTGAGCCAAAGGCAGATGCTCAATCGACTGAGCCACCCAGGTGCCCCAAGTTTCATTGCTTCTAAAATAAGGATAATGATGCCTACCTTGCAGGGTCTTCGGGAGAATTATATTGGATAGCTTATGAAAGGCTGATGGAACAAACAAGTCTTTATTAAAAGGTCATTCCTTTCCTACTCTTCTAATAACTTGATTTATTTTGAGTTACTATCTCTACGTTTTTGCAAGCGAGAAATAGTTAAAACAGATTAATTCTAACTATGTACAGTGGTCCTTTTTTGCTGTACCTTTTATCTTTTTAATTAATATTTCTTGGATTCAGGGGCTTAAATGTAGAATCATGATTGCTGGTTGTTTTCAAAGTACACCGTGTCCTAACAGTGCTATATTAATTTTGTGGCAGAGTGAGAATGTTGGCAGTAAATCCTGAATTCTAGGGAGGTGGGTGAGCTCCAGTGCGATGAATGACCCATTAATTTATGAGAAGCTTGGGTACACGCTGCAGGGCAGGACAGAGCTGAAGGCACCGGACCATAATGTGGTTAAGTATTAAACTTTGAGTAGCATGTAGAAGAGATCTCCATGGCATTCCTGTGGAATGTTTTAAGTAAACTTTTAATGAGTCACCATTATTAATGAACGGCTGATCTTTCCTCCTTAGGATCTTCATGTGAGTGATCTTCCAAGAATGCCTCTTATGTACTAAGAGGTCTCAAAGTTGCAAGGAAAATAGTGAAAAGCAGGAGGAAAGTACAAAATTTATTTGTGATTGGTTGGGTCTTAGAGACGGGGAATCGGTCTTTAGTCCATCTTTCATTTGCCGAATCTAGTATCTTTCCAAATGATTTCAGGCACACCTTGAGGAATCTGAAATTCCAAGAAAATCTATTTGATTTCAGCTTCTTTCCAATGCCCGTCACTGGCAGATGTTAGCACCTGTTTCTGTTCCAAAGCCTCTCTTAGGAGGTTTCTCTGCCTCTTGAGGTATTTGCATTCTTGTGTAAGACCACATAAAACAAACAAGAAGCCTACCCAGAACATGGACTATTACACTATTTCATTATTGATTAAGAATTAAGTATTACTTGGCTGGAAACATTCAAACAGTTTCGAATTTTGAAATTTCCGTTTTTATTGGGTGGATCTAGGGTGCATTTCAGAAGTTACTTCTCCCTCTTCTTATGGGAGATGCATAATAATGGATATGACAGTACAATTTTGATAGATATTAAAAATGTCATCAGGTTCTTCCCCTGGCCTTTCATTCCCACTGGCATGTAAGAAAGAGTAAAGGGAGAATTTTTGTTAAAGAAATGGGGGAAAAATCACACAGAGAGAAAGGCAGAGATGATCTTTGTAAGCAGACTATGAACTAAAACTGTTTTTTCCTCTCCAAATCCACAGAGGCAAGATAAACAGCACCTCTAGATATTAAGAAGAGTAAAGCAAGTTATGGGGACCCAGAGGCTAGAGAAGAATTATACGAGCTACTGACGATGCCAAAGAATTTTGGATAATTTTGGAATTTTCAGGTCAGAAGAAGGTAACAATCAATGTGAGGCAAGTTCTGAGATGAAATGATCTATATATGATATAGATGTGAATATATGGATATGTATATATGTATATATATATGTATATATATGTATGTATAGTGTATCTTTCAGGCAGACTATTTGGGGTGTCATCAACAAAACAAAGAAGGTTAATCACTGAAGACTTTGGCCCTGTGGAGTCAAGAGTGGGGTTCTTTTGTTGACCCGGTGGCCTGGCATTGTCTTTAGGTGGAAAGGGGTCAAAGTCAATAATCCGCAAAGGGTACAGAGAAAAAAGCACGTGAGGAAGCCTGAACCCATCACAGAGTAATAAAATGTTTGTTGAGCTGAGCTATTGACCTGGCCAGTAACTGGAACAGCAGTAACAGAGAGCTTCTCAAGGTCAGTCTCAGACATAAAAAATGGTGAAGCTGGGACCCTTACAGCTTACCCACATCCCAAAGACTGATGACATAGGTTGGAGATAGGAGGAAATCACATCTAAGAATAGGTCCTAGTGTTATGCTTTCAGATACTTGCTTACAAAAGTCAGGGCTTAATTTCCTTAATTTCAAAAAACGGAATTAGTGATTAAACAAGGTGTTGTCAGGGACGCCTGGGTGGCTCAGTCGGTTAAGCATCTGCCTTTGGCTCAGGTCATGATCTCACACTTTGTGGGTTTAAGCCCCGTGTCCAGCTCTGTGCTGACAGCTCAGAGCCTGGAGCCTGCTTCGGATTCTTTGTCTCCCTCTCTCTGTGCCCCTCCCCCACTCATGTTCTCTCAAAATAAATAAATACACATTAAAAAAACAAAACAAAATGAAAAACCAAGGCGTTGTCCTACCACTTGAGGTGAGCAGCTACTGGGAATGCTGCAAATGTAAGTCTTTTCTTTTTTTTTTTGCTTAAAAATTTTTTTTTAACGTTTATTTTTGAGAGAGACAGAGTATGAGCAAGTGAGGGGCAGAGAGAGAGACGGAGATACAAAATCGGAAGCAGGCTCCAGGCTCTGAGCCATCAGCACAGAGCTGGCTGGACTTGAAGCTCGAACCCACGAACAGTAGTGAGATCATGATCTGAGCCGAAATCGATGCTTAACCGACTGAGCCACCCAGGTGCCCCAAGTGTAACTCTCTTCAATGCAGATTGATGCCATGGGTGCCTTTCACTCACAGGTCTGCTATGAAATTGCCTGTGACTATCTGTGACATTGTACTATGACCGTGGGGCAGGGAGAGGTTTCCATAACTTCCTGGCTTTACCTGTGGAAATAATAACTCGGAGGTTAAGCATTGTCTGTAAAGTCATCTCTTATTATTCCCAAGGGAACTATGCTTTCTGTTAAAACAGCTCATTGCTTTACTGTTGAGCTGTTTCATTCATTCATTCATTCATTCATTCATTCATTCATTTGACATTTAATCTGGGCATTCACGGTCAAACAGGCATGGTGCTTTCTTGTACTTGCAGATTGCATTTGTGTGGATTCTTACTCTGTGACCGGACATGTGATACCATTTAGACAGGGACAGCATGTAAATGTGGGAGTAAGATATAGATGAAGCCTTTTCTTCTTAGGATGAAGGATTTTAGAGATGTAACAACATCAATTAATTTTTGTGAAAAGCCACAACATAAAAGGTTATCTTCCAACGAGGTGATTTGAAGAAAGAGATTTATTTATAGGTTACCAGGGCTCATGATCTGGCTGGGTAACTCATCTTCTCACAAAGAAATCTCAGGAGAATCTGCCTGGTTTCTAGTCTCATCACGTCCACAGATGGAGGACCCCGCCAACTTTATGTTTACTTTGTAAAAGTCTCTCAACCATGCATAGCTTTTCTAGAGCACAAACCTCAAAAATGCTTTCTATGCCTCCAATGCAGCATTAAGCTAAAAGAAAGCATGTAAAAAAAAAAAAAAAAAAAAAAAAAAAAAAAGATGAACTGCTTGGATTCTGCTTTTCTTTTCTTTTTTTTTAATAAATTTTTTTTTAAGGTTTATTTATTTTTGCAACAGAGAGAGACAGAGCATGAACGGGAGAGGGTCAGAGAGAGGGAGACACAGAATCTGAAACAGGCTCCAGGCTCTGAGCTGTCAGCACAGAGCCCGACGCGGGGCTGGAACTCACGGACTGCGAGATCGTGACCTGAGCCGAGGTCGGCCGCTTAACCGGCTGAGCCACCCAGTTGCCCACCCCCCTTTTTTTTTTTAAATTTTTCTGCTTTTCTCTTTTCTTTTCTTTTCTTTTCTTTTTTTTCTTTTCTTCTCTTTTCTTTTCTTTCTTTCTTTTTTTTTTTAATTTGGAAAACAACAATCTTTACTGGCTGAGATCAGCTGCTTGTGTCTCCCCCCCCCCGCCCCCCTCCGCACCCCTGCCCACCTCCCACCCTCAGGTGTAACAATAGCCAGTGTTTACTGGGGTTATAATGTGCTAAGTGCTTGACACAGACTGAGTTATTCAATTCTGCTGACACCCCTAAGACATTGCACTATTTCTTTCCCTCTTTTATAGATGAGGACAAAGAGGTACAGAGGCCAGGTAAAGTGGCCAAGATCTCAATGCTAGAAAGTACAGTGTTGGGGTATGACCTTGGGTCCTTGGCTCCAGAGTCGGTGCTCTTGACCACCAGTCTCGGCTGGGTACAACAGGGGCAAAATGGGTGCTTATGATGTGTTAGTTCCCTCCTACGCTCGTGTCTGGATTTATCTCCAGAGGCCACCGCTGCCTTGTTAAAAATGAGAAGGGAGTTAAAGTGAAAATGTCAGAGCCAAAATGATACCTGGTATTCTTATTACTCTTTCGTCAAGGGCCCTAATGTGAATGTGTTGGGGGCTGGAGTGGGGCACAGGGCAGAGGCAGAAAACAAAGTTGTTTAGGGCAGATGTCAGCCCCAGGATATACGATCCACGCGAGCCCTCCAATTTAACAAGTAGAAGGCCTGGTCTTAGCTCATTGACTTATCTCTGACTTACCTCAGCATTGACCCTGGTGGTGGAGGTGTGGTGGTGGTGAGGCAGGGAGAGAGAAAGAGAGAGAACTGAGAGCAGGATGAATTCAGATGAGATTGCTTCAAGAACAGAGACATAAGGGAAGTTCAGAATAGATGGCAATGGCAGAACGAAAGAATGTGGTGATTCTAAAGACATTTAGAAAGAAATGTCCAAAGAATGTCTCTTTTCAGACTTAGGGGCTTCGAACCTAATCACTGGGGAGGCTCGAGATAATCCTCATTTCTGTAGGGGTAGAAATGTGTGTGAGGAGCATTAGGTTAGGGCAAATGCGTTCAGTGTTTTCTGGAAAGGAGAACAAGCAGGCAACTGGGGTTTGTCTGGAGCCAGCCTCCCATTGGCAAGCTGCTGAAGGCTGATGGCATCATAGCCAGCAATGCTTCCTTCAATATCTGAGACAGAAAAGTGGCCTCACCAAAATGAAGCTTTTTGGTGGTTTCAGAAATATCCATGCCAGCCAGAAGTGAGTCTTGCACACATTACACTAATCCCTTGGCAACCACAGCCAGGCCCTTCTGAAGTCTCCATTTCCTCCTGACTAGCAGGGCTAAAAACTGACATCCTGGGCTCTGAGGGAAAAGTAAAGCATTAGATGTGTTACTTTTTGTTACCCGCACAGCAGACTTCCAGTAGAGAGGTCGCTCCACCATCCGCGCGTCTCAAACGTATTCATCTGCATCATGTTTCGGTGAAAAGGAAATTTTCATCGCCAATCTGGCAAGGCAGGCTTTCAAACAAGGTTATTATCATTGAGCAAAGAAAAAAAGTCAAATGTTTGTTTTATTTCTTCATTAATATCTACAATGTTTGCCTTTTGCCATTCAGGATTTAAATAAATATACTCAGTGATGGACATTTACGTCAGTCGCTTAATTTTCTTTTCAGAGTATGAACGGGGCCGGAATGAAAGCCAACTGTTTTATCAAGGTCGTTTTTTTCCAACTGCCTCTGACAGCCTCTGATCTCCTGAATGTGCTATGCCAGGAAGAGCCAACTCCAATATTCCAAGCGTGCCTCATCGTAAGAGAAAGGAGATGTTACAGTTGTTTACAAGACTTTGCTTTAAAGGTCCTCGTGACAGGTCTGTTCTAAATAAAGCGTCTCTTTTGCTTTTCAAAATCGTTTGCATGCACTTTTTCAGGAATGAGTTTCCATACGATGTGCTGCTTGGACACTAGAAGTTATCCTTGTACAGGAACTCCGAGGCGATTTGAAGGACACATGTCCCTGCTGAGCCCTTGCTGCTCAGAGATAAAATCCCCACAGGTGAGCATTGTCCTGTCCTCCTTTTCTGGCCAGAACTCTCGGTCCTGATCCTGCCAGGTGCTTCTCTGAGGTCTGGGAACAGGTAGAGAGGTGAGATGCGGCTAGAGGCCTGGTGTCATGCAAGGAACCAGGCCGGCCTTGGGCTTGATTATCCCGAGGACCAAGCCCACACCCGCCATGGACTGGATTTGAGAACGTGAGTCTTTAATGCCTGTGAGGCGTGGTTATCTTACTAGGAAGACGGAGCCAGTCACACATACTTCACAGGGTTCTGGTCAAGATTAAATTCTTCCCTTCCCTCCCAATCCTCAGTTAGGTTTGCATAACTGCTGTCCTGTTCAGGCTTCAGTCCGCAGCTGAGATGTCACCTCTTCCAGAAATCTTCCCTGTGTCTGGGTAGGAATCCTCCTATGGTCCCTGAGATCACTCTTTTCTCCGCCATAGTGCTTTTCATGCCATATCACATTGTGTCGCTTACCCATTAAACAGTAAGCTCTGTGAGGACAGGAAACGGATATATCTTGCTTATCTGATGCGCGTCATAGTGTTGGGTACACGGTCAGTTCTTGATGCTTGTGGAATGGAATTGAATTAAAGGTTAGTGTACATGTGGCTATGGTGGTAGCTCTTTTCCTATCCTTGTTCTTTCTTTCTTTCTTTCTTTCTTTCTTTCTTTCTTTCTTTCTTTCCTTCTTTCCTTCCTTCCTTCCTTCTTTGTTTGTTTGTTTCTTTCTTTCTTTCTTCTTTCTTTCAAGTTTATTTGATTTTGAGAGAGCGTGAGCGCGCGCGCAGCGCGAGAGAGAGAGAGAGAGAGAGAGAGAGGGAGAAGAGGAGGAGGGACAGAAAGAGAGATGGAGAGAGAATCCTAAGCAGGTTCCACGCTGTCATCACAGAGCCCAATTCGGGGCTTGAACTCATGGACCGTGAGATCACAACCTGAGCCAAGATTAAGAGTCACATGCTTAACCCACTGACCTGCATAGGTGCCCTCTACCCTTCCTCTTTCTTGAGCACATCACAGCTACAGGTGGACAATTAATAGTGGCCATTTGCTTCCAGGGATGGATTTCTCTTCTGCCCACATGGATGCCTAATGCTGGAACTGTCTGATTTCTCTGTCTCCACAGGTTATTTATGCATAACATTGCTTCCTGTTTGCATCAAACAGTCTCGCTTTGGACACTTCCTGAAACTTTATTAAAAATTGACTTTTCGATGTGGCTCTGAGACTGATCCTCTCAGGAATGAGTGGTTAGATGGTAAGTCGCTGCATAAGTGGGTCTTGCTGGTGGGGAGAAGAGGAGAACGGGGCATGGGAGGGAGAGGCTGGGTTAGATTTTGGGGGTGGGGGAGAGACCAAACTGGGAAGAGATATGATACAGGTAACACTGACCTCAGCATCCGCATTTGGCAAACTAAAATATCGAAAATAAGAAGATATGTGTCAGTTCGTCACGGGTGTTTTCTTCTGAAAAGGCTGAGGAAGAGGTAAGATAGAGGGTTGTAGCAAAGGGGGAATAAAAAGCTGCTAGGCCACCAGTTGACCTTAAGACCAAATGAGGCCTGTCTTGGAATAATGGTGGTGTGGGTTTTTCCCCATACTGCTTGGCCCGTAACTACCTCACCGTGACCTCACCTGTGCCTGCCCACTCCTGTCACCTGCCTCCACTGCTGACTCAGGGAAAGCTTTTTCGATTGCTGCAAAACTTGGCCGGGTTTGAAGGGTTTAGGTTCTTGGGAGAAAAAGTTCAGTTCTATTGCCAATCCTAAGTTATGGTGACCTTCTTTAATCGTAATGATTAACTTCATGGCTAAAGATCACTGAGACATGGAAATTCAAGTACCTCTCAGGCTATTTAAAGTAAGCCCTACTTCTCCCCAGGGATTACTGGGAAAGTTCACAGAGGAAAGGGAAAAGGGAAAAGGAAAATAAGTCACCATGCCCTCAGAGGATGGAAAATGAAGAAGTTTCTCTGTAGCTTAAGTTAATAAACAGAGTTCAAACCACCTACACTGAGATCTAGGTCCTCAGAAAAGGCATAAGTTAAGGAGGAATTGAAGGTTTCCGTGACTGAGTTTAAGAGAGCTGTGGTTGAAGGGTTGAGTAGTGAGTACTCGGCTGTTGGAGTACGAACAAGGAGTATTCATTTGGGGGGTGACTGCACCCTCTCCCCCCGATGTAAAGCGGAGGGAACGCCACCAGCCATTCACAGCTCTTGTTTGCTTGCTTTGGTTGCATTTACCAACTGTTTATTTCTATTTCTTTTTTGTTTTGTTTGCTTTTTTAGTCTTACCAGTTTTATATGTGCTACCAAATAAACTGCTTCAATATATTTGTGTCTTCCAAGGATCGTGGCTCCTCCCCAGTCCAAGAGTCACCATTGTTAGCCCTTAATATCTTCCCACCTCCACCGACTCAGGGCACCTTCCTACCTGAGACTCCTTGAGGCATCACCTTGAGATGGCAGCTTCTCTGTGCTTAAGGCAATTACATCTGGTTTCCAGTATAAACTTTCAGTGACGGCTCCTTTGGCTCTTATCAGCTTATCGCATCTGTACATCGGCTTGCTGGGTATCTCAGATCTGGGTACAGAGAGAATGGGCAGGGGTGAATGGGAAGGGAAAGGTAGTTTGGGAATCGGGAATTCTTCAAACGAA
This sequence comes from Panthera pardus, assembly GCF_024362965.1. NCBI lineage: Eukaryota > Metazoa > Chordata > Mammalia > Carnivora > Felidae > Panthera > Panthera pardus. The sequence goes on from NW_026526732.1 coordinate 30,306,875, forward strand.
AAGTGCAGGGCTAAGTAGGCAGAATGTGCTGTGATCATCAGAACTGAGTGCCAGATGCACCCTGGAGTCTGGCCAAAGAGCACTGACAGGGGAATGTGGACCAGGCAGAAGGGAGTGACCTTTTTCTGTTTCTTCCCCCTGCCCCCCCCCCCCCATTTAAGACACAGAATATTGTATTCAAACCCATCAGAGACATGGGCCATTTGGATCATTATGTTGGGTTTCGAAGCATAGGTCGGGAATTGTATACGAGGGTGCACAGCACTGGGTACAAAGGAACCCATCAGCCCACAGCTTCCCAAAGTTTAGAAGAGAATAGGCTTCCCTGGAAAGGCAGCACCTTTGTGACATCTTAATCTTCCTCAGTCTTCTCAGTCAACTTAGTATTCTCTCCTTCTTCCTCACCTTCTCCTTCAGCAGAATCCACACCAACCTCCTCGTAGTCCTTCAAGTTATCCCATAGACCACAAGTCTGACTGGATATGTGCCAACTGTGCCTTTGTTCACTAGTGTGTGTGTGTGTGTGTGTGTGTGTGTGTGTGTAAGAACAAGGGGGAAGGAGAATTTTCTGATGCCCGTTGAGGACATGGCTGCCCTTCAGGAAGGAGTGATCTTACTTCGAAATTCCCCCTGCCAAGTGCCTTCTCCTCTAGATAAGGAAGGTTAAATGAACATTGCTGACTACCTAGCTGGATTTTTTGTTCTCCTATAGTGAAGAAAGTATTCTAAAGCCTTTGACTGCATAGTCATTAAAAAAATACATACCACTCAAGTGATTGAGATTGAGGCGGGGGTGGGGAGGGGGGAGGATTCTCATTTATGTATACTGGAAAAAGAATCCAAGGAAGGAAAATGTCAAGGTTCTCTGTCAAGAGATGAAGACAGGAAACAGGAAAATACAAGCTCTTCATCTAAAAGGGTAGCCCTTGTTATCCCATAGCTCTCCCCAGTTTTGGGTATAAGGAGGCAAAATATGAGAGAGAAGACTGAGGGGATGAGGGAAAGACCAGAGACTCTATGTCTGTTGCATTCTCCAGGATGGACACAATCCCAGAGTGAAAATGCCGTTCTCCCAATATTGGATATAATTTGGTTGTGAGGCCTATTGCCCTATAAAGTCTCTGGGCTCCTCTGCGTCCGACCTCTGGGTCCTACTTCCTTGTTTTTAATTTTTTTTAAATTTTTATTTATTTTAAGAGAGAGAGAGAGAGAGAGAGACAGAGAATGTGCATGTGTGCACATGAATGGGGGAGAGACAGAGAGAGAGGGAATCCCATGCAGGCTCCAAGCTCAGTGCTGACCCTGATGTGGGGCTCGATCTCACGATGGTGAGATCATGACCTGAGCTGAAGTCAAGAGTCAGATACTTAACTGACTGAGCCACCCAGGCGCCCCTTGTTTTTAGTCTTTAGCTAATATACTTCTTAGCACTTTGCAGTGGCTTGCTCAAGTTTATTGTTTGCCAAATAGTGGTTAACACACTAAGTGCTTACTAAATCAGAGCATCCTTTTTAAAAAATTTTTTTAATGTTTATTTATTTTAGAGAGAGAGACAGACAGACAGAGAGCAGGGCAGGAGCAGAGAGAGGGAGACACAAAATCTGAAGCAGGGTCCAGGCTCTGAGCTGTCAGCCCAGAGCCCAACACAGGGCTCGAACCCATGGACCACGATATCATGACCTGAGCCCAAGTTGGACACTTAACTGACCGAGCCACTCAGGCACCCCCAGAGCATCCTTTTCTAACTAAATGATTTTAACTAAAATATTATATAAAATATACTTTTAAAAATTAAGCAAACCATAAATGAGAATCAGGACCAACTCTCTCCTAGTTTCTCCCATTTGTATTAAGGGTGAGGCAGACATCATGATGCTCGCTATAATGCTCCCAGCTTAAAATTTCATTTACTCAGTCAGCAAACATTCATTGTGTGCTTGGTAAGTGCTTGGCCAGTGCAGGGTGCAATGGCGTGCAAATAAAACACTCTGCTCACCCTTTTGGCACACAGGTCGGGTTGGAAGAAACACTGATTAAATAATCAAACCAGTCTATGATTCTAAATCATGATATGTGCTACAGAGGGAAAGTGTCACACACTTATATATTTCCCTGGCGAGTAGAGAAACAGGGGGCTGATTTCATAGCAATGCCAGGCCCTGGATCAAACAGGGTGGGCTTCATGGAAATCTACATCTAAAGGTTATTCTTTCTGCTATGAAGTTGGGAAGAGAAGAGCGAGGATGAACTCAACCGCTGAAGACTTGGATGGACAGTAAGAATTTTATTAGACTCAGGGCAATGTTACTTTGCCCAATAAAGCTGGTGGCAATCCTCTTAATGGGTCAGTGACTATCCAAGTGAAACCGACCTAACTTTGGCTCCAAGTCTGTGAGGTCAAGGCATTTTTAAGATCCATCCTTGGAGAAAAATTAACTTTACAAAGGCTCCGCCGAGTTTCAGATGATATTAAACTGCCTTCCTTTCATTAGGAATAACATTCAATGCATTAAAATGAGCACTGGCAGTAAAAAATTTAATTAAAATAATAACTACCGTAACAGCCCAAATAAAAAAAATGATAAAAAATCTAATTAAAAGAAGAGTGGCTACACACACATATTTTAACCCTTCCGTGGGATTTTAAAAACGTCTTCCATAAATTCCCAGGAAATTAGAGTTCCAATTTTATGGCGAAAAGATACATTCTTAGTACATAAAAGTGATGATATTTTGTTTAGACTCCAGAGTTTATATATAACTTTTATTATAAGTTGAAGTGGTCATGCAGAAATTTTCATACCAAAGACAGATATGAGAAAGTTGATTTGAGGGCTAAAATCTATTACTTCCTTTATGATCCTATTCTCATAGGATAATATTTTAAATTCATCATGTGTACATTCCCCGTGTCAATTTTTCTTTTCAGGCTGAAAGAAACTTCACTTCCCCTCTCTCCTGATATCTGAGCCCATGCCCACCATCTCTCCACTGGTCACCTGTCCCTGTGTTACTTCACACACTAATCTGTATAACTTGATTTTGGAGGCCTACAGACCAATAATGCAATAAAGGAATTTGTAATTAATTTTGTGGGAGACTCTTTACCAATATTTCCCTCTCATTCTTCATGACACTATGTCTATAAGAGGTATTGATTAGTGCTCAAATGAGGACTTAAGCCATAGCTACATACGTTAAAGTGAGTTTTTGGTAATGTCTCACGGTTCTGTTTAATAATTTCTTTAACATTAGTAGCTTTATGCTGGCCAGGCTGACAGTTTTTTCAATGTCTTTTAAGAAAAGTTTTTAAGGTTTATTTATTAACTTTGAGAGAAAGAGAGAGAGGGAGAGGGAGAACAAGCTGGGAAGGGGCAGAGGGAAGGACAGAGAGAGAGAGAGAGAGAGAGAGAATCCCAAGCAGGCCCCACACTGTCAGTGTGGAGCCTGATACGGGGCTTGAACTCAAGAACCATGAGATCATGACCTGAGTTGAAATCTAACGTTGGATGCTTAATTGACTGAGCCACCCAGGTGCCCCCAGGCTGACATTTTTTTTATAGGCTGAGTAATTTACTTAAATTCAGAAGGCCTGGGCATTCTCAGGAGGCCCCCAGTACTGCTGTCACTCATGCACGTTTGGCAATATCCACTGGCCTTTGTGTCCCCCGGCTTCCACGCTATGTATAGAGGAGTGACTTTCTTTCCGAAAGATGGGGCGTGAAGATGGTTTCCAATTGCATGAAGACAGTAACAACAGGTTTTAAGGATTCGATCTTCACATGGGATCCTGTTTCTTTAATCACGGGCCGTGCCTATGAATTCTGTTTCTGTTGCAGCTTGATGAAGTGTCAGACGACCAATCCACAGTAGACCTTTCTCTTCAAAGAGGTTGTACGACGCTTATCGGAAAGACTTACGGGTCTTGGCTTCTGTGTCTATCTGTTTTCTCTCCCGACCAATTATCAAGCCCAGCTGTGGGAAAACATCTGCTATACCCTGTCGCTCTATATACTACTCACCAAATATTAAACTGGATCAGAAAAATGAATTGGCAGGGAGTATAGAGGTATTATTCCTTTTTTAAAAAAAATGTTTCTTTCTTTATTTTGAGAGAGAGAGAGGCAGAGAGAGAGAGGAGAGAGAGAGAGAGACAGAGAGAGAGAGAAGGGGGGTGGGAGAGAATCCCAAGCAGGCAGGTTCCGTGCTGTCAGAGCGGAACTTGACTCGGGGCTCGATCTCATGAACCATGAGATCATGACTTGAGCCGAAATCAAGAGTGGGATGCATAACTGACTGAGCCACCCAGGCGCCCCTAAGATGTATTATTTCTGTTTTATATTTTCGGTTGTGCTCTTGCCATTTACTGAAAGAAGCCGCAAGGAATAGCCAAAGCAGAGTGTTTTGGCATACTTCGCCTCGACTCTGACTAATATTACTGAGGACATTGTCCGTCATAATTCTTAGCATCCAAGTGAGTAATTTCTTTTAGACTTAAGTACCAAATACGTTTTGCTTCTCTCTAGGACATCAGTGCTTTTCTCCTCATGGACAATGCATGTAGCTGTAGTTACAGTTAACAATGTAACTGACAACATTTCCATTTTTACTTCTGGTGGCAAGTAACTTAGAAACACTTCAGAATCAAGTACTGTTACTCTTTTGGACCTCTTGGCCTATAAATTGGAGTTCTAATGTTTCCCTCTGATTCTAACAATATAATCTGCTTTATATCTTTCTTGGTGTTTAATTTAATTTAATTTAATTTAAATTTTTTCTGGCATATGTTACCTTTAGGTCACCTCAGAACCTTTGTGATTTAAGGAAGATTATCAATCAGTTAATAAAAAAAAAAAAGCTAGAAGTTTCCAGTCATTCTCATAGGTTGTTTTCCTGCACCATTTCTGACAAATCGTCAGGGCCTGTGTGTTTTTTGGATCATCATGTCAGGAGAAGGATGCTTGGAAGAAAAAGCCAGAGTTCTCCTGACGTTGGTTTCCCCTGACATCTCCCGCTATCCAAGGCGGCTCATTTGTCTCTGAGCCAAACTGCCAGGATTCTCAGAGTCCTGCCTCCCCTTGGAAGTAAAGGGACTGAGGTTTGAAAGAGACAATTTATCTCCTCCATGGAAGCAAAAAAGACCCCTACCTTTGTGGTATAAAATGTTGGAACTTTTAGGATTAGTTTTCTTATTTCTACCATCAACCTAATTAAACAACTACATTTTGTCTGAAAGGAAGATCGGAGTTATTTTTATAGTTTCACACCTGTGCGTAGGGCTCCAGGTTTGCCAACAAAAAGAACAACAAAAAGTACTGGGTGAAGTGGGACATTTGGACACGACAGATTGCAGCGCACCGTCTCCTTCTTGCCTGTGGAGGTCTGCGCTCAGTCCCCGAGTATCCTCTCCCACCACCCTGCCTTATCCATGCCCCAGGGAGTGTGACTTAAGAAGCAAAAAATAAAAAATAAATAAATAAATAAATAAAAATAAAAATAAAAATTAAAATTAAAAAAAAAATTTAAAAAATACTATGACAGCAGGGGGCACCTGGGTGGCTCAGTTAGTTGGGCATCTGACTCTTGATTTTGGCTCCGGTCCTGATCCCAGGATTGTGGGATCGAGCCCTGCGTTGGGCTCCATGCTGAGCATGGGATTCTCTCTCTCTCTCTCTCTCTCTCTCTCTCTCTCTCTCTCTCCCTCTGCCTCTCTCTCCAGCTCTCTCTCGCTTCCAATTAAAGACAAAAGAACTATGGCAGGTATGAAGGGACCACAGGAGAAAGGAGAAAATTTTACATTTTAGGACCCCTGAAGGCATTGTTTTCTCTGCCTTTTAAACAAGAAGCCCTGCATTTTCCTTTTTCCTTTTTCTTTTAAATTGAAGAGTAATTGACATACAATATTGTATTAGTTTCAAGGGTACAACGTCATGATTTGATATTTATATACATTACAAAATGGTCACCACGATAAGTCTAGTTACCATCTGTCAACATACAAAGTCGTTATAATATTATTGACTATCTTCCCTGTGCTGTGCCTTGTGGCCCTGTGTCTTATTTATTTTATGACTGAAAGACTGAACCTCTTAATCCTATTCACCTATGTCATTCACACACCCACGTCCCTCCCCTCTGGGTACCAGTTTGTTCTCTGTATCTTTGAGTCTGTTTCTGTTTTGTTTTGTTCATTTGTTTTGCTTTTTAGAGTCTACCTATAAGTGAAATCATATGGTACTTCTCTTGCTCTGTTTCACTTATTTCACTTGGCATAATATCCTCTAGGTCCATCCGTATTATCACAAATGGCAAGACTTCATTCTTTTTATGGCCAAGTAATATCCCATTGGGTATATATACCACATCTTTATCCATTCATCTATCATTGGAAGCTTAGGCTGCTTCCGTATCTTAGCTATTGTAAATAATGCTGTGATGAACGTAGAGATGCACGTCTTTCTGAGTTTGTGTTTTCATTTTCTTTGGATAAGTACCTGGAAGTGGAGTTGCTGGATCGTTTGGTATTTCTAATTTTAATTTTTGGAGGAAACTCCATACTGTTTCCGTAGTGGCTGCATGAATTTACATTCCTACTAACCGTGCACAAGGGTTCCTTTTTCTCTCCATCCTTGCCAACGCTTGTTATTTCTTGTCTTTTTGATAGCAGCAAGGTGCTCGGCATTTTCATTTTGCAGTTGGCCCAACAATTATAGTTGTATAATTGTACAATTAGCCAATTGTAGTTGGCTGGGCCTGGGAACTTAGAAGAAAATAGAATCTCTGGCCCCATCCTAGCTCTAAATCAGAATGTTCATTTTCAAGAGTTCTAGGTAATTCACCTACACACTAAAGTTTGAGAAGCACTGATCTAGAGGTGTGCTATCCAATCTGATAGTCACTGGCCACATGTGGTTATTGAACCCTTGGAATGTAGCTAGTGTAAAGTGAGATGTGCTGAACGTGGAAAAAAGCATCCCAGGTTTTGAAAACAGAATGTAAAACATCAACAATTTTTATATCGATTAATGCTGACATGACAACCTTTTGGAGACGTTAGGCTACATAAATATATTATTTAATGTAATTTTACCTATTTCCTTTTCTTCTTTAATGTGGAAGCTATGCAACTTCACATTGCATAGTGGTTTGCATTTGTGGCTCATATTTGTGGCTCACATTATATTTGTACTGGAAAGCACTGATTAGATCCTCCTTTCTATTTTTTTTTTTTTCCATCTCAGCCTACATAGCCTCTGTCACATTCTTTCAGGAACAGATTAAATGAGTATTATGTTAAAATGCTAAGCTAATTCCACCTAAAGTGTTAGTGTCAGTACAGTCATTTAACATGGTACCATTTCTAGATATCATTGAGTTTTAACTGGGATCTTTATGCCCTTATTCTATTGCAATGTTCTATAAGCTTAGCTTACATCAACATCCCCTGGAGGGCTTGTTAAAATGACATTCAGAGTGCTGAATCCTGTCCCCCAAAGTCCCTGACTCGGTCTGTCTGAGGCGAGGCCCAAGAATTCCATTACTAACAAGTTCCCAGGTGATACAAAAGCTGCTCGTGTGGAATCCACACTATTCTCATGGCTCCCGACCCTGGCTACAGGTCAGAATTGCCTGCGTAACTTTTGAAAATTTACTGGTGAGTGCCAAAGCCCTGCCTCCAGAAATTGTAATTTAGTTGTTTTGGAATGGGGCTCAGGTAATGATATCTATCTATCTATCTATCTATCTATCTATGAGATATATATATATATTTCAGCTACCTTTTTTTTTAAAGTTTATTTATTTCTTTATTTTTAGTAATCTCGACACCCAATGTGAGGCTCAAACCCACGACCCGAGACTGAGAGTCACACATTCTTCTGACTGAGCCAGGCAGGTGCCCACCCCGGTAATGATATTTTCAAAAACTCCCCAGGTGATCCTGTCACGAAGCACAGTTGAGAATGAATGCTTTAATTCAAAAGCAGTAATAAGTGGGAATTATAGGCATTGAGACAGGGCCAGAGTACAGATGCTTTTCTTTTTTCTTTTCCCTTTGGGGGGATAGAGAGCATACCATATGTTCAATCTCCACCCTAACCTGATGGGACATGTAGGCTGATTTGCATCATTTTAATCTGATGGCGCTTAAGACTGGGTTCCGGGAAATATAGTGATTTGCCCACATTGCACAAGAAGATAACAAGAACTCAGTGCTTCCTTCTCTTTACTTGGAACAGCCTGATAAGCTCCTGAGGTGTTAGGAGGCCAAGACTTGGCATCTGAAGCTTCTGTCTTGTGTTTCCCTGTGTGGCTGGCATCTCTGAAACACGTGGCCCAGGCTGTGCTGTGCGGAGGCATTTGATTCACTTCAGGGAAACTTGGCATCCAACGAAGTTACCATTTTCTTTTGTGGGTCTGATGTATTTGTCAAGAAGATGCATTTACGAAATAATTTAATCTCTTGTGTTTGCCTTCAAGTGATGAGAAAAACGTGAATATGAATTCAGTTTAATGATGAATCACCAGCTTAGCCTAGACCCTGATTGGACTGACTCACTCGGTGTATGACTCATGTGTTAGTCAATTTATATTTTTTGAAGATGGATCGCTGTGACTCCTGGAAGTGTTGCATTTTCTCCTTAATTTCTGAAAACCATTATTTACACTTGATAAAAAGAAAATAAATTGTAAATGGCTAATAATGAAATATTACATGTCTATACATGTACGTATACATCAAGACTTTGGCAGGGTGAAATGCTGTAGTTTCCAAGGTTACGGCTATAAGGTCAAGTAGGTTATTTGTCTTGACTAGATTAGTAGGAAATATGCTTGTTTCTTGACAAATTATTGGTGTGCTTGAGCAACCATCCCCAGGTTGTGTATTCTGGGTTGCTTCTCAGTAGTTTGAATGAGTTCAAATGATTGTTCATTCGTTCCTGGTTGTTTTGGTCCAAGGCACCAGTGGTAAAAATCCCCAGTGATTATGAGCATTAACACTGTGAGAATTTTTTTAGTCCAGGTTTCTTAAGTTTTGGCTTAGAAACTTTCATTTCTTGAGTTCTCGAGAAACTACATTTCTTGAGTTTTGTCTTAGATCACAGGGGTCCGTTCTCAATATTTAAGGCTATTCTTGCTATTTCCTCTTCTCTTTTAGATACTCACAAACGAATTCCATGTTTCCTGGGTTCTACCGTCACACCATTCTCTTGCTTTCCCTTCTTTCTAGTAGAGGTCAGACTTACACTTCAAGCCAGGCACACTTACCGCTGATGTGGTGTTGCTCATGGCTCTGTTCTTTGGAACAATTACTATCTTTTACCTTGACAGTTATTCATAATACATTGAGAAGATACCTCTTCACAAACCAAATGGTAGGTTATTGGATGGCAGAAATCAATCTTGTATATCAAAGTAGCCAAAGTCATATGCTGATAATTTTAGCAGGATCCTTTAAAATGACCAGAAATACATGTTCTTTCTTATGGACAACCCATAATATAGAAGATGTTTTAAAATATCTGATAATTCCAAATATTAGTGATGCAGAGAGAACTACATTTAAACATTTTTTAAGTTAATAAAAATGGAAATGGTTGGTTTGAATTTTGTCTCTCTTGGTTCCCTAAATTTGTATTGCTGAAGATACTATTTTTTAAGGCTATTTTTACTTTTTTTTTTTACTTTTATTTTTTATTTTTAAAGCTATTTATTTTTGAGAGAGAGGGAGACAGAGCATGAGTGGGGTAGGGGCAGAGAGAGAGAGAGAGAGAGAGGGCTCTTACTCAAGAGCAGTGAGATCGTGATCTGAGCAGAAGTCTGCTGCTTAACCAACTGAGCCACCCAGGCTCCCTGAAGATACTATCGATCAGTAAAATGTTTAAAAGAACTCTAATAGGTATGCAGAGAGCGTATGTTGTTGTTTTGTTTTTTTAAAAATAAATAACTTGGAGTTTATCTGAAAGAAGTGAGCGTGAAAGGTCTGGCAAACAACTTCAAAACAAGCCGATGTAAATAATTTGTGAAAATAGTCTGCTAAAACTATCTGGAAAAATTTTAAAGTCTGTCTAAGACCTATATAACTGTGTACCCAGGCAGGTATCTTTAATTTTCCCGAAGTGATTTTTGGTATATTTGTTTTCTGGTCTATAATAGTCAGAGACTTTTAACTGCAAATAACAGAAACCTAATATAAACACTTGAAGGCAGAAAAATAAATGTTAGGAATGCAGGGTCCCAAGTTTGTTCTCAGAGCTCTGTCTTCTTCTCTTGACTTTTTTACATATTGGCTTTATTTTCATCTATGATCTAAATAAGATGGCTTCTTTTTTAATGGTTAAGAAAGATGGCTATAGGCCACCCCAGATTTCATTTTTCTTATAACTTGCCACCCTAGAGGGAGGAGACTCTTTCTCATACTACTTCTATGTAGGAAATCTCAGAGAAGAGTGCAGTTGATCCTGCTTGGCCCATAGATCTATTCCTGAATCAATCATAATGGAAAGGGGAAGGCTCACTCTGGTGTCTCCTACTAGAGACCAAGAATGGGTAGGGTCAGCCTCACTAAAACCACATAAACCATACTCCTTTAAGGAAAAATGTGTACTGTTATTGGAAGAAAAGAGAGAGCTGGGTTAGATAGACAAGATACAACAGATGTCCACTATTAGGCCACTTTATGTTTTTTTTGTTTTTATAAGCTGTAATTTAGTGATTTTTACATATGTTTTCGAGTGTATGAGCGTTTTTGTGTGTTCAGTTTTTTTTTTTGTTTGAAATACATGCTCATATTCTTTAAAGGAAAGTTCAATTTTTACTGGGAAACATATTAACTTACATCCAGAGCTCAGCAGGTCTCCAGAGTTTGTCCTTGGCATTGCTTTGGAAGCTCTGAACTGTAAATAATCTGGTTAATAACCACATGGAAATAGAGAAGAAAGAAATGGAAATGCAATGTATAAAGGGAGAAATAATTCTTCAATTGTTTCTACAACACTGCCTTACAAAAAGTCCCAAATGTGGGCAAACACTTCCCCGCTATTGCATAAGCCCCCAGGAAGCCTGCTTGTTCCCCCTCCTAATATAACCACCATCCTGACTTCCAAACCCATAGATTAGTTTGCCTGCTTCTCAATTTATGTAAATGAAATCATGCAGTATGTACTCTTTTGTGTCTGGTTTACTTCACTCAGTATTATGCTTGTGACATTTCTCTATGTTGTTGAGTGCAGTTTGGTCCTTTTCATTACTCTTTGGTATTTCATTGTAGGCATATGTCACATTTTATTTAACATTCTGTTGTTGATGGATATTTGGGTTGTTTCCAGTTTTGGGCTACTATGAAAAGTATTGCTGTATGGGAAGCATATGTATACTTTTCTCTTGCTTCTATACCTAGAAAAGAATTTGCTGGATCATAGTATATTAATATATTTAGCATTAGTAGATGTGTCAAATTTATTTTCAAAGTGATTTGTGCCAGTTATACTCCTACCAACAATTAATGAAAATTCGAGTTGTTTTCACATACCTACTAACATTTGATATTATCAGAGTTTTAAATTTTAGCTATGTTGAAGGATTTACATATTTTTTTTCTTATTGTGATTTTAATTTGCATTTCCCTGATGACTAATGTGGTTGGGCATCTTTTCATGTGTTAATTTCATTTGTTTATTTTGTCCCTTGGAGTGCTTGTTCAAGTCTCTTGCCCATTTCTTACTGGGTTCTCTTTTTCATATGGATTTGTAGGAATTCTTTATAAACTCTGGACAAAAGACTACACAAACATACACTCATATTTGTGGCTTGTTTTTTCAAGTCTTTTTTCACACCTTTTTCATAATTTTTTCACAGGTATCATTAAATGAAGGGAAATTCTTATTTTACTAGATTTCAATCTACCACTCTTTTCTTTTATCAGTAGGTGCTTTGTACATCTTTAAGATTCTTTCTTGGGTATTCTTGGGCCTTTGCATCTCCATATACATTTCACAATCAGCTTGTCAATTTCCATAAAAAGCTTGCTGGTGTTGGGATTGCTTTGAATCAAAATTTTTGGAAGATCTCTCTTAGGAAGTCATGTTTAGACTGAGGCTTGAAGGATTAAAAGGAGCCAGTTATGTAAGGAGAAGGTGGGGAGAAAGAATTTTCTAGGGCAAAGAAAACATAATGTGCAAAGGTTCAAAGTATAATAAAACTTAGCAAAGTTGGGAAACTGAAGGTGACCTGTGTGGCTGAAGAAAAGGGACTGACTGGGGTGTTGTGAGTCAAAGCTCAGATCCTACAGTTTTAAAGGTAATGGTAAAGGATTTGATTAACAAGCGATTAGGAGAGACTAAGAAATTGTTGCTATTTTTTTTATAAGATTTTACTTTGGCATTTACTCAATTCTCTGTTGTTTTTTTTTTATAGGTCATTTAATTTGAAAAGCCCTTAGAAATTTACAAAGCTATAATTTGATTCTCTTTGAATGAAAACAAAAGTGTAACGTGAGCTTCGTTGGATTCCATGACTCAAATTTGGGCTGAATACATCCATGGGTACTTTCTGAACCCATTCAACTCCCACTATCCCTTGTATTAGAACTTAGTGCACTAAACCATTTCTTTGAAAACTAGGCAAAAATGTACCCCATGTGACTCAGTATATGTTCATTTCATGTCTACTTTCATTCTTCTTTGTTCACTGGGAAGAATCACAAAAGAGATGAGTCAACAGTAAATGCAGGAGTGTGAATCTGTGCCCATTATCCTCAAGCATCCATAGAAACACTTGTAGCTTAGAACTCTTATCAAAAGGCCTTTTGTTATTTCAAGGGCAGCGCTAACATGCACAGTGACTATATGTTTTTGAATGCTTCAAAGAATCTTTTCTATTCTCCAGTAAGAATACAGCTGCCTTAGCAATTGTAACACCACTTCATGTATAAAATGCTCTCCAAGTGAGTCCACACCATTATATTTATGTCAAAATGGTCAACCTTTACAATAGTACTTTGTATCAGAGTGATTACACATGGCTCTAGAAAGTGAATTCTTGTTACTTTGTCTTACTGCCATAAAAAGAACACAGTTCAATAAATAGTCCAGTAGGTTTAAGGACAAGTTACATTGTTAAACTCTTTTGAGGATGTAGAGATGATGGAGGCTGGAAAATGAATTGTAAAGGCCTTACCCATGCCTGAGCACAGGGGGGTGGGGTGCTCTTATGGAAAATGCTGAAGGACAGAGTGGGAGAAAATTGAAGAAAAAGACACAATTGGGGAGAATTTAATAAGCAGGAGTGAGCTATAAATAAAAGTGTTGTTAATCCTTGCTTTTCGCAGCTCTGCTCTGCCTTGAAGCCCTGGCCTCACCAACTGGTGTGGTCTGGAAAAGTCTTGTCCTTTGAAGTCACTTACTGAGTAGGCTGGGGTACATTTCTTCAGAGTACATAGTTAATTCTGGCTCTGAGCTCCACTGTGAGCTCCTGAGCCCTTGTTAGGGTCTAGTCTCTTTTCTGAGGGTATGATCATGTTCCCCAAATTCTCAGTTATAGTCTGGGCTCCATAACCAACGGGGCAGCCTCCTGGAACTCCCATGTTTCTTCCTGCTTGGTTTCTGAATGTGCTTCTGGCAAGAGACTTTCCTCCTGTAGCCCAACTGCCAGGCCTAGGGCCCCTCAGGAATTGGCACTGGCATATCATCCATAGGTTGTCAACTTTCTTGGGCACAGATGTGGATGGTAGGCTTACCATCCTAGCAGTAGGGCCAGTCTAGCTACTTCATTTGTCCCTTAGCTATCATCCCACTTTGAGTTCTCTTTTCATTCCTTAACCGGCTGTGAAGAAGCGTCCTTCAAATTATCCTCACTTCTATAGGTAGTTATGCTGGAGTGAGAGTTGCCTTTTTGCCTTTCAGAGTTCCACCATACATTTGACAAATGGTTTCTATATGTCCCTAGTCTCCCATTGCTTTTGATCCAAGGCCTCATTATATGGAAAAAAATGGAAGGCTGATGTCTATCAGACTCATAGTTCTTATGAACCCATCTTCCAAAGGAATCTGGCCTCAGAGAACTATCAAGCTTACTGACATCTTAAAACACCATATGGAAGATACTATCTCTCAGAGTTAGTGTTTGTCCTGCCTGCTATTGCATATACTATGAATCAGTGAATAGGACATAACACTATTCTAGTGACAGAAGACACAGGTTTGTGTACAAGAGATGTAAGTTGAAGTGGTTCCTTACATGAAGTTCCTAATGATATACCACCTACACCTAGATTTCATCTAATCTCTGTAACTCTGGGCTCACTTGACTTAGAGATTTCCGATCCTAAGAGACCTATGTGTCTATCAGAAACACAAGGGTATTTCCACCAAATTGAAAACTGAGACTATCACCTGCCTATCTGGGCTCTTTTTTTTTTTTCATGGTTTTTTTCCCCAGTTTTATTGAGTTATAATTAACATATAATATTATGTAAGTTTAAGGTGTACAATGTAATGATTTGATATATATACATATATATGTTGTAAAATGATTACCACAATAAAGTTAATTAACACCTTTACCACCTCACATAGCTACTATTTATGTGTGTGTGTGTGTGTGTGTGTGTGTGTGTGTGGTGAGAACTTTTAAGATTTAGCCTTTTAGCAACTCTGGTCACCATACTTTACATTAAATCCCAAGAACTTACTTCTTTTATAATTGGAAGTCGGTACCCTTTGGCCACTTTCACCCATATCCCCCTCACGTCCACCCCTGGCAATGATCAACATACTCTCTGTTTCTGTGAGTTCAGTTTTTTAGATTCCACATGTAAGTGAGAGCCTACCCTATTTGTTTTTCTTTGTCTGACATATTTCACTTAGCATAATGTTCTCAAGGTTCACCCATGTCCATGGATGAATAATATTCCTGTGTGTGTGTGTGTGTGTGTGTGTGTATCACATTTTCTTTATCCGTTCATTTGTCAACAGATACTTAGATTGTTTCCACGTCTCAGATCTTGTAAACAATGTTTTAATAAACATAAGTGCAGATATTTCCTCAAGTAGTGATTTCATTTCTTTTGGTTATATACCCAGAACTGGGATTGCAAGATAATATGGTAGTTCTATTTTTAATTTTTTAGGGACCGCCATACTGTTTTCCACAGTGACCACCCAATTTACATTCACCAAGGTGCAAAAAGTTTCCCTTTTCTCTACATTCACCCCAACACTTGTTTTCTCTTGTCTTTTTTTGAGAAGAGCTAATCTAACAGGTGTGAGGTGATATCCCATTGTGGTTTTGATTTGCATTTTCCTGATGATCAGTGCTATTGATCATCTTTGCATTTAGCTGTGGACCATTTGTATATTTTCTTCGGAAAAATATCTATTCAGGTCCTTTGCCCATTTTGTAATCAGATTGTTTGTTTGTTGCTGAGTTGTACAGATCTTCTAATATATTTTGGATATAACCCCATTATCATATTTATGATTTGCAAATATTTTGTCTCATTTTGTAGATAGCCTTTTCATTTTGTTGATTGTTTGTTTGCTGTGTAGAAGCTTTTTAGTTTGAGGTAGTCCCACTTACTTATTTAGCTTTGCTTTTGTTCGTGCTTTTTGTGTCATATCCAAATGATCATTGCCAAGACCAATGCCAAGAAGCATTTTCCTTATGGTTTTCTTCCTATGAATTTTGTGATTTTGAGTCTTATATTTAAGCCTATAGTTCATATCAAGTTAATTTTTGTGAGTTATGTGAGATGGGGGTCCAGTTTCATTCTTTTGAAAGTGTATGTCCAGTTTTCCCAGCACCATTTATTTAAGAGACCATCTTTGTTCCATTTTAATATTCTTGGCTCGCTTTTGTTCCATTTTAATATTCTTGGCTCGCTTATCAAATGTTAGTTGATCACATGCATGGTTTATTTCTGGGTTCTTGGTCCTATTCTATTGGTCTATGTGTCTTTTTTATGCCAATACCATACTGTTTTGATTACTATAGCTTTGTAGTATTGTCTGAAATTAGAACATGTGATCAAATCCAGCTTCATTCTTTTTCTCAGGGTTTCTTTGGCTTTTTGGGGTCTCCTGTGGTTCACACAGATTTTTACAAATTTTCCCTGTTTCTGTAAAAAAATTCATTGAAATTTTTGTAGAGATTGCATTGAATCCATAGATGACTTTGGGTAGCATGGGTATTTTAACAATATTAATTCTTCCAATCCATGAACATGGACTATCTTTTCATTTATTTATGTCTTTTCCATTTCTTTCATTAATGTCTTATAGTTTTCAGTGTATAGATATTTCACTTCCTTGAATATATTTATTCCTAAGTATTTTATTGGTTTTGATGCTATTATGAATGGACTTCTTTTCTTTGTTTCTTTTTCATATATCTCAATGTTAGTGTATAGAAATGCAACTGATTTTGTATATTGATTTTGTATCCTGCAAAGTCACTGAGACCAAGTTGCATTACATTAAGTGCAAGCATTTGTTATTTACTTATTATTTTTGAAGGAAGGGTTTAAGCATAAAGGCTTATAAGGATATTGGGCCACCAAAGGTGAGAAAGTGAGGTGATCATTTGTTGTATTTTTGGCTGTCTAGAAAATGGAGCAACCTCCCCATTTGGGGGATATTTCATATTGGAATAATCTTGGTGAGGGCAGTACCCTGTTTCTTAAGGATGCTGAAAGATCTACCCATGAAATGTGGTGTACAGGATTGTCACCAGGCTCAAATGGTCTGAAGTTTATGGAATGGTATGGAATCCTGAGTGAGTGCGGCAAAGATGAGATGATGGCTAGAATTAATTTGCATCAAGATGTCCCATATCTTAGGTATTTTCAAGAATGTGGAACAATGGAAGTAATCCAGAAACCTACTTAATAGCTCATTAAGATTATCCAGTGGATGTTACATATTAAGAATGTTTATTGTTGTCCTGCTTTTTAAAAATGTTTTTTAATTTATTTTTGAAAGAGAGAGAGAGAGAGAGCATGAGTGGGGGGGTGCAGAGAGTGAGGGGCAGAGAGTGAGTGGGGAGGGGCAGAGAGTGAGTGAGGGGCAGAAGATCCAAGCAGTGAGCCTGATGCAGGGCTCAAACTCACAACCATGAGATCATTACCTGAACTGAAGCCAGATGGGCAACCAACAGCACCACCCAGGTGCCCCAGCTGTCCTGCTTTTTAAAAAATTATCTCCCCTTCCCTGAAACTGCAGTATGGTACAAACAAATAATTGTATAATAATTCTGACGTGTGTGCTATGTTTTTTTCCTATTTATTCCTAGCACCTAATCTGACATGTTGCCAAGTACTTGACAAATGTTTGTATAAATGCATTTCAGGAGAAAGGAAATACAGTATTATCAATGAAAAAACTTTGTTTCCTGCATTCTTCAATGAAATTTCTAGTAATATAACATTGAGAATTTTATTTCAATTTTGCATATTTGTTAGCAGTATTATTACTCTGTTTATCTCTACAACAAGTACTCTTTACTTTTTAAATTTCCTAATACTTTACTTCTTTAATTCCTAATTTAAATTCCTAATACTTTACTTTCTGATCTACCTGGTAGTTCTAAAAAAAGCAATCATTTTTCTTCAGTTTAGAGATTAAGCTCGTGAAATTTATTGCCAGAATTCTTTTTTTTATTTAAAAAAATTTTTTTTAACGTTTATTTATTTTTGAGACAGAGAGAGGCAGAGCATGAACAGGGGAGGGGCAGAGAGAGAGGGAGATACAGAATCCGAAACAGGCTCCAGGCTCTGAGCTGTCAGCATAGAGCCCGACGCGGGGCTCGAACTCAGGGACCGTGAGATCATGACCTGAACCAAAGTCGGAAGCTTAACCGACAGAGCCACCCAGGCGCCCCCAGAATTCTTTAAAATATAGATGGCCAGTGATACTCTACATATTGATGAAACCATCACTGATTTGGAAATCACTGGTGTGCCATTTTTGCTCATATCTTCAAGGACATTAAAACACACAGTTTATTGGCTTCAAAATTTCATGGAATAGTATTGCAAAGATGATTTGATTCAAATGTCTGAGAACCATCAGACCGGATATCCTCATCACCTCTGTGAGAGCAACCTTTTTGAAAAATGTAGTAATCTACGTAAAACTATGTAACAATCAAAAGAAGCGAAATGGGAAGAACCAAGAGTTGAAGTAGGTATCCCACTGATTTTTAAAGTTTAAACATTTTCCTTTTGGAAAAAGTGTCAGTATGCTCAATGTAGAGTTGTTTTCCATAGCAGATAAGTCTAGTCGATGCCTTCTTGGGCTATAGGAATATTTATTGGTGTTGAATCGACTTACCCATGATAAATATTTAGAATGTGATTTCTCATTCTAGTTAGTTAATATATCTGAAAATGGACATGTGGCTTGATCAGGAAACTTACAAAGTTTCTTTCTTCTTTTTGGATTTATACTTAATGAAATTTTACAGACTCCTCATACAGAAAAATCGCTAATAATTTCAGTGTTACAATTTGCGCTGAAAAACACAGCACATTTTCCCTCTAACTCTTACCTCTATCTAGCACACATTCTACACAAGTACCTAAGAGCTGGAGAGATTGGTGAAAATCCAATAAACTGCCTGACTTGAGTACACTTTTCCCAACAAAAGAAGTAATTGTACTGAAGCTAAAGCAACTTAGTTCCAATCATGCAATTTGTTATTGAGCTGCCCGCCGATAACAGGTGGCAGTGTTTGTTACAGGGTTGAAGGGAAAGGAGCCAGTAGAAACTACTCCTGGCACCTTCTGACCATCTGCAGTTACCTCTTAGATTCCTATTAAATTACAGCATCTGATCTGCAAAATTAAGTTTCCTTTTAAAAAGTGAGTTACGAGGAAGAAAGAATCGGAGAGAAAGTGTGGGCTCAAGCGAAATCAGTCTTTGCATCGGAGAAGCACAGAGAAGCCATTGAGGGATTAAAGATGACCTCCTCTGAGGACATCAGCCTCTTCTCCCAGACTTCTCTCACACTGCCTCAGCAGATGCAGAAGCCAGTCACAGGGCAGAGGTTATGTGGGTGCTGGGGTGTGGGGTGGGGCTTGCTGGCCCGACGCACTCATGGAAGCCGTGTGGTAGTCCTGCGTGTGGACTGTCCTGCAGCTGGGCTGAGACGGGGGACAGAGTGGCCTCCACCAAGAAACTAGTGGAAAGGGCTTGGCACTCAGATGTGCTTCCTTCCAGTTCCAGCTCTGTCTTGCTAGCTACTGAGGCAGAGTTTACTTCCTCTCTCTACGGATCAGCTTCCTAGAAGGATTAATGTGAGGATTAGGTATAAGGTATCCAGCCCAGTGCCTGAAGTTAGCAAAGTTTTGATAAATGGTGATGATGCTGCTGGAGGTGATGAGGAAGAGGACGAGGGGGAGAATAAAGATGAGGAAGAAGATGATGATTAAAAGAGCCAAGCATTGATTAAGGGTGGATTTTACCTGAACTTTGGATGAATCCAGATTACTACCCAAATGAAAGTATGTTCTTTATCCGCACTAGGTGAGACCAGGCGTTACAATGCGCCATGCACCTTCCTGTTTTTTTTTTAATGTTTATTTATTTATTTATTCTGAAAGAGCAAGAGAGAGCGAGCAAGCACAGATACACACACACACACACACACACACACACACACGTGCATGAGTGGGGGAGGGTCAGAGAGAGAGGGAGAGAGAAGAATCCCAAGGAGACTCCACCGTCAGTGCAGAGTCCCAGGCAGGGCTCGAACTCATGAACCTTGAGATCATGACCTAGGCTGAAATCAAGAGTTGGATGCTTAACCGACTCAGCCACCCAGGATCCCCAAACCTTCCTGTTTTTAAAAGAAGATTTCACACACACAGACTTGCTGTCATTTCTAACCACATGTTAAAATTCATAAAAACAAAGAATGTCAGTCTTCAAACAAAATTGAATTATTACAAAACACATTTGGATGACATAATTTTAATTTTAAATTAGATTTTCTTCATTTTTTAGGAAAAGAGAGAATTTACCATATGTAGGGAATTTTGAACATTCTAAAAAAATAGGAAAATGCAACAAAATAACTGATGATCTTGGCTTTTGGCTATTTTCTGCATCAAAAATAAAATTAATAAGTATTTTTTTCAGGTAGAATGTTACAAAAACATTGTCATGCATCATTTGAGATGATTTCTACTAACATCTTTTTCTGAGAAGTCCTTAAAGGCACTAGCTTCATAGTGATGGTGGAGAAATTGATAACTGGACAGAGTTATTGAACAAACTTTTAACTTTCATTTTGGGACTCCCGAGGGGTGTGTGTGTGTGTGTGTGCGTGTGTGTGTGTGCATACATATCTCTATCTCTCTCTCTCTCTCTCTCTCTCTCTCTATATATATATATATATATAAGTATATATAGATATGTATATACACACATGTAGATATTCTATATTTAGAGTAATTTAGGATATTAGAATATATCTAGAATTCTATATATATTGTAAATTATATAAATAAATTTTCCATATATTCTAGGTATAGAATATCTCTGTATATTCTAAGATCGTATTGCAAGTTCAACTTAAATTTGCTCTAGTCATATTACTGCTCATATCTCCATTTGTGCTCATGAAACGTCATTGTAATTAATTGTTTTCTCTTTCATTGGACTGAGAGCTCTTTGTTAATGGTGTATCTGTGTGAGATGGGATGAAGCGTCTGGAAGACAAAATTGTAGTTAATTCCGTATTGTGTTTCCTGGGCCAAGGCTGACCTGGCACACAGGAGGTGCTCAAGCAATGCTTGATTAATAATTGAATAGATGACTGATGGGAGAGCCTTCTGGGAGAATTGAAAATACCTGTTCTAGAATTGAGAAGAAGCAACATGCTTTCCTTTAAAACTTTTCCCCCCAATACACAAATTTGGTCATTTGTTGGCTGAGGTGAGGCTGGGAGCAGCCCACAGCATGCCACACTGGGTCATCTGGTAACCAAATTGCTTCCGAATGCGATCTGAAGCTGATTGTGGATACCGTGAGACCAAGCTCATGGGTACCATTAAGAAAGGGGAAAATGTTTGGAGAAAATTTAATAATAAAAGCCAAGATTTCTGTCAGGTTTATTCACTCTTTAAAACTCAAGCAAGTTATAATTTTCAAAAGGTTTTTTTTTTTTTTCCACACTGTATACTGACAGTTAAAAACATAGTAATTTGATAATTACGATTACTGGGAGAGTAAAACGTCGCATGCAGGGTTATTACATTAGAACTTTCTGAATGAGTAATGTAGGCATACAGACAAGCTTTACTGCAAGAACCTGATTAATAAGTTTATCATCTGTAGAGTCGATGTTGTTTCTGTATGCTGAGGCTACTGGAAAACAAGCTGGAGGAGACGTTTGAAACATATTCTCTTTCGCATTCTTTGTTATGTCTTGTTTGCCTCAAAGCCTCATGTATGGATAAGATAATGTCTGAAAACTTCCCCTTCTACATCTTGAGATACAAATATTTTTTCCTTACGGCCTAAGTCAGCATTATTTTGGAACACCGTACAAGTTATATTTTTCCAGAAGGGTAAAGTTATTTTTGAAGGCTTTATCTTCTTCAGTCACTTTGTAGACTGTTGCACGGTCACAGTCCACATTTCAGGACTAAAGAAAAACAAATGAGGAAATGAAGCTTGAACATAGGATGTGGATAATGCTTCTCAAGTACTGTGTCTTTTTCAAATCAGGCATTTTTAATGGGGTTGTCAGTGAAAATCAATTCTTAACACATTTCTAAGGACTCTGAATCCTCCCACCAGATGAGTATGAGATTTGGGCTGTCTCCAAACACAGTACCACACAATGGATCATGGGAGGATTCAAGGAAGAATTTCTTTGAGTAGAAAGCCATGACTATTCAGAGAGGAGGACTAAAAATTGGGCTCGTAGCCCACTCCCATAGGAGTGATACCCATAGGTTATCTTTCCTTGGTGAACTTTTTATGTCATCAAATTTGTTACATGGTGTTTATTGATTGTCACCTGGTGGTACAAGAAAGAGCTGAGTAGAGAGGATAAATAAAATCACAGAACAGGACCGTAAGCCTAATTAATTCTATTAGGCTTCACCTTATATAAGGTGACAACAAGTTATGGGACAATGGAAAGAACATCATCCTGGAAATTAGAGTACCAGGATTCTGGCCTGACCTCCGCCACCTGGAAACCTTGGGCAAATGACTTGAACATGCTGATACTCAGTTTCCCATCTGCTGTATCAAACATCAGGATTATTGTACCTGTGAAATGAGGTAACATATCTACAATTACTTTGTGAAATAAAAAAGCTTGCATAAGCCTAAGGTGTTATTTTTCTAAGTTACAGTGAATCTTACGTATATCTTAAAAGCTTACATAACAATTTTTTTTTACTGCATTTCCTTTTTGTTTGACACATCTACTTTATCTTAAAGAAGATTCTATGCTAATCTGGTTAGGAAATTTCCAAAGCAGGACTAATTTATCAAGGGCTTTTGCAATCATTTTGTGGTTTGTCCACAGGCTTGGACAAGGAGCCAGAAGACCCGGGTTTGTGTCTACATCCATCATCAACTGTATGACTTCGGGCAGATTCTATCACCTCTCTGAGCTTACTTCTCAAACAGTAAAAAACAATAGGAATAGTGCTACCCAACTTTCTTATCTCACAGAATTATTGTGTGAAGCAAATGAGAAAATGGATGTAGACCACTTAGGAAGCTGTAATAAAATTCGGCTCAAACATAACATTCTGCATTATTGCTCTGACATTACTAATAATGGCTTGCTATATTATAAGTGGACTTGACTGTAATAAGAATAGCTTTTTATTTGGGGGGGGGTATTTTTGCCAATTTGCAGTTAAATGAAACCATTATAACAATGTTTGCTTACAAAGGCCAGCAAGAAATGGCACTCGACTATGTAGCAGCTTTTAGTGAAGTAGCTACTCAAAGGGAAGTGAACTGCCTTATCTCAAAGTATTTGAAGATGGACCATTAGCTCCTTGGTTATTATTGCTAAAAATAGCTTTCTCTGTATATAAAATGACCTCAATATTATAAGCAGTCATTTCAAACTTTAAAAAAAAAAACCTGGCACAGGTGACTTAGCTTCTTTCATACAACGTGAAAATCACGTGGAAAAAGATACATTCCCCCAGAAAAAGTCAGACAACTAACATAAATAACTTAGTACCACACTCCACCTCCTCGAGTTCATGGAACCCTTTAGTTTCCTGAGTAACTGATTCAAATCACCGTTCAAAAGGCTCTTTGGGCCATGGGTTACCCAAACAGACTGTATTGATTTGATAAATCAGGTAATTAGTGAGTAAATAACAACATTTTCTCTGTGCTTTGCTGATACAGCTTCAAAGGTGAAATTTGTTTCAGAAGTGAGAAAAATTCACACAGAGAGAATAGCATGTACGGAAAATGATTTTCCCCCAGAATAATCTGGGCCTCTGACATTTCCATATTAAGAAGAAAAAGCATTTAATAAATCAAAATTACATATTCATTCTCCTGTACGCTTCTAAAATAGCTTACTGTGAAAATGCCTTGTGTTAATACGCTGACAGGTTCTGTGTAAATACACACTATTACAAAAAAAGCTATATATCATACAATATTCGACACCCCGCTGTTTACTAGTTTTCTGTGGACTAAGCAATAGCAATATCAGCATGCTTTGAACTCTTAACAGGGAACCAAGTGGAATGTTAAGTAAACCCAGTAGCTTCTTTTGAATGTGCCAGTTTATACCGGTTCAGTTCTGGGTAGCAAGGGTTAGAGATTTCCTTTCTAATCAACTAAACACTCTTTCCAATCTCTCTCTTTAACCAGGCATGAAGACTCAATCCTCCGATCACCCTGTGCCTGTGCCGATGGTCCTGAAGAAATACCAACAGCTCACAAGCGGTACAGACTTCAGGAAAGAGAGTGGAGCCTGCTGTTGGCAAAGCAGAGTGTCTTCCCCAAAGCCGTGAAACGAGTTGTAAAAAACCCCTGCAATCCGAGATTGAAATGTTTCAAACAGGGCAGATGGTAGCCAGGAGGTAAGCCTCTTGCTGGCAATAATTTTCCATTGGCGTTTGTGGGAGAGACCCATAAACGTTGTTCAAAGTACTCTTTGGTTGTGGTAGATGTGAAAGTTGCAAAACCGATTGCATTTCTGACCATGCTGTGGGATAGAAAATTAAATGCAATATTTGGATTCTTGAAGAATTGAGTCAATAATTGGGGTTCACGTATATATGACAAAATCTGCCACTCAGCACTAGACTTGTCATCGAGAGAACTGTCAGCTT
The DNA here is from genome assembly GCF_024362965.1 of Panthera pardus. Taxonomy (NCBI): domain Eukaryota; kingdom Metazoa; phylum Chordata; class Mammalia; order Carnivora; family Felidae; genus Panthera; species Panthera pardus. The sequence continues at coordinate 30,331,206 of NW_026526732.1, forward strand.
GTTTCCAGTTCTAAGCTGCCTGTAAAATAAAGATCACGTGGTATGGATCCCTTGAAGCCAGAAGCTGGGCAGGGGAGCTGTCCATGTGATAGGCCACCAAGCAGGATTTATCCTTTAGAGCCTCCCATTTGATGGTGATTCTCAGTTTTTGAGATGCTTGAAACTGAGGCCTGTTAAGTGAACAAATGCAATCATTATTTTCTGTTGATCGCTTCCAACTCTTTGGCTAAACACAGGCTAACAGCAGACCAGGAATGTATTCAATTCATTTAGTTTGAAACAACTGAAACTATGGCTCTAGTTTAAAATTCCAAGCTTCACTATGAAATGTTGAAGATGGCTTCGGCCCCCCGGCCACCTCACTTCAGCTTCTGTTTGAGAAATTCTTTTGCCCTGTTCTGGGATTTCTGTTAAAGTACTTCAGTTAAGCACTGGTTCTCAAACGGTCATGTGTACATGAATCACCCCAGGGAATTTGTTGAAACACACATTGGTATTTGGTAGGGATGGGCCTGAGATTCTGTATTCCCAAGAAGCTTTCGGGTGATCATGTCAGCCCAAGGGTATACTTTGAGTAGCAAGGTACTAACCTTTGACCTTCTTCTGTATTACTTACTCCACCCTGGGGAGAAAGAGGGACTTATCTCATTGGTGAAGTAGCAAGAATCTGACAGTTATTCACCCATGATCCTCCTGCAAAGGAACTTATACGGTAGAGGCCGCTTACTTACTGCGTGTGATTGCCTCTTTTACTCTCTCCCCTTGCAGGTACCTTGCCAAGGGGTGGAAGTTCTCTTCTCCATCTGTCGAAGTTCCTGGGAAGTTTCTGCTGGCCAGGGCAGGGGCCTGTGACAGCCAGATCTGGAAAGTCAGTTGCATACCATGAGGCCGTGTATTGGTAAGCCCCTTCAGGGTCCAAATATTGTTCTCAATCCAGCTCCACCAGCAATTCGACTTTCCTTCTGATCCTTCCTTCGAGTCCTGTGTGTGTGTCTCAGTTTGTTACGAACCTGGTGGAGAGAGGAGGGTGGTTCATTGGTCCTTTAACTTCTACTGAATGCTGTAGACAAGTCAGCCTTCTGATATGGGAGCTCATCTGGTCTTCCTGGAGATCTGAGGGCAGTTATCTACTGTATAGGATCTGCAGCTACCTTTCACCTTGAGTGGCAAAGGGGAGGCAAGGATGAGGGCTATTTTGAATAGGGTTTTAAAAATGGGGTCAACTGGCTTCCTGTTGCTGGGCTTCTTACATCTTCGGAACCTGTTGGGCAGGTTTAGTTTCCCCGCAGAATGTTGGAATTCAGATGAAAAGGAAGGCCCGCTCCCTGGGAAAGCCCTAGAGTTCAGAGCAGTGCGGGTGTGGGGCTTCCTCCTAAGGGAGAGTCGAATGCTGGAGGTTTAAGGAGGTTAGAGGTTGCAAGAGTTATGCCATAGCAGCAGTGACTCAAGTTTTAGTTAATTCTATCCCACTGAGTCTCCTCTTTGGACACTTGGTAATATTGGATTACTCCTCCACCAGCTTGCAAGTTGGCCTGTTACTTGGCCTTACGGAGTGACATTACCTGTAACCCTTGTCTGACCAAAGGTCTATATCCTCAGGCAACCATGGCCGATGGCCCAGCTTTGTGTTCTCTTTCACGGGGATTACCTTGGCCCAGATGAGCCTGCTATGTGAGGATCTGTGACATATTTCAAAGTATATTGGCTCTCGTGTCAGACCAAGAGTCAAATGTCAGCCCTGTCAATTATTAACAAGATGCCTTAGAGTCCAGGGCATGCTTAATTTCTCTGAGCTTTAACTTTTCTCCTCTATATTCATCTAAAAAGTGAGAAAAAATGTTTAGGGTTAAATGAGATAGCATAAACAAAGTACCCGCCATACAGTAGACCCCATAACTGGTGTGTATTATTAATATCATAGCATTTTTACTCAACCTTTGCTTCCGACCATTATTTCCTCCAGCACCTACTTTCCGCCACAATCCCCAGGAAAACAAATATACACACATATATACACGCATTGTCTGCATTCAATTGCTTATGAACCTTAATATCAATTTATAAAAGTAAGGTCAAGTGGTAATATGCCTCAGAAGAGCATGCACACAATTCAAAGGTATCTGTAGTGTTAATGACTCTATCCTCCATTTTCTTGATCTTCGTAGTATGGCAAATTGTCTCCGAGGACGTGTTGTTTGAGGTAAACAGCACTTTTATACATTCCAGTCTTGCTAGGCAGCCAGTTTCATGCGAGTGAACTCACCCACCGTTAATTTGAATCTTTCCATATTGAAAGAGAACAGATACTCAAGCTTGGTGACAGGATGTTACCTCTTATGATTGAGAACATGAGGAAGTTGTTAAGCACATTAAACTGTGACCTGGCAGGTTTGATAGTAATATGCAAAGTAGCATATTAGTTACAATGGGAATCACCTTCCTCTTCCTTCTTTCAAGGCCCCTTAAGGAAAACACATAACTAATGTCCCAAACTCTTAACTTGTTTCGATGTCTTTGACAGCGTTTGCTGCTAGCACATCCTCACGGAAAAGGACACCTATGGGAGCCAACAATAGCTTTAAAGACTTTTTGGTTATGAAATAGAAATGGTTATAACCACTCTAAGCCAAAGCTCTGATTTCATAGAAAATCAAGAGGCATGCATATTTAGCAAGTTTTCTCTTTGGAGGTGGAAATATGGTGGATAGTGCCATTTGATAAAGATCATACTGAGCATAACATTCGAACTGTTGGAGAAATAGCTTCTTTCTCAAAATATTTAATCAAGAGAAACATTTTAAAAGAGGAGTTCATTTAAGATAATTTGACCATTGGCAGAAATGTATACTGTTTCAGGGAAGAGCTTTTTATCTACTTTGCTTTCTGAAATGTGCCAGATGCTTAGACCAGTCCCTGCCACTCAGTGGGGTTTAACAGATATATGCTGAATGAACTCATGTACCGATTTTTTTTTTAAATGTATGACCAGTCATGCTATTAAGTCATCAGTGGAAGAAATTGTTGTTCTGTTATGTCCAGAATTCGTGATCCCCAAAGACCACCAGGGAGCCGAGTCCGATGCAAAAGCAAAGAGCCTTTATTCGAGCTAGCTCGAGCTCAATCCCCTACCTGCACCGACGCAGCGGTGAGATACCGGGGAGAGAGAGCGAGTTTCAAAAGCACAAAGGTTTTATAGGGGTCTAGGGGCAGTTGGTGAGGTAACGGCTGTGGCCTCAGCCGATTGGCTGGGGGAGGGTCGTGGCCTCGGCCGATTGGCTGGGGAAGGGTCGGAGTCCTGTTACGCAGTCACCGGGCGTGTTTTGATCGGGAAGTTTGAACGGGTGAGCGGGAGGTTACTCAAGGGGAGGAGGCGTGGTCTGAGGTTTCTGCGATTTTCCCCGAAAGGGGGCATGTCGGGGACATAGTCACTCAAGGTGGAGGACACAGAGCAAGATGGAGTCGGCTGGCGTAGGTCCGCCCTTTCAGTTCAATCATTTGAGGGAATATGATTCTTCAAATCTGTTTCTTTACTTGCCAAATTGCTGGCTTTTTTGCTCTTTTCTTTAAAGAAAAAAAAAAAAAAGAAAAAGAAAAAGAAAAAGAGATGTCCACTTGCACCAGTGTGACCAAACCTTTATTCCTTTAAGGGACGAGAAATGTGAGAACCCACTCAAGTAAGTTCAAACCTAACTGCAACTCAGCTCTGCCCAGCTCTTGACATAGGATGACACAAGCCTGGCTGATGGGCTCAGAGCCTCTCTTCCGACAGTGACTCAGGGATCTGAGCTGCTTTCACCTTGAAATTCTATCATCCTGGAGGACTTGGCTGTCAGCCACATGGATAGCAGAGAGGGAGGGTGATCAACTCACAAACACTTTGATTGCCTTGGACCAGCAGGACCAGCAGGTGAGCTCAACTCACCTTCTGATTGGTGGAGGCTCAGTCTTATGGTTTCTACCTCACTGCAAAGGAAGGCTTGGAAAATGTAGTGAGTACTATTTCTTCCACAGTAAGAATCAATAGCTTGGCAGTAGAGGCTTGATGTTGATATGCGGTTTAAACTGTGCGTTGTTACATTTTGGAGGAGGCACGTGGTAACAGAGAGATGGCACCATGTGCATATCCTAGTATGTTCTATTTTTTTTCAGCCAATTGACAAATGATTTCAGATTTTGATTCTCGCTGATTGGCGTTTCTCTTGGTCCTGTGTAAACATATCCCTTCGGATAGGCTACTGGCTTACTGTTACCTCCCATTCTTTTTTCTCTATTAGTATGAGCAGAGTAAACTCATTTCCTTGCACTGGTTTCAACCAGCCATACTGGCATGCACTTTGGACAAATGTGTTACTAGTTTCTTTAACTGATCCTGGAACTTGGCTAATTACGTTTTCACAGCATATACACTTTGCCTCCAGAATAGGGCATGAGAAACTAAAAACGTTGTGCTTAGCAATTCCAGAGAGCATTCAAAGGTTAATAAACAACAACAACAGCGGCAACAGCAAGAACAAAAACGAGCAAACAATTGCTTGCTTTTCATGTCCTTGAAAGCATGAGGACAGAGCACACCTTTCCTTGCGTTCAAATATATTTATCTTGTGATAGACTGGTTTGATTGGTTTGGTAACTTGTGTCTGTCCAGGTCTCAAACTCTGGTTTTATGACCGCTTGTCTTTTTATCCAACTGAAGCTTTTTCCTACTAATAGAACTGATTTGCGATAATGATTTGCAAAATGATTTGCAATAAATATATTGCCTTATCCTAGGCTAAAATCCTGATCAAATCGTTATGTGATCATCACGTCTTCACCCTGTATATAATTTTAGTGATTATGTAAAGAAGCAGTTGAAGCCTGTTGGGTCATCCCTGGAGTCCAGAGAATCTGATCTGCACAGGAAACTTGGCTTAAGTTGTTTGGAAACGATCAATGACCCGAAATATGAGGGAAAGCCGGTAGATTTTCTTCTTACCTTTCAGCTGATTCCACCAAGCCTTTTTCCTGTTTTCGTGATGGTATTTTGACTTTCTAAGTTGAAGGGCAATTTTTATTACAAGGATCTGGCTTTCAATTTCCTGGATGTTTGCTTGTTTCAGAAAATTTAAAGCCTTGGATATTTTAGGGCTATCTCCTTTGGTTATATTTTGAATACCTCCTAGATAACTTGTACAAATATTTTGAGTTAGATGTATGTCTGCACATAGGAAACTTGCAGGCTTTCATGTTTTCTCACTTCTTTTCTCTTTCAAGTCAACGTAGTATTTTTACTTTCAGAAATTTCCTCTATATATCCTGTGCGTCGTCTATACCGAGCCATCCTGTGTTTTAGACCTGTGCATCACCAGCTATTGAAAAGATACAGAAGCCCTTGTGGTAAACCACGCTCTGGAGTCTCCAGGGACCTAATGACTGGGCACATTTACTTCTCTCGCCCCCAGAATAGCAGTGGTAGAAGGGGAAGAGAAATCGTGAAACAATGTGACAAATTTAACATAGAAATTTTAACATAGAAATGTGGGATGAAGATCGGATAAAAATGATCAGAAAAACTTGAGGGTTGTTAACTTGAAAAATGTTCCACAACACGGCGTATAGATGTATTTGCAAAGATTTTGGCTCAGGGCTCATGGATTTTTTGACGTGCTAAACACAACTTTTTTTTTTTTTTAGGTAGAGGGCAGGACATGGAAGGGAGACCAAGGAGTGGAAGGGGAAGGAAGGTTGTAGACCTGCTTGATTTCTAAGCAACGTGAGAATGTTGTGTCTTAATCTAGTTTCAGCTGCCACCGAACAACACATGCACGTACAGTATACGTTTCATTGCGGGCTGGTCGAGCCGAACTTATCTTATTGACCAGGAGGCGAGTGGTAAACGTGCTAGCTCGTTACACCACATTTTTTTCATCCGTCTTCTTCAGTAAAAGAATTTCACGCTTTTGTTTAGAGTGCCAGGGGACCAGACTTGCTTGTAACTGGTGGTGGCCAGATGACATAATTTTAGCCAATAAAATGCAAAATAAACGTTACAGGTGGAGCTTCCAGGAAATAGTACTACTTTTTTTGCATAGGAGGGGAAAATCTCAGCTGGCCTGTGTCCTTTTGTCCTTCCCTCTTCTTCCTGCCCGGAATTAGAACCTTATACCCGATCTCGTGATCAGAAAGACAAAGGCCTTAGGTTAAGGATGACAGAGCGTCATCCAGAAGGAGCTTGGTTCTCTTGAACAGCTGTCGCGGTCTTCACTGTTCACCTTTAGTGTCCTTGTGAAATGAAATCTGCGGCCTCCTGTTTGTTTGAGCTGCTCTAGTTGGTTTCTATTGCACGCAGCCAAAAGAGTGGTTACAAAACCACTATTTCTACAGGGAGACTAGAGATCAGCTCTTCCACTGTCTGCCTCTGTGCATGGAATTGGCCTTATGAATATACAACGGCCCAAGTTACCAGGAGGAGGCTCTTGTCTGTGGTATCTGAAAGAGCTGACGGGAAGAAACACAAATGCAATGTTTTTTGTTTGTTTGCTTGTGTGACCAACTTTCTTGCCTTTATTTTTTCTTAATGTCCCTTCGGATACTCCTGCCTTGTTCTTTGTATCCATCGTTGGCCACACTTGACCCCCCTCGCCCACCCCGCCCACCCTTCATTCTGGGTTATTACAAGAGGCGTAGTTCTCTGGACACATTTTTATAGCCAGTTTTGGAGATGAAAGCACCTCAGAGAGGCTCTATTTCAATGTTGTCATTTCACTGAGGAGGAAATGAGGAGAAAGGATGGTAAGGTAATTGCTAGATGAAAATGTCCAAAGAAAACATGAGTCACTGGCAGTCAATTGTATGCGACAAGGACTAATCGCATTGGCAAACATTTATGGTGTTTTTACTATATGTCTGGTCCAGCGCTAAGCATCATTCATGCTTTATCAATATTTCCCCTTCCCAACAACACCACGAGGAAGGATTTATAAGCATCTTCATTTTACAGATGAGGAAACTCAGGGACGAAGAGGTGAAGTAAGGTATTTAATCTCAAGGTCAGGTATTTAATCATACTTCACTCCAGGGGAGTCTCGGGAGTGGAATACTGAACTGTTCAGGCTTCATCATATCAGATGTCAAGCAAGTCAGTTTACAACATCTGCCAGAGTGGAGATTAAAAATAGCATATAATTTGTCTGTCTCAGACTAACAATTTAAAAAATTTCCCTGTCGCACATTCATCTCTTACAGATAGTTTGAGGATAGTAAGATTTCCATTCATCCACTCAGTGCATGAGAGGCTAGTCTGTGTCAGGCATTAAGCCAGGCCCTGGCGATATAACATGCTACAAGTCCCAGTTTTTGCCTTCAAGGGACTTGCAGCCTATAGGGAGAGAGTGAGAAGGAACCAGAGAAGAAAGTCTACATGCTACAGGATTATGTTGTATTTCACAGAGGGTGCTTTTGAAGCACATAGAGGAGAAAGCTCATGCAAGACATCCAGGAGGCTGTAACATCGGAGCCGTGACCAACTGGCAGGAGAAGCAAGGACTCCACAAGTGAATGGAGAAAGGGTATTATGGGAAATGCTAAGAGTAAGCTGAGGAGCCAAAGTAAGGAAGACAGTGCAAGGTGTATTGTGGGATGTCAGGTGGGCGGTATGGCTATAATCTTCATTCAAGGGATCACATGGATAGAAATAAGGTGGGATTTGGTTGGAAGAGAGAAGTGGGAGGCTCTCACATGGCTTTCATTGGGAGAGTGATGGGACCAGATTTATATTATAGAAAAATCGCCCTGGCTGTGTCATAGAGGCAGTTATCAAAAAGCGAGTTTTGATTCTGTGTTTTAAGAACTTAACTGTCTTTAGTGTTTTCACATTCTTTGTTTTCATACCATTCATTGTAAATACTCATCATAAAATTAAAAAAGAAAAAAGCAGATTCTTTGCCTTATCACAAACGCACCGGGACCCTGGGATCAGATAGGAGTTGGGTTTTCTGTGTATATTTGGACAATTTGGTATAAATTGTTTCCAGTGAATACAAGCTACGCTTATTATGGATTTAGGGCAGAGCAATATGTTGTGTTTAACGCATTCATGCACATTTGTCTGTGTCTGTTCAAAACCTTCTAGAGTTGAGCAGGAAGTGTGATAGAGTTGGTGCTGACAGATAATGGCCTCATTTTCCCTGACGTATACATATAAAAATGAAAATCCTGTCTTGCTCTTTCTGAAAGGTCAAATGCGCTACCCTGAAGGGCATCTCTTTAAGGCAATTCCAAGACATTCTTATCACAGTTGAAGACATTTTCTAAAATAAGAAAAAATAAAACATTCCAGTGACTGCTCTGTGTTACGGCAAAGTTGCAAGGCAGAAATGATGGCAGGTAATTATGCAAACGGACCCACTCCAGTTGTGCGAATTATCAATGATAGTCATTGTGTTCTATGATTCATTGTTATGCTCAGACCCATTCATGTGTTTGTGACTGCCCTTTCTGAGCAATGTGAAAAGCAGAAAACAAAGCCCCATGTTTAGCATCATCTCCAATAATGATGAATATTTGCAATCAAGTCCACAATATGACACAAAGTACTTCTACAATAAATGCTGAAAAATAGGGAGGCACGCTGAGAAGACGTGACTGTTTCACTTAATGCCAGATTTCTCTGCAGCAAATGAAGAACAGTGAACTGGATCAAATTCTAAAATTTCAGTTCCTGAGTCTGGTTGTGAGGTACATTTGACTTCTTCAGATGATGGATTTATTAATTAGGATATTAAAAAATCTGTGACTTAGTGCTATTTCTATTTAAAAAAAATAATGTCAGTGTCTTACTGGGAGGGAAAAGGTGTCTCCCATGATTAATGACATATTGGGTACAAAGTTACTAAATTCTTCTTCAGATTCATAAAGGCATTAGCTATTTCTTAAGGTCTGTAGTGGGTAAATGAAAATAGTCTATGTAGTTCTTAGTGTTTTCTTCATTTTGATGTTTTCATGAACATTAATGATTTATTATTTTTGGTACTTGTTTCTTCTCTAAGATCTGGCTTTGCTATTTTACCAGGGATGTGACTTTTGAACAGCTCAGTCTCTCTAAGATCCCACTTTCTAGTTTTCTTTAGAAAACAGGGATAACATCTCAAAGTTAAATGAAGGTGAGGGTAGAAAGAGACACAGGTAAGTTCATTATATTTTTGCTCCCTTCTTTCAAATTTGAAGTGGGAAAAGTCAACAAAATTACTTATTTCAAAATAGAAAATTATTATATTTTAAGGATACTGAGACACAGTTTTAGGAAAGTTAATGGAATTTGAAAGAAATATGGATCAGTAAAATGAGCAGTTGCTCTCTGTCATGTGATTACCCTGCGTTTTTCCTAGTATCGCTGATACGCGTTTCAATGAGAAGCGATGTCACGTTGTTTTACTTTTAAAATATCAAATTAAATCTGACTCTGAGTCTCCAGTCTCTGAATGGCCAGGTTTTGGATGCCTGGATCACATGAGGACCTGTAGACCCGATGAGACTTTGAAGGCTGGTTGCAGCTGTCTATACCATTGCTACTGGGGCTTGGCCTCCACTCTATTGGAGCTCAGACCTTGTATGATTTTTCAGATTCTCCCAGTTGCCTCCTCCCTCATCTCACTTGGCTAGAACCTCACCTGACCCTCATTGCCCCACTATTTCAGGCTTTGATGATAAGCCCGCTGGCAGGACATGGGATGTAATTTCCTGAGAAACATCAATATGCTGGCTTTTGGTGAAATACAGAAGTTTTGAGGTGAACTTCGACTAGTGAGAAATGGGAAATGAGACGGAGTCAAGATCAGTTACCTGCATTTGTTTGGTTCTTGTGGACTGCTATAAGGTGCAATTTCTATTTGTCAACCTGAATGGAGAAGCCCCTCCTGCCATGGGAACATGCCTGTTGAGCCACCTGCTGTCTCTCCTCCTGGCTCCTGAAGTGGTATTCAGCTAGCTATCTATTGCATCACATTGTTTCACATCTTTCCATGCCTCCTTTTCTCCTCACTCTCACAGCCCTGGTTGGCATCTCCCAAGTAAAGTTTTACCAGCTTGATCTTAGTCCCCAGCTCTGCTTTATGGAAAATTGGGCTCAGACAGCCACAGCCCTTCTGCATCATGTGCTGTATGGAAGCAGAGCTTGAATCTTTGCTAGTGGAGGGATTGACCTGGAATGGATCTCTTCCCGGGCTTGGGTTACTCATCCTTTCCGTGGCAGGTCAGGTTGTTTCCTTTATCCAAACCTCAACATCAGCCTTTCTTAATGAGTTTACATTCCCAAACGAAACCTGGAAGAAAATTGTCTTCAGGGGGCTTCATGTCATCTACTTTCACCCTTGAACACCAAAGTCATAAATTGCTTCCTGCACTTAGGAGCACCAGACTTGGGTCTCAAGCTTGGCTATTGTCTTAAGATGGAGATGGAAAAAATACTTCCTTTTTATATCCCTAAGAATACAACAGAAAATAGTTTCTCACTTGATTATCTTGTTACACGGGCAGCTCTCTGTTTCACTACTCCACACAGGCATCCAAGCACCTGAAGAATAAGGGAGATGTGTTAAAATCTCACGGAGTATTTCAAAAGTTCCATAGGTTTTCTCTAGCTTCTTGGAATTTTAAGATTTGTACTTTCTCCATGGAAACATGAGCTTTACATGTAATCTGCCAAAACTGTTTGGCCTAAACGATTTAGGTAAAACTGTGAAGTTATCTGGAAAAGAGGAGTATCAGGACAGTGAGACATCATTATTGGAGAGAAAGGGTGGATATGCCATCACCTAGATATTCATTAATGGGATATTATTGGGTGGGGGGGTTAGGCCTACAAGTGGGCAATAGAGGCTAAAATGTTTTGTTGTTGTTGTTCTAGAGATGTTTATCAATGCAATTAAAGAAATGAGGGGTATAAAATTAGAAAGAAGGGGGAAAGTGATGGTTATTTGCAAATGATGTGATCATTTATTTGAAATATTCAAGATAATCAACTGAAAGGCTAACATTGATAAGAGAACTAAGAAAGACATTTACAATTAATAAACCGAAATCAAGAATTTTTTTCACACCCACCTAGAAAATATATTGGGAGGAAATGTCCCATTTACAATAAAAAGAAAGAGATAAACTACCTAGGAATAATAGAAAAAGAAAGCATGCAAGGCCTACATAAATAAAATGTTAAAACGTTAATGCAAACGTGAAAGAAGTGAAAGAATGGCTATTCTGTTCCTATACTTGAATGGAAAATTCTGTATCATAACAGTATTATTCTAAGTTTTGAGATCCATTCAAGATGATTCTAAAGTTTCTATGAGAAAATGAACATGCAAGAATTGCCAGGAGAATTCAGAATCAAAAGGATTAAGAAAAAAAAAAATTCTAGCCCTAGAGAAAATAAAGCCTACCATAAAGTTACAGTAATTTAATATTGTGATACTTGCCAATGGAATAGGTTGGAGTCCAGAAATAGGGCCAGATGCGAAGGAGGGGAATCAAGGCCTCTTAAGTGTGGTTGGTCCTGATGTAAAACCTTTAACAATATCTAGCTAGCTTAAAAATGCACAGACTCTGACCTGAGAGCTCTATTTTTAGGAAGTTATCATATAGGCATTATCAGAAACATTTAAGTATTTACAGATATATTTGTTGTATCATTTCTGTAATGACAAAAACAAAAATAAAAGCTAATAAAATATAAGTGTTCAAACCAATTGAACCATTGTTCAATTTGACAACCAGTCAAATAAACTGAAATACCCATAGAATGAAATATTAAGCAGCCATTTAAAAAATTTCATGAGGCAGCTTTATACGAACTGATTCAGTTTGACCTTCAATAAAACTTAAGTGAAAAGCTAAGGATTAGAATATGTGTATTCACATAGCACATCTCTATATGAAACTCTGCATATATACATACACATGCACATATATACATATGTACTCACATATTTGTGTGTGTGTGTGTGTGTGTGTGTGTGTGTGTGTGTAAGTGACAGTCAGACTTCCATGATCTAAGATACTATGGCACGAGTTAAAATATTCCTAGGAATCTGCTTTTGATAACAGCAAAAATTCACAGCCAGTCATTCTAATTCACTCTCCACCCCCCAATCTCACACTGTTATACTAGAAACTAAATATATAAGCATATTTATATTTCAGAGATGAAGCAAATTTACCTGATTAAAATTTAACAGCTTACATAAATATTTAATATAATAATGCTTACATTAAAGGTTTTTCTATCTCAGTTTGCAACATATTAAATAGGAAAAAACCTCTAAAAAATATTCAGGTCTACATTTCTAAAAATAATTCTTTGCAAAGAGGATTAAAATAATTTCCCGTTTCTTTGCAAAAGAAGAATTTATTATCCTTTAAAGTTTGCTATTTTATTCATATTTCTTTTTGTAGATTTCAAGTTTGCAAAAGCACCACACACAACATGTTCATGGTCCTTTATTTTTATTTTTATTTTATTTTAGGGATAGTCTATATTCCGCATTATTACGTGAGGAAAAGTAAGCCAAGAAGACTGTAGCTGCTGATATTTGGAACAAGGTATCAGTGACTATTTAAACGAAGTGAGCATCTCGATACATGAGCTAACAAGGAAGTAGCCATTATTGGGAATAATATACTAATCACATTCCCATTTATAACCTCTTATCAACCACATCATTTTTCTGAAGCTACATCTGAGTTGATTAAACAAATCAAAATTTCATTAGAAATTTCTCCCGGGTTCTTTTACATCTGCAAGTCTTAACCATGTTTAGTACTTCCCAGAAATTGCTTTCTGTTTTTGGGAGCACTGACTTTATTCAGATGATGGTTTGCTGATCAATTATTAGATCAAAGTTTAGTTGCTTCATACCATTTCCCCTTTCCTTGGATCAGTTTTCCTAATGCCCTTTATTTTGTTCTTCAGCACTATCATTGTCTGAATAAGTAGTAGAACCTAAAGTAATGGAACTGAAAGAAATATCAATAATTATTTTCTTAAAGCCTCACATTGCACGGAAACCATGCAAATCTAGTAACTGTCCAGTATTTATCAAATGAGCACCTGTCCCAGGATATGTCAATAAGATCCATAATGAAAGAATTTTGTGGTGCAATTGCTTCTTGGAGATTTGCAATGCATAAGAATATACTGAAGGCTCTAAGAAACCCTGAACAAGGAAATCAGTCTTTGTTTAATCCAATTTTTCTCAAATTTATTTGGCCATGGAAATCATTTACTCGATCAGGAACCTTTGAAATGCTGTGGTCTCATCAAATACGGGTATCTGCAATCTTCCTTATACTTTGCTGCCATTCCTGTTTATCATGTGTGTGACTTGACTATTGACCTAGTCTGATATTTGTCACGTCCAGCTGGCCTCGTTCACCCCCGTTCCATCACTGCTGCTGGAATGACATCCCTGCTGGTCACTGACATCTCATTTCAAATATCATCAGCAGTCTTCTTGGCTTGTGAAAAATGGAGAAATATGGGCAATGACTAAAACTATGACTCCCATCTGCTTTTGCTGTCACACTGTCACTTCAGACTGTTTGTCACTGAGAACGTGATGAGCATACTCTGGCTGTGAATTAGAAGGGCCTGGTCCTGCACTCCCAACCTACTAACCATCTGGGACAGGCGGTGGAGGTGAGCCAAAGACTACAATCCCAAGAGGTAGAATTTGCCGGTGATTAGATCTCCTGGCTGGTAATCCATACACAAGAGCGCTGATTCGTATCTCATGTTTTATATACTGTCTGCTGACCTCGCTTTACAATGGAGTCCAAGTATGTGTGGGTGTAATGTGAAACTAAGTTTAGGTCCTGTAGCCTGTCTTAAACCATGGCAGAGGGAAGGGGTGGGGTAGAAGCTGAACTTGTACTGAACTTGTCTGCTTCCTGTTCGGTTGGTATGAATATATCTAGCGGGGAGAAAAAAACAAAACAAAACACAAAACAGAACAAAACAAAACAAAACCCTTTCCATGGAGACTTGAATGGCCTGATTGAAACCTAGCCTGGTCTCGCTGCCACCACAACTTCCAAAGTCAGTGTCTGTGTGCGTCCCTGGGGGATCCTCCACTAGCTGTTGGCAGGATAGGCTGAGTTAGAGAAGCGGCCAAAACCCAAGGGTAAAGGTGTGATGGACAAGGAGGCTCTAACAGTGGGTGCCTACATAATTCACTGAGGTTCCCTGGTCACCTCCCTCGTCTGACCTATGAAAGCCCCTTCCACCATTCTCTGCTGTCAACTTCAGACAGATACCTCTCCTACTGTCCACTGCTTTCCTGGAATACCCTACTAAAAGTGTCATCTTGATGTCTCTGTCAGGGCATAACTTTGACTCAGAGATCACAGCCCTTATAAATCATGCGTCTAAGTATCCTTCAAATGACACTGAGAAGTGTCCTGAACTATTGGGCTCTGATAACTCCGTGTGACTGCATCTAGCTACGAAGTATTCAGAGTTTTTATTTATTTATTTTGGTTTTTTTTTTCTCCCATTAAGGAGGAAATTATTTTAAGCATGAGTTTTAAGAACCAAAGAAACTGGAGAAGGAATAAAAATAGCATTAACATATGACAATTTGGAAGGGAAGTGGGAAAATGCCAAAAATCAGAGGTTGTGTAAGTAATTTGGTCGTCTCTGGGTGTTGTGAAATCTAACTCTGGTCCACAGACAATGGTGAAGGTTGTGTCCGCTTGAATGAGAACTGACCTTGGAATGTCAGCCAGCCTCAGTGCTTGCTGTTTTAGAAATGCCACCTGCAAAATTGGTCCTGATGAGATGTTCAGCCATAGTAATAAATTGTCTGATTGCTTTCCTGTAACCTTCTACCAATTCAGAGATGCCCAGGCATGCTCTGATAGCGTCTTCCTCCCCTCCTGTTGTAGAACAAAAGAGAAGGCAGCGGAAGCCTTCTTAAGTCTGCAAGTGCACCTGACACTATGTAAACACAACCCATGGAACATGGAATTTGATATGGGATTTCCCATTCAAGCACTTACTCATCAGATGTATTGAGAGGGCCCTGTAATCTATCCCTTAGTCTTTGGCTTTTCTTTCCCTGCTATCATATTATCAGCTGCCTTACATTTAGCTGCTCTGGTTTCCTTCTTCATAGCTGAGAATTATGCAATCAAGAACTTGGTCAATGTCCTAGACATTTGGCGGTGGGCATAATGATCAGGACTAGGAAAAATCAGCGTTCTTCATTCTTCAGTGATAATGCATTTAAATTCTTTCCTACTTAATACATACCTTTGGAGTTTTCGTCTTTCCTTCCTTCCTTCAATCCTTCATTCCTTCCTTCTTTTCTTCCTTCCTTTTTTTCTTCCTTCCTTCCTTCCTTTCTTCCTTCCTCTCTCCCTTCCTCTCTCTCTCTGTGTCTCTTTATTTCTCTCAAATTTTGCTCACCCATACAGTAGTATGTTGTAGTGCAGGTGAAAAAGGCCCAGTTTTTCAAGTGAAGCAAGAAGTTTGAAACCTAGAAGGAATTCTTTATTCAATTATATGTGGTCAACGTTATTCGATGACTGTGGAAAGAACATAGTATGGCAGGGAATGACAAAATGCAAATGGTGTGAAGAATTCTTCCAGTTTGCAAGAAGAAAATGTACTTTTTCTTAAGAAGTATTTGAGATAAAATCTCAAACATGGACAAGAAAATAGCAACGAATGAACACTCAGTTCTCATCATGGGTTGTAGTATCTGCCTCACTTTCCTCCATTTTTGAAGAGAAGTGTCCCTAGAATTGCGTCAATAGCTAAGAACGTAATCTGCATTAAGACAATGCTTATGGGTGGGCAGGATGGTGAAAAGAAGGTAGGGGTTGAGAAGGAGAACCTGGTTTCCCCTCTGAGCCTAGGGAAAAACATTTAAAGCATCATTCTAGGAACTGATGTGGGAGAAGCCCAAAGGCTCATTTTTCCGGTAGGGTGGTGAAAGTGCTGGGCTCATAGTTAGGAGACTAAGATTCTTGTACTGGATTTGCCACCGAGTAACTATAAGCCTAGGTTTTTTGTTTTTGTTTTTTTTTGTTTTGTGATAAAGAGGGCCAATGGGAATGGCCTTTAAAATTTCTGTTATCTTTGATTGATTGATTGATTGCTTTTTGGGAGGGGGACAGAGAGAGAGAGAGAGAGAGAGAGACAGAGACAGAGACAGAGAGAGAGCAAGTAGGGGAGGGGCAGAGACACAGGGAGACACAGAATCCAAAGCAGGCTCCAGGCTCTGAGCTGTCAGCACAGAGACTGACACAGGGTTTGAACCCATGAACCGGGAGATCATGACCTGAGCTGATGTTGCACCCTTAACTGACTGAGCCACCCAGGTGCCCCATGTTAATCTTTGTTTTCTAGCATGACTGTGTGGCTACGTGGTAAATAGCGTTATAGAACTTTGAGATTTCTTTTTGTTACTAATGAATCTATATTGTTCTTCTAACAAATACATTGGCATGTTTTAGCAAAATATTAACATCAGGGCAAAATAAAACAGATCACCGTTTCCTCAGAGATTGGAATCACGTATATAATATTTATGCTGCCATACTTTCTCATCTCAGATGGGATTGAGGGCATGAATATTTAAATACAAATGGCTGTAAATCTTAATGGAAAGTTCCATGCTAAAAACCTTATGAAATTTTGGGTGCTAATGAGAATGCAAGTCAGGAAAAGAGATCCAATAGATATGGATCAGATAATAACATATAGATTTATAACTATTTAGCCACGAATGCAAATTTGAGAGTATTTACCTAAAATGATGTCAACATCAAGTTTTTTAAACATTTGTTCTTATCACTCTAAATATTATTCTGCTTCTGATACTTTTGCTCCCTTTTACTTTGCTATGTATAGAAACTAGCACACAGAAATTTTTCTGGAATTGCACATTTGCTTTACTTAAAATTCATGTATAATGAAATCCACTTTTATATACCTTTTCAGCAACCAAGAGAATTTTGGTTCCAAAATATATTAATTGCACCAAAGAAGAATCGTTCCTCTAAGAGGTAAAGCGCATGCTTTGCTGACTTTCCCTCCCTTGGCTTTTGACCTCTGTGAGACTGACTCCCTGTCTTCCCAGCTATTTCTGGGAGTCTCCAAGGGGGTTTGAATACGTTGTGTTTGATTTCCGTGAGACTCCCCAGATTTTTATCCTCTCTTTCTGCTCCGACATTTTCTTCCTGCATGACTTCCTATCCACCAAAAGCCACTGAACTGGGTATTGTGGGGCCTTTTATTGGGAACTGCCTTTGCTGAACTACTGGAGACCCGAGGTGTTACAGGGAAGGATAATCTGTTGTGATGTGATATGTCCGAGAGTACCTTTCTCCCCTCTGTTGAACAGGCACAAAATCACTGCTGTATATTTCCTGAAAGAGCTCTTTGTGAAACAGATTTTTAGTTTCTTATCATGAGTGCTACCATCCACCGGAAGACTCAAGACAAATCTCCGGGGAGGAACCACCGTATTAGAGTCTAACTCTGTCTTCCCTCTGGAGGCTAAAGCATTGTCATACCTAACTCTTCTTTAGAGTGGGAGGCTTCTCACGTTCCCATGCACACAGATGTCAGTCAGACCTTCTCATCAGTTCACAGACATATAACATCTATCTGACCCTCTTTGGAGCACACAACCTATTTGTGGCTTGAAGTCCCCTTCTCATGCAAAGATTAGTAGAGAAATAAACAAGATGGCCGGGAACTTTCCAATGTGGTAAAACACTTGGCAGAGAGAGAGAGGGATTTTTGCGGTGATGCTTTGTGAAAGATCAGGAAAGTTACGGGAGTATTAATCTCAGAACCCTGCTGCAGGGCCATCTGGGATGGGAGAGAGGGAATGGGTGAGAGGGATAACTTGAGGCAGAGGGAAAAGGGGCGGCGTGGGAGGCAGGATGTATTGGTAAGATGGACTCCCTCTTTCACAGCTGATTTGTTGCTTTGCCTTGTCCTGCTTTTCTCTTCTCTCAGTTTTCACTGGTAATGGTTTTCTTTAAGTTGCAGAAAGTGAGGAGTAAAATACTCGCTATGCAGTTTCCCAGGCAGAAATTTAGGTCAGAGCCTTATGAAAGCAGAGACTGAGTTTTGACCTTTTCACGTATTTAACGGTAGTTCATGAATGACGACCCGTCTATGGCTGGGAGACATGTTAATGGCCTGTCACGTGGAGGGTCTGGGTGCTCCTTCCGCTTCTCTGCAGAAGGCACTCAGAGCCAGTTAGACTCAATTTCTCGACAACATTTAGACTCTCAGGAACACATTTCTCTTTAGACTTTTGGCTTTAACAGAACAAAGCAGAGAGAGACATGTAGTGGCCAACATTAAATTGTCTGGGATTAAATCAGTGAATCCACAAATACCATTTTCCAATTATTAAGAAAATTGTTTAAATAATTTACCTCCCGATGCCATTCAGAAAGAGACAGCTGTGTCATTGTGTTGGGAAAGAAAACGTTCTGGTGTCGATAAAATGATGCCAAAGGGTTTTTCGTAGGCATTTGAAAACAATTTTGCAGATTTGCTTAGTTCGTTAATTGATTTCCATATATGGCTTTTGAATGAGAAAAAAATCAGAAATGCATTAAATTTTAATGAATGGATGAGATAGGGAAGGATTCCAAGAGCAAATGATACCGTGAGTTATCTGCATTTATCAGGGGAGAACATTCATTCTCTTACAAATAGAATCTTTGTAACTTTATTTTCATGGCAATGACTAGACATGGAGAGGAAATATTATTATCTGAAATCATGAGCCCACACATATCATCACAGAATATGCTTAGTATCATATTAGTCCTGTATCTATTTGGGAAAGCAAAGGAAAAGTTTCCTGGTGCTTTGTATCCAGTAGCTGGTGAGCAAGTAAAGGCCTCAGGTTCTTTTTGTGATTTGTCCTATATGCCCAGAGTATTTGTTAAATATTTAAAAAATGAAGACGAAAGCAGCTAGATTCCTTCTTTCTTTTAATTAGGAGGTTTTTGGACGTTGTAGCTCCAAAATGATAATAATGCAACTAGTGTGTCCTTATTATGCATTTTCTCCATTTTTCACACGGATTAGTTAGCATTTTTTGAGCACGGTCTACACGCTCTACCTGCATAGGTTTTTTTTTTTGGTAATTCTTTTGGTTTCAGTCTTTGCCCAGAAACCTGGGAAGCACACATTACCCACAAACGCTCTGCTGTGCTGCTTTTCAACCTTCATGCTCAAGGTACAAAGGCCCTTTGATAGTGACAGTTGCAAAGCTCCTCTTGGAACTTGGCCCACAGGAGATCACTTGCTTGTCCTTCTTCCAGAACCTCCAGGATGCTGCCGGGGCGCTGCTGGTACTTTTGCTTCTCAAAGGCATATAATTCACTTCCTTAATTCTTCAGCCCCCTGAAGGCTGCCTTCCCACTTTTTTTTTTTTAAAGTTTATTTATTTATTTTGAGAGAGACAGAGACAGCACAAGTGGAGGAGAGGCAGAGAGAGAGAGGGAGAGAGAATCCCAAGCGGGCTCCGCGCTGCCAGGGCAGAGCTTGACGTGGGGCTCGAGCTCACGAAGCCGTGAGATTATGACCCGAGCTGAAACCAAGAGTCGGCCGCTTAACCGACTGAACCATCCAGGCGCCCCTGCCTTCACACTTTTAAGCTACTTTGCAAAGGTGGTCACATGGCCTCTCAGTCGTCAGATACAGGGTTCTCTTTAGTCTTGACCTCTTTGTGGCAGGTGACCGCATCCTCACGGAAACCCTCTCGTTCTTCTTCTTCCACTGCCCCCATCTGTGGGGTTCCCTCCAATCCACTTCGCTTTCTGCATCTCTAATTCCATTTCCCTATAGGTTCTGTGTTTGCAATCCTCAAAATCCTTACATCTCTACGTGAGATCGGAGGACGAGCAGCGTCAGCGACAGTAGGGAGCTCTCACTGGAAATGCAGCATTCTGGGCGCATCCCAGCCGGACCAAGCCAGAGTCTGCATCTTGACAAGACCCCCTAGGGGACCCATGTGCACATCCAAGGTTGAGAAGCGCTCCTCTAAACGATGGTGTCCCCTTAGGTTCTGTCCCCTCTCCTTTTCTCTCTTTTCCCTGACAGCCTCTTCTGTGCCAGACTGTAACTTTTATATCCTTCTGACTTTCAAAGTAACTCGATGTCTCTTTTGAGTGCCGGGCATTCATTTTGATTTGCCCAACTACTTGCGTATCCCTTAGGCACCATGAGCTAAATATGTCTAACAGTGAACTCCTTTTCATTTACGCCTCTATCTGCCCCGGCACCCAAGCCGGAAACCTGCTCTTCCTGACTCCCCTTTCTCCCTCCAGTGGTAGAAGAGACTGATAGAGAAGCATCAGCTCTAGAGAATCCCCTGGGAAAATTCGAAATTAACTGCTTCTATTTTATCAGAAGTCAATTCTGCCCTCCCTCCCACGCAAAAAGAGGGAGAAAAACTCCGTCAAGGGCAGCTGTCAGACCTGCTCTGCCTGTGGCTTTTTGAGAGAACGAGAGAGCGTCAAGGATTCTCCATCTGAAAGCACTTGCAAGTTTGGCATAGCCCCACTTTTTTGTTGTTTGTTTTTAATAGTTTGAAACCCGAGTGGAAGGCAAGTTGAATCCTAAACAAGTCAGTCGGGAGTGGAAGCGGTGGGGGGGGGGGGGGGGCCTCTCCTAAAGCAAGACATAGCAAAAAATACCCACATCCTGGTTTGCCTTCTGACTGCCACGAAAAGGAAACCCCTATGTTGTCCGGAAGTTCTCCAGATGTTGGCGTTTCTTTCTTCTCAGAGCTATGTATGCTTCCAGGAGCGAAAGTTTATGTGAAATTTTCTTTTTCAGGATTCCAGTTGCCCTCTGAATAACATCTAGAGCTGAGTTAATCTGTTTGTAATTGGCTGAAGTTACATGTGTGGGGTCAGAGACGGCCGGTTGCCTGTGACTATCTCCTCAGTGACAGATTCTTGGTTTGCTTTGAGGTGGCCTCGACCCTACAATTAGCGTGACGAACAGCCACCCGCCGAAGCCTCTCTGCCACCAGAGCCCTCTTCCTGCGGCACCGTGGAGTGAGCATGGCCCCGTGGGAGCTGCTACCCCTCTGGCCAAGCTACTACTGCTTATCCTCTAGAGACTCCAGGGGAGGGGCGCCTGGGTGACTCAGTCGGTTAAGGGTCCGACTTCAGCTCGGGCCGTGATCTCGCGGTCGGTGGGACTGGGCCCGCGTCGGGCTCTGTGCTGACAGCTCAGAGCCTGGGGCCCGCTTCGGATTCTGTGTCTCCCTCTCTGTCTCTCCCCATCCCCCACTCACGCTCTGTCTCCCTCTGTCTCTCAAAAATGAATAAATGTTAGAAAAAATTAAAAAAAAGAAAGAAAGAAAGCCCAGAGGAGAATGCTGGCTCCACCAGCAAAGCTTCTGCCGGTGCCCCAGAGCACTGGCCTAGGGGGTGAGCACAACCTTCACACCGATCTCCTCTAACAGCCTACCCTGTATGGTGGAAACAGGGCTAGAAAGCCAGCCAGCATCTATCAGGCTCTTAATATCATTATTCACCTGTATTGTGTGAGCACAGACATTTGCTATCTGGACTGGATAAACTAGCCACCATCTGTAGCACGATTTATATGGGGGAAAATGTGTTTGGCACTCCAA
Organism: Panthera pardus; assembly: GCF_024362965.1. NCBI lineage: Eukaryota > Metazoa > Chordata > Mammalia > Carnivora > Felidae > Panthera > Panthera pardus. The sequence continues at coordinate 30,352,865 of NW_026526732.1, forward strand.
ACATCTAATTTACTAAGCAACATTTGCAGCATGGCCTGTGTGTGTGAGTGGATGCCTGCCAGGGTCTGTGGACTGGGATGAATCAGGAATCAAGAGCCTCGAAATGAAAAATGGATTTGATTCCTAAATATGGCTGTGACTATGCACAGGAACGGATTTAGAGAAGTAAAATCCATAGATGGTTGAATTTAGTGAAATAAAAAACACACACACACACACAAAAACCCAACAACTAACAATTTGATGTAATTCAACTATTTCCTCACCCACCCACTTGGCTGAAACCCAAGTGGTTTTATCTAATGCCGCAAGATATCCTCAGATGGAAATGTAAATGAGACCACCACTGAGTCACAAACGTATCCCCAGAAATGCCCCCTGCCTCATGAGTAAGGAGATATCAGTTCTGTGTTCTTCCTGTCTTCATATAGAAATTTCCATAAGAAATGACAGAGAAAATGTGTCAGCTTGGCATGGGCTTTAAATCTGTGTATATTATTAAGATGTTATTATTCCCCATCTTTTTAAGGAAATGGAACAAATAACTTGAAGTGCACACGTACGTGGGATCCATCTTGGGTTTATTTCTTTGTGATGTGCCAATTTCTTGCAACTGACCAAATTTCTGGAAGGGAATTAAAAATATAATAAAGCAATTCAGGAGAATTAGTAATTTTCTCAAAATTAGTAATTTTCCCAAAGAGGTTGAGAAGTAAGAGCTGAAGGGGGAAGGGCGGAGGACAAAAGACACACGCCAGCTGAGCTTTTCTCCTTTTGTTAGAAGAAGTAGGGTTTTATTTCCTGGACACTCCACCAGTAGACTTTCTGTTACATTTTATTGGCTAAAATTGAGTCACGTGGCTACCACTAGCTGCAAGTAATTCTGGGCACATTGCCACTCTAAACAAAAGCGCGGAATTCTTTCAGCGAAGAAGAGCTGATTGAATAAGTACAAGTAAAAGCAACTTAAACCAAAAGGGAACCAAAGAGAGAATGAGCCGAGCAGCCAACGGTGTTGTAGAGTGGCCCCCGGGGCCACGTCACTGGGATCACCAGGCCTCCATTCGAGGCAGGCTTCGTCACTTACTGGCTGTTCAGGTTTGGAAAAGACATCAAATGTGTTCAGGCTTCAGTTTGTTCCTCTGTAAAATGGGGATAGAAATAATAAATGTTATTAACTGTTATTGCTGCTGTGGCCCAACTGGCCAGTCCTGAACTGGTGCCATGGGAAACACCTACATTTTAGAACGCGATCGATGTTCTTTTGGGCTTTGGTGGACCAACCACTTTGAAGTACATTCTATATTTGCTTTTGAGACCTAGTGGAAGAATTATTGTTAGAAAGGGAAGAGGCACTTGGTTTTTTAAAAACACGCACCTTGAAGTGTATTATTTATGATCCCATATTACGATTCCCTTCGTAGCACCTTGGAGATTCTCACACACATATACACAAAAGGAAGATTAATTGTAATCAAATCTCTTTCATTCTTATTTCAGGAGGGGTTTTCATATACTTCTTTACTGTAGGTTGCTCTGTCACCTTAGGTTTTCCCGGAAAACTTGAACTGAAATCAGCTTGATATATTGCCAAAACAAATTATATGAAGTGGTGGCGGCTTTCGTCCTATGGTTTCTCTACTCAAGGTCATGGGCCTTAATTTCCATTAGGGTGTTAGGGTGGTGTCATTTATTGAAATGAGGAACATCGGGGACAAGAGCGGAATATGGGCGTATCAGTTTGAGACACCAATTTGACATTCAAGTGTGGATACCATATTGGCAGTTGGATGTGTGAAAATAAATTTTGGAACGTGGTTGAGTCTAGAGGTATAAATTTAGAAATCTTCGGTGTATGCATGATGTCTGAAACCATGAGCCTGGGTATGGTCACCTAGGGAGCAAGCAGCACCAAATAGAGTAGAGGCGGGAGAAAAGGGGAACCTTAGAGCAGGATACCTGCTACTTAAGTTTGTTTCCTAGATCCAAACAGATTCCTGTTAGAGTTGTATCCAGATGATAAGGTACTTGAACGTGAAGTGAGAACTTGAAGACTTGTTTCATTCAAGGTTCTGGAAGACATGGCAGGCAGAAGCAGTATGATTTGGGCCCATATTAACAAGAGTAATGTAAGAAAGAGTGGGCAGGCAGGTGGCCCCTGGCTGAGGAGGTTGTAGAGCCTGGCCGAAGGGGTGATTCTGCTCGGGTGGTGTCCCTCAGAAAGGGTGGCAGTGACCACGTAGGGCTGCAGCATGAAAGGAGGCTCCAGTGGACAGACTTAAGTGATGAGTAGGGTCAGGAGAAGAGAGAATGGCTGATGCCTTTTGAGAGATGGTTGAAAGGAGCAGAGAGGGAGCATCTGAGGACGCGCAAGTAGGGGGTACAGAAGGAGCTTTGCGGAGAGCCGAGGGCTCACATATGACCAAGCTTCTGCCATGCGTGTTCTCTCCACATCCCGAGGATCTCAGCTCCTCTCTCCCGTCTGCATTTCGGCCAGTTCCCAGATTTTAGTCACTGACAGGCAGCAGCCATAGCTATGCAGGTGACGTAGCACCGTGTTCTTCGAAGTCTTCAGAAATTTCTCTTAGATCCTTAAGGGTACGGAGGCAGCGTGGGGAGAGTGGCTCTGGGGAGCCATCCCTCCCCCCCTCTTCACCCAGAGCACTCTCTCCTTATTCTGTTTTCCATCACAGCTGCCATGACATTTCATTTGAAAGAAAAAAAAGAGAGAGAGACATTTCTACGGCTTAAATTTTGTTTATAAAACCCCCCCACTGAACTGCAGAAAGAATAAAGTGGTGTCGGAAAATATAAAATATGCAGATGTGATTTGTTTGGGAAGCACAAGGATGTACTGTTTGACTGATCGTCTAAACCAGTGAATCTCTGAAATGGAAGACACTTGGGGAACGTGGAGAAAGAGGAAGGACTGCAGTTAGTAGCAGGTTATTCTATAGGCCTGATTCACCGACAAGAGTCTCCTATTCGAATGAATATGCGTCTTCCCAGATGACGTCAGCAGTGACCTTTTAATGTATTATTATTTTTTTTTTAATTCTGTGTGTCATGAATCCAGTACAGTCTTAGAACAGTGGCATTATTTTATTCCTGTACAGTGTTTCCAGGACTTGGTTAAACAATGGACTGGACATTGTTTCTCTATTCAAAACACAGAAGGAAATGGGAAAAGTTAGATATCAAGTGCCTTTCTTCTTCTAAGCTCATTTATCTTTGAGAAGGAGATGAAGTAAAATAGTGACGGAGGAAACTGTGGAAGGAAGAGAGGCATGAAGGCTCTAGGTGCCCAAAGGCAGTCTCATTCCCAGTCGCCTGTCCTCCAATTCTGTTCCTCTCTCAAAGCACAGCTTGTATCTCATCTTGTTGACAGTTTTCTTTCTTTCTTTCTTTCTTTTTTAACATTTATTTATTTTTGAGACAGGGAGAGACAGGGCATGAATGGGGGAGGGTCAGAGAGAAGGAGACACAGAATCTGAAACAGGCTCCAGGCTCCGAGCTGTCAGCACAGAGCCTGATGCGGAGCTTGAACCCGTGGGCTGAGAGATCATGACCTGAGCCAAAGTCAGCCGCTTAACCGACTGAGCCACCCAGGTGCCCCCAATTTTTATTTTTTTTTATGTTTATTTTATTTTTGAGAGAAAGAGAGAGAGAGAGAGAGAGGGAGAGAGAGAGAGACAGAGCACTGGGGGAGGGGCAGAGAGAAAGGGAGACAGAATCCAAAGAAGGATCCAGGCTCTAAGCTGTCAGCACAGAGCTCAAGGTGGGGCTCGAACTCATGAACTGTGAGATGGTGACCTGAGTGGAAGTCGGACACTTAACTGACTGAACCACCCAGGCACCCTTGTTGACAGTTTTCAAGAACGGTCTGGAACCTCTTCACCAGTGCACCTGCATGGCCTTGGCCGTGTGATTTGGCTCCATTTCTTAGATGTCTTCCCAATCCCTTTGAACACTTCAAATATTTGTTTTGTTCTTGACGTGACATATGCTAGATGCTTAACGAAAACATTGTCAGTCCTCCCCTGGCGGAAACCGCCAAGCATCCACCTGTAGGGGGGCAAGACTCACCCAAGAGTGAGTTTACAACTCACACACCATGGGAGAACACACACCCTGGGGGACTGAGATGGGTTAGAAGTGATAAATCATAGGATCTGGGCTGGTGTGAGGTGATTTGGGGGAGGGTTTAAGGAAGTAGGCTTTACTCTGGATTGAATACTGTCAGGAAGTGGGGATGATTCTATGATTGGATATTTTCCCACATCTTATCTAGAAGGAAGGAAGACTAGCCTGAGGCTAAAACTGCAATTTGGTAAAGCAGCAGCAGTAATTCATATTAGTTCGGGTGAAGGGGGGCGGACTGGGTAATTTTTGTTTGTGTTTTTGTGTCTAGACATTGTTCTGGAGTGGTCTTGTTTCTGTCCTGATCCACCACGGTCGCAGAATGGCCTTGCCTAATGTCACTGTTCTGTGAAATCGTTTCCACCCAGCAGGAGAATGCCAGGGCCCAGCTGTGAGCTTCAGGCGAGCTCCCCTGTCAGGGACTACACTGCTCTTTCTCGGCATCGAATTGAATTGAATTGATTTTCAGCAGCATTATATTTTTATCAAAGATTCCTATTTGATGCCCTGGGAAGGCGTCCCAAGAGAGGGGACCTCTGAGCTTGAATCTCTGATCTTCCCTTTCTTATTTACACTGAAGACATTGTGTAATTTCTTTTCAAGACCGCCTTTTGATGTATGGAGGGGGGTTGAACTTCAAGGGAGTGTCCTAATTCTTTCCTTTAACTGGAATCTCATGGTAAGGATCAGAACCTGATTTCTTCTTTATGCTAATGGGGTGCTGGAAGCTGGCCCTTAGTTCATTGATCCCACTTAAAAAAAAATTTTTTTTTAATGCTTATTTATTTCTGATGCAGAGAGAGACAGAGCATGAGTGAGGGAGGGGCAGACACAGAATCAGAAGCAGGCTCCAGGCTCTGAGCTGTCAGCACAGCGCCCGATGTGGGGCTCGAACTCACAAACCGTGAGATCATGACCTGAGCCGAAGCCGGTCGCTCAACTGACTGAGTCACCCAGGCGCCCCTGGTTTATCTCACTTTTTAAAGAGACTAGGTTCTGTGGAAGGGAGGTAATGAATCCTATTATACAACACGGCCATCCACACCTGAGGGCTGCTTTCTGTATTCAACCAGGGCAGCCATGTCATGTCACCTAAAACTGTTTGGAAGATATGGGTAAAGATTGGCATGGATCCATTTGACCTACTCACATGTATAACATTTGCGTGGTTACTTGTTTGTAACGGATACTGACTTTTGAGTAGTGGTTCATAATCCTGGCCATTCCTCAGTATCAAAAGGGAGTTCGTAAAAAGAGATCCTGGTTTAATTGATCGGTGCGGGGTCCAAGGAGCTAACCAGCTCGCTAGCTACCCAAAAGACAACAGCAACGATGACGGAAAATTCCCAAGGGGATTCTAACAAGACTCATTATTAACAGGAAGGATCCTTTACCCTGAGTTGATAGTATAAACTGTCCTTTGAGGAGGTCAAAAAAGGTTTGTAACCATAGATATTCAGGCTTGGAATAATTTGTCTTAAAAGAGTGATAACTCGTTGGCTTAGGCCAACGAGCTTTATCTGACAGGCTCTTGGGAAAGTAAGATTAAACTAAAGGTCCAAGTGTAGAATGAACCATCTTAAAACAAAGCGGAACCGGCTGGTTTCTCCAAGGCTGTGGTGAGTTAAAATAATTCTGCCTCCTTGGTCATCCTCCCTGCCCTGTAAACAGGATGAGGGAGCAGCAGCAGTAAAGAACGGGAGTGCCGGCGACTGGCGCTGGATTGACAAGCAGACATATAAACAGTCTTGGGGGAAACTGTGTTTACAGCAACTGAAAGGGAAGCCCTAACCTCTGAAGTGACTGGGGGTCTTGGGCGCCGAAAAACAGTCAGTCAGCTTATTTCCAACATTTGATGATAACTCCTCATCATTAAATGTCTTCCATCGTGGATTGGAAATTAATCATTGGTTTGACACCCATTCAGCTGTCGTACTCAGAGTTTCTGCAGACACATTACGACTTCCTCGTGTATACATAGCAGTATGTTTCAAACAACTGACTTCCAACACTAAAACTCTAAAGGAGAAAGTGACTGGGGTGTAAATGTGACCTCCTATAACTCCACCCCCTTTGTGAAGACCGGCATGAAAGGCCCTTAAAGGTGTTCCTGTGTAACTGACGCCAGTGATTACCCCAGAGAAATGGATTATATTTGTTGCAGAGAAAAGCATAGATGGAGCAGTGTTATCTGGCAATAATACCATAGAGAGATAGATACATCTCTCTATATATATTTACTGAAAATTAACATTTGTGGATTGACCGATGTGATGTGTACATAGAAAGTTATTGGACTCATAACTCATTATGTTAATAAGTTGGGTTACTGGGGTACATTATTACCTCTCATTACATTCTATAGGGAGATATTAAGAATTTTATTTTAGTGGGAGTATGCTATGGGATGTCCCAAATTTCAAAGGCATTAACTTTCATTTTAGGGGGGAAAACAGATAATATAATTGAGTGGTTAAGAGTGATGAATCTGGAGCCAGAGCTCTTGGGTTTAAATTTTTTTTTTTAACATTTATTTATTTTTGAGACAGAGAGAGACAGAGCATGAATGGGAGAGGGTCAGAGAGAGAGGGAGACACAGAATATGAAACAGGCTCCAGGCTCTGAACTGTCAGCACGGAGCCCGACGCGGGGCTTGAACCTACGGACCGCGAGATCATGACCTGAGCCAAAGTCGGACACCCATCTGACTAAGCCACCCAGGCGCCCCCAGAGCTCTTGGGTTTAAATACTAGCTCCGTCATGTACTAGCTCTGTGTGACCCTGGGCAAGTTACGTAACATCTCTGTACCTCATCCCCATCTGTAAAATGGGACAGTGATGACACTCATAGAACCATGAGAATGAAATCATTTAATCTAATAAAGCATCCGGAACAGTACCTGGCACAGAGTAAGCACGTTTTTATAAACCAGGTGCTTAGATTCTTGGCCTTTCAGAGAGAGTTGAATAGTATGAAATGCATTTTGACTGAGCAAGGAAACTTGCTGAAACAATCTCCTTTCTTTTACAATTTTTTAAAAAGTTAATATATTGATTTTTGAGAGAGAGAGAGAGAGAGAGAGAGCGAGAGCGCACAAGCCAGGGAGGGGCAGAGAGAAAGAGAGGGAGAGAGAAGCCCCAAGCAGGCTCCACACTGTCAGCGTGGAGCCCAATGCAGGCCTCGAACTCACCAACTGTGAGATCATGACGTGAACCAAAAACCACGAATCGACGCTCAACTGACTGAGTCACCCAGGCCCCCCAAACAATCTCTGGGTTTTGAAGATATTTTGCTGAAATGACGCCTGGCTCAGTGTCAGTGAGGTTGTGTGCTAAGTACCTGTTCTAAGGAGTAAGACTTAGGCATCCCCTGCAACTCGGCCAGTTTGCCTTCCTGTCAGTTTACCTTATAATTCCTGTGACTTTTGAAAGGGCACAAAAATTTCTTTGAACAGAAATCTCTCTGTTTCCATCTCAAGATGCAAACAAACAAACAAACAAACACACCAAATCTAATTAAAATAATTTCAGAAAGATTTTCGTTTATATTTGTGATGATTGGTGAATAAAATTTCATCGTCATTTCGTAAGCATGGACACCGAGGGCAGAGCGGATATCTGGGGTCCTTCAGTACATGTTTCCATTCATCTTCACGGTTTTATAAGTTTGACTTCTTGGACTCTCTACGCAAGGCGCTCAGGTGAGGCGAAGCTCACTCACGGAAGTTTCTGGAAAGCAGGCTCCGCCAGGAGTACTTCAGGGGCTCAGTGAGTGCCAGCAGCCCGGCTGGATGCTCACTGGTTTGCAGTTACTAAGAACCTCCTTTAAAAGTGACAGAGGAAATCAGTACCAAGACACCATCCACGCACCCCCAGGAGACTGTGGGAATTGTTTCCACGCTGGGGCGGTCTGCTGGTCTCTCTTAATAAAGGAAATTAAACTGATTTATGATAATCCATGAGCTCAGATGCTAGGGAGTAAATGGAAAAGATGTTAAAGATATCCGTGGGTTCATATCCGAGGAGGCAGGATAATTAGTTCCATTTTGATGACCTTTGAGTGACATGGCATTGGCGTTGAAACGGGGAGGTCTCATTATTTAATGGCCATGATCTAAATAATAACAGCGGCAAAACCGAGAATGAATTTTTACCGTGTATATCTCACACCCTGGCACAGTCCTGTGCTTAGCATATTAGATATTACTCACTTAGTTTTCACAGACTCAAAGACATAAGACGATTTAGAGGCCACAAAATCTGGACCAAATCCAGGTGTTCTGACCCTGTGTCTCATGATCTGGCATTTCTCCAAACGAAAGAGTTTTAAAATGAGAAAAGACGAATCACTCCCGAATATGGAAGTTATTTTTTATGTAAGGCTAATCCTGTTCATCTATTTATTCGGTGCCCTCCACTGAAACTATCATTTTCTATCAGTATTATAAACGCACACAATCTAATTCCAAGATTTTTTTTAGCAAGAAAAAAGATTAGCTTGTTACATGGCTGTGTGCTCATCCCTGAAATTGTGGGGGACTTTTCTCTTCACAGCAACTATATCCTGTGAAGAAGAGATTTACATAATCCCTAATACAGTCCCGAAATCCTGAGTGAATTACATTTTTTCATTATAGTCCTTGCTCCCCACTCTCTCCCCCTGACCCTGAAAAAAATAGCCTAATTTTCTACCAGGGAAAGAAAAGGAGGCCATTAGTTTGTGTCTGGAAACAGTGAAGGAATTACTGAGCTATTTACAAGCTTTGCACATGTGGAATCAATCTTATTTTCCATTGGATGGTTCAAAAATGTATTCAAATTATGTAGTTTTGAAATGCTAAACTCTGGAATTTATTTCTTAACAGAAAGCTTTTTAGGATGGTTTGCGTAATGAATACCCCCTTTAGTGAATCTGAATAACAAATTGTTTATAAGAATATATAAGCAGCCTTCATTTATGTTTTATTCCTGTTTCCTGAAGGTCAGTGCAAGTCTGGTGATGTGTGTTACTGCTCCCTCCTACCAGGGAGGTAATGACTACAGAAAATTAAAAGAAAATCAGGGTAAAGGCAATTCCCTCCATTTCATCAAGCTCCTGTTTTGATATTTGCACATGCATTTGGAATCATGACTCGCCATAATCTGATTTCCATGCTAGATTTTTCTTAAAGAATATCATTAAGTACATTTGGGTATTTTAATGAGAACTCTGAAGCCATAAACGGAAGGTAAATGAATGATTAACCTCACATGGGCCATCTGTAAGAGCTCCTGAGATGAAATACCAGAAAATCTAGTTGAATTCGGTTAAAATGTATACATTTCTTAAAGTTAATGAAATGCGAAGTGAAATTTCAGTCATGGGCCCAACAAGATCCATCTTCCTGACCCAGCAGAAACTTTCCCCGTTGTTTGGCATAAGGGGCCTGGGGGTATGAAAGAGGCATAAAGGCTGTTGTACGGAATTACTATTAGAAAAACAATCTACATTTCTGCACAGTACTCTCACCTATGCAATCTCTTTGATCTTTGTAGCAGTGTCACAGAGTTAGGTATTATTATCTCCATTTTACAAATTAGGAAGCTCAGGTATGTGGACAATACTAGAAACAGTCCAGGGAAGAAGATTGCATGATCTGATGGAAAGAGAACGGCCTTTGGGATCAGAGGAACAGATTGAAAATCCCTGCTCCACCTCTCCGGGCCTTGATGAGCCGGGGATACATTGTTTTAGTGTGTCGAGGGCTTAGGTGTAAAATGGGATCATCCCACGGACCTCACAGAATTGCTACGAGCGCCAAGGGCAATCATGTATTTGGAAGGCTCCACCGTGTCTCCGCTTGGCTGTTTTCTGGAAGATGAGAGGTGATGATGACTCTGGGAGACTCCAAACCCAGTGCTTCACGAGTATGGGGTGGAGATCTCTTTTCTGCCATTCATGACATGGAGACACGTTTTTCTGGGCCCTGATGCCGAAGCCATGGAAGTCCCTGCCCGGGGAGAAGCAAAGCGACCTCTACTCCAGGTGAGAATCACTACCTTCTCCACGCCTTCCCTCATCTCGATTTAGCCACTATAATCCCGAGTGGTAAAGATCTACAAACGGATACGTGCATAAGAATTACACGGTCCTGCTGCTTATAGTTTACACGCTTTGCTTCTCCATACTTTGTGGGCACGTGTGTTCACCAGCTGTAAGAAACCGCTCTATCCACGTGCAGATTCTTATTACCCACCACCTGTGTTTGCTAGGATTCCCCATGTGCCAGGTGCTGTGGTCAGGTGAGGGCTACATCTGTTTGTGACATGCCGCTTCTTTACGGCTTTACGGCATTAGTTGTCTCTAATGTCTGCAAATGAAGACGACTGGTGTTGGTTATGTTTACCTCGGAAATGGAGAAGTGGAGGGACGGGGGGGGAATTGGTTGGTACAGAATTACACAGAAAGTGCAAGACAAAGTGGGAACGGGGACCCGCGTTACTGCCTTCTCGTCCAGTTCCCTCCCTCGGAGAGAGAGCCATGCGGTGACACCTCTTCGGCGTGCAATGGCATCTTTACTCTCTTGTGCGCTCACAAGTGTATTTTCCAGAGACACCACCTGCATGGGCCTCTACCTCCCCCCCCCCCCCCCGCCCCAGACAACTTATATTTAGCTCTGAAGACAAAAGCTTGCTTGATCTAGACAGAAATCAAAGGGAAGGCCATTCTGCTGGGGCCTAGAAAGGGGAGGAAGAATGAAAAGAAGTGGCTCTGTAGAAACTACAGGACGATCTCTGACCTTGAGGTCCTCAGAGAGAAGGCGTTCTAACCCTGATGATGACAGAGTTGAAATAAAATATAAATGCTTCCAAATATCTGTTGCCAGGAAGCAGCTGACATGCTAAATTACTCTGCAGACTGACTACTTAATTCAGCGATTTCCTGAGTCAGGAGTTGCCAGAAGAGCCATTTTGTCCTTTCTGGCAAAAAAGCCGCTGGGATTGCTGTCTCCAGGCCTCTTTCCTGTGCTTCCTGCGTAGGAAGGCCTGTTTCCTGCAGAGAGATGCCTGAGCAGACAGCACTATTTTAGTAGGCTGGGGACTAGGTAGGGAGTAAGGTCTTCCATTTGAAACTGATTTGTGGACAGTGTGAATGTCAGACACATCATAGAAGTACAAATCTTTGCAGAAAATGGAAAATAGGGAATCGAAAGCAGATTGGACCCAAGAAAGCCTTGAAAAGCTGTATTGCAACATTTCCATCTGTGTGGTTTGATTGTATCTGCTGAAAAAAATTTTGTTTTAACTCGCATACTATTGGCGCACAACAGTGCGGTCGTTTCGGGGGTACGACGTTGTGATTCGGCATCTCTGGGTGACCATTATGCTATGCTAACCGAAAATGTTCATCGGTTAGATTTCAAAGGTTTTGGGATGGCTGCTTTATTTTTTTTGTGGAGAGAACTCTGTTTTAGTCTTAAGGTAGTCCTTCAGAACTGAATTTTGAGCGATGGGCTTCGTATTCAACAAGTGAATATGATGTTGCTAAGGGGTCTGATGTTGGTGAAGGATGGTTTTAAGACAGCCTAACAGTAGACTAGAGCCTTAAGGCTTGCCCTTGAGCCGGAGTGGGGATTTTATAGAATCTGCTGGATGAGTTGTTTGTATCTCAGCTTGTAACAAGTCCTCTGGATTCCTTTAGCCAGACCTTCACCTTGTCTCTAAAGAAGTAAAGAGACTGGATAAGACACACATAATTCAGCAAAGCTAAAGAAATTCAAAAGGAAATCCAAAAGGAAAAGAAGGGCCGGGAGCAAGTTGGAACCACAACTGAATTTGTTCACGAAACATGGAGTAAAGATGTATTTCTTCTAATACTTGTTTGGCATTGATTCCACGTGACCCTGTGTTACTACTGTGTGTGTGCCTTGACCACTTAATGAGATCGTTAGTTTCTCAAGGGCAAGGCCTCTGTCTTGGGCTCCTTCAGTTCCATATCTTGTGCACAGCCTTACTTGTGCTCTGTGCTGCTGAAATATTTGCTAGTATTGAAGGTGGTGATTGCATTTCTTCTCATCCTCAAGGTTCTATCTTGGAACCCCCAATATTGCAATGTCGTTGAACTCATTAACCATTATTCTGAGGGTTATTTTGGGTCACAGAGCATCAATGAGGGTCACTTTGTTGAACTTTCTAATTTCTATTTTTAGGTGTTCACTCCAACATCTGGGTGTTGGTCAGAAAGCTTCCTGTCACTAGATGTTTATGCAAAAGAAAATGTCCATTGACCGTGGAGTGTTGCAGAAGGGATCCCTTCCCCAGCAGAGGGAGTGTCTTGATGCTGCTTAGTATGTAATTTCGTATTTTACCACAACCGTGACTTTGCAGGTGAAGTGCTCGAGTTTACTCTCATATTTTGTATTTGTGTAATTCTAAAGAAAGTAATGTAAAGTAAATATTTGATAGATAGCCTTAAAGTTTCTGCCCTTGACTTTTTGGGCATTGTCTTTCAGTGCGAGGACTATTTGGTCTGTGGGGTCTCTGGATAAATGGGGCTTTGTTGTCTCCTCTGCAAGAGAAGGTCAAAAAACAAACAAACCAAAACAAAACAAAACAGTAAATCTGAAGCTTTCTCTGGCTTTTTTCTGATAGCACTGGTGAACAGTTTAAGGAGAATAAAGTCAAAGAAATTAACTAAAATGAGATTTTGGTAATATTTTTGTTAAAATACATTATTCTACTCCATTAACATAGGTAATGAACAGCTAATTCTAGTATATATCAATAATTGATAATTAATCGAGTATATATCCAAAGAAAAGAGAAAAAGGTCTCTAAATGAAATTAACTCACCTTGAAAATATGGCATGAATATAAATTTTATTCTTAATCTGCATTTTTAGCCTCTCTTTTTAAGAGAAACTTTCTAAAAAATTTTAATGTTTATTTATTTCTGAGAGAGACAGACAGAGAGCACGAGCAGGGGAGGGGCAGAGAGAGAATGGGAGACACAGAATCCAAAGCAGGCTCCAGGCTCTGAACTGTCAGCACAGAGCCTGAAGAGGGGCTCGAACCCACAAACCATGAGATCATGACCTGAGCCGAAGTTGGATGCTCAACCAACTGAGCCACCCAGGTCCCCTACATTTTTAGCCTGTTATTTGCAGCTCATATTCACTAATTTAAAATAGAGAATCCAAGGCACCTGGGTGGCTCAGTTGGGTGAGCATCTGACTCTTGATTTTGGTTCAGGTCATGATCTCAGGGTCGTGGGGTTCAGTCCCATGTTGGGTTCCATGCTAAGCATGCAGCCTGCTTGGGATTCTCTCTCTCCCTCTGCCCCTCTCCCCCACTTGTTCTCTCTCAGTCTCTAAAATTTTTTAAAAAAAATGGAGAAGAGATCTTATCTGGAAGAAAACAAGTGGAGAAAGATAGAATTAAAGTTTTTGAAAAAGGAAGATAGTTGTGAGAGGTAAGGAGGAACTGTCTACATGTTAAGTTGTATTCTAGAACTATAATATGTAAATCAGTGTGGTGCTGATAGGAAGTATAGACTGCCCAGTGAATCAAAGTAGTCTGGAAACAGATCATATAATAAAAGTTCATCTAGTATATATAAAGATAACATCCCAAATCACTTTGAAAGAGAATACTCAAAAAAATGATGTCAGGACAATTGGTTAATTACTTGAATAAAAATCCCACTAGATTCTCATGTAATATACATAAGATAGATCAAGATAGATAAAATAGCTATGTCCTAAAATAAAACTATTAAGCAGCTGGAAGAAAATATGGGTTCTTATTCATTCGATCTCATTAAGGAAATAAGCTTTCTAAGGAAAAAAAAAAAAAAAAAGAAGAAGGGGAAGAAGAAGAAGAAGAAACCACAAGGAAAGATTGTTACATTTGAGAACATAAAGAACCTTTTGAACCTTTGTATGTCTATAAAAAATTTTAATTGTTGGGGCTTCTGGGCGGCTCAGTCGGTTAAGTGACTGACTTCAGCTCAGGTCATGATCTCACAGTTTGTGAGTTAGGGTCCTGCATTGGGCTCTGTGCTGACAGCTCAGAGCCTGGAGCCTGCTTCAGATTCTGTGTCTCCCTCTCTCTCTGCCCCTCCCCTGCTTGCACTCAGTCTCTCTCTCTCTCTCTCAAAAAATGAATAAACATTAAAATTTTTTTAAAAAAATAGTAATTGACTTTTAATAGCAAAAAGTCATTTAATATTGGCAGCAGACTATGTTACCATCATTATATATTATATAAAACTGACGCGCGGCCCCTAAACATCACAAATTCAGTCCTTTAATCACCAAAGAAATGCAAATGAAATTGATGATAACATTTTTCTCCTAAAAATTTTTCAGAAATTGAAAAATGATGGTGTTCGGTGTTGTGAGGCACTTCACTCACAGCTAGTAGGGATATAAATAAATATTGCTTTCTGGAGGGCAGTTTGGAATATGTATTTTAAAAGCCTTAAAAATTTGCCCTTTGATCCAGAAATTCTCTACGAATTTACTCAAAGGAAATAATAAGAGATGTATACGATGATTTCGATGCAAGTATTTTCATGTGGCATTGTGTCTTGCAATGTAATTTTGGGAAAATAACACATGTCCAACAACAGGAAAATAATTAAATAAAATTCGGTAGATCTGGGGTGCCTGGGTGGCTCAGTTGGTTGAGCATCTGACTTGATGCTCATGATCATGATCTCAGGTCATGATCTCAGGGTTCATGAGTTCCAGAGCCCTCACTGCTATCACCACAGAGCCTACTTGGGATCCTCTGTCCCTCTCTCTCTCTCTCTGTACCTCCCCTGCTCATGCTCTCTCTTTCTCAAAAATAAATAATAATAATTAAAAAAAATTAAAAATCCAGTAGATCCATATCATGCCCTATACAGATCCTTAGAAGTTGTGTTCCTAAGAATCCTAACAAAATGAAATGCTTATAATATATTCTTAAGTTAAAGAAAAAGCAGGATGCAAAACAGCATGATCTGAACATTGGAGGGGGTAGAAAGCACAGAAAAGCAAGAAAAAGAATGTGTGTGGGTATACGTTAAGAAAAACAAAAATAATAGGAATGAAAGAAACCAGAAGGTAACTGTGTGTGTGTTTTTTTTCTTCCCTGTTGAGGGATCATCATGGATATTTATAATATTTTAATTTTATACTATTCTGAATATTTAAAATTTTTATTTTCATAGGCAGAAATAAATCTCACAGTAAATACTTCCTTTTTGTTTGCTTTGTTTGATTAAGAGCACATGGAAACACATTTTTGGGTGTTAAGGGCGATAAGCTTTCCCAGGGAAGGGTATCGCTATCCTGTGACAAACAGGGCTTATCTGTTCTTTCCAGTCGGGACACCAATACAGTGTCCATAAAGCTGGCTGGGCCCTTTCTGTTCAAGCCTCTCTCCTAAACAATATATTTATCTCAGTAGTTTAGAAGGTCAATAAAAGGGTGGATTAAAAATGAACTATGTGAGGAGGGCCTGGGTAGCTCAGTGGGTTGAGCGTCCGACTTGGGCTCAGGTCATGATGTCATGGTTCATGGGTTGGAGCCCCATGTTGGGTTCTGTGCTGACAGCTCAGAGCCTGGAGCCTGCTTCCGATTCTGTGTCTCCCTCTCTCTCTCTCTCTCTCTCTCTCTGTCCCTCTCCTGCTTGTGCTCTCTCTCTCTCTCAAAAATAAATAAACATTTAAAAATTAAAAAAAATGAACCATGTGAAAAATGAAACATGGCCAGTGACTGGAGGATGACTCATCTATAATGGGTCTTTTATTCTGTAGAGCTGGTTCTCTGTTACCCTGGCTCTTCTGTCACTCACAGTGCATTGCAATGAGGTAAACTAGGTGGACTCTGGCATTCATAGCTTCTAAACACGCCTGTCCAGGGGTTGTGTCCATTTACGTGATAGTCAAGGACAGAAGTCTCCTGATGGAGAACTCATCCAACAGAAATTGCCGCCCAACACAGCAAACTGGGCTACCGTCCTGAGTGTGCGTTAATTATTGATCAGAGAGATATTTCATTCTGGCTCCACTGGGTCAACTATTCCCATGGGGTTGAAGCTGAGACGATCTCAAGGAAACGATCGCAAGTTCTCTTTTAGAAGACTCTGGGTGCTGCTCTGTTGCGTAACTAACAATGTGTAATAAAAAAAGAAGCTTTTTTTTTTTTCTTCCCTAGAATCGGATCAAACAGAATCCTTGAATCACGACACATACATATCGTTGTCTTTGTAAGGCACTTATTTAATGTAATGTAATTAATTAATCGATTATTTTTATAGTGCAGCAGTCACCCATGAACCTACTCCCTCGTAACTTTCATCTAGCCACTGGTCCCCCACCATCTTATTCTTTGCTTCTTCCTTTGTGAGATAGCCACACCCTACACTCTATTCACTCATCTGTCGCTAGCCCTTTTTTTTTATATTCTTTCAGCTAATCTCTACATATTTCTGAATAGCATAATTTTTAATTTTTTTGGTTTACTTTATATGAAAGGGTACCAGGCTTAGATCATCTTTCAGGTTCATTTCTATTGTTATATGTTCCTTTACTTTTGTTTAATATCCCATCCTGTGACTGACCAAATCACAGGTTGTTCTTCTGCTCTCTCATTGATAGGCATTTGGGCGATTTCCAGATTTGTGTTATTGCAAACCGTGAACACTCTTGTATATATCTCCTGGCAAACATGTTTAGAATTTCTCCTGAGTATATGCTTAGGAATGAAATTGCTGGGTCGCAGGGTATGAGAATGTTTGACTTTAGGAGCTTATGTCAAAACATTCTCCAAATAGTTTTTACTGATTTACGTTCCCACCAGTAATATTTAAGAAATGCTTTGTAGATATATCTTCTTCAACCTGAGGTGCTATCAGACTCTTTAATTCTTGCCAATCAAATAGGTATAAAACAATATTTAATTGTAGCATTGAATTTTTATTTCCCTGAACTGAGGTTGAACATCCATTCATGTATTTATTGGCCATTAGTGATTCCTCTTCTGTGAAGCAATTGCTCACATCTTTTGTCTACTTTTCTGTTGACTTGTTGACCTCCTTTTATATATTCTTGACACTAATCCTCTGCTGGTTGTGTATGTTTCAAGCAGCTTCTTTCAGTTTTTAATTTGTCTTTTCCATTCTATTTAAGGTCCCGATTCATAAATTTCTTAATTTCAATTCCTTAATTTTAATTAGGTCAAATATATATCTTTTTTTGCTTTAGGAAGTTAGCATGTTGTGTGTTTTATATCCTTTCTGACAATAAAACTATTGACTTATATTTCCTACTAAGATTTCTAAAGATTTGATTTTTACATTTAAAGAGAGGTGTTTTTTTCCACTTCAAAGCAGAAGTTAATATCAGTCCCTTAAGATCCAGTGGAATTGAGAACAGTGTCTATTGAATCAGACAGTATGCAGCCAAAGAACAGCAGATCCTGATGAATCCAAGGTACTCAGTAGAGGTGGTAAAGGTGCCCTGTGATTCCAGGTAATGGGGCCCTGGCTAAGAGTAGAAAAGAAGGAAGTGTACCTGCGTTCAGTAACGTACCAATTTTCCGACCAGACCTGATTATGTCTACCAGGGGACTCCCCAGATAGCCAGCTGATCATTAACAGGTCTGAGCCTTTATTGGATGGGAGAAAGTAACCGTGATTGAACCATATTATCACCCAAGACCATTGAGGAAAAACTGAATTACATTAACTTCGTATGTTTTCTCTAAATTCAAGAATTCAAGTCCAATTTTTTGGTTCAGGGCGTTTCAAAATGGTAAACTTCATCTACATGTTTCTCTCTGTTACAAATGCTCCCCACTAGGCATTGCCGTAGTAAGAAGAGTTTGATAGGCACCTGTGGGAAAATAAAAAAGTCTGGCTATGTGCTAGAAGCCACTCTTTCCTTACTCACATTTTCCCATTTAGGCATGTCCTGATTCTTACTATGTATGTCATTTTTCTTTCCATTTCTTCGTCTGCTTTCAGAGCCACCTGAGGCACTGGGGGCAGCAGGCAGAGTTGTGATTCCCCTTGTATGTTAGTGAGGCAGGCCAGTGGCTACCCGCGTTGCTCACTCATTGCCACCCACACACGTTATCTTGGAAGTACCACTTGTGATTCAAGTTGCAACAGGTGCCTACGAGTGAGCTCTGGCTTCCTGCTACCGGATCTGTTTCCGTTACCCTTTGGACAATAGTCGTGGACATTAGTCCCTGGAACCACAAAGAATAGTGATTAGGGTGCAATCAAATATCCCCAGACTTTAAAATAGCATTTGGATGATGATTTCCTGTCACATGAAAGACTGTTCACGACATCCTTATAAAGGCAAAAGCTCTTGTCTACTTGTGAGCCTTTGCAGGCTGGCGTTTGAATTGGGTACCATGCCTTTGATCTGTGGGACGTTTAGTAGTGTGTGTTGCTGGCCTCTAGAAATTCATGTGCTTTTGGAAAATTTGGTACTACAAACTAAGGATTCTTGGCAACGTAATTTAACTGTGTAAAAATGTCCTGTGAGTTTGATTATAGACATAAATATATAACTATAAATACCTTGGTTGATGAGTTTTTGCAAAAAGACAGTAGAAAAACTTAAAGGCAATAAGTAAATCTTTAAGCAGTGATTAGATGATAAAATGGGGTTTTTATCCCATTTCTATTGATCTGGAATTAACTCAAAAGTTTCCCAAACCAAAGCTAACGTGAAGGTAATTTTTCCAGCAAAGATTTAGCCCTTGGGTCAGGTCCTTACAGAGTAAGAAAAATATTTAGCCAGTATACAAATGAAGAGATGTTCAGCATCATTAGTGGTCAAGGGAAGGCATGTTCAAACCGCAACAAATACTATTTTGTACTCAGGTGATTGGCAAAAACTTTAGAGTCTGATATTGTCAAGTAATGGAAATGACAAGGATCAACAAATCCTCTGTGCTTTCAGTGGGAGCACGCATCGGGGCTATCTCTTTAGAAAATAGTTTGACATTATCTCTTATAGCTGCATAGCACGTTCCTCAGCAGTTCTACTCCTGGGGGGCGTAGACACGCGAGAGAAACTTACATATCAATATACACCAGGCATGTATTTAAAAATGTGTAACTGCATTGTTTATCACAGAAAAAACAAAAAACTGGGATGCAAGCCCAAGCACCCACCAATAAGACTGCAGGATAATGAATATTCACGTGATGAATGTTGGACATGAGTCAAAGATAGGGAACTACAGAGACATGAAATAACACAGATGAATCAAAGTTAAAAGCAACTGAACCAAAAATATATGCTCCGTAAGGAGTACATATAGATGCCATAATACTTTAAAAGGAACCGAACGGTTCATGAACACACGATGCAGAATAACATTTATCTCACATCGGTGGAGCGTGGGGCAGGGCTACTGGAGACTGCGGAAGTGGATGGAGCTGGCGTCGGTTCTGGCTTTTGTTTTGGGGGGCGGAGAGGGGAGTGCGGTTCATCTCCCAGGGCTTATGACATTTATTAGAAAGAGTCACAGCTAATAAAGACGGGCTCTGCCTTATTGGTAATAGGGGGGTCACAGTTAATTCCATTCTCTACCTGAATTCTATCGTCGATAAAGAAAAACTTTTTATTTCTGAATTCTGTAAAGAATAGAAAGTGGTAGAAAGCACAGGGTCAGGACAAGTTTGAATTCTGAAGTCTGACTCTGTCCCTTACTAGCCATGTGATCTTAAACAAGTTACCTAACCACTTAGTGCTTCGGCTGCCTCATCTGAAGAATGGGCATATATTTGTGCTCTCCCAGTAACGTCATGGTGAGAATTTATTAGGATCACACTTGTAAAATGTAATGAATTTAGCTTAGTGCCTGGGGCAGGCTAAGTACTCAAAACATGTTGGCTGACAGTATTATTGATAGTAGTAACAGTAGTTACACGTTCCTTGGACTGACGAGTTTACAAACGCAGCTTCTCTTTTATTTAATTCTGTCCCAGTTCGTGAGTCTTTTCCAGCTATCCTAGTCCCCGTACTCCATTTTCCTTCTTCAATCTTAGTTTATTTTTTTTTTTTATTTATTATTATTATTATTTTTTTCAATCTTAGTTTAGACTTGAGTGCTCCCCCAGATCGACTTTGGAGAAGAAAGATTCTTCCCTGTTTGAACTGTGCACCTCTTCCTTTGGCTTTTTGCTGTCACTAAATGGGCAGTCTCTGTGGGAATGGGATTAGCCAAGAGATCTTTGACTATATAAGGTGTTGGCAGATGCCTGCAATTTCTTATTTAGGCAAGTTGGGTAACCGGAGAACTGAGAAGATGATATGGCTTTTGGCAATCTAAGTGTGGAAAATAAAAGTTTTCTGGTTGGAATGATTTCTTTCTATAGACAATACTTTTAAAAACCTGAAAGACCTCCTATAAAGAACAAAATGTGTCTCTACCACATTTTTTTCTATGCCCGTCATAAGCAACGCTAAGTAGAAACTAAATTTCTCATCTAGTGATATAGCATTGATCTAAAGAGCTTAGTAGATAATATCCTTCCTGGTAACAGTTAACTTGTAGATTAAAAAACAATTCGTGCATAATAGAATTATGTAATTATAACTATACAATTATATAAAATTACAAATAAGATTTCTGTACTGAAGTTCTAATTCAGGTACAGAATGGGATACTATTTACCTTCCTTAATAGTTTGAGGTTCCCAAGTAGAAAAAAAATCATATGGCAAAATGGAAAGGAACAAAAAATTACATATATATTTTTAAAAATCACTTTTTGTAGTTGCTGGAATTTTATTGTTCCATTAAAAAAAAAATGCTGCATTAAGCTAAGAGATAACAGTTTGCCCTTCCTGAAAAAGGTGAGTCAAAGAACTTCTGAAGTGCAGTTAAAAAAAAATAAACCATGTTTCATAGCTATTTTTCCATTTATTTGTGAAAATCCCCAGTTAACTTACTTCAAAAGAAATGTCAGGAGACCTCTGCCCTTGGCTGTGTGCAATTTCAATTGAAAATCAGTCAGTGATGGTTAAGGAACTGTGCAGCACAGGAGATGTGTTCTGAGACTGGATGGGATGGGAAAATGTCCCAGTTTTCAGAAAGGGAAAGAAGTTCAGACCCCCACAGACTACAAAATGGAAAAATTGATGTGACTACTGACAAAACTTTGGAAAAGATTGCCATCATGAGCCCATAGAAAGGGAAGAGGCGATCATTTAAGTCTGAATGAGATGAATAAGAAATCCCCTGACCTCACTTCCTTTTGGTAGGGCCCCCGGGGCTGGCAGAGAAGCAACTCCTGGTCTCTCCTTGACTCTGCAACCCAGTGGGAGGGCAAATGTATTGGAACCCAAAATAGCTTGAGAGCATAGAACAATGGGCCAAATCCAGCAAGATAAAAATTAAACAGGAGATACACAAAGGCTGCCCTCAGTTCCAGAAAATTAGCAACACAAACACAGGAGGGTGGGCAGATTGCAAGGCCAAAGGATAGGGTTAGGCAGGTTTTATCCTGTACACAGGCATCTTTGGCTGAGGGTTTGAGGAGGGGCTGTGTCCATCCAGAGAGGGCGCTGCTTCTTAATTTGCAAAAAAGTAACCATAGAACATAAGGGTGAATACTTGAAAAAGTACAAGTCAGGGATTTTTATTAACTACGCAGTCAATGAATTACTGCTACAGTATGATCGGCCAGAGTTGGGGAGGGCATTTCTTGAAGTACCATGGCCAGAACAAGGGTGGTCAGTTGAGCCGTGTATATTGAGAGCAGAAAAAGGGACTGTGCCAAATTGGAAAGATAACTAGAAGAGAGAAGTGAAAACTCTGTGAGCCATTATCTCTGAGCAGTAGTGAAGAGAAGAATGTTTAATTTGAAGAAGGGAAGGCTTAGGGTGCCATGATGGATTCCCCGCTAGCAAATTAGGCATGAGCACAGGACACTGGAAAGTAGGGCATCAAGGACAAAAGGAAATTGAAGAATGGCGTTTTAAAAAGAATTTGGCATTTGAGATTTAAAAGAAACCATAACATTTTTCATGATAAGACAACTTTGAACTAAAATTTGTTCCCTTACTTTACAATTCAGTGTTTTTTAAATTTCTTTTTTTTCTTTTTAATTTTTTTTAACGTTTATTTATTTTTGAGACAGAGAGAGACACAGCATGAATGGGGGAGGGGCAGAGAGAGAGGGAGACACAGAACTGGAAGCAGGCTCCAGGTTCTGAGCCATCAGCCCAGAGCCTGATGCGGGGCTCGAACTCGCGGACCACGAGATCGTGACCTGAGCTGAAGTCGGACGCTTAACCGACTGAGCCACCCAGGCGCCCCTTTAAATTTCTGAATTACAAATTACCTGAATGGCAGGGAGCACCGTCATCTTTCTGATGCTTAAGGCTGCTAAAGTCTTAACCGAGATCATACAAGACCTAAAGCTTTCCATCAATTTGACCTGTTCAAAAACAGAATGGGTGATGTGATGCAAGTGAGGGGCTTGTTGCTAGAGTCCTAAGACTAAGAGCCGGCACCACTTCTTGGATGTGATGAAGAGGCAGTCTGTGCACTGGATAAAATGTAGGACTAGATGGCTTTTAAGGTCCCTGCCCATGCCGAGGTTCTAAGGTTCTGAGAGAAAGCAATTTCTCTTAAGAAAGAGGAAAGTGGGGTGCCTGGGTGGCTCAGTCGGTTAAGCACCCAACTTTGGCTCAGGTCATGATATCACGGTTTGGAAGTGCGAGCCCCACGTCAGGCTCTGTGCTGACAGCTTGGAGTGTGCAGCCTGCTTCATTCTGTGTCTCCCTCTCTCTCTGCCCCCGCTCCCCCCCACCCCCACCGGCTCACACTCTAGCTCTCAAAAACAAATAAAAGTGTTAAAGAAAGTTAAAAACAAAGAAAGAAAGAGGAAAATGGAGATCACTGGTATGATTGGTCTTTTGTAGAGAACTCCAGAAATAGAGAAGTTGCATTACAACTTGTGATGCAGGAACCTGGGGTATATTCAATATTTCCTTCTTCCCTCTGAGTGGTTTGCTAGGGTTGCTCCGTGAATCCCTGTCTCTGCCTGATGTGTCACTAGCTGAGTGTTGGGATGCAGCATTGCAAGGTCTTGCTTTGGTCTTGGTGAGACCTAGTTAGCTTTTTTTTTTTTTTTTTTATATTTTTTATTTAAAAAAAAATTTTTTTTAACGTTTATTTATTTTTGAGACAGAGAGAGACAGAGCATGAACGGGGGAGGGTCAGAGAGAGAGGGAGACACAGAATCCGAAACAGGCTCCAGGCTCTGAGCAGTCGGCACAGAGCCTGACTCGGGGCTGGAACTCACGGACCGCGAGATCGTGACCTGAGCCGAAGTCGGACGCTCAACCGACTGAGCCACCCAGGCGCCCCTGAGACCTAGTTAGCTTTTAAAGGTTGGATTTCAATGCAAGCAAATCACCTTGCAGCTATTTTTTGGCTAGCAACTGTACTGAAAATTGCAACCGCCTTTACTGAATATGTTCAGAGTGGCAAGTGGACAACGGAGGACGGACGGATGAGTTAATATTTTCCATTCCTGATAGAGAAGCAGCACAAAGCCTCATTCTCCATATGATGGTTGGATAACTGTAACATCTGGTGCTTATTCTGTGTCACAAAGAGACTATCATTTAGAAGGTCATTACCCTTCACTATCCCTTTGATTGGGCCTTGGGCTGATTTTTGCCAAAATATCAAACACATTTCCTGATGCTGTATATATGTGGATATATGCATATACGTCCACGTGTAATGAACCCATAGAGAATTTTATTTTCTTTGGTTACATCCTTCTTCTGTTTATTCTCAGAGGGAGGACAGCATAGCTGATGAGATGGCAATGAAAGAAAGGTACAGGCAAAACCACCCCAAGCTTGCCATGCGCCAAATATGCTCCCACCTTATGACCTTCTCCACGAGCTACTTAACTCTTAAATCTCATCGGGGGCTCCTTCTGAAGACATGGAGAGAAGGGCCGTGAGGCAACTTATGTGGAATACCCTTATCCTAGCGAGACAAGACAACATACTATAAAAGCAGTCTTGAAGGAAAAGAAAAGTCACACGAGGGCCGTCTGAAGATTCACGTGGATAAAGAAATAGGCTGTCGGGGCGCCTGGGTGGCTCAGTCCGTTAAGCGGCCGACTTCGGCTCAGGTCATGATCTCGCGGTTCGTGAGTTCGAGCCCCGAGTCGGGCTCTGTGCTCACAGCTCAGAGCCTGGAGCCTGTTTCAGATTCTGTGTCTCCCTCTCTCTGACCCTCCCCCGTTCATGCTCTGTCTCTCTGTCTCAAAAATAAATAAACGTTAAAAAAAAAAAAAATTAAAAAAAAAAAAAAAAAGAAATAGGCTGTCACACCCATTTTAGTTTTGATAATTTGCATCGCATTTCTCTACAGTGGCCTTCTTAACGTGTGGAGGCATCTGGAATACTCCTTTGATTTTACGTGAGTTACGGTCACAATCTCAAAAGTCTGAACTCCTTGCTGTTGGCCAAAGATCAGGGAGAACAGAACTTTCCCGAAGGGTTGACCTGGCACAAACAGGATCACTGGAACCTGGTGCATCAGTGGAGTGAAGTCAAAGTTGGGGGACTTTTGAGGTGATATTTTCCTCCAAAGTCAGGGTGTATCGTGTAATAGAACAGCAAGGGTGGGTGGCGGTGTGTTTTTAGGCACAGGATTCTCCATCGTCGATCGGTTGCGTTCAGAATCAGCAGTGTTCTATGCCAGTTCGTGCCGAGCATACGCTTACTGTGTAAGGGGAGTGAATCACTAGTATTTTGGGCCCAAGGGATATATTGTTAAGTAACACGGACCTTGACCCTCAATCCCTGAATAATCTAAGTAGAGCTTCCGTAACGGGTCTGCCTCTAGACCCACATACCGAGTTGTACGGCTTTGCTCCTTAAGCCTCTTTGTCTGTAATTGTCAATCCAAGTCACCACTGTGGTACTTCCTCAACGTGGACATTGTGTAGAGCTCTGTATGACCAAGGTGACGTTTCACATGTCCTAGGCTCTGTGTTCCAGTGCTGATCAGTAGTAGCCTTTTGGGGCACGGGCATGTTGCAGTAAGAATCGCTGAATGTTTGGAAAAGAGACAACACGAGGAGGCATTCGAGGGGGAGTTAGAAAGAGTGGCAGCAGCAGAAGGAACAAAGTAGGGTAAGAATCTGCACCAAGAGGCTCTCGGGTGACAGACTTGAGTGGATAAGCTCGGACAATTCAATGTGATTTCTGTGTCTCCGGAGCAAAGTCACCCAGGGATTTAGGAGCATTCCAGGGTTTCTTTATCAATTGGGTCAAAGACGCACATTCTTTCCACTTAAATAAACTGTGTTTATACCTAGTGCTCTGAAAGGCAAGTCCGATTTCTTCCACTTAAGGAAATATGCCTCATAATTGCTGTATTTCTCTAGTTACATAAATGTTTACTGAAGTTCCTTCCAAGATGATGGGTCAGACTGCAGCAACTCGGACAAATCATCCACTCTGTGACAAGCCGCTCCTCCAAAGAGAGACAATTTAACTTGGGATTTAAGTTTCTGATCGAAATGCCTATAAGAGACAAAGAAGGACACACACACACACACACACACACACACACACACACTTATGTATGCATGTGTATACACACATGCACACAAATACTAGAGTAGTAGGTGGAAATGTACGGACTGGGAAGAAATATTGGAGATACTTGAAAATGCAGTGTGATGCATTCCCTGCCAGCCTCAACTTTTATTAGGTCTTTCCCTGCACAGCAACATAATAAACTATGGTAGACTTTAAATGATCCCACTTTGTATTCATTCTTGGTTGAGGGGGCCCCGAGATTGAGGGAAGGGAAGGAGAAAGTACAAGTCCTCTGTGCAAAACTCAGGGAAGGAGAGAACAACGGAACTGACCCCGTTCCACATTTCAGACAAACTCACAGCCTCACAGTTCAGCTCGCTCCTAGGCAGAGGGAAGCAGAGGGGGCTCATTGAAGGAGGAAAGAAAGGATGGGCAAGAGTGGTAAGGGGAGAGGGAGCACTTCCCAGAGAGCATGGCTTTAAGTCCCTCCACACTGAACACCGTGATTATGGTGAATTGCTTCGCTATCGCCAGTCGCAAACAAGAGGTTGTCAGGTCACCAAATATTGGAGTCTGGACCAAAGCAAAGATAGGGCGTTTCGGTCAAAAGACTCAGCTTTTAATATGTGACTGCATATAACTCTCAAATATCCATGTGAAACATCAAAAAGCAGTAAGTAAATTTCTGTGAGATATGTTTTAAATGAAACAGCAGAGAGGGATGTAAGGGGCTCCTTTTTCATGATTGCAAACCGAGTGGTAAGAGAGACAGTAAATCCGTGCGTCATTCTTCACTTCTCCTTCCCTTCCTCTCCCATCGAATATATGACCTCTGTACCAGTGTGCATCTTAGAGTTATTTCCAGCATCTTCCCCTCCCTTCCTGCCTCCCACTGCTCTAGTTCAAGTTCTGACCATCCCTTGGCTAGACGGTTGTACCACAAAATAGCCATTGGATATCTACTCTGTGTATTATCCTCTGCTAGGTGCTCGGGCAGAGTTTAAAAGGATCCAAATGGGTGCTGCTTTCATGGGGCTTATGTTTCTGCAAGGAAAACAGAAAGGGAACAACCATTAGACAATTCATTATTAATTAAAATGATGACAAATGCACCAAAGGCTAAGTATAGGAGCAGGGGAGCAGGCCAAGGTCACTTCAGGAAGGCTTTCTTGAGAGACTAACATGTGAGCTGAGCTTTGAAGGATGGGTAAGAATGAACCTGGTGCAGAGGGAAGCTCCAAACGTTGGGCAGAGCATTTCAGATGGCCCTTTGGCATGGACGGCAGGTGAAGCTAAGAATGCCCGCAGGGAGGAGAGAGGCAGGATGTTGCCTCTACCTTGAATTTGGTGGTGAGCTTCTTGAGGTCGGGGGTCCCCATGACTCATCTCTATATATGTGTCTACTAAAGGTTTCCCAGTATTCCACTGAATGGAGACACTTTGGTGCCAGTAAACATATCACTATAGCCCAGAAAAAAAAATCATGAAAGATAGGAGGAATAATATTTGGTGTTAAGAGTTTTTAAAATTTTGATCATCAAGTTTTTCAAGAAAGTGTGCATAAGTATCCAGAATTAATTGTTATCTGAGAAACTATTTATGAGTATTCAGTGTTAAATGGGACACTGACTTTTTTATCATCATCATTGCCTCCCGCCCTCCCAGGACACATGTGTATCTAATAGCAGAGAGAGAGAGAGAGAGAGAGAGAGAGAGAGAGAGAGAGGGAATCCTTAAGGGTATTTAGTGAATTAGATTTCTTTTAAATCATGTGACGAAGGAATTGCGTATGAAAGATTAGGGACGAGACTAGACCAGGGAACACAAATATATGGAATGAGAGCCACGACTCCAGCCACGACTCCCAACACGATCCCACCATGGCCTCAGCCCCTGCCATTGGCTGTCATCATAACAGGCTTCTCCACTTCTTTTGTGTGTTTCCTCTGAGTCTCACTCAACATGGCTTCCTAATGGCCACCACTCACCAGTAGACTTAGAGGAGACCTACTGGCCAGTGTGTGTAGAGTTCATTCATCCAGAGAGCCTGAGCTGGTTTTTTAGATACCTTGATGGAACCCATGTTTTTTCTAAGTGCATTAGAAAAGGGCCCCAATTCTAGTAACATGGCATTTCTGGACCCCATGTCATAAAGTAGGCCGTACTTGCCTTTAGGAAAAAAGTATAGTCAGAGATTACTTTTCTTTTTAAAACGTTAGCATCGAATTGTGCTTGTTTCTACCAGGCTTTCACAAAAACTAAAACTCTGTCAGTTTTACACTTCTATACTCACTTAAATACTGAAATGGTCTTTGATGCTCTATCAGTGTTTGCTAATACAACATTCATTCTGGTTATTCAAAAGGCCCCAGTTTGCTATCAAGTGAGCATGTCATACCAAGGGTATAGTTTTACTGCACCATAAATCAGTATAAAGCAAATATGCTGGCTCCAACAGTGCAGGTTAATGATTAAATTCCCAAGTTTTTTTTCTCCCCTCAAAGAGTTGGTTGTTCCAAATATATTTTGAAAGCTTCTAAGAGGCCTATGGATTAAGGTCTTCTTTTTTTCCCCTTCTCATCCATGTTTACTTTGGTAAGCAAAAACATCCCCCAATGATTCCCTTTGCCCTTCAAACTGGACTTTTCAAATAGCCTCTCATCACCACCCTTCTCCTCCCCCATTTCCCCCCCTCCTATCCCCTTTCCTTCTTCTTCTTCTTCTTTTTTTCTTCTTTTCATCTCTCAGTGAATGAATGACTGAATAAATGAATGAATGAATGAATGAATGAGTAAATAAAAAGGCTAAAAATGCAAATGTAGGTCTATTTTAAGAGAAGTCAGATGGACAGCTAGGAAACAGGTCTTGTCCCTAAAGGCATAATCATTTCCTAATGCCATTTAGTCACCCCTACAGCGGAGTTGGTGCCAGAGTTAGAGACCCTGCTGGGCTTACCCAGCCCTAGGAAGGATCAATGGGCAAATACGCATTATAAGGACAAGATCTCAGAAATCCTGATGTATTAAACTGCAGTCTACGTATGGTTTTGTTGTAAGGAGCAACTGTTTTTCAAGAGATGTGATTTCTACCTATTGGGTCTTTTAAAATGAAATATGTCAAATGCACAAAATATATAATGAGTAACAAAATTAATTCATCCTTCCAAAGGCTTCAAGAGACATTTATAATTTTATCGAAGTAGCAAAATAACTAAGTCACTCTTAATCATCTCTGCCCATGGGAAAAATCAATAGCTAGCTTTCAAATTTCTTTTTAGACAATGCAGTAGACTTTACAGTATAAATTCTAATAAACAGAAGGATACAAAAAAAAATGATAACTACAGGAAGGACATGGGGAAAGAAGTCATTACCCAGACTCTCTGGATACTGAATGGTCAGCCCCAGGGCCCATTTCCATTTGGCAGGAATGTTTTTTGTCAAATCCTTGACATTACACACACACACACACACACACACACACACACACACACACTCATACTCTTCTATTAATGGATACAAAGTGGTTTTATGAGAATACAGCCCAGCCAGAGCAAGAGAACCGCCCAGCTTACTCAGATATTCTGATTAAGATCTAATGAACAGTGTTGAGTATTTTGGCTCTCCATACTGTCCTCATCCCAGGCAGCATATCTTATCTGTGGCTTACATTCTTTGTTTGTATCCTTGCCCTGTTATAGAAAAACTCATCTTTATACATTTTTTGATTATTAGTTAACATGATAGCTTTAAGAGTTCCAACAAATTTAGACCAATATGCCTTTCTTTGTACTTTGGTGCCGTGCTATGCTGGTCATTTGAAAATTAGAGATAGGGAATTTGACTCTTTGCTATGGGAATACATCTGTATAACATAATCACTTCACCTATTCCTAAATAGTGTCCAAAAGAAAGTTGGTTATATGTGGACATTTAGATATGTTGTCTCATTGCATGAAACTACATATGTCTTAAATTTCCAATACTTTATAAACAATATATGGGTAGCTAGCCAATCGTGCAAGAGGTGATTCCCCAGCTAGATTTATTTTTAATGTATTTCACTGACAGGGTAACACACATCCTTATCTGTACCTTTGGAAGACATGTTTTTTTGGGATGGCAGGGAACAGTGGTAAAGTTTCCCTCTCTGAACAGATTGCTATGCTGTATCGGTAGATGCCCAAAGCTGAAGTTCTTTTTAAATTTTTTGAAAAACTGTTTGAATCCCCAACCTCAACCATCCCTCATATGGCAAGTTCTTAATGGTGCCATTTCAAAGGAAATCCATGTTTGTAATTCAGTGTATATTTGTGAGTGTGTTAGGAAAGGAAAGAAATGTATAAAGACAAGAGAAATAATTTACCTTAAAAGATCTTTAAAGAAATTATATTTGGGTAGAAATATAAGTAATATATCAATTTATTTTCCTTTCAGTCGAAATCCGTTGTTCTTTTCCTATTCTTTGTCAAGCCTGTGTTATAATTATTATCATAGATTAGAAATACTTTTTTTCAAAGCCTCCAAGGCTCTTATTTTTTTAAATGTTTATTTATTTATTCTGAGAGAAAGAGCATGAGTGGGGAGAGACAGAGAGAGAGACAGAGAGAAAAATCCCAAGCAGGCTCTGTGCTGTCAGCACAGAGCCCAAACACAGAGCTCTATATCAGGAACCATAAGATCATGACCTGAGCCAAAATCAAGAGTCAGATGCTTAACCGACTGAGCCACCCAGGTGCCCCTGGAAATATTTTGTGTGTGTGTGTGTGTGTGTGTGTGTGTGTGTGTGTGTTTCTTTTTAGCTTACTTAACGGTAATCCCTTGAAAGTGGGACCAGGTTTTGTGTTTCCCCCTCTCAGCCCGTGTCGAGAGTAAATGCTCAGTTATTATCATATCACCTGAATCCAGCATTTCAGGCATTTGGAGTCAATGTCATTTGGTTTCTCTATGAAGGACTGTGTTTAGGAGACTGAGACCAGTACCACAGTGGGAATCCCTTTGTGTTCTGAAACATTTTTGTCATCACAGTGTCAATGCAAGAGCACTGTTGCAAAAGCCTGTTTGCTGAGGGGGCCGAGGGTCCATCATAGAGGCGTTTGATCTCTCTTCTCAACCCATGGTGAGGCTCATCCCCCAGACACGTTTGGTACCACCTTGGTAGGTGGAGCCTGTAGCAGCCAGGATCCCAGAACATTACTGCAGAGGCTGAAGGTGTGGATGGAGGCGATGGGGGGAATGGAGAGGTAGAAAGACGAGAGGAGAAATTCAGCCAAGTGTTAATATTACAACGCTAAATCTTTTATTGTTGTGTTGAGTGAAGCTATGGGGAACTGGTCCATAAAATCTAGTTGATGCAATGGCTGGACGAGAGGCTACGTGGTAAACAAAACCAAGCAAAACAAAACAAAACAAATCTTATACCGAACTGTCTTTAAAAAGCGATGGCTGGGAAATTATACCACTATCTTTAAGCGAGTGTCAACGAGGACTTTGTTGTGCAGAGAGACTTTTGATTCTGCACACCATGGCGGGGCATCAGAATATGTGTGTAAACTGTGTAAAAAGAAAGCCCACCTGGAAAGCATACTAGCTATCTCCTTTGAATGGAGTCCAGGGCAGGCAAGCTTCTGTGCCAAACTTTCTCTGGATTCGGCTCAGAACTCACTGTGGAGTGCCGTTGCATTTGAATTCCTCACTTGGGCAATGTTCTGAGTCATCCAGAATCCTCGGTGCCCGATAGTAACCTCCTGAAGTCACTGATGGAACAGGTAAAACAGGTAAAACTGATGCTTTACATCAGCATCTCCTGGGGAGCTTAAAACCAATACACCGTGGGCAGGGCTGTGGGCACAGCATGCTGGGACATCGGCGACAGCCACCACTGTGAGCCCCATTGCAGCAGAAATAACAAAAGAGCCACCTTGACTGGGAGAACACCGGGAAAGGAAGATGCCTTGCTTGAATCTGGGGCTCCGCCTGGCACTGGCCGGAAGCACAGACACACTCTTCAGTCGGTCAGCAGTTCAGCACTCACGCAGTCAGCGCACCAGGCTCCTGGCCCAGGGCTGCAGACTGGGCCACCAGAGTGGACCGGTCCTGGGCTCTGCATGTGAGGAGAGGAGATGCACATTACAGGTACATGGCAGAAGGGGGCACAGAGTACAACCGGGACACAGAGGGGAGGCTCATTCCACCTGGGGTGGAGCCGGGGGACAGGAAGGACCAAATCTTCTCAGAGTGATGACGGTGGCATTAGGGTGGAGGTGGGAAAAGAGGCTGGAGTGTTAGAGAACTCTAAGTGGTTAGCGTAATGAGGCTGGCGGTGGGTCGGGGCCATGTGATAGACAGCCTGAGTGCCTGGATAAAAGCAGAGATTGTGGGATGGAGAGGCGGGAGACGGTAAGGAGAGAAGACGTGGAACACTTTTCTTTCCTCTGTGGCTTGTCGAGTCCTCACATTGTCCTGGTGGCCTCCATGTCTGGAAGCACACTTCACCCAAGAAGCAAGGACAGGCAAAATGTTGTCTCTCGGCGTTTCACGATCTTAACGTTCATGAGTTAATTACTAAAATTGTATACATATCACAACCGCTACCTTCGACCAATTATATCCCAGGATATCATAACAGGTCACAACCCTAAAGTACATAGTCATTCAAACAAAAGAATACTCTCCCGCCTCTCTTTGAAAAGCAAGCATTGATTGGATCAGGGATGCAAGATGAAGTCAGTTGGGATTAGACATTTCCTGCAAAAATCCACTCGAGGCTATAAGCCTATATACAGTGGCGGGTTCATTTTGCTGTTCTACCCACTAAGCGAATGGGGTGGGGTTGGGGGTGGGCAGCAGTGAAGGGGATGGGTAGGAAGGGTCGGGGGGAGACGAGGACTGTGCAAGGAACCCACTCCTAGCTGCTTTCCTCCCACTCTCAGGATCTACCCAGGTACTGCCGTTCCTGAACTTCCAAATCTCAAAATCCCAGCAGGTCTGCGTGTTGTCAGGCAAGGGTGGGAGCCCCGCAGAGGCCCCTCCGGCCCCCAGGGCAGTGCCCACAGCCTGAGCTGGCCTGGCTCTCACTGCCGTTGACAGTTCATTAGCAAAACCTCAATTCCCTTCCGGACTCCAGTGTTCCCTTTGCCTGCCATACCCGGGCATGACCAGTACGGTTAACAGTAGCCACATTTTGAGATCATCATTGGGATTTGAAACGTTGTCAAGTATAAAGAAAACTTACACTGATTCTCTGAGCTGTTCCTTCCTTTCCAGGAGAAGTAGCTGTCAAAGTTGTATTAGCAGGATATCATTTCAGCAAAATCTTTCAGATCTTCTCAGGAGAAGAGACCATAGGAAAAAAAAAATCCTGAAGGGTGTGTAGGATATCTCTCATTTAGTGAGGTAAAAACCAGCTTGCTAAATGAAAACTAACACCTTCTGAGGACTGGAAGGGACCGCCCTGGGTTTGTCCAGTGGCTGTGAAAGGGTGCATTATCATGGTGACCTTGTTGATGGCAGGGCAAGTGGCAGTGATGGGGTATTGAGTGCAGACTTAGGAGCTTGAGATGGATGGTTATAGGACAGCTGGTCCATCACATTGGACTACAGTCTCAGTTCTTCTGCTTGTAAAAGTTCCATGGTACTTGCTGGGAAAAAACTCATAAAATCCTTTAAGGCATCGTGCAACATAGAATTAGAAATGGAAAACACTTTCATCAAGTTTCTCCTGACCTTTAGGGATTTACTTCTCTCTTTGAGAACCAGAAACAGTGGGTGGAGAAGAGGTGTGACGAATGTTACTCGTCTTTGCCAACAATGTTAATTTCTTTCTAAGCTAACGTTGTTTATTTGATTTCTGACTACCTCTCTAAGAGGAGCAATACAGTTGTTAGACTAAATTCATTAGATGGCTGGAAATTTCCAACTAACCCACAACTCAGGGACCTTAGTTGGGTCAGTTCTTACTTTCTTGATCTTACCCCCACACTCTGAATCCAGGTCTGATGAGCAAATGCATAGAGCAATTCTCTCATTTGTATGATTTTTAAAGCTTATGTTTTGATTTCCCTTACAAGAGAAAATATTTTATGATGTAGTGGCAACAAGTGAGAACTTTGAGAAGGACACACTTACTGTACAGAATATAGACTCCCTGTGTCCATGTAGGGGATGAGGAAGAGCTGAGTAGGTAGGATTTCTAATGGTGACCGAATTTGATTCGTAGTATAACTCAATCAGTGGCAGTTCACAAAGCGGTTTCCTGCACGTTGCATCAGTAACAGTAACACGCAAGCAAGGATCTTGAAGAAATTTACATTTGCTAAGACGGGGAGAGTCAAAGAATGTAAGTACTCCTAAGCTAAGCATATTCATAGTGACGAATGAGCTGGTTCATGGAAGCAATGTTTGTATTAGGAAAAACTGGAAACAAAGAAAATAAACAATGGTGTATTCATTTGATAAACTCTTATACAGTATTTAAAAATTGAAGGAGCTGGAGGAATTGACTTAGAAAAAAATGTCTATGGTGTAGAAAGTGGGAATAATCCCACAATGATATGAAAATCATAATTCCATCTTGGTAAAAGTAACTTGATCTATGCATATACCGTGTGATAGTATATGTATACAAATATGTGTGTGTATGTGTGTGTGTGTGTGTGTGTGTGTGTGTGTGTGTATCTACCTAGGTGTGATGTGTGCACATGGGTAAGGATGGGTAAATACCCATGGAAATGGAATGTGGGAAGGTAGGCATTACATGTTTTCTCTTTTATACCACTATAGTAACTATAAATAAATATATTTAAAAGACAATAGACATAAGAAAGAAACATTACTCACGTTATGTGGGTTTCATCCAAATAAATGTATTATTGTAAGATATTTTAAAACCACCACAAAGTTAAGACATTTTATTTAAGGCCACTATGGAAACATATGTGTTTCTGGCCCTGAGAGTCTGGGAATTAGGATTTGCTGTTTTTAAGGGCTTTGTGCTCACAGCTCCACTATTTTTATTCATTTAGGAGAGAACACTCCAGCATTCTATGTGAGTAGTCCAGCGGTGGAGGTTGTGTATTTTAGCACTCCAGAATAACTGTCATTAGGTAATCAGGAACTCACAGACTATTCCATTCCAAGCATGTTTTCATTGACTGGGATAAATATTTTGACAAGAGCCTAGGTGCACCGATAACATTTTGCATAACAAAGAATAACAGGTGCAGCCAAAAGGGAGGGAAGTTCTTTGAGGATGCATCTTCAATTTCCTGTGTGTGCTTTGACTCTTCTAAATCTAGAATAACGACGATGATGATGGTGGTGATGATGATTGCTATTGCGGCGTCATTGTTTGCTATGGATAACCTACGGCGATACAATCCTTTTGGAATAAAGTAAGAAATCTACTCACATGAGCTCAGGAGACCATGAAGAGCCTTTCATGGAAGCTGCCGCTTCCCAGGGGCGCCTGGGTGGCTCAGTCCGTTGAGCGACCGACTTTGGCTCAGGTCATGATCTCACAGCTCGTGAGTTCGAGCCCTGCGTCCGGCTCTGCATACGGGCTTATGGTTCTGTCCTCCACTCTCCCTCTCTTTGTCTCTTTCTACATCTTGGTGTAAGTCATTTCATCTCTATTGCCTTAAATAAGAAATGTTTAATCTTTGCAAACACTAATTTTTATCTTA
Organism: Panthera pardus; assembly: GCF_024362965.1. NCBI lineage: Eukaryota > Metazoa > Chordata > Mammalia > Carnivora > Felidae > Panthera > Panthera pardus. Next base: position 30,388,263 of record NW_026526732.1, read on the forward strand.
TTTTATTTTTAGAAAAAAATGTTGTAACTTCTTTTTCATGTTTATTGGTTTGTTTATTTTGAGAGAGAGAGAGAGACAGAGCACGAACAGGGGAGGGGCAGAGAGTGAAGGAGAGAGAATCCCAAGCAGGCAGAGCCCGACCTCACAACAGTGAGATCTCACAACAGTGAGATCACCACCCGAGCCAGTATCAAGAGGAGAACGTTTAACCGACTGAGCCACCCAGGTGCCCTTGCAGAAACTAGTTTTTAAATTCTTGCCTGAAACCAAGTGGAGGGCTGGTACTTGAAAAATACTTACTGATTGAATCTTTCTTCCTACATAATTCCATTTCAACTATATTGAAGAGTGCAAGGCAAATTATTAAACACTAACATTTCATTCGTTCATTGGATCCTTTTTTTTTAATAATAGTCACGAATATTCTATTTTATGGCTTGAATTATTGGGTGTGATAGGCTTTTGCCCCTTATAATTGTTTAATAAACTTTAAAAGTATAAAACATTTTACTGCGGAAAATACCCCTTATGTTTTCTCCTGATTGGGGACTTACGAATCTTCATCTCTGACTTAGATCATTTTTGTTCTTCAGCATTCTTATATTATTGATGAAAGAAGATAAAGTGACAGATGACAGTCCAACGGCTGACTGAGGATACACAGGACCATACATCCAGTAAGAGTTCAGTACGTGTTGAATAACAGAAAAAAAAAAATCGAGTGTTTTTGGATATCAGTCCTGAGGAGCGTGCGATCAATTATATTAGGCTTTTAGACAAAAGAGGCTGAAAGAGAAATCAAGTGTCTCTTTTTGGGAGCTCATTCAGGGGAACTAAATCATTTCTGCAGGAAAGAGCAATAGCCACCTTCCGTGACTCCAGTGAGATCTCACTGGACATGTTCTGAGAAGCCCTGCACCGAGAATTGAGTTGTCCTGGATCCTGACATGCCTGGTGTGAGTCACAGGCAAAAAAAAAAAAAAAAATCTATGAATTCTAAATTGCTACATGGGCTGCTGAGTATCCGAAGTTTGAGTCTATGTGTCAGTTTCTATAAGAATTATTTCTAGAAACACAGAAATGAATTATTTAATACATTTCAAGTGAAAGTCCTTGGGGAGGCAGCAAGAGTTAAATAGTCAAACGCAATTAAAATTCTTCCAGAAAACAAATTCAAATTTTCTACTGGGTTCATGGACAAACCATAGAATTAAATGTTCAAAGCTGACTCACATGCGTTCCTTTGTATTTGTAATATAAAATTCCTCTATGCAGATTTTCAGAAGTGATTTTCCTGGGGTTGATCAGTCAGCTTCTGCCGTGCCAGGTACCACACTGGGCTTGGGGGTGCAAAGATGGGTAAGAAGTTCTCTGTACTTGAACTCACTCATTTAACAGGGTTACTGTTAATGAATTTCATCGATTTAAGTCAAGTCTATGAATAAAATACTATGTTCCAGGAAAGAGATGGCTTAAAAAATGAGTATGACATAGGCATTCTCCCCAAAGTATTTAATATTAAACAAGGGGGGGCAGACTTCTGAATATCAAATCATAATATGGTATAATCTGTGCTACAGTTGAGGTCAAGTTGCTAGAATGAGAGAGAAAATAACTCATCTTAAATTTATAAAAAATTTCCACTTCCAAATGCAGGATTCCTTCCTAGCCCAGCATATGTAAAATTTTTGGATAAACTATGTTTAAAAAATGTTCTTTTAATGCAACTTTACTGGTAAAACAAACAAACAAAACCTGTGGGGATTCCTTGAAGGCCAGGAAAAACATCTACAGGAGATACAGAAGCTGACTTTTGTGGGGTTATTGGCATAAAACTTATATTTTTAAAACACACATGGGACATTTCTGGAAATTGATGGATTATTTGGCCTTAAAGAAGATCTCAATTTTTTTGGAAAACTTGGTAACATACCTATCACATTTTCTTACTCTAATACAGTTAATTAAGTTAGATCACTAAGAATCCTCTATAAATTCAGGAAGTTAAAAACATACTTTAAATCAGTCATAGAAGAATTAATAGAAATTAGGAAATTCTAAGAAATGAATAATAACAGAAATACCGGTTTTCAAAACCTGTGGGATGTAGCTAAGACCATGATGAGAAATAAATCTGTAGATTTAAATGCTTATATTAAAAAAGAAGAATGTCTAAAACATGAGCTAAGGATCCAATTCAAGAAGTCATGGGGAAAAACAGACTCATTAAATAACCCACAGAAAATTGAAGGGATGGAAATTGATGAAATAAAAATCAAAGATACATAGGAAAAAGTCAAGAAAAGTTTGTTTTTAAAAGAGTAAGTAAAAATGACAACTTGTATTAGGATTTATCAAGAAAAAATAGAGAAATCACAAATAGACAATATTAACAATTTAAAAAGAGATTGTTACTACACATGTAGCCTTACAAGAAAACCACTTTATGCCAATAAATTTTAAAACTTATGAAAAATAGATATGTTTCTAGGAAAACAAAAATGATCAGAACTGACCAAAAAAAATAAGACAAAACCTAATTTGTGCCGTAACCATTGAAGGAATTGAATAATAATAATCATAATCATAATAGTAATCACTTTCTGTGAGTCAAAGACTCATGGGACCTTTTTTATTGGACAGGATGATTTTTATAGACGAGTTCAAGGTATAGGTATCTCCCACTTTTCCAAGTTCCCATTATACCATTTAATTTTTATGAAAGACTTACATTAGTACTTGTTGCCATTAATAGAAGAAATCTGAAGAGGATTTTTGCTTTTTGTGGAAAAAAAAAAAAGTGAAAGCGAAAATAGTATTCAGCATTTGTTTTGCAACGAGCCCTTCTAGAGGCAGTGTGTGCCCAGCACTGAGAGGGTCCCTGTCAAGCTGCTTCCCCCGGGAACTACTCTCAGCATCTCAGCACCAAGCCATCAGAGCTTCCAACTGTTGTCTGTGAGCATCTGTGCTCTGCCTCGATTTATTTTGTGCCGTCTTGAGTAAGATGTGTCCTAGGCTATCAGAGAAGCCTAAGAGAGTTTATTTTTTGGGTCTGGGGATGCTCCAAAAAAAAAAAAAAGTTCCATGTCAATTAATGGTAATCACTTCTTTACCCTCCTCCATCTCAACTTACGAAAGGCTCCATAGGAATGATCTACTTTCAGATAGAAGGGAAACCTGGACTGGGAATTCCAAATTTAAACTCCTTCAGAGAATAGAAAAAGACCGAGTATTCGTCAACTCATTTTATCGATCTGTTAGAACCTTGGTACCAAAACCAGGCTTGGACAGTATGAGGAAAGAAAGCAATGGGCAAGCTGACAAGCAGAATGTAGCCATAGATTAGAAAAAAAATCATGGCCTAGCTAACTAACCTAAGGCTAAATTAGTTAGCAGGTCAAGGGCATGTCGTCTCTATAGCCACAGAAAACTCGTTTGGGAGAGTTCCACACCTATTCACGGTTTAACAAATAAGCAGACAAGACTTCTTACAACAGGCCATGTTAACTGGAAAAAAGTGTATCTAAAATATTGTATTTATTTGTCATAGATCTGGTAGCTGAACCAAAAATGAGCTTGCTTTCTTCCTTAATAGAAGAATGAGGAAAAGATGTTAGTCTTGAAATCTTTTTTCTGCCCTATTAAATACATAAGTGTACGTATTTATTTGTACAGATATAAATATGTGCAACCATACAGAGCTTTATTGTGTAGTAGTTAAGAACACAAGCTCTGGAGGGAGATTGCTAACTAAAAATCCTGGAATTGTATGATTTAGGGCAAATTTCTTAACCTCCCTGTGCTTCAGTTTTCTCATCTGTAAAATGGGTGATGAAACAACCTCACTGGTTCGTTGGGAAGGTTAAAGAAATAAATACATGTGAAACATAAAGAGAAATGCCCAGCAGATAGTAAGCACTAAATATGTATTAGTGGCTAGGGTGCCTTTTTTTTTTTGAGTGGGGGGTACCAAAATAGTAACATGATGATTTCTGTCTGGGCAGAAGATTCATGGGTGGTTTTTAAGTTTTTCTTTATGTTTCCCCCACATTTTCCAAACTTTTCACAATATGTTTTTAAAAAGCTTATTTATTTTGAGAGAGAGAGCATGAGCAGGGGAGGGGTAGAGAGAGAGAGAATCTAAGCAGTCTCCATGCTGACAGTTGGGAGCCCGACATGGGGCTTGAACCCACGAGCCACGGGATCATGACCTGAATTGGAACCAAGAGTCAGACACTTAACCAACTGAGCCACCCAGGTGCCCATATGATATTTTGCTTTCATAAAGAGAACTATTTTAAACACACACACACTGGGGCGCCTGGGTGGCTCAGTCGGTTGAGCGTCCAACTTTGGCTCAGGTCATGATCTCGCGATCTGTGAGTTTGAGCCCCGCGTCGGGCTCTGTGCTGACAGCACATGAACCCTCCCCTGTTCATGCTCTCTCTCTCTCTCTCTGTCTCAAAAATAAATAAATGTTAAAAAAATTAAAAAAATAAATAAACACACACACACTCACGCGCGCGCGCACACACACACACACACACACACACTATTCACATACACCCCCTTAAAAGCTCAAGCTCTTTGATCTAAGGTGGCTAATACATTTCTCTGGAAACTTGGGCCATGGCAGAACATCACTTCTGAGAGTTCCACTATCCCCTGCCAGGGTACCCCGATGTATTATCACATGTATTATCACCCAGGTGAGCAAGAGTGACTCTGGAGGAAAGGAAAGGCTCGTTCGGAACATGTTGATACAAAAATACATCAGAATCGCTCAAGGAACTTCCTAACCACGGATGTTCAGACTCCGCCCCTAGAGAATGACTGACTTAGCAGGTCAGAGTGGGGCTTTGCAGATCTGCGACGCTGATAGACACCTGGGTTGTGAACAGCGGCTTTATTCTGTTTGCACTCAGCTTTTTCCCACATCCTGGCACAGGCAGGTCTGAGCGGGCGAATTTTCATGGTAAGCAGCACTTCCCAGTTAATTCCAAACGTATAGATAATGCCGCTCGTTCATTCCAGAAAAATTTATCGGCTCAGTTGTTCAGGAAATGTTCTAGCTTAGAAAAAGAGGACCCAAAGGAGAAACCAACAACATTCCCCATTCCCAGAAGTTTACATTTTCACATAGGCAAACAGAAAGTTACCAAGTAAATGCAGGATAATTGCAGAGTATAATGAAAGTTCCTAAAAGAGGACATAAACAGGATGATGTGACAGAGTAACGGGAGAGGAGGCTTCAGGCAGGTGAGCAGAGACAGCTATGCCGAGCAGGTCACATTTCAGGAGCTGAGATGGACAGATTATGCCCAGAATAGAAGTGAATGTCTTCCAGGGAGACATAACAGCCAAAGCTCTGCGTCAGAAAGAACCCGGCATGTCCAAGGTTAGTGTGTCTAGAATATGACGGGTAAGAGACAGTGGTGTAAAGAAGATGCTGGAAGGGTAGATGCATAGGGACCTGCCATCCAGGCCAAGGAGTTTGGATTTTATTCTGAGGGAGTAGAAAACCGCAGGTCTTTTAAATGGTTAGAGTGGAGGTGATCTAAGAAATGGTTGATTTCAAAGATCACTCTGCTTCTGTATAGAGAGTGATTGGTGGAGAATAACAGCAAAATCAAGGAAACGAATGGGACACTGTTGCAATAACCTAGGTGACAGGTGACAACAACTTGGATTTGGGGGTCCAGAGGAGATGGTGAGAGGTGAGCCAAGTTGGGGACCGTTTGGAGGTAGAAGGCAGCTAGGATATTTGTGGCAGATCCGTGGGTTCTGATCAGCTATGTGGCAGATGCAGGTCAGACCACTGGGTCACAAGCCACTGACTGCAGCGTCTCCTTCCCAGAAAGGTAAATGTGCAGATGCTGACTAATCTCATGGGTTCAAAATACAAGCTCCCTGTTGTCCTTTGGACCCTTGGAATAGTTCTACCATGGCCGTTCTAAATACCCTGCTGCCTTCAAAGGGTCAGATGCTGTTTATGCCCAGGGATGGGTTTTCAGCTACTGAGATCCACATTCTGGGGACCACTTAGGGTTCACACGACTCGTCCTCTGTGTCAGAGGTAGAATAGGTCTAAGCTTATCCATCCCTAAGAGGTCTGCTCTAGATGCAGGGCAGGCCCCAGAGTCCACGGGCATCTGGGAAGTAACTTAGTTCCACACTGCACTGAGGGAACACCAAGGAGTCCTGACCTCACCTGAACCAGTCGGACCTTCTGGTGAGGTCCAGAGCTGAACTGCTTCTCCAAGTGTCTTTCTGAACTGAAGCCAATCTGAGTCTGGGTCAGAGTCCTCAGTCTCTCCACCCTCTTACTCTACATGGCTATTGTCCTCTTGAGTTCACTCCAGCCCTGCTTAATTCCTGGGCCAGCTCCTGAGACTTTGGGGCTGCTCAGGAACTGGGGGGTGGGTGGGTGGGAGGGAGTGGAATGGAAGGGCTGGGACAGATGCTATGGGCAAAAGCATGAATGGAGCTGGAAAATGCTTCCCTTCCCCATTTCCTATGAAGGGAAAATGACGAGATATTACCCAGCCTACAAATCTCATAGTGAGTATGTGTGTAAGGACAAGGTGAATCTTTCCCGATGGCACAGCCTTAAAGAAAATATCAGCTAAACTAGTGTGTTAGTTAAGTGACACGCCTATTAGGAAAAATATTTGTATTTTGTTTGTATATTAGCTATAGGTTACGAGAGTGCTCCCAAGAGTATGATTCAAATTCTTTATCTCATCCACAGAAATCTCTTACAAAGGACTTGGACATTGAGGCCTATGGCTCTGTGTGAGGGGTCAGAGATAAACTCTGCAGCAATTTGGAGATGTGACAGCTGTAACCGTATATGTTACAACTTTAAAATATCAGACGGTTTGCGGATAGATGCAGGGAAATTGATGAATACAGTGCAAAGAACTTACTGGTCCTCTTGAAAAGTGAGTTTCAAAACAACACATCAAATATGAGCCATGTAATTACAAAGTGAAAAATTGGGTGTTTCACTAAATCTGAGAAGTGTTAAGACCACCCAATATAAAAACACTGTCAATATGTGAAAGCATCTGCATTTTTTATGTTTATTTATTTATTTGGAGAGCGAGAGCAGGAGTGGGGGAGGACAGAGAGAGAGGGAGAGAGAGAGAATCCCAAGCAGGCTCCACACTGATAGCACGGAGCTCAGACCGTGAGACCATGATCTGAGCCGTAAACCACAAGTTGGATGCTTAACCAACTAAGCAACCCTGGTACCCTGAAAATATATGCATTTTAAAATCAATGAAGGTTTTTATAAATGCTTTTATAGTTGTTTTTAAATAAGTGTTTTTAGGTATACAAGGTGTCGGAACAATATGCTCTAAAATGTTGAGAGAAATATCTTCAAAAATGTTAACAAGAGGGCACCTGGGTGGCTCAGTCGGTTGAGCGTCCGACTTCGGCTCAGGCTATGATCTCACGGTTCGTGAGTTTGAGCCTCGTGTCGGGCTCTGTGCTGACAGCTCAGAGCCTGGAGCCTGCTTGGGATTCCATGTCTCCCTCTCTCTCTCTGCTCCTCCCCTGCTCATGCTCTGTCTCAGAAAATAAATAAAACCATTAAAAATTTTATTTTTTTAAATGTTAACAAGATACCTCTAGGAGAAGGGAGTGGGATGGGGGAGATAATGAAAGACCTTAGACATATATGTCTTATTCTATATATTTTCATATTATTTGATCTCTTTACAACGAGCATGTATTGAGATGGTGTCTGTGTGTGTGTGTGTGTGTGTGTGTGTGTGTGTGTGTGAATGTCACTGGTTTATATGGGTGATGCTATGTGGAAATTTGTTAGTCAAGACAATTTTAGCGTATGGACCAAATAGCCTAATAGATCCTGATTTTATTAGGCACGGCAAGCAAACATAATTCAGGGAAGGCTAAAGAAATTTTCTGTTTGTGCTGCAATTGCACATTCCCACCTGCTGTGAAATAAAGCCAACCTTCCTGCCGGGGTCCGTTGATTCAGCTTTGCCATCTGGAGCAATCTAGCATTAACAGCCTGAATGGAATAATGCCGCTTTGGTCAGGGCCTCTGCTGGTAGCAGAGTTTGTCGTGCATGGTGTTAATTACATTCTTTCCATAAAATAGCGGTGCTCGAAGTACGGAGCTGTGTGGAAATGATGAACGCGGGTGGTAGCGCAGATTCAGGATAAAGGCAATTCCTTGGGATTTCATCTGTTATCTCTCATGGGAGAGGAGAGGATCCGGATTCAGGTCAGGAGGCGAAAGGTTTGTGGGTGAGGGAGAACACCAGGCAGGCAAGGCTGTAAAGTCTGGGCGGTGGCCGTCTCGTTACTCATGATTCCTGCAGCTTCTGAGAACATTCTGTACCATGTGCACAGTTGGCTTAGTACAAATTCCAAAGCCATTTTTTTTTTTTATTATCGTTTAGGATCTCATTTTCAGAGTAGGTAGATAAGTAAGTTGCTAGTTAAACATTTGTAAACCAATGCATTCCAACAAAAGCCACCCGTGGACCACGTGACCAGAGAGCACCAGGGTGCTTTAGAGTCAGTGCTGAACGCAACCTTCTCCAGTCTACTGGAAAAGAACATTCATTCATTTAGTCATTCATTTCTTTATTTGTTCAAGAGATGACTTATGGAGCGCCTTCCATGTGCCAAGCACGGTGAGGGAAATACACACCGATGAAAACACAGAGAGAAGTCCCCGCGGTTGTAGAGTTAAGGAACAAACAAAAAAGAAGCAATTACAGATCGTGACAATGCTCTGAAGGGCATGACCAGGGTGACATGGCAGAGAGTCAGGCAGAAGAGAGTGGGGTATCTCTCTATAGTTTAGCGTGCCAGCCAGGCCTCTCTGGAGAGGCATCGTTGGCTTTTATTACCAAAGGGTGAAAGGGAGCAGTCGAGGGTCAGGAGACCTGAGTCAGGTAGGCTCTGCCCTCACTGGCCTGTGGCACTTCTGTTTCTACAGGCCTCCCACCCTCTCTGGGGAGTTTCTTCACCTGCAAAAAGAACACCGTGTTCCGCAAGCAGCCCCTGGTCTGGGAATCTGCATAATTATGAATCTGTTAACTGAAGAATAATGACTTTTCTGTGAAAGTACTTTGCAAACTGTAAAGAATTGTAGAGTATTACCCCCATTTGATCTTCATAATAACTCTACTAAGTAGGTCAGATAAGGATTAAAATTAGTTGGATCCTGGCAAGTCTGGCTGCAGAATTTGCAGTGCCTGGTGCAAATTGAAAAAGCAGGGCCCTTTGTCCAGAAATGATTAAGAATCTTAAAAGTGGTGTCATATTTTGCTACATTTGCTTCCGGGGTACCCGTTTCTGCAAAAGTAGCAAATTGTCAAATACTGGGTTTTATTAATACAATTATGCCACCGAGCTTATTCCGGGAATCCTAGTACGTTTTTTCCTTTGGTGTTTTTGACCCTCTTCTTTCAATAACTCAGAAAATCTGGTAGACTCTGGAGAGGGCCAATGTCTTCTCCAAAACTCGGTAGCAGTTGAGCTGCTTTGATACAAGTTATCCCGAGAAAGCTGACTTTTGTGCAGCCGAAAGATCTTGATTTGAAAGAAGAATGACTACGTAGGAGTCCTAATTCGGCCATTTAATATTTGTGTGACATTGGGAAAATTAGTCACCCTGAACCATGGTTCCTTCTGCAAAATTGAAATGTTTCCCTTTAGGGGCGCCTGGGTGGCTCAGTCGGTTGAGCGTCCGACTTCGGCTCAGGTCACGATCTCACGGTCCGTGAGTTCGAGCCCCGCGTCGGGCTCTGGGCTGATGATGGCCCAGAGCCTGGAGCCTGCTTCCGATTCTGTGTCTCCCTCTCTCTCTGACCCTCCCCCGTTCATGCTCTGCCTCTCTCTGTCTCAAAAATAAATAAACGTTAAAAAAAAAAAAAAAAAAAAAAAAAGAAATGTTTCCCTTTATAAATGTGTCTGCGTTGTTGGTGAGGATTCAGTGAGGTCATGCCTGGTGACCCGCAATGTGGGACACATGTTAGAAAATGGTTCTTTGGCTGTTTCCTATCTGGAGACTGGCAGGACTGACATTGAGCTGGCTTGCCTTAATTATTAATGGGAGATGTCATTTCTGATTGGGCACATGTGTGCTTGCTGGTTGTGAAACACTCTGAACATCACCCTTGAACGATAGACGTGTACTATACGGGTTTGCAAAAGAATGGCAAGTTTACAATTTTACTTTTCGTATTAATAACATCTCAGTGGGAGGACATGATTTTCTGTTTTTTAGGTGAGATTCCCATGACATAAAGTTAACCATCTTATTTATTTATTTTTAAAGTTTTATTTTATTTGTTTTGAGGGAGAGAGAGCAAGAGAAAGGCAGGGGCAGAGAAAAAGAGGGGGAAAGATAATCCCAAGCAGGCACTGTCAGCTCAGAGCCCAACACGTGGCTTCATCTTAAGAACCTGGAGATCATGACCTGAGCCTAAATTGAGACTCAGGTGCTTAACCGACTGAGCCACCCAGACGCCTCTAAAATTAACCATTTTAAAGTGAACACTTCAGTGGCATTTAGTACATTCATAATGCTGTGGCAAAATCATCTTTATCTATTCTGAAACATTTTTATTGCTCCAAAAGGAAACCGGTGCCCAGTAAGCAGTCACTCCCCTAGTTTTCTTTCTTCCCCCTTGGCCCCAGGCTACCATTAATATGTTTTCTGTCTCTCTTCATTTACCTATTCTGGATATTTCATACGAATGGAGCATACAATATGTGAACTTTTGTGTCTGGCTTCTCTCACTTAGCCTGATGTTTTCAAGGTTCATTGTGCTGTAGCACGTATCAGTATTTATTTCTCTTTATGGCTGAATAATATTCCACTCTATGGCTATGCCACAACTGACTTATCCATTTAACCATTGATAGCAGTTCAAAAAATATTTTGGCTTCTGTGAACAATGCCATGAACATGCATGTAACAGCTTTGCCTTCAGGCTGACTGATTAAAATTGAGGACTTGGGCTCCAGAGCCCCTGTTTTGGATGGGGAGCCTGCCTAGAGAGAGCTTGAACCAATAAGAAAGCGTTAGATGTCCGCACTAGAGCATGTAAGCCAAATTACATTCTGTGTCTCCATCTTTGACCCTGTTATGTGAGCTTGTTGCTTTTAAGAATCCCTCAGTCAGCCTAGCAAAGAGAACTATTAGCCAAGGTTGATTATCATCACTGAAATGTGAGTAAATGAAAGAAAGTGAGTCATGCAATAAGGCGATTTTTATGATGCTTATGAGGGAAGGGTAAATCAAATGTACAAATCTAAACTACAGGGAACATTTGAGTGGCTGAATCATACGTCTAAGTGGAATATATTTTATAGCATGTGCCTGGAGATCCTTGACATAATTGTCCCACTGCTTTGGTCAGAGTGTTCTCTTCCTGGAGGCCCAGCCGTGACCTCTCCAAACATCGGGAGAAACCGAGGGCACTTCAAATGGAGGCCACCCATGTTGGGAACAAAGACAACAGGAAGGGAAGAAAGAGAGCAGTCGAGGCACAATTCTGCTTCAGTTTTACCAAGAGAGAGCTCACATCCTACAATTGGCTGTTTTCCCTACAATTTGTCCCTGTTAACAGATTCTTCAGCCCTGCCACCACCGTGTGTTTATCACACGCTGATGTGTTCTCGCTGTTTGAGCCCTTATGCCTTCTTCAAGTATTTGTTCATTCATTTATTGAGTCAATGAGTTGATTTCTAAGTCTGCCCAAGGCACTACTTTTAATGTTATATGGAATACAGACATGAATCAGAATGAACTCTGTTCTCAAGAAGCTTGCAGGGTAGAGGGGAAGATTGGGCGTGGATGCCTACAGCCTTACCATGGTGAAAGCGGTGTAGGGTAAGGGTCAGAGTATAGATTGTCGGCCTAGACTGTCTCAGTTTGAAACCTGCTCCCTCTTAGCAGAGTCACCTACTATCTGTATCTTCGGTCCTCAGCTATAAAATGAGGATAACAATAGTCTTCCCACATAGGATTGTTCTGAGAAACGCCTGTGGATTAGTGTTGGTGCTAGCTAAGTACTACATAAGAGTTTCTAAAACAAATAAGAGACAAATATCCCATCTGAGAAATGAGTGAAGTGCTCCGGGAGTCCAGAGGCAGACACATGTACTGGGAGCCTAGAAGGCTCATGTGAGAGATGACTCTGAGGGAGTCCTTGAAAGCTCAACTGAGCTCTCCATAGCATGGTCTTTGTAAATCGGCTCATAGGAATCAGTGTTCCAGCATTAGATAAGCAGGACTTCACCCAGATTCCTCTGTGCCTAGCTATCAGAGTTCAATATACAACTGCTCCTTAAACATACTTTCTGGGGACACCGAGAAAAAGAATTATTTCTTACGTAAGTGTTAGTTACTTGTCCTTCAAATAATTAAGCCACTATTTGCTTGGCTTTGAGTAACTCACTTGACCTCTCTGAGATTTGATTTATCCATTTGAAGTATCCAGCAAGCATTAAGACTTTTTAAAAACAAATTCTCAACTATTGTGACTATGAACAATATTGTTATGAGTTTCAGCCTTGTAAACATCATTCACATTGTTCATAAAGAGCTGACTACACATCCTATAGGACTTGGGCCTGAGTTTTAGAGATTGGTTTCCCTCTGAGTTTTTATGTTATATATAGAGTCTTGAAAGGAACTTCTCCAAGTCATAAGACTGCCCAAAATTTTATTCTACCAAAAAAGTTTGCAATGTCTCGGCCCATACTTACAAATTCTATCCTTATCTACCTATCTACCATTTTTCCTATCTGCTTTTCCCTATTTTACTAGTTATGGAAAAACAACTAGCTGACTGCTGTAGCAAAGCCAGAGTTTGCTCAACAAGCACCCAAATCTCCACAGGGAATAGATAGAAATATCCCTCTGTTTTGATCTTTCTATACTTGTTATGGATCCACATACTATAGAGCTCAAAGAAAATACTAGAACCTCTATTTGCATTCCAGAAGCTAGCACCATCATTGCATTTTTGAGCATCATTGTGTCCTTTAATCAGGATACAAGACACACATTGTGCTTAACAGAATTTACTGGACCTTGTTTAAGAGAAAAAGACTTCTTCAAGGAATGGGAAGAGCAGAAGTACATCCTAGATTTAATTTTCAAGAGCCACCACTGAATTGGCCTCCTTAGCTTCTGCCTTTAAGAGGATAAGGAAGCTAAGACGTAAAAAACAATCAACCAACCAACCAAACAAACAGACACCCTGAAATTATAACTGCCAGCTCAGGGAATACTCTACTATGCTGTCACAGACGTTGTCAAAATGGGTGTTGTCCTCTCCCCACCCCCTGCCTCTAAACACCTACAAATAAAGGGACCAGACATTGGCACCCGTACTGTTTTTCCAGAGCTGCTCTAACAAAGTATCAAGAACTGGGTGGCTTAAACAAGAGAAATGTATTGTCTCACAGTTCTGGAGGCGAGAAGTCTGAGAGCAAGGTGTCATTGGGGTTGATTCCTTCTGAGGGTTGGGAGAGAGAATCTGATTTCATGTCTCTCCCCTAACTTCTAGTGGTTTGCCAGCAATCTTTGGATTTCCTTGGCTGGTGGATGCGGTGTTCTGATCTCTACTTTCATGTTCCATACTCTTCTCCTTGAATGTGCATCTGTCTCTGTGCCCAAATTTCCCAGTCTTATAATCATATTCGATTAGACCCACCTTAATGACCTCATATTAAGTTGACTATGTATCAGGATCCTATATCTCCAAATAAGGTCATATTCACTGGTACTGGGGGTTAGGATTTCAACATGTTTGGGGGACACAATTGAACCCATTAGAAAGATGTCTATAACAATTGCCGCAGAAAAGACACCAAGCCCAAATGCCACCACTGCAAGGATGCTACTAGAAATAGCAGAGGTGGTGAGTGGCCGCGATGTGGTGAGGCTCCTCTCTGCCTTTCAAATTTTGCACGGTTAGGTCTGATCAGTGGAAGCTAAGCACCGGGAGGGACGAGATCTGGAAAGAAATCTGGAAAATGACAAAATGTCTTTAGCTTTTCAACCTCTGGAATGTTAAGAGTGGTGAAATGGAGATGGCTGGGCTACGTTGGGGCCAAATGAATAAATCTGTATTATCTTCCACTCAGGAAAGTGAAGACTGGAAGAGATGTGGTGAAGACCGATGGGATCATGAGCGACAGAGTTCAACAACAGGACCGTTAGCTGGTAGTAAATTGTTACTTTATGTCCCAGGATGCAATTTATGAAACTCCCTTTTCAACTACTAAAAGCAAGGTATTTGTGGACTAGGAATAGTAGGTATTTAAAAAGGCAAGGGATTTATTCTCTTCTTTCCAGCAAGATTATATTTAGGCCCAATATCTTTGAAACATGTCAGAGCCCGGGGGGAATGTCACATCTAAGTATAAAGGGAAGAGAAAGGAATAAAAGAAAACCTGATATATGCCGAGCTGGTTAATAGTGTCTACCCACCTGGTCCTCTCAGTGACAAATGTTAGGAACATCCTCACACTTCCCTTTTTTTCTCATTTTTCTAGCCTAACTTTTTTCATTGCTAAATCCTAGAAATTTTGCCTTAAAATGAATCTCAAATTTGGCTACCTGACTTCACCTCTGTAATCACCTGGCATTCCCTGCTCTCCATTCTCTCCCATTCTTTCTTTCATGCCGTTGCCAGTTATTCTTCCTACAAATCAGGCCCGGCTATGTCCTACCCACTTTTTAATTATTGTTGTTAATGACCGTTGTAGCAGCAAACACTTGGTCTTTTGATTTTATAATTTTCTTGAACTTTTCCCTGAACTCCTGTTTCATTTTTAACTGTTTGCTGGGCAGTTCCCCCTAAATATTCTCGAGTGTCTCAAACCCCGAAGTGACAGGCTTCAAACTGAGTTGTCATCTACTAATTTCCTCTCTGAAGATCAGGCTGCCAGCACGCGCAAGCTCTGCTGAAGGCTCTCTTTTGGATTGTGGACTGCCAGGTTCTCACCGTGTTCTTCCACGGTGGAAGGGGCCAGGGAGCTCGGTGGAGTCTCTTTGGCAAGAACCATAATCCCATTCATAATCCCATAATCTCATCCCATCCAATCCCTATCCTCATGACCTAATCACCTCTCAAAGGCCCCACCTCCTAATACCATCACACAAGGCATAGGATTTCAACATGTGAATTTGGGGGTGGGGGCCCGCAGACATTCGAACCATAGCAATGGCACTACAAACTTGTCCCAATGATGGGAGGCTTCAGGAGACCACAGGAGTTCCACCTCACCTTAGGTTGGCATCTTGTGGTCTGGCAGCTCTTCTAAACTCTGTATTCTTGTGTGAATCTCAGTATTCAGTTTTGGCAAGTAAACATTCCCTTCTACCAGCTGGTCTCAATCTTCACTTTTCCTATCTTCCAAAGCCCATGCCCTCCTTCCCTCTTCCAGGTATAGTTGTGAATATTATTCTTTCAATCTAGACCAGTCTCTGCATTCTATAGGTTTCACTTTAGAATAACTGATGACTTTGGTCTTGTGTTGATTCTAAAAAGACACTGGCAGCAGATGTAGAGCCGTAAACTTCAATCTTCTGTAGCTCTAAAGACCAAGAGGAGGATTCAAAATCTGCTTGCACGTGTGTTCATGACTATGTATGTACATAACCTTGAGAGATCTTGAAAAACAAGCCTAATTGCTACACATTGCCCCCCGTTCAGTTTTTGGGTTTGTTTGGATAAGCATCTATGTAATTGTTCATAACTAAAATACATAAATTATATTTTATTTCCTGATTGCACAGAATGCAGTAAAATAAGAAAAAAAAAATTACAGACTAGTATTTTTTTTTTCCTTTGCTTGAAAGCCTTTGTAATAGGCCTATTCAAAGATTGAGCCCTAGAAAGGTCCTTATTCTCATCTGCTCACAGATAGCATGGCCTTAAAAAAAAAAAAAAAAAAAAAGCTGAATTAAATTCTCCAGTTACTGACATTCCTCCTTTTTTTTTTTTTTTTTTTTTTTTTTTTTTTTTTTTTTTTGGTTACTAATGTCAGTGTCCAAACAATTCTTAAATTATAAGGCGTCAGTTAGGAACTTAAAACCTTCCTTACAGTTCTAGTTCATTTTATCTATATGGTTGTCAGTTAAGATGCAAAAGCTTTACACACTCTTGTAGGCTAACACCTGATCAGCTTGAGGAATACTAATTTTTATCTAGCTAAAGTTAGATGGAAGAATTTTATTGATGGCCTAAAGAGCATTTGAGGCCGTGGTTTAGAGGTTTTTATCACACTCACCCATCTCCCCTTGCTGACATTCTACTTTTTCAGCCTCTTTCAAATGTCTCATTCTTCACTAGGGCTTTCCTGGTCAACCGGTGGGTCTCTTTCTCCTCCTACCCTTTCTACGTCTTTGTTTCTACTTGTGTCACACGTTCATGGTTTAGTCTGTTTTGTAGTTACTGGGCAGACACAGGGTATATAAAAGAAAGTGTAGACTCTGAAGGCAGACGGGTGGGATCTCATTTGGGACATGTCGCTTGGATTGGGGTGGCTCACATATATTACTTCCTCCACCGAACCTCAGTTTCCTCATCTTTAAACTGGGGATAATGGTACCTGTTTTGCACGGATGCCAGAGAATTAAAAAGAATGTTGTATGTCTAGCACCTGGAGTCACTCCATAGGTGCACCTGTCATCGGTGGTGATAGAAGTCATAGCTTTACCTGCTTTAGTCTATTTTCATTTCTTCTAAGGCGCAGTGTCTGTCCTTTTCTTCTTTGCGGGTTTTTCAGAGGCTGGAAGCATCTTGAACACAGGTGCTGGAGAAATCATCGTTGAATTGGAATCAATTGGTCTTTTGTCCAAAACAAACATTCTTCCAGATCTTCGATAGCTTCTTTTCCTTAAATCACACGTTTATAAGTGATGAGTCACTGGATTCTGCTCCTGAAAGCAGTACTACACCGTATGTTAACTAACTTGAATTTAAATAAATAAATTAAAAAAAAATACTACATGTTTATTTGTTACGTGTATCCTGAGCAGCATTGCTAATTACATCCTGAAATTTGAATACTTGGGATTACGATATTGGATGACTACAAGGCGCGTAGAAGTAAGTGAAATCTGTAGGTAGCCACAAGCAGAGTATATGCAGTTTGTGTGCATAAATGCGGGTATTTCCGCAGCATCATACAGAGAAGTCTTGCAAGCAAACTGTGCACTTTGCAGTTTTCATCTTTCATGAAGACGGAATCTCATCTACAAAAATATGGGTTTCCCTGTGGAACTTTTGGCCAAATTTCTCTATTGGGAGAAAAAAAAAAAAACACAGTTGCTACTATATATTGAAATAAAATATACCACTTGCTCTTTGTAAATGGAGGATCATGAACTCCAAACTTTTCTCACCCATACACTTACTTTCTTTTGGGGGACCTCCTCACTCACTTTCGCTTCTCTGCTGTGTGTGTCACATAATCAACGATGGCCTCATTCCCACCAAGCCTTCCTGAGGCTTCCGTATTCAACATCACTGTTTCCCTGGTGCCCTTTCCTCCCCCAAATGTTTCAACAAAGAATATGAACCAGAAGCAAAGATTTTAGGAGGATCCTGGAGTACTGCAGTTAGGAATTCTAATTTGCATTGAATCTCTCAAAAGCAGAACAAGTAGAAATAAAAACAAAGACAATTCAGTCAAGTTTCTGAGAGTCAGAGTGCCGAAGGGCAACATTCAGAAATGAGGGGATCGAGCCGCTGAATAAAATCTAGGCTTTGGGAAAATACTCTGGTAATTACTAGCACATCTTGGGGACGTGGAAAAGGCTGGAAAACTGTACTTGGTCCTCAGCTATTGATTTGTTCATTCATTCATTTAAAAAAAAATCTTCCTCTTTTTCTGCTAAGAATGTGACATATTTCCTAACAGAGGCCACAGCCGATCATAAAAGGTGCATCATGTGACAAAGACCTATCCTATTATCATAGCCTTCCTCCTTCCATTTCACCATCAAAACCACATGCTTGCTGTCTTCCTAATCCTCTGTTTTGGGAGTTTGCTATCTGATTTGGCAGAACTTAAAGACTGAGATCAAAATCATTCATCTGTTCTTCCTAGAAGCTGCCTTTTTAAAAAGTTGGGACATTTGTCCATCTCTAGGTTTCCAACATTTCTTTTATTTCTATAAATGCAGAAATTACTAAAATTGTTCGTTCAATCAAAAAAAATGTGGACACTTTCAGAAGGCTTGAGGGAGGTAGTTCATCTGAGCCCGGGAACTTGACCTTGGATAAATAGGGCAGATTTTAAAATGCATTTGTGATTTCCTCCACTGTTTTGATTCTAAATCCTTTTTGTGTTCTACACTTTCCAGTTTGAAAATCCTCTAAGGTAGAAATGAAATAGAAGAGATATATTGTATCATTTCTTGTCTGTTAATTTTACACCATCTGCCAAACAATGGACTCATCTCCTTTGTTTTTAAAAATGCCTTTGCTTGCCCTTGGCAATTTACACAAGAGCTTCTGGCCTTTAGCCATTTACTTCAACCTGTGCTATATTTTCGCCCCACCCCACCTTCCTTACCTATCCTTTTCCCCTCTATCTTGTATGCTTATACTTAAAAACTTTTTTTAAGTTTATTTATTTTTGAGAGAGAGAGAGAGACAGAGTGTGAGTAGAGGAGGGGCAGAGAGAAGGAGACACAGAATCTGAAGCAGGCTCCAGGCTCTGAGCTGTCAGCACAGAGGCCAACGCAGGGCCTGACCTCACGAACCATGAGATCGTGACCTGAGCCAAAGTTGGACGTTTTACCGACTGAGCTACCCAGGTGCCCCTATATTTGTACCTTTAATAACAAACTCTTCAGGAAGCTTCTTGTGAGGCTTGAGCGTTCTCACAATTCCATCACTAGCGATTTTTGTGACTTGGTCTGTCTTGCCCCATCTCTCAGAAATTTAGTTCCCTCATCTGTAAAATGGGGTAGGAATGCATTACTTACAAAGTTGTTGGAAAAGTCCAATCGAATGGTAACTGGAAAAGGTTTTGGTAAGCTCTAAAACACTGTCATAAATGTAAGGCCTTGTAATCTGGGTTGCCGAATAGCACTATAGAAACCAAAGAGCGTGGCCTGTTGATACTGGAAAGGACCTGGTGGTTCATCCGGTCCAACCCTCTCCATTCACAGACAAGGCAACAGATCAGGTGGGGTCAAAGAACTTGCCAAAGCTCCCAGTAGGAGGCAGAACGGTAGAGAGCTTAGCGTACTGTGGACAGTGACTTGTTAGCTCAGCTCAGCTATACAAATCTGATGACCTTGGTTCTAGTCCTGGCTCTGCCGCTGAGTGATTATGACTTCCTTAGAGGTGGGCTTGCAATTACCCTACCTCATCCGTCACTTCCCATTGCAAATGTAGCCTTTCACCGTGCCTTCCTCCTGTTACCTTACATCCTTCTTGACACGGTATCACAGCATGACCAGCCTTCTGGAGATAACTTTGCCTGCTTTAGCTTCTTCTTTTATAGTCTATTGAAACTCACTTGTTGTTCTATGGTCAGAAGGTCTTTTTGATTTTTTATTTTGCCGTCTGCCATTAAGTGGCTAACTACATCAAAAGCCATCAATGAGGGGCACCGGGTAGGGGGCGGGGCTCAGTTGGATAAGCCTCCAACTTTGGCTCAGGTCATGATCTCGTGGCTCACAGGTTCGAGCCCCGGGTCCGGCTCTGTGCTGACAGCTCAGAGCCTGGAGCTTGCTTTAAGGTTTCTGTGTCTCCCTCTCTCTCTGCCCCTCCCCCGCTTGTACTCTGTCTCTCTCTGTCTCTCTCAAAAATAAATAAAACATTAAAAATATTTTTTTAAAGCCATCAGTGAAATTAATAAGTAGATCAAGGGAAATGTAAGCTGTAGGGGAAAGCTGGCATAGCTTGTTTGTTTTGAAAAAATATATAAGTAAGTCAAATTAACACATATTTATTTAGTGCCAACTAGATATGAGGTTTGACAGCCGCAAGGGGTACGTGAGGCAGTATAATAAAATCCAAGCACAAGGACTTTCAAATATTCTAAAGGATATCTTATAAGTCCATTATATAAATTGTGCTGCTTTTCCTTATGGCTTTTAATAATAGCTGCGACTTTTGGAGTATCTACAGATGGTGGCTTGATGATTTATTTCATCTTATTTAGCATTACAAAGAAGCACTATTATTCCCATTTTATGATTGAGGGGACTGGGACTCAGGCAGTTTAAGTTCCTTGCCCTAGGGCACATAGACCAGCTGACATTATCAAACTTTGAACTTACATTGGCCTGACTAAAGTTTGCGCTTTCTACTAAACTTTAAGTGATGTGCTTCCTGTTGTAAATTACATGTCTGACTACGCCCGGTATTAAGAAGTCTTAGGTGACGTGCTTGTTTTCCTCCAAATTTGATTCATCCAAATAATTAGGGATAGAAGCAAGAACTCTTAATTTTAGAAAATCAGTTGATGGCCAGATGGAATTCTGCCCAGAACCATTTTGAGTCTGGAAGTTTCCTATCTCTGCTCTGGGTCTTTCTGTTCTCAAAATATGCAGATCAGTCACTTGCAATTTACCTTTTAAGGTACTCAAGAACATTAGAATAATTCACTTATCCAGAATCCATATATCTTTAATGAAGATTTATATATACAGCTAGTTACTACCTTATTTTTTCTTGGCAGGTAACAGGTATAATTTATTTTACACACAATGCACTGAACTGGCCAGATTTCCTGAGCGAGGCACTCTTTATTCTGTCCTGCTTTACCTACCAGTTCTTTTTGGGGAATAAAACCTTCTTCCTTTAGGCCTTCTCCAAAAAATATTCAGATTGCAATGTCATTCTAATTCTTTTAATGGGAACAGGGAGCAGCAGCGTGAACATTCATCCCAGATCTTAGCCTCGAGGTTGAGTTGTCCTGACCTGTGTCCTGAAGATGAGAATCAGCTGGAAAACACTGTAGACTATCCTCTGTGTCCCCAGGGACCAAGACTGAAAGAAGATGTTAGCGTGTGTGGGTGACTTGGGTTTAGTCTGAGACGTTTGTTTATTTACTTGTGGATAGTAGCACACCATAGATATTCTTTCACCATCAGGGGAATTTGCACATTTTTCTTCTTTAAAGAACTCATACCCATTTGCTGTTTGTAAACATAAAATTATTTGTGGCGCTGCTAAATCAAAGCAGCTGTTATCCGGGATCCCCTCCAGGATCACTGCCGATTGAATCCAGAATGTGTTAATTCATACACCTCTGTTCAAACAAGTCAGGGGGTTTCGTCTGAATATGTAAAATTGGGCAAATGAGATCCGGCCTCTGTTAGCTTCATTCTCTTCGTGGTTCCTTCACAGACATCCTAGGAGGATTTGACCTTCGGGTCTATTTACCTGTCTGAAAAATCACAGTAATTGGCACTTTGTACTGCCTGTTTATCTCCTTTTTTGGTGAACTGAGGATTTAAGAGTTAAGCTCCCTTAGTTATCCAAATGAAAGGTCTGGCAGAGGCACCAACTATGATTAAGAAAATGAGTAAAGTGACAGGCATTCTACCACCAGAATGTATTTCTGGAGTGAACTAATTTTACCTCTTGATTCTCCGTCATCAAATCCATAGTGGGATACAGTTTAGTATTAAGCGGGCGGGATAAATTGCCTTTACTGTTCAGGCACTGAGGAGCCTTACTTAATTAGGATTTGGTTTGGGCACAGGGGTAAAGAGGTGTTATCTATGATTACTCCTGACACTTTTAAATAGTTTTTAAGTTCTTAAAATGCACCTAATCCCAAATTTCAAGGAATAGAAAGAATTATGGGGTGAGGGTAAATCAGAAGGGATTATAAAAAGTGCCACATACTCTGTTTGGACAATCCTCACTACTCTTTCCCTGGCGAGCTCACTTTTGATCTTTTCACCGGAAAAAAATTGTGCAAGAAAGATTTGTTTAATTTTTTTCCTACTTGTCTATGGTATGTTGGAAGAGGGGTAATCCTAGGAAGTTTACACTAAAGTAAAACACTGTGGAAAATAAGGGGAGAGGACAGGGATACTTGTAAATATAAGTTCCTTTGCAACTTTTCCCGTGGAAGAATTTTGTACTGAGATATACATTAGTGAAAAGAAATGGTAATTGGTTCCTTGATTTTAGGCCTCTGTGGTTTTAAGTCAAGAAACATCAAACATATGTGTGAGCGTTGGCCCTGGTACCTGATACCAAAATGAATGAGCCACAGCCACTGCCCTCCATGTGCCTTCTAACGGAGGAGACAGAGGTGTAAACACTAAATAGAAGATGGCTTTAAGAGTCTGAAAAGAGGTAAGACAGAGGCTGTGCATGGGGATAACAGAGGAAGAAAAGATTCCATGTGACCTGGGTGGTCGGGGACAGATTTCGAGAAGATTTCGCACTTGATTGGAGCTTTGGGCAGATTTGGGGAGACAACATTTTGTGTGGACACTGATGGAGACATAGGGACACGGTGGGGGGGGAAGGGGGAGGCGATGGGGAAACTGTTTGGGAGGTGATGGGGAAACTGATTGGGCTAGAGGGTAGGGTGGAGTGGGACAGGAAGGGGGAATGGAAATTCGGGGTCAGATTACGGAGGTTGATGGAGGCTCGTCTCTGGCTACGAATTCTTTTTGGAACAAAACCTTAGATGAAACTGCAGACTTGTCAATGGCACTTGCTCTTCAGAAGAAGCAATACCTGGTTCACAGTCTTGTCAAAAAAGGTTGCTTGAACCAGATCCATTAAGGCCCCCAAGTACTGCAAAGTCTGGACCGTTTAGCACCGGGTCATAGGGGTGAAGTGGCAGTTAGAGTTAGAAGCAGCCTCAGAAATCACCTAGTACAACTTGGTTTTAGTTCCTTCTTGCTGCTGTAACAAATTGCCACAAACTTAGTGGCTTAAAACAACACAAATGTATTCGCTTATAGTTCTATAGGTCGGAAGTCTGAAATCGGTTTCCCTGGGCTAACGTCAAGGTGCCATAGGACTTGTTCCTTCTGGGGATGTGAGGGGAAAGCCCGTTTCCTTGCCTTTTCCAGCTTCTAGCGGATGCCTGCATTCATCGGTTTCTGGACACTTCCTCCATCTTCAAGTGACATCATCCCAACCTCTGCAAACTTTGTCACCTTGCCTTCTCCTCTGACTGATTCCTGCTGGGCCCTTTTTATAAAGACAGTTGGGATTACCTCGGGTGCCCCAAGATAATACAAGATAACCTTTCTATCTTACTCACATCTGCAAAGTCCCTTTTTCCATATAAGGAAACAGTCATCTGTTTCAGAGATTAGGATGTGGATATATTGGAGGGGCATTATTTAGCCTGCCACAAACCTCCACATTTTACAGGTGAGAGTGTTCAGGCCCAGCTCAGTCCAAAGCTACACAAATAGATGGTGAGAGATCTGGGCCATACAAATAGCTTGTGACGGACTCCTGCTTCTGACTTCCAGTTCTCTTTGTACTGCACCATGATGCCAACCTTTCATACTTTCCATGACGAATCAGTGGCGCTTTCCGAAGGCCAAGATCCTGGCCAGCTAAGACCAGGACTGACCAAGGGTAGCACTTAGGAGTGGAAGAGGCTCTTCCTCCCTTAGTGTTACTGGGAAAAGACCAGTTTGAGAGAAGAATAAATGGCCTTTTTAGGACCAAAAAAGTCTGGGGAACTGTTCTCTCACTGAGTAGAGAAGAGAACTGGAGAAAGGGAAAAGAGAAGTGTGCAAGAAAAGAGAAGAGAGGGAGAAGATGTTGTAGTTGAAGTGAAGTTGAAAAAAAAAAAAAAAGAAGACGATAATCAGGTATATCCCATAATGATCCCACCTTCTCTCCATGTACATGGTTTCTGAAATGAAGTATATCCTGTAGCACTTTTCCTTCAGTAATGCCTACATTCTTACTTCCGTAATGACT
This sequence comes from Panthera pardus, assembly GCF_024362965.1. Taxonomy (NCBI): domain Eukaryota; kingdom Metazoa; phylum Chordata; class Mammalia; order Carnivora; family Felidae; genus Panthera; species Panthera pardus. The sequence goes on from NW_026526732.1 coordinate 30,412,214, forward strand.
ATATTATCTGTTTCTTTATGCATTTGTTGCTTGCAATTTATGTCCTTTACAGGTTCATCCTCCTCACTATCAGATTCCCCAGAGAGGAGCGATAATTTCCATCTCTTCGTTACACCACGGAGCACAAATAGCTGCTTGATAGCAGTTTTAATCATTAGAATGATGATATACAGATTGCATCATACTGGTATCATTAACATTTTTCTTTGAAAAGACTCCAGAAAAACCCCCGCCTAATTTTGTACTTTAACTGAAAGAAGAGCTTGAGGCTAATATAAAGGGCATATTGTTCTTGAATCTAATAAAGAAAGTGAAGATTACCAAGAAATAGCAACGCTGTATTGGCATTAAGGTGGAAAAGTGATGAAAGAGGTGAAATAAAATATTTGAGAGAAAACAGAATGTCTTAAAATTATTTTTAACTAAAAACGGAACTGGGACAGGCAAATACAAAATGTTTACATTATTACCTGAGGAGGCCTTGCTGCTCAATGGCACTAAAATAGAAAGTGAAAAAAGGTTTTCGTCTTTACCCGAATAGCGATCTAAGAAGATTTAGGATAAATATGAATCAGAAGGGAGATAAATCAAGGTAAAGAATATGGAACAATAGGGCATCTGGGTGGCTCAGTTGGTTAAGTGTCTGACTTTGGCTCAGATCATGATCTCATGGCTTGTGAGTTCGAGACATGCGTCAGGCTTTGTGCAGACAGCTCAGGGCCTGGAGGCTGCTTCAGATTCTGTGTCTCCCTCTCTGTCCCTCCCCCACTCAGGCTCTTTATCTCTCTCTCTCTCAAAAATAAATAAATACTAAAATATTTTAAAAAAGGATACGGAACATTATCAAACATATGTACTAAGAAATACTGGGTATTTTTAAAGTCAAACTTTCCATGTCTTATAATCTCCCAGCCTGTCCAACATAGGGAAGTTTTATGCTATTGTTGTAGTGTGTCCGATGTATGTTAACAGATTTCAATGCACAATAGATACATAGTAGATATGTGATAGTAATTAAGGCTTTTAAAAAAGTGTTTTTAATGTTTACTTATTTTTGAGAATGAGAAAGCAAGTGGCAGAGGGGCAGAGAGAAGGAAACAGGATCCGAAGTAGGCTCTGAGCTGACAGCACAGAGCCCGTCGGGGGGCCCAAACCCACAAACCGTGAGATCATGACCTGAGCTGAAGTCGGACACTTAACCGACTGAGCCACCCAGGCAACCTGTAAATGTTTGGCGTGTTCTTATCAACAAACTTAGATATTGAACTCAGAATATTTATTTTTACCCATCAGCACAGACTGTATCAGAATTAAAATGAATGTAGAATAACACAATTTTTACTTTGAGTACTTTATTTCAGGAAAATGCCTGAGAAACCTACTTAAATGCTTTCCATTCCTGCCCATGCAAATATCACCTATTCGTTAAGGCCCAACTTAGTGACTACCTCCTCACAAGCCTTTCCCTGAAACTCTAAATTATTTCTGACTCTTCCAAATTTCTACATTAGCCTCATAATTACATATTGATTTTAATTAAAATTATTTCTGTTAAGTCTATATAACCTAATATATAGTAATTCTTCAAAGGCTAAGACTGTCTATTCATCTTTGCATCCTTGGATGCCATCATACTCATTATCTACAAGTGACCAATAGAGATACAGACAAACACATACAGACAGATATAGATAAGTATAAGCACAGAAATGTAATGACTATTCTATAGTAGTAACTCAAAATTACCTTCATGAAGTCCCAATTGCTTCACCTATTGAGTAAGTTCTTCCAGGCTTGGGGTGGGATCTACAGATCTATTATTTTTAATGGACTTCCCAAGTTATTCACATATAGCCAGTCCAGTGCTGGCACAAGCAACACTTGGGAATCACTCATCAATAAGTCAACCAGATATCAAGTTCATCTTATTGTGTGCCTGTGAGGAATGTTCACCATAAGTATAGGTAATTAGCAGAGAGCAGGTAACCTGCTTTGGAAAGGAGTGATTACATGATTCCAAAAGCAAGAAATGGAGTGTTTCAATGGGGTGTAAGATGGGTTTGTAATTCAGATAAAGTTAATCTTCTGAGGGAAATCTGGGTCAGTTCTGCCTAGCAAGCCCAGCCTGATTCTTACCCAATGGAGGGTTAAGTTAAGGCCAACCACTAACTAGGCTCTAGAGTGCTCGTTCCTGTTCTCCATTAATAATCAGAATAATTGACTCATCCTCCCTCCCTTCTGTCAAGACCTCTTGCAATAACTTTACCTATGTGTCCACTCCTTTAATTCCATAGTAAATATGAAGACTACCCTTGATATTCTAAGTACCAAATCTTGCCCTCACTTTTTCATGCTGTTAAGAGTTCTTGGAAGGAATTTTCATTCAAGATGACTCCTCAGAAACACCATAATATGCCAGTAGAGAAAAAACTGCCAAGCCTCAAAGACAAAGAAAACAGAAGAAAAACTAGGAGATTAAAGATCTCCACCTTTTTGTAAGATCGAAAGAGGACAAAGTGGTAACTTACTTAAAAGAGAAGAGGGAGCTATAGCTTATAGGGCCTGCAAAGTAAAGTACTAATGTAACATGAGCTCACTCCATCACAGGATCCCTAAGAGACCTGAGTAGGCACACCAGGTTCTGCAGAGGGTGGGGATTTAAAACAGAAAAATTGGCTCGAAGTCATGCTGTTGAGTGACTGGACCCTTAGATTTCTTTATGTACTAAGGATAGCCTGTGATTAAGGTACACCCCCATTAACGTTAGGGAATGAGGTTAATTCTTAGGCAGCATTGAATGTGGGTGGTTTCAGACATGGCAGCAAGATGATGGGTAAGACATGGGCTCATCATAGAGAGACTGAAAGCATCTGAATGTTGATAGGAACCTCCTCCCTTTCTGCTCTATGTTTATCTTCCAGATATTTACTTCTCAGGCAGAACACAGAGGACTCCTCCTTGAAGAAACTCAATGTCACCTGAGAAGAGATTGCCATATCCTGATGTTTGGGGGGAGTCTCACTGTAAATACGTGAATCCTATCCTGATTGTTCTACAACGAGTCTCATCAGTTGATAAGCAATGTGCTTGCACACATAGAGCTTTTTAATTCCTTGTTCTTAAATGTTCATTAGTGGCCAAGGAACATCAAATGTTCCAGGAATGTCTTCAACACAAAAAAGAAAGACTAAATATAAAAGCAGGAAAAAAAAATCAGCCTTGGAAAGTCAGATCATTTAGAGAATGGCTTCATTTACTTTCTGAATTCCTCTAAGTGCTAGCCCTGTCTCAGGTCTAATAAATGGATTTTTGCCTTTCTTCTTCTTCTTTTTTAGTGACTAAACTTCCCTGTTGTGCCTCTCCTGTTTTCTTATGCCCAAGAGTATGTTTCGATACCCCACGTACCAATTACTCCTTCCCACCCCTACGCTCTTCCTTATCCTAGCCACACACAGATCACTTCTCCACATACTCAACTTCTGCCCCAGAATCTCAGCCCTGTAGCTTAGCCTTGCTCCCCGCCCACAGTTTTCTCTGACCTACTCACCTGCCCACTTGCCTGTGAGAACGTAGACTTGCTATTGTTTTCCTCCACCCACTGCTCCAATACTCAAATTTCGCTAGCCCTGCTGTTGTCAGCTGGCTACTGATGGCTTCCCCTCTTTGCCAACATCCAATCGTTAGGACACCAGCTAGTCTTATCCTTTTGCCTACAGCTGCATCGATGCCCTAAAAACTTAACCCACATTGATGGATGCTTTTCAATTCTTGAGCCATCCTAATGAATCGTTAGCTGAGTACTAAGTGCCAAAATGGGTCAGGCACTTAAAAGTCACCTACTAGCCTGTAGCCCACGGAGTAAATCAGTTCAAAGTTGCCCATTAAAAGAACATTGTATTTTGGTTGAAGAAAGCAAGGACTTCTGGTACTCTTAATTCCCCTACTAGAAGCTGAAATCCTGATTGGCGGGGTCATTCTGTGACTTAGGTGAGCAGTGGTAAAGAGCTGACCAAAAAAAAAAAAAAAAAAAAAAAAGAGCTGACCTTGCGATCTGTCTCTACCAGTATGCCATGCTCTGCTACTCCAGCTTCCAGAGCTGTGAGGTTCTGACCACACGGGCCTGAGTGCCTAGGGCTGCCTTCTTCCAGCTCACCAGGATCCTGAGCAAAATCTCTAGGGATGTCTCTGTTCCCAGAATTTCACCGTTGAATGACTGTGACTCTGACTATCCCCTAAACAAAAAACTTTCTTTGGAGGTGAATTTTTGAACTTGAAAGATCTCGTGATTAAAATGAAGGCTGATGTATGAACATACATTCCCAAGAGATGTCTTCATGTAAGTCTTTAATTTTTTTAGGTTCTGTAGGCAAGAAAGGAGATAAAAAATTATTTAACTTTTTTGTACTTACCTTTCAGAAATAAGCCTACTTGGTGAGCCATTAAGTACCCAATAATAAGTGAAAGGCTCTCAAGGTATAAATTGAAATCAGGAAAGCTTCTAAATCCACCTACATATTTTTCATTGTTCTTTCTTAAAAAGTCTTATTTAAGTGTGACTTGTTTTCTCATAAAATTGTCTTCATATTTTAGCTCCTGAATATTGCCTACTTAGTCAAATATTATAAATAATTCAAAATTGGTGAATCATTGTCTTTAGCAAGACACATTGCCATGATGCAAAACACATGATCAGAAATAAGAATACTGATTTAAAATTTAAAATTTTGTCCACCAGTTTAATTTTAATCCATTTTGGGGTATGTTTTTATTTCCCAAATGCAAGCTGGTGCCCTTCATGGTATGGACATGATTTTCAGAGGAACATAGTAATAGGGGTGCCTGGGTGGCTCAGTCGGTTAAGCGTCCGACTTCAGCTCAGGTCACGATCTCACGGTCCGTGAGTTCGAGCCCTGCGTCGGGCTCTGGGCTGATGGCTCAGAGCCTGGAGCATGCTTTGGATTCTGTGTCTCCCTCTCTCTCTGCCCCTCCCCCGTTCATGCTCTGTCTCTCTCTGTCTCAAAAATAAATAAACGTTAAAAAAAATTTTAAAAAAAAGTTAATATTAAATGAATTACAGAGAGAGAAAGCTATGCTTTTCTCAAATTCTTTTCAGTTCTTTTTCTGAGTGCTAACAGGTTTTTTTCAACTTTTTAACTCTTGTTAATCTTCCTTTTTTAAACAAAGAAATCACACCTCAGACACTGAGATTTTCCTATATGCCAGCTAGGCTTATAATCACATTGTTATGTTTTATTGCTTTTTAAAAAATATTTGCCTCTTATTTATGACAAATGATGTTGGTATTTGATTTATCGCCATTTTATTCCAAGGATTAAGTTGACTACAATGTAGGAAGTACATAGATATGGTACATGTTGGGCATCTGGTATGTGAATCGTAGAAACTTAGAAAAAATTGGTTTTGGGAAGTTGCTAGATTTGAGCGTTTCTGAAGCTTGAATAGTTTTCACTGAATCAACCAAATCAAATGGCAATTTGATGTAAGATAGACTTAATCACTGCTGATTACAAAGGCCAAATATTAATCAAATGCGTCCAGTCTTGAGGCATTTAGATCTAATGGTGGTTTTTAAAGGACATAAAGTTTTTTAACCCCCTTGAAATCATTCACTGGTAGCTTCTATTTACCTTTAAACTTGACAGCAGTACCTGAACATTGGTCCCTTGACATCAACAATGCCGTTTAGACCAAGGAATCTTGTGATGAGACCTGGTAAAAAATAATCGTAGGGGTACCTGGCTGTGAGCCAGTGAGTGGAGCATGTGACCCTTGATCTTGGGGTTGTGAGTGTGAGCCCTTAATGGGGTGTGGAGCCTATTTATTAAAAAAAAATTAAAAATAATCATAAACACCAATAATTTTTGTATTTTAAAATGTTTTTGTCTCTTATTTTTTAACTTTTTGCCTAAATGAAAATATTGAAATAAAAAGATTTTTCTAGAACTTCTGGAGCTCATCACAAAATTTTGCGGGCACCTAAAATTCTTGAGAAACATATGGCTTCTCAAACATTTTCATTAAAACTAAGAATCCCCAATGGATATTCATCCTGAAGCTGACACGAAAGAGAAACAACCGTTCTGTTCTGACTGTATCTACACATGTACTAACAAGTTGTACTGTGACTTTGTCCCCCTGCAAGTGGTGCCTCTACCACTGGGCTCAGGGGGACAGAGCCTCAGGATGGTGCAACACAGCCCTTACTGAGCGAGCTCACAGGCTTGGGGGTGGGGGGGGGGGGGAGCACACAGAGGAGAGTAGGGCAATGATAAGACAGGACAGGATATGATTGAGAGCCTTAATTGCACAAATTAAAGTTACTGGGATTTGAATGAGGAAAGCTTCTTTCTCACCAGAAGTGCAATGACAAGTCCTAGAAGAGATGGCATTTGAGATGAGCACTGAAGAATGAGTGGAACTGATATAGAGCAGGTATTTTAGATAAATCACCCTCAAACTTTTACTGAGAATGTGCTCTGTACCAGGGGCTGAGGGCACAAAAAGTAATATAATAATAATAGTTAACAATAATAGTTTGTTATAGAAAACCACCTTGGTAGAAGACATAGATACATATTGTTACCTTTGTTACCTGACAGTGTATTAATAGGTGGGCTAGATCACTGGAAGCAACTAGAAAGGAAGAAATTAGTTCTGTCTGGGGAATTGAGGAAGCGTTTATGAAGGAAATGAACTTTGATCTGGGCTTTGAATGATGAGTGGAGTTTTACCAGATGGAAAAAGATGAGACATATATTCCGGGCAGAGAGCACAACATATGACAACACATGAAGATGTAAAAGAGCATACTGTGTTTGGGAAGGGTAAGAACCTTCTATGCGGTTGGAGTGTGGGGGAGGGAAGTGAGGAAGAAAATGGAGACTGACAGAGAAAGTGTCTGGAAAGACATGTAGTGACTAATTTGTGAAAGTCTATGTATGTCATACTATGGAATTTAAACTTCACCCTATTAGCCATCATTTTAAGTAAAACAGTACACTTGAGGTCTTTGTTTTCAGGAGTATCACTTTGGTGACAGGATAGACACAATACATGAGAGATCGCACCGGGAAGGTAAAGAGAAGGCACCCTGAACAGAAAGTCTTGCATGGGAATATGGCCGAAGAGTAGGGAAGTTTGGAGTGAATTGTAGAGAGCCCTGGAGGCTAGCTGGGGAAGTTGGCACTGAGGTCCGTGAAAACCACCAATGTGGTACTTTATGACGATTGATCTAGAAGGGTCTATGGAATGGATTATCGTGAAGAGACTCTAGGGTCTAGGGCACAATTTAGAGTCTACAGCGATACTTAGGCAGGAGATGCAGCCCACACTATGGGCCGTCAACCCACCATCTGTTCTGTTCCTGCTTCTTCCTTCCAAATTGAATCCTGGTTTTGTTCCTTCTATCCTTCCTCTTCCTCCCAGCCATGATCATCAGAAGAGGATCTGCCCAGAGGGTGAATCTCCTCTAGGATGAGTCCATGGAGTCCATTTTCAGCCAATGAGATGTGAAGAAAATCCTCTAGGGGCCTTCGGGGAAATGTATCCTTCTTTTGAGAAAAGAAAACACAGAAAGAGACAATCTCTTCTTTGCAGAACAGTATCTCCAGGAGACACTTGAAACTGCTGTGTCACCACTTTGGTATGATGAAAGGAGCTAGTCTGTGGACAAAGCAAATATTCAAGTTACCTGATTTCTTTCTTTCTTTTTTTTTTTTAAGTTTACTTATTTATTTTGAAAGAGAGAGAGAGAGAGAGAGCAGAGCTGGGGAGGGGCAGAGAGAGAGGAAGAGGGAATCCCAAGCAGGCTTTGCACTGTCAGCACAGAGTCTGACATGGGGATTGAACTCACAAACTGTGAGATCATGACCTGAGCCAAAATCAAAAGTCAGACACTTAACTGACTGAGCCACCCAGGAACCCTCAAGTTACCTGATTCCTTGATGATGTTGCTGAGCCACTGATGTAAACAAACCTGGAACTGCCTTCCCTTCAGACATCTTGAAAGATGCGCCAGTTTGGGGAAAGACGTTAATAAACCAGATTGTGTACGTTCATATTGAGTGTGTGGTGAAGGTGACTACACATAAAGTTTAGGGTTGGCATGCTGAGAAGTGAGACCAAAAGCCAAACACAAGATCTTTTTTTTTTTTTTTTTTTTGCTCTGGGCCTGGAGGAATTCTTAAATTATAAAAGTTTGCTTCTTACCACATTTTCTATTGTTAATTATTTATGTCTTCATAAATATAATTAATGCAATTGATAGCAATAACCATAATGATTAACAGATAATGTAACAAACAATTTCTTGTTTGGCAAATTTCATTAGTACTTTCACAAGATTAATGCTGGTGAAAGGGTTCTTTTTTTTTTTTTTTTTTTTTTTAATTTTTTTTTTCAATGTTTTTTATTTATTTTTGGGACAGAGAGAGACAGAGCATGAAAGGGGGAGGGGCAGAGAGAGAGGGAGACACAGAATCGGAAACAGGCTCCAGGCTCTGAGCCATCAGCCCAGAGCCCGACGCGGGGCTCGAACTCACGGACCGCGAGATCGTGACCTGGCTGAAGTCGGAGGCTTAACTGACTGCGCCACCCAGGCGCCCCTGGTGAAAGGGTTCTGTGATTACTTCAAGTCACAGAACTGTGTCCCCGTGCAGTAAAGGCAGAGAAGCAGCACAGACCTGGGCTCAAATACCTGCTTCTCCACTATGTCGCCATGTGGCCCCGATGCCGATGGGTGGCTTGATTCCCATGAACCTCAATTTGATTAAACTTTAAATGAGTTTCATAAAACTTACTCTGTAAGGTTTATGCTTAGTTTTAGCAATTACTAGACGCTCCCACATTTTCAAAGTTGTATTGACCTTTGTTCTCGAAGTTCTCAAAATTGTCACTTACAGACGATGGCTACCTATCTTTGATTTCCGTTTTCGTCTCCCTTCCGCCAAGGTCAATACTATCTCGAGCACCCTCTGGTCCCAGGAAGGAGGAGTTGTAAATCTGTTGAGCTCAAGGACACGGACAAGGCCATTCAATTGTCTGACAGTGTCACTGCATCGAAAATGCAGACTTAGTTATTTTACTTTCTCTGCATCTTATTGCAGAAATGAGCTTTCAGAGCTCTGGACAACTCATCTTTTCAAGGTCTGCAGTCAGCCTGTGGAAAGACTGGGACGAAGCGATGTCGCTAGGCCCATGGCAGACTGGAGCTTACAACAAGAGTCCAGTTCTGCTAGCCTGAGAGTCCGCTATTGGGCTACTGAAATCTCTGCAACTCATATGAGACAGGTGTTTTTAATTTCCACTTGCCCTTGTCCCTTGCCCTAGCTCCTCCAGAAAGCTCACCAGAAGGAGCTGATCAGGCCAACATAGGACCTGGGCATTCTTTGCTGTGGTATTAATTAATCTCCTATTAAGGTTCTCCAAAATCTTAATTAACATTTGTACATTCTCACATTCAACAAATATATGTCTCAAGTCTCTACTATGTGTCAAGCCCTGATTTATGCTATAACAAATCTCTTCCGTTTTGTTAAGAGGCCCTTATTTTGAGAGAGGTAAGTCAGTGATGCTCTTAGGATCCATTTTTTAATCCATCACTATTCAGAAGTTTTCACTTGCTGAACCATGAACGAAGCTAACTCTCAGTTCTAGATTTGCAAATTTATGAAGGTAGGCTCTCAGTAATCAGTGGGCTAGGCAACAGCTCTATGACCCTATCCACATATAGTGTCAGAGATTAAGAACACTTAAATAAAAGGAGCACACCTTGGTGACTCAGCTGGTGTGGTTTGTAATCTAGCTGTCTCACCCACACACGGATTTCCATGACCAGGTACAAGAGCTCTGCTCTGCTTCTGATGAGCATGGCCCCAGTTACGGACAGGGCTGAATGTATTTTGACCAGACACCAATCTTGACAGTGTCCCTGGATAATCTGAACCCTTGGGCTCATTCCTTTTTAATTTAGTGACCATGTATTCCTAGTTAAGACATGTTCTGCTTTGCCTTTTATTGTGTGTGAGAGATTTGCTGGTTAATTACGGATGTCAGTTTCCATTTGCTATTTGGGAACAAAAATGTTTCCACTTCTCTTGTGAAACTCAACATTTTGCTTTTATGGCAATAAATTCAATATATAAACTCTAAAATATATCAGAAATATTTGGTCATTAAGTGAGTCACCATTTTTTTTTTTGTAACCACTCCCTACCGGGGTGGTGAGGGTTAGAATATATTGTTTATTTTCCTCTTCATGGGAGGTACCCAGTTTTAAAAAAAAAGATATACAGTGAATATACTCATGTGTGGAAAACCTCAATATTTATCTCCCCACCCACATTCCATACTTTCTGGGTGGACTTGGGTTTGCCTGTCTTTGACCATTATACACACACACACACACACACACACACACACACAAGTTTGAGCTTGGGATGAGTAAACTAGAGGAAGATAAGACTGAGCTATTCATCTGATTTATTTGAGTACATTCTTTGTCTACCTGTGCTCTTCCTCCTCATAAAAAAAAAGCACTTATATATAAACACTGTAATCACCCTATAAAAATAAACAAATTTAATAAGTGCATATCTCAATGTAAGCCTCCATTAGCGTGGAGATATTCTGAGCTAAGTGGGATTCTTTTCATTCTTTGGCCAGGGTTTCACAGCGAATATTGATATTTTGGAATGGTTCCTGGAAAATTGTACAGAAGCAAATCCGCTCCAATAATTTATAAAAAAATTCTATTTCTATATAAAATTTTAACTTCTTACTCTGGTCTCCCAGGCCCTTCATGAGCAAGCCATGGTCTCAGGGCCCTAGCTTACCACCCCAACTTGCTCTCCTGGCCTTGTCTATAGGCACACTGCAGGTTCTCTGCACCTGCTGCTGTCCCCTGTGCCCGCACCCCTTTGCCCTCAGCCCATCAGATGGCCAGTCCCCTCCTCAGTGTTATAACCTCCTCAGGCAGCCTTCCCTGCACACACTTTCTAACACGATGCTGCCCAGTAGATATACCAGGGGAGACAGATGTGAACCACACATGTCACTGTAAATATGCCAGTAGCCACATTCAATTTTTTAAAGTGAAATTAATTTTAAAACGTTTTGCTTTAATCCAATATATCTAAAGCATCATTGCAACATACAATTAGTATATAAAAGTTAATGAGATATTTTACATTTTTTTTTCTCACACTCAAGTATTTGAAATCTTCACATCTCTTACAGGACATTTTAATTTAGGCTGGCTGAATTTAAGGTTCTCAGGAGCCACATGTGACCAGCAGCTGCTGTACCGGATGGCACAGACCCCAAGTAAACCCCTGCCTCCAGTCACTCTCTATCACATTACCCCGGCGGGTCACTATCATGACACTTATGGGTGTGGAAATTACCTTGTTTGTTTATTTATTTGCATACTCTCTTCTCTTCCATCTCCTATCTGCCCCCTGCCCTAAAATGAAAAGTCTAAAAGACCAGGAAGCTTCAATTTGTTGGGTTTTGTTGTTGTTGTTGTTGTTGTTACCGTATCCACAGAGTTTGAATTGCCAGCTTTCAATAAATGTTTACTGAGAGTTAGATGAATAAGAAACGAATGTGGTATTAAAACAATGCATCCGTGTGTGACATTTGCTCTTTTAAAAGTCTCCCCTCTCTCAGGCTGTGTGTCAGATACGTGGGGGGTAATGCCCTCCTTCATCCACTGCCCTGTGTTGTCTGTCTCCCACTGTTTTTTTCAACCTAGGGTTTCATCATAAAGAGACAGCATTTCCAGGCCACCTCTAAAGCTGTTTTCAAGTTGGCATTCAACTCACACTAAGCAGAGAAAACAAGGCAAACATCTGGACTTTCTCTTCTTTCCCTTCCTAACCATTATAGAATTATCTCAGAAAGTAGTCAGGCTGTAACTTGTACTTATGATACTTTCAGCCAATGGGAGAAAAACAGGATCTGTGATCAGTTGCAGGCCTTAGAAACTGCCTAGAGGCCTGGAGGCCTGGGATTTCCCTCCATCGTTCCTCTAGAAATGAGCCGTTTTCTTGCCTGCCACTGAGGCTCCGTGTGACCACATCAAAGGTTCAAAGATTTACCTGTGCTCATTTTCTCCATCTGTAAAAGGAAAATAACAATTATTTCTTATTTCCAGAAGAAGACATAGAGAAAATAACCAGAGTACCTTATGCCCAGTGGGAAGCATTGTTGCTGGTCATACAACGCAATGGGAATTAACTCGGTACCTAAGATTCTGTCCTAAATGCAGGTATCACAATAAAAAATTGTGAGTCTTAGAGGGTGGGTCAGCAGTACTTGTAAACAGTAAAAAGTAGGTGGGGTTTGATAAGAGCTCCTACTCTTTCTACAGTTAGTGAAGTTTATAGAAAGAGAAACATTTCTGCAGGCTTGCTTTGGCACTTAACTGCTCCCGGTGAAACAGAATGATGAGAAAGCTGACCTGATTCGGCCATCCCCTCCCTACCTTCTCCTCTTTCTTTCCCTTGGGTGTCTTTGGAATTATACTTCACAATAAACCTGGTTCTGGTTTAGCTGCAAAACCAACAGAAATGTTGTAAAATTAAAGAATGCTGGGTTTTCAATTCAGAATTCATTCATTCATTCATTCATTTAAAAAAGTATGTATTTCGCACCTGCTATGTATACCAAAAAAAAAAAAAAAAAAAAAGGCCTTCCGGGGTTGGGGGTGGGGTGGCTACCACTTTAGCAGATGACGTATTCATCAAGCAACAATCTCTGTGATTAATTTTTCAATTAAAATTGTAAGGAGAAGAACCAGATAGTGTGAGAAGATTTAATGGAGTCCTGACTTAGTCTGTCTCATCAAGGTGACCTTTCAGGTCAATTCTAATAGACAGGTAGGGTTTAGTGAGTGAAGGGGGGGTTAGGGGAGCTTTTCAGGCAGCAGGTGCGCCCGTGCTGAGGCGGGAGGAAACTGGCAAAATCAAGAGGAAGAGCAGTAGCCAAGGTGGCCCAGGGAAGTGCCCTGAGGGCTCCCCAGGGAGGAGCTAAGAAAGCAGTAAGACCCACGGCTCAAGAGTCTCTGCCATTTTTCCCAGCAGGGCTATTACTGACTGAGCGTTCCTCTCCATTCATTTACCTGACACTTCCATATTTGGCACCCACGTGATACGTGAATTTCCCCAAAAGTCGTGGCTTTCTCAGGGGCTCTGAGCAGACATACACATTTCTCTGTTCCTGTCTGGAAGATCCCTCTGCTGAGTCATCTGCTGCAGTGACAGGCAAGCAGCAGCAGGGGGCAGAGAGCATCCCCCCGAGTTGGCTTTGGTAGACTGCAAACAAGTGGTGAAAATGTACACTCATGGCGACTGGAAGCATCGAACGCGGAATTAGCAAATGTGGCCACTACCAGGGTCTGAAGCCACTGCCTCTCTAATCTCCTCTGAACGTTACAAAAATGAACAAAACTCTTTGTTCATTGGATATGATTTAATTCACTCTGAATTAAACCAAGAAGCATGACTAATCTGGTTTAATGAAGCTGTGGAAGTCCCATGATGATGGTAAAAAAAAAAAAAAAAAAAAGGCCATTTGAGCGGATACTTCTCAAAACCTGGTACCAGGAAGCAAGAAAGGTCATTTTCCACTCTCTTTCAGGAGTGCTTTCACGTTGGAATGACAGCTGAGAGGAGACCCTAAGAGAGAGATGTGGAAGCCTTTATTTATTTATTTTTTAATTTTTTTTAAATGTTTATTTATTTATTTAGTTTTAAGTTTATTTATTTTTGAGACAGAGAGAGACAGAGCTGAACGGGGGACGTCAGAGAGAGAGGGAGACACAGAATCAGAAGCAGGCTCCAGGCTCTGAGCCATGAGCCCAGAGCCCGACCTGGGACTGGAACTCACGGACTGCGAGATCGTGACCTGAGCTGAAGTCGGACGCTTAACCGACTGAGCCACCCAGGCGCCCCTGGAAAGCTTTAAACATGCAGTTGTATGGGCCATTGCAATTTGAGAGTTGGTACGCTATTATTGGAAGACAGTACACCTTCTTCTCGAATGAAGTTAGATACAATCGCTTCAGGTTTATGCTAAACTTCTGGCAGCTATGTTTCCAACACATGATAAATAATGATACCTCTGGGGGAAACAGAAAAGTAGACCAGGCTACTCATTACTACAAATTGGTCACGGACTGGGTACTATTAATCTCACACTGATCGTGTCTTTCTAATCACTGCAGGTGGAAGTCTCACGCTAGCCATGAGTCAAACCAGATAATTAGCAGATGTCACCAATGCCAATCTGCTGATGTTTAAAAATGGATCAAGTGAATCAGCACACTATTTAGGAAGGTAAGGCTGTGCCAATCATTCTGTCATCAAAATCACTGGACGACGTGGTCTCTGTGTAATCAGCATTCCTCTGCGTGACCATGGAAAAGAAAGTGGGAGCCTACAGCTCGAGCATAACTATGCACGTTGACTAGGTTTATAATATCATATTACGTAGGTATAGATAAATTTCAAAACAACATTTAAAATTAAACACTAGGGCAATGCATCCCTGTTATTATCAGTTGTTGTCAGTTATTCAGAAAATGGCACTGTTTAAAGTGAGGCAAGATCTCTTTTCTCCGGAAGCACACACTTTGATAACAGAATACAAACATACATGAGTGTAGGAAACATGCGACAAGAAATAGACACGAAACTAATATGGAAAAGCCCAACACAGACATAAAATAAAAAAAGGATGCCATGACTTAGGGAACGTTAATAGATGTGCTTTCTACGTAACAGGCACCATGCTGGGCAATTTTAAGCACTACTGCACGGATACTTCAAAGCAACCCTGTAGATTTGTACTGTTATCTCCATCTTATGACAGACTCGTGTGAGCAGAGCAGTTTGCATGGCCAGCAGCAAGCTCGAATATGGAGACAGGTCTGTCTGGCTCTGTAGTGGACCCTTGTTGATATTGATCACACGGCACCCGTCCCTCCTTCCTATCGGCATCTCTCTTTCCTTTGGGGGGATTTTCTTCTCCCTCGTTGAGGGTAGTTCCAGAAGCAGCCCTTGGCCAGATTCTTCCTGTGGAAAGGCCTTGAAGGGAAGGACTTCCAAGATCTCAGCCTGGTCAACTGGACTTTCTCTCTTCCATTCTGACGTAAGGAGGGAAGAAACTGCCCCTACCAGGAGTCCCTGTCCTGTTTCCTGTCCCACCTCTAACCCTGTTTCTCCAGACCTCTGTCAGTTTGACGCGTTGTGCTCACCAATATCCTCATAATAAGTTGAACCAGAGTTGTGTTCGTGGGTCATAACCAAACAACCTAACGTCTCGAAGTAAGCACGCCTTTAATTCCCCCAACCCTCCACGGGGTCAAGAAAATACCACAGTTGTGTTTTTTTTTTTTAATTTTTTTTTTAACGTTTATTTATTTTTGAGACAGAGAGAGACAGAGCATGAACGGGGGAGGGTCAGAGAGAGAGGGAGACACAGAATCTGAAACAGGCTCCAGGCTCTGAGCAGTCAGCACAGAGCCTGACGCGGGGCTCGAAATCATGGACCGCAAGATCGTGACCTGAGCCGAAGTCAGCCGCTTAACTGACTGAGCCACCCAGGCGCCCCCCACAATTGTGTTTTTATTTCAAACGCTGAAAGAACTTCACAAACGAAAGATTAGGTAGCAGTCCTTTTCATAAATAGAACAATCAGCAAATCAAAACAATGTTGACCTTTTATTTTCCTTGCAGTTATGATTTGTACATAAGTTCAATGTATGGGATTTGTAACACCTGTGTAACCATAGCTCACCTTCCAGGTAGATTAGAATTGCTTCCGTCCACTACCATTTGTCCTGTTTTCTAACAAGACCCCTTGCCTTGGTAAATCACAAGTAGACACCAGCTACGGTGTCCGGAGTAGGCCAGTTCAGAATCTTTGGATAAGGGGACAAGAATAGCTCTTACTAACTGAGGTCTTACCCGGTGCCATGAACTATGCTAACCTCTTCACAAATAGTAATTGCATGTGGCAAATGGTACTATTCTCATCTCATACATGAAGAAGCCAAGGCTTCGAGAAACTAAGCGACTTTCAAGCAGTAACATGCCTAAGAAACCATGAAGCCAGGCCCCTGAACCCGGCCTGTCGGGGAGCCCAATGCTTCACGTACGCCTACTAAGTTAGTCTGCTCCACTGCTCTACGGGAAGCTGGGGTTCCTGCTCCTTACCCTAACCCTGCAAGGTGGCCTCCATTGTCACCTAGTCACAGACAAGAAAATTAGGAGTAAAAGAAGTGAAGCGCCTTGCCACAGTTCACAGATTAATAACTGATCCAATTTGCCACGGAGAGGGAGGCCTCTGTCATTCTAAAGCCACCACTGCACTGAGCTCCCCCCCGGGAGGTTCCATGGTGTGTATAGACTAAGGAACAGCACAGCCACAGCATGTTTATGAAATGATTACAATTCTCCATGTGCGTCGCATACTTCCAAGAATATAAAGCACTTTTGCTCACCACCTGGGTTCTTTTAAACCAGCAGGGCTCAATAGTGCAGAGCTTAATAAATGCGTGCTGAATGAATGGATCCGATCCATTAAAACATTAGCCTTCATCTAAAGATCTTTGGCAAACTACAGGATTCTGGAGTGAAAAGTCATCTGAGAGACGACTTGGCCCATTTTTTTTTTCACCCCGATGGGGAATTTAAGGGCCAAACACGTTGAGAGATTTGCTCCAGGGCTCGGAGTTTCTCAGTTGCACGCTGGCAACCAGGGTGCCCATCTCTGGATTCTCAGGTAAGTGCTCTTTCCACAACAATGTATTTCCTCTCCTGGGTACTATTTAAAGGTACAGCACGAATTGGCTTAAGGAAAAATCGGAAGCCTGATTAGATAATCAAGTTTCCTCAAGTTTCCATTCTTTAAAAGCCATTTTTATGCGAGGGTATTTGTCTATTGAACAGGTCTTACGTGTATGGATCAGACGTATTGTAGGTTTGCCTAGTTTGGGGCATGGATGTTTCGTGGTTAATGGGAATTATAGCCCATGAGAAGATAGCATGATGGTGGCGGTGGGTGCAGAAGACCCCCAGCTGCCCACTCACAATTCTACCTCCCGACATTCTCTCCTTTACAAGGTATTGCCCTGGTGCTCAACTCACTAAGCGATCGATCGCCCCCTCTTCTCTGCCTCCTCCTGCTACATAATCTTAAGGAGATTTTGATTGGCAGCCTGCTTCAGTCTTCCCACACAGTATGTGGAGCTCCCACCTCCACCCCGAAAATACACTTCCTCAGCGCCTGTGTCCCATAGATCTCATTTCCCACGGCTCACTCACATGGAGATGGGAGTTTTGTCAATTCCTGAAGGACCACGTCTCTGTTCTTTTGCTTGTATAACATCTGGCACGGTGACAATCAAAAGCTGAGGATGAAGGGTAAGTGGCACGACTCAAGCCCAGAAGACAGCCCTAAACCTCAAGATTCACGTTTTTAATTTTTGTTTCTTAAACGTAATGCTGTGAAACATATCGGGCGAAAGGAAAGACAGCATGCCGTTTTCTTTGTCCCGGACATTTCTTTTAAAGTGGGAACCCATACCTGGCCAGGTGAGGCCACAGGTGCTCTCTAGACCAATGACACATGTACAACAGCTGGATGGGGAACCCCCTGGGTGGGAGCCAGCTGGCTTTATTTTGCTGATGCTGTGACACAGATTGCTGCAATGCCCAGCCTTACCCTCTTCTCCCTTCTTCCCTGCCCTGTTCTGATCAACATACAGTCCTTTGACTGTTCTGGCTCTTCCTCCCTCCTTCCCTCAACCACCACACAAGAGGTATTGCAGTCAGATGGCACTGGCCTGCCACCTGGGTAGAATGGCCTCTGGCTTCAAGCCCAGCCCGAGAGAGAAGCCTAGAACTGGAATTTTTGGATGATGACTTTTGCCCTGATGCTTCCCAATAGCACTCACCAGGGACCAGAAGCGACAAATGGTTTGCAACCCAGGGACTAGAAGCGACAAATGGTTTGCAACCCAGCACCATGAGCAAAAGTTACCGTTTCACGTTTTGACCATTGGATATCAGGACCTGCGTTGAGCCAAGAAGTCTGAAACGGGATGATGGGGCTGATTTGGTTCCCAGAGGTCTCCTGATGGGCTTGGAACTAGGGGTTCCAAGTTCCTTAGCGAGAGAGGGGGCCAGGCCTGTCAGAGCAGTTGGTGCAGGGCTGATTGCTCTGTATCCAGATGTGTTCCTTCTCGACGCCAGAGGTGCAGAGCCTAGGAGATCATGTTGCACATGGGATGTGAAGGAACTTGTCCAAGTTCATCTAGCACGTGAGTGGCAGAGTTGGAGAGGATGCCATGTCCAAGATCTATTCCTTACACCACTTTGATTCCACTCATTTCCAGAAATATGTACAAATAGGCCCACGCTGTTCTCAACATGAAAATATTAATCTTTTCACATGAATAGGACTTATATCCCCAATCAGAGTATTGGCCTTTTCGGCAGGTAGCAAACCTAATATTGTGTTTTAGTGTTGCAAACGCTAAGTGCTTTATGAATACGTGCTAATTACTGTAACGGTAAAGTGGTTTCAAGGAGATGTTCTCAGCCCTGGCCACCTTTTAACTTTTCCTTTATTTTTCTACTTCAAAAAAATTACCACACCAATACCTACTCATTGTAAAAAGACGTAGTGTATAACAATACTTGTATTATAGTATTAAATTATATTACAGTATATAAAATAATTGCTTCCCCACCTCAGCTCCATTCCATTTATTCAAAATAATATTGTTAGTTAAATAGTCTTCCACACCTATTCCCATGCTCATACAAGCGTATTCAAATGTACAGAGAGATACAGTCTTCCACTGTCTTATTTTTAATTTTTTTTTTAACATTTATTTATTTTTGAGACAGAGAGAGAGAGTGAGAGAGAGAGAGCATGAACAGGGGAGAGTCAGAGAAAGAGGGAGACACAGAATCCGAAACAGGCTCCAGGCTCTGAGCTGTCAGCACAGAGCCTGACGCGGGGCTCGAACGCACAGACCGTGAGATCATGACCTGAGCCGAAGTCGGACGCTTAACTGACTGAGCCACCCAGGCGCCCCGCCACTGTCTTATTTTTAAAGCAAAAATAGCATTATTAATCCACACACGTTACTCTGTAGCTTTGTTTACTCGCTGTAGTATATATCACAAACATCTTCCCAAATCAGTAAATATCATTATTCATCGATTCTATTAGAATTCTATTAGCTATTAGCTGCATAATAGTCCCTCTAATGAGTGAATCACGATTCACTCTACTCTTCCCATATTAATAGATATTCACATTCCCACTGTCTTCTAAATAGCTTCCAGCTTGATCACCATGCCGCGTGGCCTCTTAACATACCCACTCCTGCTTTTACAACTGGAGTCAGTTCATGTCTAAGAGATTGTCCTTTACTCCTTTGACAGATGCCTCCTAAGCTCTGCGGAATGTGTTTTCTGTGAAATAAAATAACCACATTCGGGTGTCTCTTTTATTCCGTAATTAAGGTTACAGTGTGTCTTCTCTGTGCACCGTTACCTTTTAGGTAATGTGCAGTATACAGAGAATACATGATCTTTCGAAAACGGAAAACTTTGAGTTTACAAAGGAGTCTGACATCTTGTGTGATAGTTTCAAACACACATGTATCCGTAGCATAGGATTTACAGCCCACTTCACTTGCCACCATAACAACAACATAAAGGATTTGAGGCTGCTTTTTGGTTTTCTTGGCTTTTCTACAGTGTTAAACCTTCACAAAGTGTAAGCTCCTTGAGGAAGAAACTAAGCTAAATTTAGTCTAGGTCTCTGATGTAACATGATGACTGATGTGCATGTCAGGGGCTGTGTCTATATTAGTTGAATGAATGGAAGTCTACCCTTAAATTTCACATACTCTGAAACTCACCCCGTTTGGTCAGGAAGACGATCATGTTCTGATCTCGCGTTGTAGTTCTTTTTCCAAACAACAACAGGGAACCTCGTTGTCTGAGCTTGGTGAACTCCTGACTCAATTAAGAAGTCTCCTCCTGGGTTACCACCACACATTAGCCGGGAGCAGAGGCACACATTCCGATACCAACTGAGAATACAACTTCCGGAACAACTTAGAGGAAGAGGTGGTTTAAAAGCTGAAGCTCTAGAAGCATCATTTATCCTGAAGCCATAAACATATGTTTCGATTGGTTAGATCAACCGTAATAGAGTAGCGTAATATGCCACCCTTAAAAATGATGATGTAGAAGAACATTGAATGGCATGGGCGAATGGGATATATAACATCATGAAGAGTATGATCCCTTTAGTTAAAGGAAATAAATAGGTGTCTATTGTACACGTATAGAACCAGAGGGTAGACACTAAAACGTTAACGATACTTCTAAGTGGAAGTGATTGTAAGTTGAAAACATTTTTTCTTCTCTCTCCTTAGTTTTCTGTCCATGTGCCCCAAACCAGGGAGAACCAGCAAAGCCAGATTCTAATTACTGAGGGAACTGGTAAGCAGGCCAGGTACATTTTCCCTCCATGGAAGTGTTGATAACTGGGATTTACCTGGCTATTACGCTGACAAGTTCCAGTTGCAGAAAAATGGGGGTACTTATAAGAATTTTTGACAATTGCAAAGTACTTTTCCTGCACAAAACTGACAGGTTTTGTGTAGAAATATCTTACTTTGCTTAGAAATCTCCCCCCTACAAAGGAGCCGCCGTGCACTGCATGAACATTCAAGGATGAGCAGCCTGGAAACTTACTCTGTAGTGATCTGAGATGACACAGGCCTCACGCTGGACGCATGCACTTCGCCTGAAGTGGCTTTCCTGGGACCAGCCACCAGTTTGTTGCGTTGCCTCATGGTCCACAGCCCTCACTGCTTCCGCAAGTAACCAAAGCTTTCGTTGTTCCTTCCAGTTGTTTCTTCCTTCCCGATCATGACGAGCCATGAAACTTATCCTGGAACTCCTGATTTGGTGTAGAGTGTCCGATTAGTCCCAAATGGTGACACTTCATTCGAAATAGCAGGAAAGCAGCTAGAAAATGACTTGGGGCTTTTGCAGCTCTTGCGAAGGAGATGGCCTGCAATTAGTGGCTTGGTGAAAATCTGGGCCTCTAACACAGTCTGGGCACACAGACATAGCACAATTCTGGCACATGAAAGGTTCCCAAGAAATATTTGTTTAGGAGGTGAATAAATTTGCTGAATAGGTGTCCAGACATAAAACCACACTGCAAATCCATGCTCTTAATCTTCCCCAGCCCATTTGCTTCACGCAAATGAACTAAAATTAAGCCACTTCTTTGGATGGCTCCGATATATGTCTCAAGATTTTCTTGATCTTTAGAAAAATGCCAATGAATTTTGTCTCCGGATTGTATTTCTTTAATTCTATGAATGAAATAAAAATTAATAAACAAGCCAACACAACACACACACACAAAACTTTTGCCCCTAAACAATCTGTTAACATCGCAATCCTTGGAAGAAAGCACACACATGCACACGCGTGCATGCACACACACACACGCACACACACACGGCATTAACTGACAATTAGACATAAATAGCAAACCTCTAGAGTCTGCAATGATCTGTCAGTTTATTGGGAGATTTTTATAATGTCTGAACTCACTAAAATAATTCTCTTTGTTCTCCTCCTCCTCCTCCTCTACTTTCTCACTCTTTTAAAGCAACTAATAAATAGAACTATACTTAGAGAAGGTGGTAAGAGAGACAAGTGGGAGGGCTCTGACTATTATTAAGCATTTATTGTATGTATGTGAGGCACTATGCTAGGCATTTTACATATAATGTTTCTTTCAATCCTGATAAACGCCTTACCAAGTGGGTATTATTAACAGTATCTTCTGCATCGGGAAACATATTCAGAGAGGAGAAGAGGCTTGTACCAACTCAAACAACTCCTAAATGAGCCAGACAGGGACCCAAGTCTATTTTGTCTTAAAAGCTTGAAGTTTTCATTGCGCACCGCCAATAATGTAGAAATACTAATGCTTCCTGAGTGTGGTCTCCTTGGAAGATTATTGGTGACTCAAAAGGCCAGGACCATCGTCATTTAACCTGTGCTGTCTTTTCTTAGCCTCCTGCTGCCTGACTGTGGTGTCCAATTTGGAGCAAGTGGCCCCGGAGCTTGAGCAATAAAAACCCTTGGCGTGGGGGACGACGCAGGTTGGCTCAACACTTGTCTGGGGCAGCGTCTCATTTACCTCCCTTCCTCTTCTCGCTTTCAGGCCCCAACCCGTGTCTGTGTCTCTTGCTTAAGGAACAGGTGGCCTTCCACGTTTCCACAGGATGACAGCCCACAGTGTTTACGGTGATTCGTCTCACGATGTACAGTACATTTTTTATGGCACCAAAGATCAGCAGGAACTTGGGGTTTTGTACACAGAGGTGAAAGATCTCTCTGGAAAGAGCAGGCACACTCGCGGCATTTCCTTCAGCCTGGGTCCCTTTTTTATTTGTGTTCCTAACACATGTCCTAGACTTAAATAACCTGTTTATTTTTAGTTAAACGATGTAGTTGTTCTTCTGGTACCAATCAATTTGGATGAAGTGATGATGTCAGGAGTACATTGGGCTATTCTTTTATGTCCCCCTTTTTGCAAGTATTTTATGAACTTTTACTCACCTATTTACTCTGGGAGCTAAAGAGGTGATACTTACTGAGACAGTCACTTGGTACCTACAACCAATAGAAAGTTGTTACTGGTGTTCAGGGCTCACAGAGTCTGAAAGGGGAAATGAGACCCCCTTGAATGGCTCATCATTATCCTCATATACATCTTGTTTTAGTAACTGTCAACCTCAGGGACCGTCCTTCAGGAGCAGGGAGGGTATAGTCCTATTTTTTTCTATCATATCCACATTTATATAGAGAAATTACAAAATTGATATTATACAGTGTACGTTACCCTGAATCTCACATTCTTCACTTACATACATTTATAACTATTTCCCCCAAGTCAACAAATATTTTCTCAAAGCATAATTTTCCTAGGTTGTTTACTATTCCTTTTCAGGATGTGACAATTTATTTAACAAAATCCCTATGGTTGGAAATTCATTTGTTTCTAGTTCCTCCTCATTATAAAAATGCTAAAAAGATGTTTCTGTGTGTGGATTGTCTTACATAGCCATGCTTATTATACATTTTTATAGGTATGGAATTACTGAGGAAAGGGCCCACACTTTTAAAAGATCTTGATATATTCTGAAAAAAGTGTGATTATGTCAGTTTTTACTTTCCCCACCAGTCTTATTTCCTCTCCATCTGTGTTGACCTCATATCCTAGCACATGATTTGGGCTCCTTTCAGAGCTGGGAATATATTGTATTCATTTTCTCCACACTGCTGAACACCTACTCCTGTAACTTCCCCCAAATAAGCATTCGTGGAGTCATGATGACTATGTGTCTTTCATTTCAACTATTCAGTATCTGTATTGAAAGTTAGATGATCCCACGTGTCAAATTAATTGTTTACAGCTCTTTGTGAAGCTCTCCAGCATGTCAGAGAGATTCTAGATCAGTTTTCTCCTTCGAGTAATTTTCTTATTCCTCTGTAGCATGAATATTATGCTTTTCTTCAAATAAAACGGATTAAACAGGGCCTTTAGAATTATGTTTTGGATATATAGTCAGGATTCATCAGTAATAGTTTTAGGCTTGTAGGGGCACCTGGGTGGCTCAGCCGGTTAAGCGTCTGACTTCGGCTCAGGTCGTGATCTCGCCGTCTGTGAGTTCCAGCCCCGAGTCGGGCTCTGTGCCTAGAGCCTGTTTCAGATTCTGTGTCTCCCTCTCTCTGATCCTCCCCAGTTCATGCTCTGTCTCTCTCTATCTCAAAAATAAGTAAACATTAAAAAAAGTTAGAAAATAGTTTAAAAAATCGTTTTAGGCTTGTTTTTGTGCCTGAAAATATATGGTATTGATCTTATACTTATCTATTAGCTAGGATGCTTCTGCATTTAGGTACAATGCCAATTCATTTCTTTGTCTTGGAATTTCGTCTCTTCCTTACTTCTTGGCCAGGTTAAAGAAATTCAGATAATATTTATACTGGGACTATAGTTAGACAAGGGTACCAGTCCCCAGGTTACTATAAAAACATAGGCCTTTGGCATCACACTAAGAAAATAAGTCCTCTCGTTTGGGTACATACACAATGTTCTGAATGGCGACTATGATTAATTAACTTTTCCACGTTGGTGTAGGGAGTTTTATTAGCTCTTGGAAAACTAGCTCCAACTAGCTTGTAGTCGGATCACATACAGAGAAGAAGTCAAGTGAAAAGGGAAAAAGCCAAGCAACTGATCTTTTAAGGAGCAATAGTGATTTTTTTTACAAGGCATCTCAGTCTAGTTAATAAATTATTCTCTCTTTTCCTGAAAGGGATAGTACTCTACCTGGGGATTACAAGTATATACTTGAATACTAACTTTTAACATGCTATATTGGCTACTGTTTGCTCATATGGTTCAATCTCTGTTACAAATAATCCTTCTTTGAGCACCTTCTGGAGGGTCTGGCTTGGGAGTTGTTTACTTTTAGCTATGCCATTGTGTTAGAGCAGAACCCAACTACACAGAACTTGATTTTTTCGCTCAGCTAAAAACTTTGGTATCTAAGCAATGGGGCGTAATGCTGGTGGACTCAGGTGAAGTTTCACAATGACAAACACTTCAATTTTTCAAGCACCTACTATGTGCCAATGCTTTACATTTGTCATCTGATTCTCACGACTCTTTGACAGGTGGTAAAATAGGATTAACTCAAAGTCATACAGCTAGTAGGTGGCAATTGGGATATTCCAACCCAGATCCTTTCAACTCCAAAGCTCTGCCTTTTCCATGGGAGGACACTTCTGAATCTGCTTCTGCGTCTGTTTATGCTGTTGTTATGTGAGATGCAATGGAAGAAATCTCGGGGAAGCAAGAGCATGTAGAACTCATGTATCATCGTCACCTCACACCATGCTTCTGGAAACACATCCTCGCCAACAAGTATCAGGCTTTGGTGGCACACCTGATTCTCCCCTTCTCTAACTAAATTTGAAGAAGGAGCAGAGCCTGAATGTAAGGTTATTTTGCTTTTTCATTTCAGGTACCTTTTCAGTATTCCTGAGATACAAGGCATAGAAACCTGAGAAACTACCGAGAAATTAAAAATAGCACGGACATTAATACTCACATGTATGTGCCTCATCAGCACACATGGAAAATACATTTGTCTTGTGTGGTACAATTAATGGTAGCAAGGACAATGAGTAAAAATGGTCTGTGTTTAAATTTAGACACTCTAAAATCCACCCGTGGTTTGTTAGGAATGTTGGAAATGGTGATGTGTCCTCGTAGGTTGCACAATGGCAAAAACATATGGGCATTCAGAAGAACATTCCTTTAGCCACCGACTGTCTTTAAAATTCTGGGCAAGTTGCTCATTTTTCTATATTTTAAAACAGTTTGGGGAAGCATTACAGAGACTATTTTTAAGTTAAATATTTACTATCAGTAATAAATTTCTCGTAACTGCTGGTTCTCCGTTGCCTGTCCCCACCAAGAGATATTTCAGATGTGGTCTTTCCTAAGGGAGCCATGATGGGCTAGATTATTTCAAGTTTCCCTGAGATAATAGTGCTCACTCTGTGCCAGGCAGAGAGAGGCAAAGCACTTTCGTTTTCACATAATACCCCTTTGAGACAGATAGTATCAGTGCACTCAAGTTTCAGATGGGGAAACTGAGACCCAAAGGAGATTAAATAACTTGCCCACTAACACAGTAGGGGAATAATGGAATCAGGAGTCAAATTCTGGTGGTTTGATGTCAGCACCTGGAATCTTAAACACGAGGCTATACAACTCAGGGAGAGCCAGCCTACTGGTTGGGAAGCTGAGTTTTCAGTGAATACTGCTTTGTGTTTAAAGCCACAGAAAGAGGGCCAGCCAGGGCTTTATAAGACCACCTTCAGCAATAGGCTGGTAGCATAATGACCAAAGGGAAGAAAGGAAGGAAACTTCTTAGGCTTCAGGCCTGAGGACTAAAAGAGTCCTGAAGACCTACTGGGATGGAGAGGCCCTCACAGGGATCATTTCCAGCCCAGAGCCAAGGGAGAAGATGAAGAAACAAAAAAACAAAAGTCTCCAGCTGGAAAATTTCTTTAAACTTCATGAAAGGTTCACATTGTGAGACAGGATGACTGTTATACACCATTGTGTCTTTGGAGTTCATGCCTAGGGTCTTACATGATTCTTGACTTTGGCTTCTGGCAGATACAGGGCCAAGCAGCAAACACTCTTTACCCCCAGCATGGTCTCTCCCACACACTGTGCTGCCATATGGGGTCACACCCACGTGGAGCTCTGCTTTTTCCCTTTAAAAACACGGAGGGTTTCACAGTTCCTTGGTCTTGCTAGGCCTGTCCCCTGGGTGGGGCTATTTGCTTCTCAAAGCAAAATGGATTCTATCTCTAGGAAGCTCATGCAAAACAGGCAAAGCTGTTTTATTTATAGGCTAATCATTAAGGCCATAATTGGATCAGGTCTATGTGCCAGTCACCCTGACAGATTTACCGTGTGTACTTTCTCTAGGTCTGCCCCCTTCCATTGTCCAGGTCACAGGAAAAGTAAGAGAAGAAGGAGATTAAGTTGTAGGGTATCGCTAAGAGGTGATTCGCCCATACATTTTAGCCTTCAGTAGGATATATGGAGTGTTTGTAAGAAAATAAAATAATAAAATAAAGAAGAAAAGAGAAAAATAGAATTTGTTCTGGGAATCAAGTACAGTTAATCCTTCCTGTTTTGCTCTTGCTTCTGAGCTAATTTAAGGATTCTCTGGATTATGGGTTTGCTTTTTTTTTTTTTTTTTTTTCATTTTGTTTCACTTTGGGGTTTATGTGTTTCAGTTTGTGGCTATTTTTTGTTTTATTGTGTCTTTTATAGGTTTGTTTTTACTTAGGGGAACCACCGTGGACAAAGAAGACTCTTTAGAGTAAGTGCTGTGTGTTGGGAACAAGTAGAACTTAGAACACTGGACCTAGATCTTAGTCCTGGCTATTAGGCTGTGTGACCCTAGATGAGTCATATAACCCTTGCATCTGTGAAATGTGTTGGGTTCTATCAGTGATTTCTAAGCAAGCCTGTCGATCACAATTACCTGGCGAATGTTTTGAAATGAGATGCCTGCTATAAAGCAGGGGGGTATTTCGGGAGACGATGAAATTGTTCTCTATCTCAATTATGATGATGGTTGCATGGCTGCATGTGTTTATGAAACTCCGAGAACGCTGCACGCAGAAGGGTGAATTTTACTGTATGTGGATTATCTTAATTTTTAAATTTAAAAATAATTTTTAAGCGCCCTAAGTATTGACATACTTAAGAACAATGCGTAGGCCCCACCCCGAACCGACTACTTCCTGAGGGCTATCTATTTTTCTTTTTCTTTAAATTTTTTTTAACGTTTATTTATTTTTGAGACAGAGAGAGACAGAGCATGAACGGGGGAGGAGCAGAGAGAGACACACAGAATTGGAAGCAGGCTCCAGGCTCTGAGCCATCAGCCCAGAGCCCGACGTGGGGCTCGAACTCATGGACCGTGAGATCGTGACCTGAGCTGAAGTCGGACGCTTAACCAACTGAGCCACCCAGGCACCCCATCTATTTTTCTAACCATCTCTGTACTTGTGAATCCAATGGGAACTGACCTAAACATTCTGCTGTAATGAGCCCAGGTTCAGGGGTAATGGAAGAAAAACATGTGGCTAAGCTCTGTATTTAATAGTCAGTTAGAACATCCTTTATTTTATGTATTTATTTTTGAAAGAGAAAGAGAGAGAGAGAGTGAGCAGGGGAAAGGCAGAGAGAGAGGGAAAGAGAGAGGATCCCAAGCAGACTCCACAGTGTCAGTGCACTGGCAGACCATGAGATTGTGACCTGGGCCAAAATCAAGAGTTGAATGCTTGACTGACCAAGCCACCCAGGTGCCCCCTCCGTTAGAACATCCTTTATGATCACTGAGCCAATAATGT
The DNA here is from genome assembly GCF_024362965.1 of Panthera pardus. Classification (NCBI taxonomy): domain Eukaryota; kingdom Metazoa; phylum Chordata; class Mammalia; order Carnivora; family Felidae; genus Panthera; species Panthera pardus. Next base: position 30,440,308 of record NW_026526732.1, read on the forward strand.
GAGATCAGCCAACTTCGGATCCCGTATTAGAAATCAGTGTAAAAAAAAAAAAAGGTAAAGTGTAAAGACAGAGGATCTTGAACTTAGAACTGTGTGTTAATAAAAGCTATTGATTCTTCCTTAGCATTAAAAGGAAAGAAACAATGCTTTGGAATAAGTCTGATGCCAATCACATGACAGCAGGTAAGTGTCCAGTGGGAAAAAAGTCTTGCTGAGTTGAACTACATGGATTTTTGGAGAGAAGAGAATGTATCACAGGGCCAATTGATCTTTTAAGCCCAGTGTCAACCTCTGTGAGGATTCCACCCTAATATTTAAAAAAAATATATGAAACCCTCAGAATCAAGTGTTTCCTGACAACCTTCAGAATACATTAGACTCTTAACAGGAAAACGAAATGTTGAAAACATTTTGCTTTGTTTAAAGTTCATGGAAGAATGTAGTAGGTATGGTTCAGGATGTGTCTCCTCCAGAATATACTTCCTTAGGACCGTCCCTCACCAACAGATCCTTCTGAAGCTAAGCACTTAGGTGACCACATTTCTAGAGTGGAGTGTGGCTACTCCTGAAGGAACTGTGGCACCAATGTCCGCTTGACGGGGAATTCCGAATACGGTAGGACCAAGATGGCTCTCTGGGGGAACCAGATCACAAGGGGACAGAGGAAGGGGGCTGCAGCTGTGCCTGGCATGCCAAAGCCATGGGCAAATAGGAATCAGAGAGAAGCGCTAACTACAAGTAGTAACAACAGAAGCAGCAGCAACAGTAACAATCATAGCTAATAACACTTCTGAAATGCTTGTGTGCCAAGCACAGACTCATCCTAGCGGGTGGGTAATATCACTGTCTTGATTATCAAATGAGGAGACCAAGACTCGAATGTGATCGCTTTCCTAAGGTGACACAGCTGGTGAGTGGCACAGCTCTCAGGCAACCCCGGTGAGCCAATTCTCAAGCTGGTTTATGAAATCTCGACAGGAACCGTTCCGCCTCCTAGGAGGCCGAGGGGGCAGCTGCAGGGAGGCAAATGGGAGGGGTGTGCAGGAGAAGCAGACGCATGAGGTGCCATGGAGCAAGGAGAAAGGGCAGAGCAATGGCCCCATTCTTGAGAACTTGTGGGCCTCCAGCTACAGCCCGCTTGTGACTTTGCTGTGCTTGGTGGAAGGTCTAAATTCTCCATAATCTTCCTTGTCCTTCTCCCTGCCTTTAGGAAGAACTAGTTTCACTGGATCTCTGTTCCTGGAAATCAAAGAAGGCTAAACTGGAATGAAGAAATACCTCAAGGGAGGGTGGGGTTGGGGGGACATTTCTTAGGTAGAGCTCACGACGGAGAGAATGATCTTGACTCTTTCTGGCTGTGATTCTCTTTTTCAAGCTTCTCAGGGTTAGGAAGATGAACACCTGCAGTTCATGAAGGGAGCATCTTATCAAGGAAAACTCCACAAGAGGTTCCTAGGCTGCTGGGTAAGCTTAGAATCTCTCAGCAATACACTCGGCAAAATTACAGCTGTCGAATCTAGTTTCTTGAGATGTTTTCTTTTAGGACCTTTGCCCCAATTACTTTAATGGAATTATTTGTCCATTTGCAAAGGTTTCATCCACCCCTGGGTCCCTCACCTCACTTGCCTCCTTTCTCTGATGCGAGACACCATTTACAAGGACAGTGTGATATTGTGATTTATAGTAAGCAATAAATATTTGATCTTTGTCCTAAGTGAGGACAGCAATAAAAGCGTCTTTGTTTTGCTAATGTGATAACTTTTGGAAAGCACCTGAGGATGGGGACTGGTTGCCAGGGGAAGCAACCTTTTGATTCTGAGGGTTCAAACGGTCTGCCCCACCCCGACCTCCAGGCAGGAGTGGGGGTGGAGACTGAGATCAATCTCCCATGGTCAAAGATTTAATCAATCATACCCAAACAATTAGGTTTACATAAAAACCCAAAATGATGGGGTTCAGAGCATTTCTGGGTTGGTGAACGCATGGAGATGTGAGGAGAGTGGCCCTGTAGAAGGACAAGGAAGCTCCACACCCTTTCCCCAGAGTTTGCCTTGTGCGTCTCTTCCATCTGGTTGTTTCTGAGTTATATCCTCTTTTTTTTTTTTTTTATTTTTTTATTTTTTTTATTTTTGGGACAGAGAGAGACAGAGCATGAACGGGGGAGGGGCAGAGAGAGAGGGAGACACAGAATCAGAAACAGGCTCCAGGCTCCGAGCCATCAGCCCAGAGCCTGACGCGGGGCTCGAACTCACGGACCGCGAGATCGTGACCTGGTTGAAGTCGGACGCTTAACCGACTGCGCCACCCAGGCGCCCCAGTTATATCCTCTTATAATAAACCAGTAATCTAGTAAATAAAATGTTTTTCTGAGTTCTGTGAGCCATTCTAGCAAATCAATAGAACCCATTCTATAGCCAGTTGGTCAGAAACACGGATGACAACCTGGATGTGCGATTGGTGTATGAAGAATATGTGTGTGTGTGTGTGTGTGTGTGTGTGTGTGTGTGTGTGTGTGAGTGTGTGTGTGTGCGTGTGTGAGCAGTCTTGGTGGACGGCGGGACCTGATGCTATCTCCAAGTAGGTAGTGTTAGAATCGAGTTGAATTATAAAAACCCACACATTGTAATTGGATTAGACTGCGACTCTCCTTAAGAATAAGAAGTTGGTGGGGCGCCTGGGTGGCGCAGTCGGTTAAGCGTCCGACTTCAGCCAGGTCACGATCTCGCGGTCCGTGAGTTCGAGCCCCGCGTCAGGCTCTGGGCTGATGGCTCGGAGCCTGGAGCCTGTTTCCGATTCTGTGTCACCCTCTCTCTCTGCCCCTCCCCCGTTCATGCTCTGTCTCTCTCTGTCCCAAAAATAAATAAAAAACGTTGAAAAAAAAAAAAATAAGAAGTTGGAATCCTAAACAACGTGCTTAACAGTCTGTGATAAACTTCTACGAGGAAGCCGTCCTTTTGTGGAAACAAGATGAGTTGGCAACCTCAGTCAGTCACTTGTGTTTTCTGGGGAAGATCGGACCAGGGGGTCATCCGGGAGCCCAGGAGCTAACGCACTAGGAGAGAGCTTTTCTCTTTGAGGCTCTGATGAAGGTCAGCCTGACAGACACAGAAGCACCCAGAAAGGGAGGGACTCAAAACCAAATGGCAAGCTGGCCCCTGTGCATGTTTCAGAGTCGTAGGACAATGGTGGGGGCCAGTCTTTGATTTTCAGGGTCTTGCGAGATGGCTTCATTTTTTCAATTATACTGAAACACACTAGCAAGGGAAAAATCCACTCGGGCTCACCTGTTTGTTTCTTCTCTCTCTGGTGATTTCCCAAAGGGCTTTATTATTACTGTATGATTTTAGCTCTTTGATCCCCTCAAGAAGGGTTCGGGAACTGACAACCTTTCTCTCCAATCTTACCTTAGTGTTCTTTCTGAACTGAGCCACTGAGGACTTTCTATTTGAGGGTGAAAAATATGAAGCAAGCAAGCAGCTCCAGCCAGTTTAACACGGCCTCAGAGCTGTTGCTGGGCAGGGCATTTTAATACTCGAGAATCGACCTGGGTTGCCAGGTTGGCACAAAGTCACAGGTTACTTCACCTGTCCCCATTTATCTTGTTATGTTAATGGGTGCGATTTCCCCACTGGGGAGACTCGATGTTCCTGGCACCTGGACAGTGCCCTAAGGCTTGACTCAGAGGTGTATAAGGACTTGTCAAGGACTTGGTTGTTGCCAGTAAAGGCTGTAGGCACTCCATGGCCAGTGAGTGGTCCCAGATTCACAGGAATGTGCACACCAGTGGACCGTGAAACATTTGCTCCAGGAAGGCAGCCTTGGAAGAAAGAGAAGGATGTCAGGGGATTCCTTTGGTCCTCAGAACATACTTCATAGTTTCTATGGCATCTTTATGGTTCTTTTCCTTTCCCAAGGGAAGCAAACATTTTCACATTTGCATGGTGCCCTGGATGTGACATCCTAGCTAAGGCATTATTACATTCCTGCCCATCTAAAGAAGCTGGCTTCCGGAACAGGAACTTGATTCGTAAAATGCTTATGAAACACCCACTCTAACCAGTGCTTTATGTGAGAGGGCTGGAGAGCCAGATTTAGGACACCCCTTAATCTTGTGCATGGAGCAGCTCTCACTTACGCTCAAGTGTATTTATTAATTCTCTTGCTGCCTTGGTGGCTAATCTTTACCTTTGAAGAGTGCGGGGGCTTCGTCTTGCAGTTCTCCAATGCTGGAAGGCCTGGGGCTTCGCCATTGCCTTTTCTAGTAGTGGTCTACCAAGGGCAAGAAGAATCCATTCTCAGAATTCTTGGCTTCATTCTTGGCACAAAATGCCCAGCAGAAAACTCACCTATTAATAAAGTTTTATTTTCTGATTTAGGGGGGAAAAAAGAATAAAGGAAATTTGAAGCATATTTTTGAATTTGTTGAAAAGTCAGGTCAATTGCTAAAACTTTGAAAAGAGATTCTGCCAGACGGAGAAAAATAAATGAGTTAGAATGGGTTAGAATCCCAGCTCTGCCACTTTTCAGCTGGAGCTCTCAGGTGATTTACTCATGCTCAAAAAAAAAAGCTACTTCATAGGACTTGTGTGCAGACTAAGAGGGAACACATCTATAAATTGGCCAGCCCAGCCTGGCCCATAGTAGGCCAAAGTCGAGTACTCTCGACAAGTCGTTTGTGCTAGTTTTTAGCCATTCCGCTGAAGGAGGCATTGCAGAACCAGAGTCCGTTTCTAGATTTTCTTTCCACCAGAGCCCCTACAAACCAGAAGAAAATAAGACTTTCAACCCCCACCTTTTTTTTTTTTTTTACATATTTTGCTCATTATGGGCTCTCCTGTCAAACTTATGGGAACTGTGTCAGGATAAAGGCACAAACTCAAAGTCCTGGGATTTTTCTTTCCCAAACTATCTTTGAGGAGGGAATTTGTAGGAAGCCGGCATGGATGGCCATGATTGCAGACTCATGAAGTCATGGGACAAGTATCCTGGTCATTGTGGGCCATTCCCCAGTGGTGGGAGGCATCACTTCTGTCATATTTGTGCAACAGCCATTTGATGAGAGCACAGACGATAAATATAGTCATACATATGGAAATGTGCATTCCCATTAACATTTTTGTGTTTACCACTTTTTGTCTAAAACCTCTTTTTTTCAGTTTTTTCTTTCTTTCTTCCTTTCTTTCTTTCTTTCTTTTTTTCTTTCTTTCTTTCTTTCTTTCTTTCTTTCTTTCTTTCTTTCTTTCTTTCTTTCTTAATAAAAGTGGCCTTCAGGCTCTGTGCTGACAGCATGGAGCCTGCTTGGGATTCTCTCCCTCTGCCCCTCCTCCATTCACGTGCACTTTCTCTCTCTCCCTCTCTCTCTCAAAATAAATAAACTTAAAAAAAGAGCTTTAACAAAATAGAAAATGAGTAAATAAAAGCAGCCTTCCTCTGTGCCCCCTCGGCTGCCTACATGTATCTTAAAAGCAGCATGATTGACTCAGGACTAACCCTGATTCTAGTCTCCCAGTAGGCTCTGTGCTGATAAAGAGCCCAGGGTTTAGCTTTTCGGTTACTTATTTTATTAGATGGACAAGCGTGGGCAACATTCACCCACCTTAGCCTCTGTTTCTCTTCTTCATCTATAAAATGGCGAGCTGTAGGTTTTTTGGTAAAGATCTAAATCATTTTTTTAAGTTTATTTACTAATTTTGAGAGAGAGAGAGAGAAAGCATGAGCAGGGGAGAGGCAGAGAGAGAGGAAGAATCCCAAGCAGGCTTTGCACCGCCAGTGCTGAGCCCAACTCGGGGCTCCAACTCATGAATCCTGAGATCATGACCTGCTCCGAAATCAGATGCTTAACTGGCTGAGCCACCCAGGCTCCCGTGTGGAGATTTAAATGAGAATAGAGAGCTTAGCACCGTGTCTGGCAAACAGAAAGAGTCTTGTTGCTGTTATTATCACTGTTATTGTTATTGTGATGCCAGGGTCTAGCATGGTTGTTGACTCACCTGAGACCCAAAACATTTTAAAACTTGATTCATTGCGGCTAAACCAAGTGTGCTTATGCAGCTCTCTGATCACTCTGTGCTTTGATCCGCGGGGCTGAATGTGGCCGGAGAAGAGTTAGCAGCCCGGTTGACTGGCTTCACTTCACATTCCCGACCGTTCGTCTCAAGTGGACATTTAACACTGCCCCGCAATCACACTGTGACTCTAATTCAGTCACCCTCCGACTCACTGAAGTGTGTAGTTCACCCTTTATTCTCCAGCTTGAAGCCTCCTCCGTTCTCACTCTTACCTAACAATCATGCGTCCATTTCAATGGGGGAAAAAAAAAGATGCAGTTAGAGGAGGTTTCTCCCATCAACCCTACACCTCCCCTTCTAGAATCCTGTGTGTTCTCTCTTCCCCGCCCTGTAACCACAGAGGGACTGCTGTGGCCTTGACTGAAACCAGCCCCTTCACTCAAGCACTATAACCTGTCCCCCTTGTCCACTTGAGCACGTGGCTCTAGCGTCTTCCCTTGTCTGAGTCATTGATTTTTCTCTTTCTCCTGATCATTGCTGTTATAGCGCAAATATGTTAGTTTTTTTCTCCCACCGTTAAAGGTCTTATTTTGACCTTCTTTTCTCCTTCAATTATACCCCCATCTCTCTCATTCCCTTTAAGGGTGAAACTCTTTGAAAGAGTTGAGCATATCAGCTGTCTTCAGTTTCTCTTCTCCCCTTGTCTCTGGAACCTGTTCCAGTTAGATAAAGCCCCTGCCAGTCCGCTGCGGCTGTTCCTGTCAAGTCCTGGTGACTTACGCACCGCGAATCCCCAAGGTCAATTCTCAGTCCTCATCTTACAGGACCTGTCAGAATATTTGCAGGTTGACCACTTCCTCTTCCTTCCAGGATGACACCTGGTTTTTCCTTTACTTCTGCTTGTTTCTCCTCAGTCTCCTTTTGCTGATTTCCCGACCTCTAAATGTTAGGGAACCTCAGGATTCAGACTATACATGTCTTATCTTCACTATCTACACTCACCTCTTAGATCCTTCCTACCCAACGCTAGGAACCAGGACCGTCATCTTCACCTGGTGGAGTGTTAGAAATGTCCCACCCCCAGACTTGCTGAATCTGAATCTGCATTTAACAAGATCTCCCAAGTGATCCCTTTGCACATTAATATCTTGTAGGATCACCCTAAGTGAACCTGCCTAATGGCTTTAAATGCCATATATTTGATAAGCTGACTCCCAAACTTGTATCTTTATTATTTTTTTTTAACGTTTATTTTTATTTTTGAGACAGAGAGAGACAGAGCATGAACGGGGGAGGGGCAGAGAGAGAGGGAGACACAGAATCGGAAGCAGGCTCCAGGCTCTGAGCCATCAGCCCAGAGCCCGATGCGGGGCTTGAACTCACGGACCGCGAGATAGTGACCTGAGCTGAAGTCGGACGCTCAACCGACTGAGCCACCCAGGCGCCCCAAAACTTGTATCTTTAGCCAACAACCTCCAGTGAAATACAAACTCATTCACCCAACTGCCTATCAACTTTCCCTCATGGACATTTTATTGTCATTCCCAACTTACCCTGCCCAAAACTGAGCTCTGATTTTCCCACTAACACTGCTTCTCTGGTATTATTCCCTCTCTTCATTAATTGTGACTCCACCTTTCACTGCTTAGATAGAAGCCCTCAGAATTATCCTTGCCTCTTTCCCGTATCTGGTCCATCATCAATCCCATCAACTCTACCTTTTCAGTGTCCTCAGAATGTAATCATGCTCATCACCCCCCTATCTTGGACCAACCCTGCTTCCACTCTTTCCTTTGGCTATTCTGAAAATGACAGCCAGAATATTTCTTAATAGATTATGCCCTTCCCTGGTACAAAGCCTTCTCATGACCTATGAGAACCCACTTGGCCTGTTTCTCCTATTATGTCTCGATTCTCCTGCTGTTTTTCTCCTTATTTTACTGCTCTCCAACCTCATGGCCTTTTTCCCTGTTCCTCAAACTCACTGGGCATGTTCATGCCTCAGGGCCTTTTTGTACTTTCAGTTCTCTCTGCCTGAATGCTCTTCCTCCAGATATCTGTGTGGCTCCCATCCTCCCTCCTTCCCTTCCACTCTCTACTCAAAAGTCACCTTCTCATGAGGCTTTTCTTGGCCTTGCTACCTAAAATCTTAGCTTCAACCCCAGCCCTCCACTTCAGACATCCTCACCCTTATTTATGCATTCATTTATCTCTTAGCAAATCCAACATTCTTCTCTCTCTTTGTCTTTGTGTTAAGAGTTCTCCAGAGAAACAGTAGCAGTAGGATATATATGGATATGTAGAAGATTTATTATGAGTCACTGGCTCACATGATTATGGAGGTTAAGTAGTCCCTTGGTCTGCATCTATAAGCTGGAGGCCCAGGAGAGCTGGTGGTATCAGTCCACAAGCCCAAAGGCCCCAGAACTAGGGAGTCAATGGTATAAATCCCAGTCTGAGTCTGAAAGATTCAAGAATCAGGAGCTCTGATGCCTGAGGATAGGACAAGATGGATAGCTCAACTCAAGGAAAGAGAGAGCAACTTGGCCTTTCCTCTGCCTTTTTGTTTTATTGAGGCCCTCAATTGTTTGGATGGTGCCCACTCACACTGATGTGGGTGATCTTTACTTAGTGCACCGATTCAAATGCTAATCTCTTCTGGAAACATCCTTAAAGGCACACCCAAAGCTGATATTTTACCATCTATCAGGGTATTCCTTAGCCCAGTCAAATTGACACATAAAATTAACCTCTCTCTCTCTCTCTCTCTACCTATCTCTGTAGTTACAGATATAGATACATATATTTGTTTCTGGGTTTTATCATGTTCCACTGGTTTAGTGCTCAATATTTGTGAAAATATCATGTTGTTTTAATTACCGCAGATTTATGCTCACTCTGTTCTTCTTTGGCATTGGAATTGGCTTTTCTTGTCCCTTTGCTGTTTCATACACATTTTAGAATCAGTTTCTTGAGGTCCATGAAAAATTTTGTTAGCATTTGGGTTGAAATTACATAAAATATATTAATTAACTTAGGGAGAATCAACATCCTTATTACATTAAAATTTCCTGTGGATAACATGGCATTTCTCTCTGTTTACTTAGGCCTCCTTTAGTGTTGTTTGATAAAAGGTTTATATTTTCTTTTAATGGTCATGCACATTTTTGTTATGTTTATTTCTAGGAGCATTTAAACAATTTTTTTAAACATTTATTTATTTTTGAGAGACAGAGAGTGAGCGGGGGAGCGGCAGAGAGAGAGGGAGACACAGAGTCCAAAGCAGGCTGTAGGCTCCGAGCTGTCAGCACAGAGCCCGATGCGGGGCTCGAACTCACAAACTGTGAGATCGTGACCTGAGCCGAAGCGGAACGCTTAACCAACTGAGCCACCCAGGTGCCCCTAGGAGCGTATTTTTTAATGTCCATGTTCTATATGAATTCTTTAATAATAGTTTTTTGTTTGGGGGTGATTTTGAGATTGACAGATAAGTTGTAAAGACAGCACAGAAAATTCTCATATCCTCCTCACTTCTTTTCAGTCTCCCCTAGCGTTATGACCTCACATTCCTGTGGCGTGTTTGTCAAAGCTAATAAATCAACACTGGTACGTTCCTGTTCACTAACCTCCAAACTTGGTTCTCCTCCTAACGTCTTTTCTATTCCAGGGTCTTATCCGGGATTCCACACTGTGTTCAGTGTTCATGTTTCCTTAGTCTCCTCTGGTCTGGGACAATTTCTCAGGCTTTCTTTGGTTTTCATGACATGGCCAGTTTTAAGGAATATTGGATATTCTGCGGAACATCCTTCAAGTTGGTTCGGCTGTTTTTCTCAGAATGCAACTGGGGTTATGATTTGGGGGAAGAGTAGCACAGAAGTGAAGTGTGCTTTCTCATTATATCCCAGCACGGAATGCCTGCCAGCCACATGACGGCATTGGTGATTCTCACCTGATCACTTGGTTAACGTGGTGTTTGCCTTAACATCTAAATCGTATTCGTTTATCTTGGCTTTTGTAGTTTGTTTGTTTGTTTGGATTCTTCTTGTCTTGTTTTTGACTTTTTTTTTTTAACTTTATTTCTTTTGAGAGTGAAAGAGAGAGGCAGAGAGAGAAGGAGAGAGAATCCCAAGCAGGCTCTGCACTGTCAGTGCGGAGTCTGACCCAGAGCCCAATGCAGAGCTCGGACTCAGGAACCATGAGATCGTGACCCGAGCGGACGCCAAGAGTCAGACACTTAACTGACTGAGCCACCCAGGTGTCCCTGTTTTTGTCGTTTTAGAAAGTAAAGCACATGATTTTAGTCTTTTTTGTCCACTGCTGTTTCTCTGGTGCGAGAACAGAGCCTGACAGATAGTAGGCACTCAGTAAGTATTTGCTGAATGAACGAGTTTTTCTTTCTCTGTTTTGAATTTACTATTCATAATATTCAATACAATATCAAACATTTCACTCGAATATAAGGCATACGTAATTATAGCTGATAGTTGATCAACTGCTCCAATATGTTAATAGAAGTGGCTTAGATGAAACAAACCAAAGCCAAAATGCCGATGGACAGCACATCAAAATCTTAAGACACAAATTGAAATGTGACGAAGAAAAACTAGGTATATATTATATCATTTATTCTTCAAATTTTTTTTCATGTTTATTTTGACACAGAGAGAAAGAATGCATGCACGCACTCAGGCTTGCACAAGCAGGGGAGGGGCAGAGAGAGAGGAGAGAGAGAGAATCCCAAGCAGGCTCCGTGCTGTCAGTGCAGAGCCTGATGCAGAGCTCGATCCCGTGAACTGTGAGATCATGACCTGCGTTGAAATCAAGAGTCAGAAGCTTAACCGACTGAGTCACCCAGGCGCCTGGAAAAAAGTTAGGTATATTTTAAACATCAAATATCTTATTGTCGTAGAAGTGAAATGAGGCGGTTCCCATTCTTGTGATCTTGAGATTAAAAAAAAAAACAAAACAAAGAAAGAAAGTTGATTGGATAACACACCCGAGGTGTGTTGTTCCAAAGCCAAACACGAGTCCGTAACTTAAATTGAGTAACTCCAGTTTCATCTCTTAGCCTTCTCTCCCCTCCGGCCGTCCTCTTGACACATACACACATGTGCTCTTCCCTTAGTGTGCCTTTCCTTATCTTCTCTCTTGTTCTTGGAATACTCCAACCCTCTTCTTGAACATAGAGCTTGAGGACACATGCTCTTATATTACCTGGATTTTGTTCATTTGTTTGTGGGTTTTTGTTTTTTTGCAGTTTTATCAGTTAGGGTGGGCTAGGTAATGGTACGGGGACAGCAAAACATTCAATGGTTTTACATAACGAATGTTCTTTTCTCCCGCATATTCATGCTTAATGTATGTCCAAAGGGAACTGTGCACCCTACAGTCATTCAGGAACCTAGAATCAAGGTAAAGGAAAGAGAACTTGGTAAATGATGCAATTGCCCTTAATGCTCTCATGCAGAAGTTACATGTGTCACTTCTCTTCACATCGTATTGACCAAAGCAAGAGAAATGACCACACTTTAGTATAAAGGATAAAGAAGCATGGAAATTCAATTTTACCATGTACCCGGGAAGGTGACAGGAATGTTTGCAAAAGTTCATAGACGGCATTGCAAAAATGTTTAAGGAAAAATTCTTCTCGTTTCCTTCTCTATGCTCACAGCTATACTCAATCCCAAATGTATGGGGGGTTTCTCCATGCCAAACAGTTCTTAGATCTTCCAGATGGAAAACCTGGATGTCTTATAACACAACTCTGACACGTTCTGCCTGGAGATAGTGTCAGATCCCACAAGTGAAGGGCTCAGTCCCACAAGACTGCCATCCTTTCCCCCTCCTACTTCGGATGCCAATCGCAAATGCAGGTTGTAACTTGTGTTTCTGACCAATCAGCTCTCAACTGGAGGTTTCCACAACCCCCTCCTGGGGTTCCATTAATTTGCTGTCAAGGCTCACAGAACTCAGGAAAACAATTTACTTACTAGATTAGCAGTTTGGAAGAGATTCACTGGGCAGCGCAAGGGGAAAGGGAGAGGAGCTTCCACACCATTTCCAAGCCTGTTACTGTCCCAGCACGTGTTCACCAGCCTGGACGCTATCTGAACCCCGTAGTTCAAGGATATTTATGAAGGTTTCATTACATAAGCATTATTGATGGAATCATTAGTGATCAAGTCAATCTCGAGCCCATCTCCCCTCCCTGAAGATTGGGAGGTGGGGCTGAAAGTTTCAACCCTAATCACAGGGTTGGTTCCCCCCTGACAACAAACCCCAATCCTTAGGGGCTTTTCTAAAGTCACTTCATTAACATAAATGCAGGTGTGGTTGAAAGGAACTCGTTATGAATAACAAAAAGACACCTGCCTCACTTTTGTTGCTCTGGAGCTGTTTTAGGAATAGAGGACAAAAACTAAATATAACAAAAGGCAACCCCTGTTGCTCTAATTACTTAGGCAATTCCAAGAGTTTGGGGAGCTGTGAGCCAGGAACAGGAATGAAAACCAAATATGTATTTATTATTATAAATAATAATATCACCAATAATAACAGAAAGTTCGAACTGACATAGGGAAGATTACAACTATGTCAAATACAAATTTGAATATATATCCATCAAGGAGACAATGTACCAGGTTGTTTCTTTTTTTTTTTTTTAAAGCCTAGTTCTGCTGAATCCCAGGAGATAAACCTTGGCTACATCTTAGACCCACTGCAGAGCATCTGCAATTAGAAAAAGTTGAGTAGTGGGTTGAGGTGAGTGGAATCCTGTGGAACACCAGTATTTGGATGAGCAAAGGAAGCGATGAGGGAGACTGAAGAGAAAATGTGAGAGCTGGAAAACCGGAAGAGTTTGAGCCGATAGAGTAGAAAATTTGCAGAAATAAGCAGTCGGTGTCAAATGCGACAGAACACTTCAAGAAGTTTAGGACTGAAAGAAACGGTTTATGCAGGCACTGTGGAGGTCTTTAGTGGAATAGCCACCTGGGACCTCAATGGACCTCAAATTCTGTCACAATTCTGAGTTAATTGTTCTTCTCTCCAATCGTACTCTTCCTCCTGCATTTCCTATTTTAATTTTTGGCATTTAGCCACCAAAGCTAGAAAGCCAAGAATAATCGTATGCTTCTGGAACACCCACGTCCACTCAATTTTATGCACATTTATGTTCCTGAATATTTCTCAGATCCTACTCTTCTATCCATCTGTACCCCACAGCCCAAATTAGGGCCCTCATTAGCATTTGCCTGGACTATTTTATGACCTCCTACACAGTCTCCCTGCCTCTGGTCCTGTTCCTGTAAATTCACCTGTATTGGTTATCTACGGCTGCGGATCAAATTATTTTAAAGGTTTGTGACTTACAACAACAGTAAACATTGTCTCACACCGTTCCTGTGGGTCAGGAATTTGGGAGAAGCTTAGCCGTGCGGTTCTGTCGGGGAGTCTCTTGAGCAGCTGTGGTCCAGGCGTTGTCTAGGGGTGCAGCTTTCTGAAAGCTTAACCGAGGCTGGAAGATCCACTTCCAAGGTGAGGCCTGCACGTGGTTTACTGGTGTAGATTGCTGGAACCACCGGGTCCTCTCTGGTAGTCCTCCCCACAGAGTGGCTTGAATCACCTCATGGCCTGGCAGCTCATCTTCCACCAGAGGAAGTGATACAGGCACAGTATGACTGATGACCAGGACTCAAAAGTTACATGTTTTCACGTGCCTGGAACTCTGTCGATTATGCAAAATCTGTAAGAGAGAAAAGACTACCTGGGGCCTGACCGGCAGAAGGTGTGGAGAGGTTAGCTACCCTACTCCATGGTATGGCCGCCTTGGCGTCCATTTTGCGGCCAAGAGGCCTGCAGGGACCTTAAACTGACGCTTGCCCTAGAGAGTGGCCGCAGAGTTACCAGCCAGTGTAAATTCTTGACATGACTTCCCCAATAGCCCTCGTGATCAACAGTCTCCACTGCCTCTCAGTGCCTGTACGTCTCATGTATCACTTAGATAAGACCCCCATGGGACTTAACAAAACTCCACTCTTTTGGTTTAAATAAAACAATCTGGTCCTAGTCTGGAAACCCTAAGCACTCCATCCACGGACCCTAAAAAAAGCATGTGCCCCATGAGTTTCTCTCTGTCTGCACTCTGCCTTGACCACCCCATGTGGCCCCTTGAGGCATGCAGTGTACTTTATTCAGCACCTGAGAATAATAAACTTCTCTATTTTAATTTTCTTGTGGTCTGTGGTTGAATCTTGGCTCGCCATCCAGCACCCAGTGCTCTACTTAACAAATGTTAGTGTAGCAGAGTCATAGCAGAAGGTCGGGATCATCCAGATCATCTTGGAGGCTGGCTATCTCCTCACATCCTCCTCATTGCCATCAGAGTGAGCACTTAAACTTGTACGTGACAACTTAAAGTGGAAGTGGTACAGGTACAGTGGGGGTAGGGACACTGCACAGAATGGTGAAGGTTTGGCCCAATTGCAGAGAATGGAAAAGGAAGCAGTGAGATTACTGTGAACAAGCAAAGAGGTTTGTTGATTGGCATTGAGAGTTCAGACCATGAATCTGTAGTAGCAACAACCTGATTGTTCAGAAATTTTCTTTAGCAATGATAAACGTTCTAGCTGTGGAAGAATGGTGCACAGATTTGGGGTGTGACACGGTGTTGGGACTTTAGCAGGAACATGCAGTATAAGAAGGGTAATGCCTGGGTGTTGGATTGCCGATGAAGAATTCAAGTCATTGGCTGTGGTGCCCACAGGAAAGCAGGTAAGTTTAGGAAGAAACTGATAAGTTGAGAGAGAGTGGGGTTATCTAGAGTAAATAGGGTAATCAGGAGACCTGAAAGAGACATAGAACACTAAAAGTAGATTTAAAGGCATCAGTGAGTATGAAAAGATAGAAGAGAGATCGGGGCGGGCACTAGAGCTTAAGGTGTCACATTAGGATGGTTTGGCTTATAACATGCCATGAGGTGGCCATGGATGTAGGACGTAGAATGTTGGAAAAGTCATCCATATGGGCATTGATGGATGTCAGTGTTACTCAATGTGATAGAACAACATGGAATAGAGAAATAATCTATAAGTAGGGTACCAAGATGTAAGGTAAATGTCAAGTGGCTGGTAGGGGCCAGCAATAGAAGGCAGAGTAGTCAGATGCCATGGAGGTTTTTATGCAAAGATGGAAGGACAAGACTTTGGAAGGGCATTGAGCAGCTATAAGCATATGGATACCATCTTGTGGCTTCTTAGTTAGTTGATGGCATTGCTATTTGGCCAGGTTCTGCTGATGTAGAGCCAGGGAAAATTGACATCTTTCACTTAGGGTTTTCTAGGGAGAGAGATTATATTTGAAGCCTATTCTTACCTAAGATAAGAAGATGAAGTTATCATTCTGTGAAGGTGCGTGTAGGTTGCGTGTGTGTGTGCGTGTGTGTGTGTGTGTGTGCTTGCAAGGAAATTTAATTACCATGAAACAGAAATTTCAGACAGTGAAATATGGGGACAGGATTTGACCCAAGGTAGAAATAACTGTCCTTGTGGTTTCAAATGAAATCTGGGATGACATTTTGGCTGAGACGCAGCAGAGCTGACTTTGAGATTATGAGTTTGTGACAACAACATTTGAGTAGAATCTCTCTGATCAAGGGGATTCTGAAAAGTTCTAGGTGAGTCTTAGGGGACTCAACTGCAGGTTTATAAGACAGGAGAAGCTCTCTCCTATCCAGAAAGGTACTGGAAGGTCAGAGAGCTGAGGAAAAATTCAGTCAATGGGCAAAGAGTGTGAGTGCAAATCTGAACATGGCCTACAGTCCAGTCAACCAGACTGCACAATGTTAATTTCTCAGTTTTGATATTGTACTATAGTTACATAAATTTTTACCATTGGAGGAAGCTAAGTGAAGGGTACACAGGACTCTCTGTATTATTATTATTTTTTTTTTTATAAATTTTTTTTTTACATTTATTTATTTTTGAGACAGAGAGAGACAGAGCATGAACGGGGGAGGGTCAGAGAGAGGGAGACACAGAATCCGAAACAGGCTCCAGGCTCTGAGCTGTCAGCACAGAGCCCGACGCGGGGCTCGAACTCACAGACCGCGAGATCATGACCTGAGCCGAAGTTGGCGGCTTAACCGACTGAGCCACCCAGGCGCCCCTGTACTATTTTTTTTATAATTGTGAGTTGATAAATTATTTCAAAATAAAAACAAAAAAGGAGGATGTAAGTCACAGTCTGAGGGGATCTAAGTCCTAAGAGGGAGGAAATGAAGAGCAATGGACAATGTGTTACCCAATGGAAGGGTATGGGTGGTTGAAGGAAATGCCATCATGATTTTTTCCAAATGACTGGGGACTAGAGGAGTCTTATACAAATCTCTAAGGATAGGATACATAGGAAGTTAGCTCTGAATCTCATTAGAGTAGAACAAAGATCCTTGTGGACAGTGACTTTTTGCCTACTTGGGCAACTACTGAATTTCCAACACTTAGAACAGACAGTATCTGGTGCATATAGGTGCTCTTTGGCTGAATGAATGAATGAATGAATGATATCTCGAAACTAAGATACTGTGGTTTGGTTCTAAAGGGTTATTTATCTGTTTATTCATGTTTTCCTCACTTTATTTTCCAGAAACTGAAATTTGCCCAATATGGCCTTTCTTCTTTCAAGAAAGATGAATAAATGACTTTTGGAACCCATCCTCAATATTTTAGAGAAATAATTGAAAGCCATAAGATTTTGTTTGAAAAGTAAAAGAGATGCCCTCTTTTTATGGGGCTCTATTGTTCCTAACAAGCTCTTTCATAAAACTTCAATTTCCTATTCAAAAGAGAAACCCACACAGTTCCATCTAGAAACCTATGCCCCAGCAACCTCTTAGCTCCTTAATGGGAGGATAAAAATAACGGCTGATGTTTATTGAGCACTTGTATGGCCTGGCATTGTGATACATGCATCATTTTATTTCATTTTCTCAACAACCCTCTGCAGTTATTAGCTCTGTTTTACAAGTTAAGAAAATGAGACACAGAAAGGTTATGTAACCTTATGGTCACATAGCTGAAATGTGGAGAAGCCGGGGTTTAGATGCAGTCTGATTCCAAAGCCAAGGCTTTGAAGAGACGTGTTTTTTTTTCCTATTAAGGTATAATTGGCATACAGAATAACTCATCACTGTAAGTGTCCAGTTGTGTGAGTTTTCACTAATGCGTGGAGTAGGGCAATTACCACCGCAGTCAAGATGTAGATGTTTCCAGTGCTCCAAAGTGTCTCCTCAAGGCCCTTGGTAGGCAACTTCTCCTTCCACATCCAGCCCCTAGCAACCAATCATCTACCCTCTGCCTCCATAGCTTGCCTTTTCTGGGTGTCCCATAAAACGAATCATAGAGAATGTAGCTTTTTAAGTCTGGCTTCTTTTGCTTAACAAAAAGCGTATGTAAGCTTCCTCCATGTTGCCTCAGTAAGTTTTTCTTTCCATTGCTGGCTTTCCATTGCTGAATCCATTGTACGAATGCGTCATGGTTTGTGCCTCCATTCGCTCGTTGAAGGACACTTGATTTACCTCTAGCGGTTAGTCCTTATAAACAAAGCTACTTTGAACACTCATGGTTAGGTTTTATGCAAACATAGCTTTCATTTCTCCAAGGTGGGATGGGGAGTGGATTGGTGGCTCATATGGTCAGTGTGTGTGTAATTTGCTAAGAAAGTCTGCCCTTACGCCCACCACACTGGTTCAAGTCATTCTTCTATAACCGTTCTGGAAGGAGCTAATCAGATCAATATTAGACAAGCTGGAGGCAGAAAGATTAAATGCTGAACTCCAGAAACCTGGTACAAATCTTGTGTCTGATTATATTGTGCCTTCTTGTAAGGAATAAGAAGAATCGAGAGCCCATGGTGTTTCATAAAATGAAATAGAAAAAAAATATGTTGATGAAGGTTCCTGAATGATGCTTCTCTACTCACCCCTGTCCCCCTGCTTGCAGGGAGGTCTGTTCAGTGAACAAATTTACGTGACCCAACTGTTCATGAAGGGGTTGGCTGGCACAGGACGTGAGGGAAAGAGTGTCATTCCTGCAGGACATTTTTTTTCACAACAGATGCTCCAAGACCATGTGTATAGCTGTTGTCTTTACACCTATATTTCTTTTCTATCCTTCAATAAACTAAGTAAAAAAAGTCAATTGGATGCGATTGTATAAAAAAATACAAAGAAAAGAAAAGGGATTATGAAAAGGGATTAGGGAGAAAGGAAAGGAGAAATAAAAATATAAAGTGGTAGGAAACGAGAAAAAATAAAACAAGAAAGAAAACAAACAAGTCAAGAGTACGATGAATATGCATTATAGTTCTAAGCAGAAAAAATTGCTATATGAGTTTGAAGGACTCTAGGAGGCTCAGGAACAAAGCCAGATTTTATTTTTATTGCAATAAGGGAGCAAAGCAAGCTAAAAGCTTACCGTATTTGTGTTACTATGTTCGCCATGCTTCCCTTCTCCAAAACTTGAGATTCCTTGCAAGTACTCCCTGGGCAGAGCTCCTCCAGTTTGAGACTGGGGCAAAGAAAAGACTCCTGACTTCTTCTAGAAGATTCTGTTCACCTTTAACATTTCTCCCATTGTAAGGTGTTTGCGTTGCAGGTAATATGATGTGTCCACCTAGAATTTAGAATTTGTTAAATGAGGCCTCGTATCGTACCTGCTTTGGTCCCTCTGCATTTTCAAACGCACCTGGGAATGTAATCACAAAATATCACAGCAGGCACACTATTCTTTGGTCTGATTGGAAGTCTGTGGCCGTCCAAAGACTTTTGAGTCAGATAAGTGTGGATTTAAAGTCTAGCTCCACCACTAATTACGTTGCGGTTTTGATCTAGACCTTGGTAATATGAGGTAGAGATCGACTCAGGATAGCTCACATCAAAAGGGTTTATAGTAGAGATTTGAAGGGAGGTGAATCTCAGGGGAAAGCCAGAGGCAAAATCCACATGGTACTGAGTCTTACTGAGCCTAGCGCTGGAACTGTGCTGGATATGGGTCAGCTCAAGGACTCTCTGGCTTGTGACCCTAATCTTGTTGTTTTTTTCTTTTTTTAATTTTTAATTTTTTAAGTTTATTTATTTATTTTGAGAGAGAGAGAGAGAGCACGCAGGACAGGGGTAGAGAGAGGGAGAGAATCCCAAGCAGGCTCCGCACCGTCAGTGCAGAACCCGATGCAGGGCTCGAACTCACAAACCACAAGATCATGACCTAAGCTAAAGTCGGACACTTAACTGACTGCTCCACCCAGGTGCCCCTGAACCTACTATCTTGTGATTAATGTGACTTTGGTCCATTCCCCCGGTCTGCTCAGGTCATTGCCTCTCTGACTTCTCATTGATTAAAATCATCTTTGTCCCTGTTTCAGTTTTTCTAAAAAGAATGATCAGGTTGGCCTAGGTCATTCTGATTTAAATACCAGTCCCTAAGTCAAGGGTGACCTTCCAGGTATGGCTGCTCTCTTTTTATCCATCCTTCATTTAATCATCTATGGCCAGACAAAGGGGACCAAGGAGGAAAAGGATCATGGGACACAAAATATGGCCCTATAGACTGCATCGGCTCCCGGGGTGATTGATAGAAAAGCTGTGGCCAGACAGTTAATGCAACTATATCTGGGACCTTGAGCCTCAGTTTTCTCATCTGTGAAATAAGCATACTGACTTCTGGTTTCTGTTATGGCTTGTAATCAGCGTGGAAGTTGCCCCTTGCTCATAACAAATACAAAGCTGAACAAACTGAAAAGTCAACAACTCTTTTTAGATCTGTGAAAGAAATGGAGTTACATAGCAAACTGCCATCCCTAAAATGGGAGAGACAGACAGGCAGATACAGAGAATCACAGCTTATCAGAGCAGACAAGCCCCAGACTGGCAGAAAATGTTTGTCAAAACATATAAAGGGCTGTTACCCAAAATGCACAAAGAACTCTTAAAACTCAACAAAAAGCAAAAAATCTGATTGAAAATTGGACAAACACTTTAATAAGTACCCCACCGAAGAAGATACACAGATGGCAAATAAGCATATGAAAAATGTTCCATGTCACATGTCATCAAAAAGAAATAAATACTAAAACAGCCATGATACCACCCCACACTTATTAGAATGGCCAGAATCCAGGGCACTGACAACACTAAATGCTGACGAGGCTATGGACTGATAGGAACCCTCATTTATTGCTGGAGAGAAAGCAAAATGGCACAGACACTTTGAAAGACAGTTCGATAGTTTATTTATTTATTTTTTTCTTTTACAAAACTGAACCTACTTTTACCAGCAATCATGCTCCTTGGTATTTACCAAAAGGAGTTGAAACAAATATTCACACAAAACCCTACACGTGGATGTTTATAGCAGCTTTATTCATAATTGCTAAAACTTGGAAGCAACCAAGATATCCTTCAATAAGCGAATGGGTAAATAAACTGTGGCACATCCAGACAATGGATTATTATTCTATTCCAAAGGGAAAAGAAAAAAAAAAAACAGCTATCAGCCTTGAAAAGACATGGAGGAAATTAAAATGCATCTTACAAAGTGAAAGAAGCCAATCTGAAAAGGCTACCTGCTGTATGATTCTATGGCATTCTGGAAAAGGCAAAATTACGGGGAATAGTAAAAAGATCAGTGGTTGTCAGTGGTTAAGGGGGAAGGAAGGACGAGTAGACGGAGCACAGAGATTTTTAGAGCAGTGAAACTACTCTGTGTGACAGTATATTGTGGATACATGTACTTATACAGTTATACAAACCCATAGAATGTACACGCCAAAAGTAAACACTAATTAAAAACTATGGACTTTAGGTAATAATGACCTGTCAATATAAGTTATCAACTGTAACAAATGTACCCCTCTTGTGGGGGATATTGATCATGGGAGAGGCTGTGCATGTGTGGGGGCAGAAGGGAGATGGGGAATCTTTACTTTCTGCTCAATTTTGCTCAATTTTGCTGCGAATAAAACTGCTCTAAAAAATAAAGTCTATTAAAAAACCCCCTAAGCAGATAAAAAAGAAACCCAAATATACTATCCCACTATTCCAGGGGCAGTAGAGCTTCATGGCTAAGAGCAAGGTCTCTGGTACCAGATTATCTGGATTTGACCTTGACTGTGCTGCTTATCGGCTGCAAACTGTTGGGCACTTTCCTAACTTCTCTGTTCCTCAGCTTCTTCCTTTATAAAACGGAGTCCTTAAAACGTTGCTGACGGTTACCACTGAGTAAATATCTGTGATATTTACATACTTGGAATTGTGCCATTTAAATCTTACCTGTTACTGTTAATTCCTTTCAGGATCGTTGTGAAAAAAAAGATAGGACAAAAGAAGCAAAAACACCCAGTAGGCAGTGTATGCACCAGAGATGTATGCCTCCAAATAAACTGCCCACCTGCAAACCTGAGTCTTACGCTCTGCTTTCAAGGGAACTCAGATTCAACCAGGCACCTGCCATGTGGCATCACCATCCCTTCGTGGAAGAGACATTGAAGGCATAGAAACACGTGGTGCTCTACTCTAGACAAAGACACAGACGACAGAATGAAGTGCTGTAGTCTTAGTTGCAGCCTGATTTATTTTTTTTTTTAAATACAAGTCGCCTTCATCTGCAAGACTTAACCTTAGGATTAACGGCTCACAGCCGTAGGTGCAAACCAATAAAACGCCTTCTGCTCTGAATAGGGCACGGTCTCCTTTGGTGCAAATATTTGAAAAGTCCCAAACACAGCTCGTGTGAATAGATGACAAGTTACTGGCAAATGGAAGAACCTGCTGTACAGAGGAAGGTGGATGACAGGCAAAGTGGGGCTGGGGGAATGAGAGAATCCGAATTTCTCTCTTTCTAATAAGTTCAAGTTCAAAAACAAAAGCCAAAAAAAAAAAAAAAACCCTTAGAAGTTCTTCAAATTCCCAAATGAGTGGATACTCGTTCAGTAAACCCTGTAGGTTTGAATTTGATCTAGGAAAGAGTGTTTCCATTTCTGCACAGCCAATAGGAAATTCATGTGATGCTCTAAGCAGCGAATGGAAGTATCTGTCAGAGACCTTCTGTCAAATGACTCAGAAATACCCAAGGGCTTTGGACAAGCTCTAAACACGGAGGCCTGTGTTAGAATGGCTGGCTCGGAGCAGGCGGTACATCACCACGTCGTGGGGTTCCTTGTCGCTCAGCGCCACAGCCGCAGTTCAGAGGAGTCCTGGGGGGGCGGGGGGGGGGGGTTGAGAAGGCTGCCGCAAGATGAATTGTCATCAGAAGCCCTCAGGCTTCCTGAACAGATTGACTTGTGAGTGAAGCTTAAGGCGTGCATCAATCCGAGCAGGACTTTTCGCTGCTAGGATACACCCCTCTCTGGCGTCCAAACTGGAAGGTGTGCTTGCGATGTCATCAACCCCGCTGCCTTCCTACTTAATGCTGCCCATGAGCTCACTCCCGGGGAGGTCAATCACGCCGGTTCTGGGGGGAGCAAGTAGCTCCCCAGTCAGAACGAAACGGCAGTGAAAACTGGAAAACCGCCCGGCCCTTTAGCAAAGGAAAACTCATGTCTTCTATTGCTTCCGCTGGTATCTCTCCTTCCTTGCCCACGTGGGTTGAGGCCTCTGTGTCCCAGTAGAACCGAGCGTCTCATGTCCTTGCCTCCGGTTCTGATCTTGGGATCATTCGGTAACGTGGAAGTCAGAGGCCTGGCTCAGGAGGCTCAGGAGTATCTCCCTGTGATAGGTCCTTCTGGGTGGACTCACCCATGGAATGACAGAGCACCTGGGGAAGCTGAGCAGGGTCCCCAGGCTGAGCAGCTCGTGTCTGCCATCTCTGCCTGACTTTCCCTTGCCTGACCTTCTACTCCTTCATCGCCTGGAGCAATGTCCCCTTACCGCTTACACGGCATTCTATCACCAGACCTAGCAGATCTTTCCTGCGCATTTTGTTGAGCGCTACGGAAAGGGAACTTGCAGAGAGGAGACGTGGGGCTATAATCCAGCTCCTGCCTCCCCAGCCGAGACTGTTTCCGCCTGACAGCGTCGTCACCTTCCCAAGGTTTCACAGCCAGGGGTGCCTGGGTGGCTCAGTCGGTTGAGCGCCTGACACTCAGGTCGTGATCTCATGGCCTGGTGAGGTGGAACCCCACGTCCGGCTCTATGCCGACAGTGCGGATCCTGCTTGGGATTCCCTCTCTCCTCTTTCTCTGCCTCTCCCTTGCTCACGCTGTCTCTGTCTTTCTCAACATAAATAAACCAACTTAAAAAAAAAAAAAAGCTTCACAGCCAGGGTGTTGTTTATGTATTCAGGTAACACCTTTATCTCTTGCTTCGCCTGGCCTGCCAAGCCCTGCCCTTCCCACCCTCACCCCAGATCCCAGCCCAGACAGCGAGAGAAAGAGTCAGGTCTGTGGTAGGAGCACAGGACTCCTCTATAATTACCCCCAGCATGGAAGAGAAGGGTGTCATGAGAAGCCACCTTCAAGAAACTTGTGTTGGATTTACTTTTAGCCTATATTCATATTTTAACCGTGTCCCATTTTTTTTTTTTTTTACCTTCTTCAACCCTATATTTTCTTACTTTATTCAATGCTCCTGAACTCCTGTTATACACAAAGATCTCAGCTAGGCCCTACGGATAATGCAAAGTTGGATAAGGTAGCAACAGCACCCTACGGACTCGCTGACTGATGTTCCTGAACACTTAAATAAAAATGCAACTTTTTCCTCATTGCTAGACCTTTTTCCTCATTTGGAGGCTGATTTATTAGAAGGGACTTGAGTTTGAGGTTGACTATGAATCAAGCAGGTTCTCAAACACTCAAATTAATTTTCTATAAAGAAAGAGAAGTTTTGGTGCTACAAGGCCGAATAAACTATTCGAAATAAATTACACGATGTCTGATTTTTATTCATTTAAACAGAAAAATATTACCAGAATTTTGAAAAGGGAGAAATAATCTGGAAACAGGAAAATATGAAGAGAACAAAACTATTACAGGGGAAAGGGGGATGCATGGAATTTTCAAGACTTTGAACTCTCCAGGGATGGATTGAGGTCTATAGACATACAAAGGAATCCTACCTAAAGTAAACCAAACCCACTTGCAACAAAACAGATAATTATTATGGCTAACTAGACAAAACCCCAACGTACTGTCCAGTCCCCTCGCTGTAAAATGTTTGCCCAGCTTGCGCAAGCCTGACCCAGTGCCGTCAGACCAAAAAGGTAGTGGTCTGCCCTCCCACACCCCACTCATCTGCGTCTACATCTTGGATCACAGTCACTGAGTTGGATCAGAGCAGCCTGATGTGGTATCTGCTTCATGTCACTTCTCCGGGCTCCCCCATCGTCCCAGGAGGAGCCATGGACGCCATGTATTGGTTCCAATTCACAAAGAAAAGAACTGCCTGTGTGTCCCTGCTGGGACTGACCTCACCAATGTTTACTCATGAGGCCGAGTGGGCAGGACTCCAGCCTCCTTCTGTTGCTTGTTTGTATGGGATAGTCCAGAATGTCCTTTTTTTGACAAGAACATTACTCACGCGTTTCGTCTCCCTGACGTCAATTCTGCCAATTGAGTGATCACTTGTATGAGTTGGTCCTGAGCATTCCTACCCACACTGGTACCAGCCCCTAGTCTCTTGTGCCTTTTGCCACAGAACATTCTTTAAACTAGGGATGAGTGTATTTCCCCTCTTACCTTCCTCTGTACTGAAGCCAAACTTGAGCTTGACTTTTGAAGTAAAGTTAGGAAGAATATCAAGTTTCACTAATCACTCATGATTTAAGCACACGCACACACACACACACACGCACAGACAGACACAGTGAAAAGAAGCTAGACGTATTGCACGTCTGTCTCTCCAGAGGTGATAGGCTTCAGTGATGATCTCGGCACGGTGACATCTTACAAATAACCCACCGCCTCCACCTTCTAAGACACCGCAGCTTCCTGATTTATTAGCGAGCCTTGCCTCCCTCACCTGCTATTGCTCTCTTTCAAAGTTCCTATCCATGAAGAAATTTCATTTTTAAGACATGTGATGCATACAATTAAAAGCAGCAACTTTCATTTTTTTCTTTCATGAACGGGTTAGAGGTCTTTAGATGCCTGATGCATCACGTTTTCAGAGTGTGGCAATCAGGAGAAGCAGAAAGGTGAAGCCTAGCATAGTGCCAGGAGAGACGCTTTCTGCTCCAGGCCATGGAAAACTGCTGAGCAGGGTTCTGGATGCCTCCTCCCCCCCCCCCCCCACCCCGCCCCCACTCCACTGGGGCCCTAGCAGGAAGGGCAGGTCAAGAGTTCAGACACTGGATGTTTTTCCAAGGAATAAACACACCACTGTCATCGTCTCCACTTTCCGCTGGGCAACACAGTAGGAGTAGGGGGAATCTGACTCTTCCATGGTTGAAATGGTAATTGGAAATGTTTAATAGGGGACTGTTCAACTAGATTGTGGTATATCCACTTGATACATTATTCTGCAGGCCTTTAGGGGGAACCTTTGAAGACTATCAAGTCCTCTGGGAAATGTCAGTGATAAAATTGTAGCAGAAAAATCAGAATGCCCAATTTTATCAACACCACGATTGCAGCAACTGGGAAGGCATATGGGGTGACAAAGGAAAACGGGCAATTTGTTATATGTCTGGAACTGGGCATTTGGTTTCCTTTTCATATACTTGTAATATTTGGTGCAATACAATTGTATTGCTTTTTAAAATGGAGCCTAGTCATGAATGATTGTATCATTACGTATTTGATGGTTTTTAAGCAGTGTATTTGATAGAAGGGCAAGATCCCTGAGCAATGCTATCCCATTCCACTCCTTATTTCCCTCTTTTTAAAAAATCTCCAGAACCTGTGAGCAAGATGAGTTTATGAAGCATAATAACACCACATAATTTATAAGAGAAACTTTAAGTGCAACCATAACAGATCAGAGCTACTATGTTAAATTTTTTCATTAAAACAAACAAAAAGAACTTTTCACGTACTGGCTTTTAAAGATAAATTGTATTCTTTAGAGTAGCTTCAGATTTATAGAATAATCGAGAAGATTGTATAGAGAATTCTGACAGGTCCTTTGGCCAGTTTTCCCTGTCATCAACTTCCTACATTAACATGGTATATGCTACAATTACTGAACCAATATTGATACATTATTCTTAATTAAAGTTCACATTCCCTTAGTCTTATCCATATTTTCTTAGTTTTATTCTTATTTTATTTGTTTTTGCCTTGTATCCTTTTTCCGTTCTAGGATCCCATCCAAGATGTCACATTATGTTTAGTTGGCATATCTGCTTAGCCTGTCATAGCTGTGACAGTGACCTTGATTGTTCTTGAGGAGCGTCGGTCAGGTATTTTTTAGAATGTTCCTCAAAGGTAATTTGTCTCATGTCTGTCTAGTGATTACTCTGGCTTTATGTGTTTTTTCGGGAAAGACCACAGGGGTCAAGGGCCATTTTCACCACATCATATCAAGGGTACATACCATTGGGGCGCCTGGGTGGCTCAGTCGGTTAAGCGTCCGACTTCAGCTCAGGTCACGATCTCGCGGTCCGTGAGTTCGAGCCCCGCGTCGGGCTCTGGGCTGATGGCTCGGAGCCTGGAGCCTGCTTCCGATTCTGTGTCTCCCTCTCTCTCTGTCCCTCCCCCGTTCATGCTCTGTCTCTCTCTGTCTCAAAAATAAATAAAACGTTAAAAAAAAAAAATTAAGGGTACATACCATCAACATGACTTATACTGTTGTTATTGACCTTGATCACCTGGCTGAGGTAGTGAAAGATCTTTTTAAAGCATTTCACGAGGTGCCTGAGTAGCTCAGTCGGTTGGGTGTCCAACTTCGGCTCAGGTCATGAGCCCACAGTTCATGAACTCGAGTCCTGCATCAGGCTCTGTGCTGACAGCTCAGAGCCTGGAGCCTGCTTCAGATTCTGTGCCTCCCTTCCTCTCTGCCCCTCCCCAACTCACACTGTCTCTCTCTGTCTCAAAAATAAATAAACATTTAAAAAAAATAGAGCATTTCACAACTTAAATGTCTGCCAAAAAAAAAAGAGTTAAAATAAACTTGGCAAAAAAAAAATACATAAACAAACAAATATGGCAAAAGGCTACTCTGTGACTCCTAGAATTTATTAAATAAGAAAGCATCCCTCTCCATGTGGGTGTCCCTTCTTATCTTCCCCATCTACCATTGGCCCTATTACCCTAGCTCTCCCTGCCTTGGCAGCTGTATTTTCTTTTATTTATATCTTAGTGAGCTATTTATATTTATATCATTTCAGAGAACACAATGCCACGGCCCCTCCAGAACCATTTGGAGGCTCCAATCTTGAATTTTGTGCTGTGAAGACACAAGTCCAATTCTTATGTAAAAGTAGAAATTATGCATACAAAGGCATCTTTCCTTCACACTGACAGAATAAATGAATTTTATAGGCTTGTCAAATAAAAAATGCGCTCTCGGTGATGAGTGCCAGCCGCGGGGCCTCCGCAGGTCTGCAGGGGGTGAAGCTTGCAGTGAAGGGGTCCCTGGGAACAGGTGCTTTTAGGCAGCCTCACTTTCTGTCCCACTGTCACACTCACATTTCTCCCCTATCTGACACTCTGAGAATGCCTAGCAAAAGCCACGAATAAATGACTGCGTATCTTAACAATGAGCTGAGAGGACATTAAAAATGAAGTGTCCTAGAGTTATCCGTCTCTGTGAGTCCTGGTGCAAGCCTTTCTAAGGAATGCCCTCCCTTTCTAGCCCTTGCTCGGCAAAGTCTGGAGTCATTCCACGAGCTGTACCCCACGCATGCTCAGAGACTGGACAAGTTTGACCCAAGGAGAGCTCATTCATACACTTGACATCACGTATTCAGGGACTGGCATATGCAGAAATAGGCTGAATCAACTAGAGTTTTCCTCTTGGAAATGTGGAGTAAGAAATAAGGAGTTGGGGCGCCTGGGTGGCTCAGTCGGTTAAGCGTCCGACTCTTAATTTCGGCTCAGGTCATGATCTCACGGTTGGCAAGTTTGAGCCCCGCATTGGGCTCCGCACTGACAATGGAGAGCCTGCTTGGGATTCTCTCTCTTTCCCTCCCTTTCTGCTCCTCCCGTGTGCTCTCTCTTTCTCTCAAAACAAATAAATAAACTTAAAAAAAAAAAAGAAAAGAAAGAAGGAATGAATTGCCAAGAAGCAATTTTACTGGAGCTGTCCAATTGCCAGAGACTTGAGTAAGCCAAAGGCACAAGCAAGATGAAGTTAGGAAGCGACATGGAAAAGAAAGAAGCTGGTAGAGAAGAATGACCTTGAGAGAGATTGAATCAAAGGGAAGCTCTCAGAGGGTATGACCTCTGACCCATTCTGATTTGTTTGAGCACTTCCACACAATACCAGCCTTCTTCTCCGATGTCAAGTGAGTCTCTGTTTTTTAAAGTTCAAAGAGCATTACCTAAAACGGTAAAGTTCTGGGGACCTCAGCTTGCTAACAAATTTCTGGAAGGTTCTTCAAATTTGAATAATTCTCCTTGCAAAAAAATATTTTAATGTCTTCTGACTGTGTATCTTACGGTCAGAATTCCCAGTGTACTGTTTCTCAAGGCATTTTTTTAAAACATACTGTAAGAAAAGGGAGAAACACGGAAACCGAACACCATTCACGCTCCCACCTTCCCAGGGGCTAACGCGGGGCTCTTTTTGCCAGGTCTCACTCAAGGTCTCCTGCCTCCTTCTGGATGAAGCCCGTCGCAAAACTCTGAAGTTGGACTTCGCAAGCGCACGTCATGATGCATGAATGTCCTTGTTCCTGGAAGTTACTGGGTTGCTACCCTTCGTCATCATATAGGTATGCATCTTTCCCATTATTGATGATGTTTTTATAAGATCAGTTATGGTATGTGCTCGTTGAGGGATAACACTGTATTTGTTTTCCTGTAACTGTGCAAAAACTTGACCAAGGAGTGTATTAAAACACACCGCAAGTAGAATGTTACACATAGCCGCAGATTTATAAAACACTAATTAAAAGATGATTGCTATTCTGACCGACAAAATATTTAGAAGTAAATATTTGAATAATTATGCTTCCCTTGAACATAGTGTCTGCTTCTTTTTCATAGTAATTTATTTGTTCTCTTTAAAGTAAATTTATTGGTGCTTTTGTGCATTCAGTTTTCTCATTTGGGGAAAAATTTTTAAAAATCAACTTATTTAAAAGCATAACTGTGGAGTATTCAATGAATTTATTTTATTTTATTTTTTATTTTTTTAAATCCAAATTAGTTAGCATCTAGTGCAACAATGATTTCAGGAGTAGATTCCTTAGTGCCCCTTACCCATTTAGCCCATCCCCCCTCCCACAACCCCTCCAATAACTCTCAGTTTGTTCTCCATATTTATGAGTCTCTTCTGTTTTGTCCCCCTCCCTGTTTTTATATTATTTTTGTTTCCCTTCCCTTATGTTCATCTGTTTTGTCTCTTAAAGTCCTCATATGAGTGAAGTCATATGATTTTTGTCTTTCTCTGACTAATTCCACTTAGCATAATACCCTCCAGTTCCATCCACGTAGTTGCAAATGGCAAGATTTCATTCTTTTTGATTGCCGAGTAAGACTCCATTGTATATGTATACCACATCTTCTTTATCCATTCATCCATCGATGGACATTTGGGCTCTTTCTGTACATTGGCTATTGTCAATAGTGCTGCTATAAACATGGGGGTGCATGTGTCCCTTCGAAACAGCACACCTGTATCCCGTGGATAAATACCTAGTAGTGCAATTGCTGGGTTGTAGGGTAGTTTTATTTTTAGGTTTTTGAGGAACTTCCATACTGTTTTCCAGAGTAGTTGCACCAGCTTGCATTCCCACATTCAATGAATTTTAAAGCAACTATTCCTTTCAGTAACAGACAAAGGTTAGCCCTTCTGCTTCATGAACTGAATGAGTATGAAAATTGAAAAGCCTTTATTATGTCATAGCTTTGCCTGAAAAGTAGAATTTTATGATTGCATTGGAATTAGATTTATGTAATTATATCAATTATATAATTTAATGGAATTAGAGTTTTTCTTAAGATCAAAAACATATCAGCAAATAGTGGCTAAGTGCCATTGACATTGAAATGGATTTTTAATTCAATTTTACTTTTTAAGTAAAGCTTGACTAAGGACCAGACCAAGATGTCAAATAGGTAGAGGGAGAAACTGGTAAAAATGGATATTTAGGTGAATTTCTTTTCATGTTTGAGGTTGAGGCTTTACTTAAGCTGAAAACCCACTTCATGTTTTAACCACTAAAATCTAAAAGAGTGTTATTACATCTAAAAGCATAAAACATGTACATATTTTACTAGGATGCTCCTGGGACGCCTTGTGGTGTTGAATAGAGCATTCACTTAACATTGCATATGGATTCAAAAATGTAGGAGGAGTAGAACAGCAGCAAAGGAGAGCAGGGCTAGGTGTGTGAAATTTGCAAGCCACCCAAGCCCACTGCCATTATGCATCCATTGCCTTAATTAAGTATTCAATAGTGCCCTCATAGAAAGATTGCGAACATTTAACTTGAGTTATTCCTATGACCCAATAACAGGATCTGATAACAGCTCAAACTCCTTTCATGTAGAGAATGCCTTAGTTTATATTTGTTTTGCTACACAAAGATTGACAGACACTTTATGTATAGGAGCATGTGTAAGCCTACCCATTTGGATTAGTGAGGGTTACACCTGCTGGACATTGAAACGCTAAGTGAACAGACCCAAACCCTGTAGTTCCTTTCTTACATATGTAAATAATCATATTACTAAAACAAAACTCTGTCCTCAGCTGCTATACACACTCATTGTATTTGTATTTCCAGGCATCGTAATTTCTGTTCATTTCGTCTGTGCCGTTTTCTTGAAAGATGCTAATGGCTTAAAAGTATGTCTCCTCCTTTCTTTGGAAGCTGCCCACAGTGCTCGAGATAATGCTGTGTCCACAGAGAGGATTCATGATGTGGTCCCTGAGAGGCAATTATGCTGTTGTTTATTAAACTACTGTTATATAAGAATGTGAGGAAAAAAATACTAATTTTTATTTTTTTTTAAGTTTATTTACTTTGTGAGAGAGAGAGAGAGAGAGAGAGAGAGAAAGCACACATGAGGGGGCAGAGAGAGAGGGAGCTAGGGAATGCCAAGCAGGATCCACACTGCCAGTGCACAGCCCAACGGGGGGCTTGAACTCACGATCCGTGAGATCATGACCTGAGCCAAGATCAAGATCCACTTTGCCAACTGACCTACCCAGATGCCCGAAAAATACTGATTTTTAAAAATGTGTTTCAAATCAAGAGGTTGGTTGCTTGTTTTCATCCCTACTTTGGGTAAAATGCATTATTTATGGCTCTCACATCGGGAGCTTCTTTTCTATTTTCACCATTTAATTCTTGTAGCCATTCCTTCAAATTATAAAAGTGATGAAAATCATGAATACGTTTGTGAAAACCACCATAAAAAGCCTTGCAAAACTTGACTTATGCACAAATAGCACTTGGGTTTTCTTCTTTAGTACTTCCTAGACTTTTCTATGCAAGAAATGGCAGAAGGTCATGAACACAAACCCAGAAACCCTACATCTTCAGTTAGAACTTGAAGCAAGCTGCTAGAAGCTCAACATTTCTTGAACGTCTCCTATTTTATCTTGTTGAGATTTCTTTCTGCTTGATAATAGATTTTTAAATTTGATTTAATATAATTTCCTTCAAATCTTTATGTAAATGTGGATACTCCCAGAAGGTATATTTTGTACTTCCTATGAGCTGGCTGCCATTTTGTGTTGGTGTGCATACTCCAGTTTAAGTATGAGCTAAGGTGGTCTCAAAAATAAATAAACATTAAAAATATATATATGTATATATATAAAGAAAAACACCTCTGGTCTCAAAAATAAACATAAATATATATATATATATATAAATGTATATATTTTATATATTTTTATATATATTTATAAATATATTTATATATTTATATATATAATATAATATATATAATATATATTATATATATAAAATAAAAAAATAAAAAATATATAATATAATATATATAATATATAATATATATATAATATATATATATAAATATATATATAAAGAAGTATGAGCTAAGGATATCAGGAGATAGACTCTTTCACTATGATTTAAAGAATAAGCTACTGTATTTACGATTTAAAGCATTAATTACCTGTGATTTAAATGTATAAACAATGATCGAGTTTATGACATCCTATAATAAAGCTTATGACTGAATGTTTGTTAAGAGATATGTGATGATTTGTTTTTGTAAGCTTTGCCTAGAAGTTTCTTAGAAATAATAATAATTAAAAAAAAATCACTGGGAAGGCAGCACTATGAGTGACCAAGGGCAGGACCTGGGGTTGGGTTCGAGTCCTGACTTCACTACTTACTTACCATATGACCTGCACGTGTCCCTTCACCTCTTGTGCTTAGTTTTCTCATCTATAAAATGGGAACAACTATACTATTTACAATGTCAGGTTGTAAGAATGGCTAATTTGGTAAATAGGTAAAGCACGTTGGATGTCATCTGGTGCTACAAAACTAAGGGAAAACAATTTATGTGCATGAGTGAAGTTGATAATGTTTTGAGATTTGTTTTATTAAAGGAGCAGCATCAATGCAAGGTTAATTTCAGAGGACTGGGAGGGTGGAACTCAGGCCCTATGCTCCTATGTGAGTTAGAACACTGAAAGTTGACCTGTCATACCCCTCCCCGCCCTTGAACTGCCGATTCACAACAGGCTGCCTCCCTACCTCTCTGGCTCAAAAGATAAGCCATGAAGCCATTGGAAAGAGACCATCCATCATGACATCACTTGGGATAATTATTCTTTAGAAACTCGGCGCTCCGCCTGAGGTGGGAGTATGCCGGGTAGGGCTGTCAGGAAACGCAGCTGAGCCGGCTTCGTCTTTCCGGCCGTGTCTTGTCTCTGCAGCTTATTGTTTCAGGGTATACGTTTTTTTGCTTGTTCCCACGTTTGGACTGGGAAACTTTAACCTTTCCAAAAAGACAATGATGAAGATGCTCGTTGACATCGACCTCAGGGACCACCTCTCAATGGAACCACTGGCAATTGCTTTTTTTTTCCCCCATCACCTTGGTCGTTTATGATAAACCTTCTGCGAATGTTTTTCATTGTGTTGACAGCCCAGCAACCAGGTTTTGGGGGTTACATGGTTCACACTGTAAAGCAAGCCCAGTGTTCAGCTGAATCTGCTGCCACTACAGCACTGGGATAATACTTCAGAATGAGAAGGGCCTCATTGTGGTTGCAAGAACATACAACAGAAATAGGTTTCATAAACAAGAGCAAAATATAGGTATTGTGGATGTAAAAGAACAATGAGAACAAAGCTCTCTTGATGATGTTTACACACTTGAATCTCTGCAGAGTGAGAGGAATTGTGATCGCTCAGAGTTCACAGAGAACCACTGGCACAAAAATGGAATTCCCATTGGAGCAGAGGCTCACTGTGCCCACTGTTTCTGACCCCTGACTGATCATCTGCCCGAGGTCCAGAAACTGGGGCCTTAGCTTAGAGTGCTTGAAGTACTTCTTCGTTTCCCATTGAGCCCAGAGAGGTAGAGCCATAACAAAGAAATTATAAATGGTGGATGAATGACCCACCGATGAAACAGAGAGAGGAAGATGTAGTCTTTTACGGCAGAAGATCGGTGGGTGTTAACATTAACATACACATGAATTTAAACTGAGCTGCTTGAGGTGTTAGGTTTCTACCTTGAAAGCTAAGGTATTTGGGGGGCAATGAGAGAGAAGAAAGCTACCAAAATTGCGATTCTTCTTATTGGAATTCAAGGATTGAAGAGGCAGGTATTTCAAGAGTGTTGAAACCAACATGTAGCGATGAGTAAGACTATAGAGCAGAGTTCAAATCCTAGCTCTGCTCCATAACACGTAAAACCTTGGAAGTTTCTTCCAGTCTTAGTGTTCTCCTGTGTAAAATGAGGAACATTGTTTTGAGAGAGAGAGGGCAGGGGAGGGGCAGCGAGAGAGGGAGAGAGAGTGAATGCCAAGCAGGCTCTGTGGTGTCTGCACAGAGCCCTACAAGGGGCTCCAACTCACGAACCGTGGAAGTCATCACCTGAGCCAAAATCAAGAGTAGGATGCTTAACCGAGTGAGCTACCCAAATGTCCCTAAAACGAGGAAACTTATAAGGCTGTCCTAATGTTTTAAAAAGTAATTTGGTGCTCCTGGGTAGCTCAGTTGCTTAAGCACCCAATTCTTGATTTCGGCTCAGGCCGTGATCTCACAGTTGTGAGATCGAGCCCCATGTTGGGCTCTGAACTGGGCACGGAACCTGCTTACAATTCTCTCTCCTCTCCTTCTGCCCCTCCCCTGCTCTCTCTCTCTCTCTCTCTCTCTCTCTCTCTCTCTCAAAAAAAATGTGTGCAAGGTTATGCATGCTAGATTTTGAACAAATTGTGGTTATTATTTAGCTGTTAATTGAAGAGGCTACAAATAATATACATTGTGATTTATAGTAGCTGTAAATATAGGTTACATTTGGTAGCGCTCTCCTAATCAATTAAGTAAGTAAGCATTTCTAAAATCTCCACTATGTACCACGTCCTTTGTTAGATATTGCAATAGAGATGGGAAGAAGCCGCAACAGGCCAAGTTAACACTTGGCACATATTCTCGTGGGATTGTATCTGCTTTATTTTCACAGTTACAGTTCCCAACATGTAGAGGACAATTAATGAATATTTATGGTGAGTAAATTAGCCAGTGACTACATGAATTTCTAATTTCAGACGTGGTTTCTGCTCTGAAAGAAGTATAGAGTTCAGGAGAAAGAAATATGTGTATACAAGTAATAAGAGAGAGACACCGAAGATTGCAACCAAAATATTGTTTTAAAAGCCTAACTCAGTGGAGGGATGATGTTTGTGAATCCTTTTGAGAAGGCCTGCTAAAATACCAAGTCGACAGTCTTACTGGTACCTGTTACCTCCCAAGCCCAGGGCTAGGCAAAGAAAACATAGAAGGGGGAGCCTGGGTGGTTTAGTCAGGTAAGCGTCTGACTTCAGCTCTTAATCTCATGGTTGGTGAGTTTGAGCCCTGCATCAGGCTGCTCACAGCTCAGAAACTAGAGCCTGCTTCAGATTCTGTGTCTCCTTCTGTCTCTCTGCCCCTCCCCTGCTTGTGCTCTCTCTCTCTCAAAAATAAATAAATTAAAAAAAATAAATAAATAAAATAAGCACAGAAGAATGCTTAATTGGGGCTCTTGAGGAACTCACAGTATATTAGAGCTGATATAGCTGAAGTGTTTATACTGTTGCACTGGGTTCGACCTAAGCCTTACTGAATGGGGTATACACTGATGGAGTTATGCTTAATAATATTGAAATTATACCTTTTCACATTTTAAATCAGAGTAAACTCTGCATATTCACGGTTAAATAAAAAGAGACACTTTTAATCTTTTTTCCTTAAGAATTTTTTTTTTCTTTTCTTAATTATGAGTTACTGTCGGAACCATTCCTGATGATTCAGACCTCATCCATCTAGCATCTTCCTTTTGGTCATGTCATTGGGGTCTAGCACCTCCAGGACAAGTTTATGGTAAAGGGGGGCAGAAGAGAAACTCAAATCAGTAATTTGTCGTATCCATTAGCCATTAACCTCAAAGGTTATATATGGGGAAGAACAGTGAAATTGTTAATCACTTTGATTATAGTTTGAATAATCAGATTATGACCTTCCTTGACCTTTGGGGATCGATCTAGTCCCATTGTGAGGCCGTGTGACTCCACACTCACCTCCAGCAGTGACCACAAACCTAAGCTGATCAAGCATCTCATCCTCTTCAGGATTGGCACATGACCCAGTTAGAGCCAAGGAGATTTTTCTAGGTCTTCTGGGAAAGATGTCCTAGACCTTCCTTACCGGGTGTAGATCTAAGAGGATACAGCAGAAGATTCCGCTGCTGCTGTTTCACAGTTTAGCTGAGACTACAGGAATGTAGCTGAAGGCAGAGGTGAGGTTTCCATGGTATCATTTCAGGCCAGAAGGCAGACATGCTGAAGCCATCCCTTAAAACTAAAAATTGCAGGAATAATAACAGTTTCTTTTTGCCTAGGCTATTTTAGCTGGGATTTTGTGTCACTTTCAACCAGAAGTCTGCACACATCCTGATTATCCAGAATAGTTTCTTCTTTTCAGTGTAGGCAAACCAGTTAAATGTTCGCTAACTGCAAACCTCAGTGTGCCCTAATTTTTGTATTACTGTAAGAATTTTCATAGAAGGACCTTTGTGACAACCCCCTCCCCACCTTTTTGCCTAATTGCGTTCTCTTTTAGGCACAGAAAATATTGTTTCTTTATGGGTGGATGTCAAAAATGATACTTATAGTCTTGTGTTTTTCCCTAAGTGGGGATTTTAAAGACATTCAAGAAAAGCAAAAACACCAGATAGGAACTCCCTGAATTTTCCCCTACAACTAATCACATCGCATTTGTATGCGTCTTCTTTGTTTTTCCCGTTAAGAAGAGGCAGCTTCTCCTATGAAAGGCCAATCCCTCTCCCCTTGCTTTGATTCTCATCGTATCTTTCCTTTAACTAAGTTACAGAATTAACTTTCTCTTTTTCTCAGCCTCTTTCTCTCAGTTTTGTCTAATCTTTCTCCCGGGGGAGAGAAATGAAAAGAAAAACAAAAACAAAAACAAAAAGGAAAACAAGGCAGTGGAAAAACCTATGACTGTATCTAAATAACAAGTGAATAAATGAATGAATGAAAAAATGAACGGAAAATACATAAAACCTCTCCACCGGCTTCACTCATCCTCTTCACCCTTCTCCTTGTCGGTCAAACTTACAAAAATCATTATCTTTACTTCTCATCTACATGTCTTTTTAAACTTTTTAAAAATGTTTTCATTATTTATTTATTTTGGAGGGAGGTGGGGCAGGCAGAGAGGGAGAGAGAGAATCCCAAGAAGGTTCCTCACCGTCAGCACAGAGCCCTACGCAGGGTTCCATCCCGCGGACCATGATAAGATCATGACCTGAGCCAAGATTAAGAGTTGAACATTCAGCCGACTGAGGTACCCAGGCACCCTCTCATCTGCATGTCTTCATTTCTTCATTCATTCTTTTAGCCAAAGCTTCTACCCCCTTCCTTCCACCAAATTTCTTTCATCAAGGTCATTAATGACCTTACTGCCAAGAAATCCTGTGGTGGTTTTTTAGCTCTAGTCTTCATTGTCCTTTCAGCAGAAATCACTTTGGGATCCTCATTCCTTTTGAGATACCCTATGCCCTTAATGTCCACATCGCACTCACTTAACTTCTCTCTAACATATTAGACCACTTCTTCATTTTTCCCAATAGGCTGTTCTTTCTGTACACAGACATCAAATGTCAGAATTCCTCAAAGTTCAAGCCTACAATGGAAAACTCTCTATAATTTGGCTATTGTTGAATTATGGAAAGAGCCTAAATGTCCATCAACTGATGAATGGATAAAGAAATTGTGGTTTATATACACAATGGAATACTACGTGGCAATGAGAAAGAATGAAATATGGCCTTTTGTAGCCACATGGATGGAACTGGAGAGTGTGATGCTAAGTGAAATAAGTCATACAGAGAAAGACAGATACCATATGTTTTTACTCTTATGTGGATCCTGAGAAACTTAACAGAAGACCATGGGGAGGGGAAGGAAAAAAAAAAAGTTAGAGAGGGAGGGAGCCAAATCATAAGAGACTCTTAAAAACTGAGAATAAACTGAGGGTTGATGGGAGGTGGGAGGGAGGGGAAAGAGGGTGATGGGCATTGAGGAGGGCACCTGCTGGGATGAGTACTGGGTGTTGTATGGAAACCAACTGGACAATAGATTTCATTAAAAAAAAAAAAAAACAACTCTGTATATAACACTATACTCTCTTCTTGGCAAATTCATTGAAACCCATTGCTTCAATTACCAGTGTATGTAGATGACTCCAAATCTGTATGTCTAACATTTTCCCCTTCTCATATATCCATTTACACCTTTGACATTTCTCTTGAATATTTTAATTTGACCAAAATCCAGATCATCTTCTTTCCCATTCCACATAAACCTTCTCCTTCCCAATGATCTTTATCTCAGTGGACATCACAATCATAATCTTTGACCATGTCATTTACCACAACCCCCTTATCTAATTGTCTAATTGTTCAATCGGTTGCTGGCAGAGGTGTCCAAGTCTCTATACTTGTGGATTTTTCTATTTCTTCTTTCAGTTCTATCAATTTTTATTTCACATATTTTGCAGCTTTGTTGTTTGGTGTATACACATTTAAGGTTGCTGTATCTTCTTGGTGGATTGACTCTTTCATCATTATTTAATGACCCTCTCTGACCTAGATAACTTCTTTACTTTGAAATTTACTTTATCTGATGTTAATATTTTCTTTCTTCCTTCCTTCCTTCCTTCCTTCCTTCCTTCCTTCCTTCCTTCCTTCCTTCCTTTGTTAATGTTTTCATGACATATCTCTTTTCCATCTTTTTACTTTCAACTTTCCTACATACAGTTAGATTTTTAAAAATCCATTCAACCAATCTCTATCTCTTATCTAATATATCTAGACAATTTATATTTAATATAATTACTAATAGGCTAGGGCTTATATCTTCCATTTTATTTTTTGTTCTCTGTTTACTTTGTTCTTTGTTTCTCTGTTTAATTTTTCCTGCCTTTCTGTAGGTTATGTGAATGTATTTTAGAACTCCATTTTGATTTATCTATAGTGTTTTTGAGTGTATGCTTATGGATAAATTTAATTTTAGTTTTTTGCTGTAGGTATTTTATAATGTATTACAGTCTACTATTGTTGTTTTGTCAGTTTGAATAAAATATAAGAACTTCATCTCCCTTTAGGTACCTTTATATTCTCCCATTTATAACATGAATCCATTTTGGTCATCAAAGTTTAGAGTTAAGGTCATACTGCCCCAAAGAACTATATATTAGATTAGGAAACTGCTGGGCATCCTGTCTTTCGTGCCACTTTTCAGTGGGAAGTTAGTGGAAAATAGTGGTAGTGGCTGGCCAGGAGAACCTGATATCTTGGGATTCTATGTGCTCAGTGGAAGTGACCCCAGCTTGTTCAAAGGAGACACTACCCTTGGCCAAGGCCGTTACATCAAATTGTTTTT
The DNA here is from genome assembly GCF_024362965.1 of Panthera pardus. Lineage (NCBI taxonomy): Eukaryota > Metazoa > Chordata > Mammalia > Carnivora > Felidae > Panthera > Panthera pardus. The sequence goes on from NW_026526732.1 coordinate 30,479,569, forward strand.
CCATTTTGAATAAAGAAATAATTTGTTATACCAGGGATAATATTATTATAGTTAATTTTTAAAAAGTTAGGAATATTTTGGGTTTCCAAGATAATTTTTTTTCTGAAGACCTTCAAGTACTTTCCAGATATTTCTGCCTTTTGTAACCCATCTAGAAAAACAAAAAGCTGATGGAGTTTGTGCAGGGTCAAGAAAAAAGAAACAGGAAAGGAAAAGAAGAGAGGAGAGAAGTGGAGGAGGAAACAGGATGGAAATGAGAGGGGAAAATTTTTTGTCTGATGAACTTTCTTTCTGGGGGTTCTAAAACCTTTGCCTGGGTCTCACAAGACTGATCTAAATGAGTGGCTTTTCCTTTCTCTCATTTTTTGACTAGCTGGTGGGAGTGTTGAAGATCTGAGAATGATTGTATTCTAAAAGGTCCCTGACAGGGAAGTTTCTGGGAAATGTGTAATTCAACCCCCTGCAAGCAATCCAGACAGTGTCTTCAGTGTCTCCCATTAATATCATTTCCACAGGTCAATGTAGAAAATCTCAGTGCTTGAATCGGATGGGGAAAAAAAAAAAAAACAACCCAAAACTCAATCCTTTAATCTCTTCCTAGTAGATCACTATCATTATCTACAATCAGTTCTATATATAATTAGAGGGTTTATTTTTGCATTACAAAAACTATCCCTAATTATGTGTTATTTGCAAATTGCTGCACATCTACATTCATTTTTATGATGACATGAGAGTATTGCTCTTCACTGTATTAATATCACTTCTATGCTCTTTTTCGCCTACCCTAAATCTTCTGATTTAGTGACCGGTCGTGTTCAGAATGTTTTTTGAAAACATTCACCTGTCTTTCCAGCATCCGGATGACCTGTTCTGTGTCAAAACACCCGTTCATCACTCATCTGTCTTCTGGTAGAAGCAGATGGAGATAAGTCATGACGGGCAGAAGCAGACATCGGAACAGGTTTTTATACAAATGTTGCATTTGTTACCTTGAAGTTTTGACACAGATGCTTGCTATAAGCATTTTCTTGCTCCTTTACTGAAAAATGTCTCGCAAAGTTGTATAAGGGGTGTCGTTTTGGGGTGCAGCTCCTTCTAGGGAAAAGACTAAACAGATTGGTCAAGGGTATCCTGTGACTGAGTATTCACAAGATAATGAAAAAGAAATGGATTGTTTCTTCAAACTTTAAGCACACCTAGGGATTCATGGAACTGCAAGGTAAAAGAAATTTTCTTTAAAAAAGAATAGTTTAGAAAGCTAACGAATATACAACTGGAGCAAATGATTCCACAGTCTTCAAAATTTATTTCAGGGATTGGCCAAATTATTGCAAAACACTGTTCTATAGACTAACTAATAGTCCTTTATTTTGTATCTCCTGAACATGTAAACAACAAAATCCTTCCAGCACTATCAGATTTGGCTCACGGACAAATAAAAGGGAACTCAAGGGGTTAAGCTACGTCCCTATGATTAAACAAGGATTGTGGACACCAAGACCTAGTAAGTTTCCAGCATTTGCGAGTATTAAGAAAACCATTTTCTTTTTCAAGTCTGAGGTCAAACTGAGGCATTGAGGATGAATTGTGGAAAAAAAAAAAAGACCAGAATTTAAAATCCCTGTTCTGGTTCTTATTTTCCTTGGAACTAGATGACTTCAAATCAATAAAAACAGTTCTTCATATTGGTATCCATTATTTAACATTTGCCTGTAAAACATATTTATTTAAGGGGCGCCTGGGTGGCTCAGTCGGTTAAGCGTCCGACTTCAGCTCAGGTCATGATCTCGCGGTCCGTGAGTTCGAGCCCTGCGTCGGGCTCTGGGCTGATGGCTCAGAGCCTGGAGCCTGCTTCGGATTCTGTGTCTCCTTCTCTCTCTGCCCCTCCCCCATTCATGCTCTGTCTCTCTCTGTCTCAAAAATAAATAACGGTTAAAAAAAATTTTTTTTAAATAAAAATAAAAAAAACATATTTATTTAAAAGAAATCTTAACGTAGATTATATTGTCTCTAGGTTATTTCTTCCATTTTCAGCAGTGTAAGAAATCCAGTATAGTTGAAAATATTATGAAGAAACATCACAGTTTGCCATTAAATGATGAGTTGGCGAAGTAATCCTTCAGGACTACTCAGGTTTCCATCATCATCCATTATTAAGAGCTTCTCTGCATTCGCATTCTCTGTGTTAAGAAACCTGGCCCTCCTTAAAGAACCCGGTTTGGGTTCAAATACTCGCCAGAGTCACCTAATCCTGCACTTTATCCGCTACTCATGCTTGATGTTTTCCAGGATTCAGGATTTGGTCCATAGACACGACACCTTCTTGGGCAATCTCACTTTCTTTGCCACTAATAATTACTCTCAACAAGTATTAAAGACATGGGAGGGCTATAATAGCATAATGGTTAAGAACACAGCCTCTGGCCATGACACTCACAAACCTCTTCAAAGTTCAGTTCTTTAATCTGTAATAATACCTACATGATAGAGGTGTGAGGTTTGTATGTGTTAAGACAGTCAAGTGCTTAGGACAATTTGTCACACTGCAAATGGTCTGTGTTGGTTAGTAGTATCTTTGTATCTCTGAGTCTCAAATCTGTATTTCTAACCTGTCACCAAATATTTAGAGCTAAACAAATTCTCTCTCAAAAAAAAAAAAAAAAGTGTCTTACTAGCCTATTAGCCTATGCTAGTATCACCTGGGATGCTTATTCAAAATGCAGATTCCTGGACTTTATCCCGTGTTGCATGAATCAGAATATCTAGGGATGACACTCAGGAATCTGTATTTTGACAAATGTCCTAGGCATTCTGATACAAAATAAAATTTGTAACCGCTTTGCTAGGTTTCTGTTTAATGCCTCTGAGTCTTGGGTACTGGGCGGACCCTTACGTACCTAGAGCTGAACTTATCCCAATCTTGCTTCATTATTTCACCCCCAGAAAGATATCGTTTCTTAGTCACTGGCCTGCAGAGTTATCTCATATTCAACAAGACATGCTGGAGTCATCCTTGACTTCTGACCCTGCCAATTCCACATTTGATTCCTATGATTGCCGTAGGAACTCTCCTAAATATATCTTCCTTCTCTCCATTCCCATTGTTATGGACTTGATCCATCCATTCAACTATTAGTGACTGAGCTACTATGTGGCAGACAAGGAATACAACCATGTGTATGTTGAGATGTATTGTAGCTCAGGCCCTTGTCATTGCTCTCCTGGATTCCAATAACTGCCCGCTAACTGGTTCTTTGTGCCGTTAGTCTTCAGTGCTTTCCAAATAATGCTTCGCATTGCTGACTAGAATTGAGTGTAATCATATCAATCTGTGCTTAAAACTCTGCCATTTCTAAAATAAGATTAACCTCCACGGGGTCAGAAATGACCTTTGCCAGGATGTGTTGACATCTCTACTCCGCTACATATTACTCTTTCCACGTAGGACTTCTGCTCCAAAACCACTAAGAAATTTCCAGGCCTCTCTCCCACACCATGACTGTGTCAAATGCACATATATTTAGCTTCAACTCTGTTTCAGGTGTGTATGCAGAATTTTTTGGTGAGATATGAGAGCATGGCTGAGCCTTGCAGGGTAAGAAAGTGTTCCTGCTTCATGGCTCAGTGTCTTTCCTGGTAGAGTTCTTTCTGGCAACTTCTGCAATCCCATTGTCCCTCACACCCCAATTCCCTCTTTCTTAGCTTACCTTACTCATCTTTCAGGATTCATCCTTCCCAGTCAATCCCTGCATCCTCAGGCCTGGTCTAAGT